>NC_139406.1:63033916-64233916 GCF_905368555.1 Meleagris gallopavo | reverse complement strand
ATCATTTTCAAAAATATATTTTATTTTGCTTAATCAAATTAGTATTTTTTCATTCAATAGCTCTCCTTTATAGCATACAAAAATTTCATGATGCAAATAAAGTTATAGGTACCAATTACAGCTCTCACCCAGTGAATAAACTGTGCGGGTAAATATGCCATCATGTGTAGTTACTTATTAGTCCACGGCACTGACATGGACATTTGAATGCACAAGCATGGTATTAGCAAGCCTTTATACAAAAGATAAAGATACCAGTAAACTGATCTAACTTTTTTTCTCCCCCCACTGTATCCCAAGATGAATAATGAGATTTTTCAATGGACAAATAGCCTTTTTTCAGAGAAGACATCAGGAATGCTTCATTATCCAACAAATGCTCTTGTTATTCCCAACAAAATGTAGAAGCATCAGAAAACTTTCAGTAAATACTCAATTTCACCTCTTCTTTGGATGTAGGTATCTACATCCAACATGGCAGGGAAAAACAGGATTGCTCTTTGCATGGTGACACATGGCAGCTGTCAAAACAGCAGTGAAAAAGATGCTGGGAAAGACAGCTGCAGGGAACAGGCCATCCTCTTTCATAGCCTATAGGATCTTCTGTGATAATTTCTGAAGAGCTTTTAGGAAAGAACCAGGTAAATGGTTTTCATGAGACTGAATCTCCTCTCTTAAATGAAGATTTCTTATGTGATTTTGGTACTGGTGGTGTTTTTTGTTGTTACTGTGATCTTTTCTTTTCTTTTTCTTTTTTTTTTTTTTTGTATGGGATAAAGATATAAAAAATGATGCTAACGTAACGAAATCATTTGCTAGGAAATCTCTAAATTGTTGCTTCTGGTCTTCTGGTATTCTGCTTTTGCTGGAACAGGGCAGATGACATTATGTCTTTAATAGCTATTTAGCATTCTCAGAATGCATTGCTTTGATTATGTCACAACAGTTGTCCCACTTAAGTGACTACATGGTTGCTAGTATACTATATCATCATCACTATTAATTGAAATAAAACCAATATTTACCTAAAAGTAAAATGTCCTTATATGCCATGGACCGTTTTGCTGCTCCAAGCAACAGGTGTTCCCCAGCATGTGCTCTCAGCAGTGCAACCTTAAAAAAAATAGCAGACTCATTAGAAAATAAAGCAGTAACTTCCAAGAAAGGGCAAAATGAATGACCGTGCATATTAACATGAATACTTTTAGATATATGTATTGTAAGGTCATATGGTAAAATGTCAAATAAATATAAAAAAACCTTCCACTGTATAACATTGTATTTGTAATTATAATATTATAATAAAATTATCATTCCTTGTCACTTCTAGCAGTTGGTGATAATCTTAAACATATCACTCTACAAAATACTTCTAAGTCAGTACAGTTCTTGTATTTATTCCTTGCCTTTACTTCATTAACAAATTTTGCTCTGAAATTTTAGGTTGGTGTCAAAGACTCCAGTGGGCTGGAATGAACCATAATGGTAAATTCTTCACTGTCACTCCTCCATTTTTATCATCAAAATTGTATGTGTTACATAAAAGAGCTTTTTCCCCAACACAGTCAGATATGCTAAAATATACACTACAGTAAACAATGAAGAAACTTGATTCCTACCAGGAAGGTGGTACAAAATGTGATCATTAGTTTACTCTTTGTCACCTATTTACCTTCCCTTTTAAAATCTCCTTGAAGCTTCAGCACTGACCTCTGTTAACTCACAAAATTTTTCTCTGTGCAAGCATTTCCTTATGAAGCCAAGCCCATTCTTTATGGGTGATGTAAAGGAATTCAGCACCTAGGAATACTTAATGTATTAAGACTCATCAGACTCTCAGTAGAGTTAACTTATCCGGATTGGCCTGCTCCACAGTCTGATTCCAAGATCAGGAATTGTTTGTCGCAAACCAGATGATTAATGTGATTAATAAACACGCAATGCACATTAAAAGGAAGTTATCATAAAAATAAATAAATAAATAAATAAATAAATAAATAAATAAATATTTTAACTCCCAATACCTTTGTCATTAATTTTTGAAAGTATTCAAAGATCAGGAATGTTTCCCACATATGCATTCTTCAAGTAGCGCATTCTCAGCCTTTATTTATCTATCTGTACTGATGACTTTTTTCATTTAAGTAAAGACAGTAACTTCTTACTGACATCTGATCCTTTCCATATTTTCATGTCATCTTAGCAAGTTGTTTTTTGCTTGCTTCCAGTGCCTTTGTAGAACACTGTATTTAAAGATCTAACACTACATTTCTCTTTCTTTTACAGGTTTTTAACTTGTCTGATGAGTTTGTGCACATATAAATATTCCACGGGTCTGCATAGATAGTGAAGTACTAATGTGGGGTTATCTCCTGTGTCTGAACCAACTCCGTATTTCTGAGAAAGAATATAAAAGGGAACGAATTCAGTTTTAGTTTCAAACCAAATTATCTAATGTTCTTAATGAGACTTTGTTAAAAACTGAAGGACTAAAGAGGAAAAAAAAAAAAAGAGGAATTGCTCAGTTTCACTTCTCAAAGTAATTTTCAAGCTAAATCAGACGTCACTGAGATCCTGAGCCATGAATTAATCTTCTATCCAGGAAGTCAGTGACAAAAAAGCCTACCACAACATGAAGACACTTATTCTGTGTGCCAACATGGTTTGCTCTGAAACCCACTAAACATTAGCTGCATTACAAATGAGATGATAAGTCAGACCTCTGTAATAAAGACCCTGAAGAACCCTTCACATTTTGATGATTTTTTTTCTCTACACTTTTGTTATCTACAATATAATTTGAGTACATTATATCATATGAAATATTATTTGCTATAGAGTGACATCAGCATGTGTTTGGCATTTGCTCAAGATTCTTATGGCTTTTATTTTTTGCAAGCAGAGAAAATCTGCTTCAAATTAAATAACAGGCTGCCTTAAACTATATTATAATGAAAGATAGACATAAAATAAATACTTTGGAAGATCAGAAAAAAATCATGATTTTTTACAATATTCTTTTCATTTCCGCATTCAACTTGGTATTTCTGCTTTCCGAAAGAAAACACAAAACACTAAATGACAACTGGCTTGCTGAAGAAGTGATTCTTTCTTTTAATAAGCTAGAGCCATATCAACTCCTTCTATTTTTCCATGGTGGTGTTACTTCAAAATTTAAAAAAGAAAAAAAAAGTTTTAAAATCAAGCATGTAGTATCAAGCTGTATTTGATCAGACACTGCACTATTGTTTTCTCATATAATTAAAATATCACAGAAAGAAAAAGACAGTTAATAATGTTCTCCCTTTGGTCTTTTCTTGTACCTGATCATCCAGTGGCAACTCACAGAAGCCAGGAATATATTTAGCCCATTCCACCAGGACCAAAAGTTGCTGCTTCATAGATTCACAGACATCACTAATACCAGCGATTTTCTTAGCATTTATGTCAGTGCTTGCACCAGGACTGGAGATTGAGATCTGGACATATTGAAAGAAAAAAAGTAATAATGTTGAATTTCATATAGTTGCATTTTCAGAACAAACTAAAAAAAAAAAAAAAAAAAAAAAATGACAGCAGTTATCACATACTCTTAAGAAATTCCTGACTATACAGACAATACAGATAGAATAGTCTGCACAAAAATTATAAAACTTAATTTCACATTTATTACTGCTATTCACACCATGGTATATGGTACATGGTACAATAGCTCCTCCTTCCAAAATACTACTTGTAAAGATTCTAAAGCCTCCATTGTCTGCAGACAGGAGGGTTTTGTTTTGTTTAGGTTCAGGTTTTGATTTTTTTTTCCTTTAAAATGGCTGTAGTTTACCTCATTTTAGAAAAAAGAAAGAGTTCATATGCAATAAAATGAAAAGCAAAGAAAGAGAAAACGGCTACCATGTTCTTCTAATGAAAAGTGTTACTACCTTCTTAAGTTGAAATAGGTACAGAACAAAGTAATGTATGAGACCATTGAAACAGTTTCACTTTACATTTTACTTAAGAAAGGATACTTAAATCCTGAGATTTGATTATTCCTGTAACCCTTCTGCTATTTCCCCACTACAGCCCCTAAAAAAATAAATAACAATAAATCGTTTGATTTTTTTGTAGTTACAAATTTCAGGATTGTGGATCCTATTTAGGTTGACTTCTGCCATATCCTCCTCATTCTCAGATATGTATTTAATCACCCATTGGGACCCATGGTGAAATTCCATTATCCTTGGATGGTCAAAGGGAGTTGCACTTCTGAACTAAAGCCCAGTACTTCCCACATAATTCAGTACCCTAAAACACTGAAAACAGCTTAAATAGTAATGGCAGTTAACCATCTGAACGTCAGTTCTCGGGAGAATACAGCAGTCAATGAGATTAAAAAAAAGTCCTCAGAGATAATTCAAAGGCAGTGATATAGGAAAAGAGGTAGATATATTGTCTCTTTGCAGGCAGACCATTTGTGAAATCCTTGCTGTAAACACGAGTCTATTTCTGGCATCTGTTCTACAAAAACAAACTTGAAAAAAATACTGAGTATTGTTTAGGTAGGTGGGATCTAGTAGAATAATTTAGTCTAGAAAAAAACAAAAAAAAAACAGAAAGAGAATAATGAAGTTCAATGTATTTCATTGTTTCCAGAAAAGTCTTGATTGTCAGTCAAAAATACCTACACAGGGAAGAAAATTCTCATAGCAGGAGGCTCTCTGATCTATCAGAAAAATAGATATATCACCATCCACCAACTAGGAGTTAGTTCAAGAGCGAAAAGAACATACAGGTTCTTTAATCATTACACATAATGACTCATGAACTTGAAACACACTTCATCCTTTAATATCTTATGCTATACAACTTGATAAATTACAAGATTATGGACTGTGTGCCAAAATTACTTGGTGAACTTCAGTTGCGGATTCATTATGAACTCCTAGGACTGCAAAACCGACAACTTTCCTCTTTCTCCATTGCTCCTCTGGGTTGCAATATGGGTGTCACCAGCTTGATGAACAAAACAACATAATGCTACATTCCCATAATCCTGAGGAAAGTCAGTGACATATCTTTATTGAGAGTAAAGTATGTCCCTTACACATTTATGCGATCCAAGACCCTCAATCTGTGGGAGAAGAATTTTACTTGCACAATTTATCCTCACAAACAATCCTCGGGAATGAAATAAATCATTTTTCCCATTTTAATACGAAATTTAAAAAATGGAAGAATTCCACCTTCTTCCTCATTTTCAAAGCTCAAATACTTGACCAAGTGCTGGACTTGGGGGTTGTGGTAGACAAAAAGGGTGACACAAGCAAGCAGTGTGCACTTACAGCCCAGAAAGCCAGAAGTATCCTGGGCTGCATCAAAGTAGGGTGGCCAGCACGGCAAGGGAGGTGACTGTCCCCCCTCAGCTCCACCCTTATGAGCCCCAGTTGGGAGTACTACATCCAAGCATGAGGCCCCTAGCACAAGAAAGATGTGGAGCTGTTGAGAGTGCAGAAGAGAGCCATGAGGATGATGAGAGGGCTGGAGCATCTCTCTTACGGAGAAAGACTGAGGGAGCTGGGCTTGTCCAGGGAGACTTCACTGTGGCCTTCCAGTACATAAAGGGAGTTTATTAACAGGAGGGAGACCAACTTTTTACACAGTCTGAGAGTGATAGGACTATGGGGAACAGTTTTAAACTAAAAGAAGGGAGATTTAGGTTAGATGTTAGGAGGAAATTACTTTAAGCATGGTATGTCAGTGCAACAGGTTGCCCAGTGAAGCTGTGGAAGCCCCATCCCTGAAGGTGACTGAAGCCAGGATCCTTGATCTGGTGGGTGGCAACCCTTTCCAGAGCAGGGGAATTGTAACTAGATGAACTTTAAATTACCTTCCAGCCCAAGACTTGATATGATTCTATCATAGGATGTATGACACTAACAAACTCTTGAAATCTCTTCTCAGGACTGAATTATTACAGGTCCATTCAACTGAGGCAAAAACAAGGACTTCTAGAATTTAGCTCTTCCATCACATTAAAATAACCTCTTGGCCTTTAAGGTTTGGCATATTGGAAACAATTCTCTTTTACTACACCATATCAAACAGTAAGAATAATAAATTTTTGTGTGAATTCACAAGGTGGTGTTTTAGGAGAGGAATCTACCAGCTGACAAGAACTTCGTGGCAGAAAAGACTGAGGATGTGATTCTCTTTAAGAAAGCTCTTATTCCTGAACTGCATGAGTCAGTTGGAAATGATTAAGGGACTGACACACACATGCACATACTAAAAAGCATAATAAGCAAGTTCAAAGAGTTACTAAGGAGGTAAAATAGGTATATTTTTCATACTGCATAGTTATGAAAGGTAGGAAGGTCCATTATGTTCATCTGCCCAGACACGCAATATCTGCCAAAGACTATCACCCAGCAATTCCTGCATCAATTCTTTACAGACAGTTCCACTCTAAGAGAGATGCTGATAAAGGATGAGATTACAAAACATTTGGGGATGTATAAATCAGTCAACATGAAATCATAAAGGTGGCAGTTAAATTCTAAGTTAGCAAGAGGTGCAAGAATGCAGAATCAATGACCATGATTTATCTCAGTTGCAGAAAAGGACTGGAGACTGTTCCATTCAGCAATTGATTGAATAGGAAAAAAAAGAAAAAAAAAAAAAGAAAATGAAGTTCAGATGAGACAAAGAAAATTTAAAAGAAAGCTGAGAAAAGAGTTTGCAGTTGGAACACTTCTGTTTGCCTTATTTATAATACCTAAGGATATTGAAAATGAGATTTTCAAAAGAATGTAAGGAAATGAGTGTCCACACCCATTAGAAATTTAATGGGTTTGGACAATTTTTTCACTAATGTTTCATATGAAAGCAAGCCTCAAGAATAGATAGGTGCCACCAGCTGCCTGAGACAGCAACTGATTTAAAAGCAGTAGGAACCATAAAGCTTTATTAAGAAAGGCGCCTAGGACATATTGTCCAGGACAAAGTAGAAATTTTATATTGACTTTGCTTTAAGAATGAATTCTGTTGCTGATTCTTTATTGGAAAGAGGAAACTGGGTATATTTTGGAAGTAGGAAGAAAGTAATCTCTAAAATTATATTGAATACAATGAGAATCTGAAAGTATTTAACCACAGAAAATATTTTCTTGAAGTCATTAAAGAATTTTACGGAAGATATCAGTACCTGACGGGAAAGTGTCTCAGCTTGTGACAATGTGCTAATAGAGGGAATGTTGCAGCCATCAAAAGTATTTCTTCTTGTACTTATCCTGTCCCGTTCATTTTGTACAGCTGGAAGAGAATAATTGTCTCATTTATTGACTTGTAAACACTGCCACACAATATCATTACAGAGGCTTACTAGATAATTGTAAGAATTATGGCATTCAAAAAATCTTGTGCTTTCAGCTCTAAATAATGAGAAAGAATGACAGTACATGTTCATGGCCCTTATCCACATTATGATGTTTGCCTATAAAACTTAATACAACCAACTGTAGCTAGGAACTGAACTTCAATAAATGAACCTTTTTGATAGTGATAGAAATGGACATCTCAGTACTGCTGAATAGGTCAAGAGATACAGCACCGTGAAAAATGTCTGAGTGAGAGGTAGTTTCCTGCGAGAAACCTTGATACAGCAATGGAAAATGAACTAAATATTCTAGTAAAATAATTTTAAGATTTTAATATCATACTTTGACAATGAATTCCTAGCCAGTTTACAGAACATTAACTAAGTAAGAAATTAAAGAACAAAAACACACCAAAAGGTTCCAGGCAGCTAACTTTTGTCCCATGGGGGGACAAAAAAAAGGTAGTTGAAAGGACTTTAAATATGGAATCCTTAATCAGTATATGCAAGGCTTATGAAGCAGCAAGGCTGACCTCTGAATTCAAGGAAGAATGAAAAATAAAACTATCAATCAGATATTTCTACAACCTAGAGCATGTCCAAGGTTAGGCCAGGAAAAAAAAAAAAAAAAAAAGGAAAAAAAAAAGAATTATACTGATCAAAATATTTTTTACTGCACAAGGAATCTCATCATCTTTTAAGAGCAGCAGCTTTATTTCCAAAGATATGTTTGCTGTTTTGTGAGCAGCTCCAAAGGCTTCAATAAAAAAAGAAAATAATTAAATAAATAACTGAATAGTTTTCAGGGTTTATCTGAACAATGCACATAGTTTATTCCTGAGGAGTAGTAACTTTTTGCCAAGGACATTCAATGATGGGCCTTTTATTAAAGTCACAATAAGAAATGCTGTGCGGTAATAAACACAAAGTGCTAAATGTGCCTGAAGAACTGAGACAAAAAATATAACCTTTTTTAAAAAAATTGAGAATAAACACTCACTTTTAATCTCAGAAGCTTAGTGTCACATAGCTAATTAAAATAATGTCAATAGTACTAATATTAATAAAATAGTAACTATTCTGCCAATCACTAGTGAAAGTCACTACCAGAGGACTTGAGAATCATAGGCCAATTATTTTTTGGGAATACATACTTTCAGATGTACTGATTTGTCTATCTTTGTAGACCCTTCGTTCAGACTCCATAATTAAGGGAGAATATTTGCTCAAAGAGGGTTTATATAGCCTCTACCAGCTGAAGCCCTTTTCACCTTTGCCTTGAAGGAAAGAAAGTGATTTCCTGGAAACAAGCTAAGAATATATCATACAGACTATGCTACACTTATGCTATAAGAGATAACCTGACTGTGTAGAGAGAGGTCTATAACAGCACATGAGCAGCAAAATCTAAAGTTCAGTCTCTTGAATTATTTTACTGCTGGGAAGCCTTGAATAAACATGACTTGGATATGGGGAAAAATGAAAGCCTTATAGGTAGTGGAACTGAGAGATGGCAGAATAGTGTAAATGAGATTAAAATTCTGAACAGGATATATATTCATTTATAACATGAGTCAGCAATATCCCTTGTGTTCACATTAGCTAACTGTGCACTGGACTACCTAGTATGCAAGAGACACTGGAAAACTGGGCCTAGTGGAGGGCTATGGTGCTGTAATCCACATGATGTCAAAGGTGAAGCAGAGTAGTTGATTTTATAGGAAAAAGAGGACCAAGGTGGAGATGGTCTAATTTCAGTCGACCCAGATCCTTCTCACATGTGCAGTGAAAGGCCAAGGCAGCAGACACTACACTAACTGCAAAATGAGACATTCTAGTTAGATACTACAAAGAAAATCTTCACAGTGAGGGCTGTCAAGCAGCGGAAAAAGTTGCTGACAGAGATCGAGAAATTCCCTCTCTTAGGGACTATCTAAACTTGGCTGGACAGAGTTCTTAGCAACTTGACTGAACTTAGAAATTATCTGTTCTAAAAGGGCGCCTGGGCCAGATGACTTCCAGACATCCCTTCTGAGCTAAAATGTTCTTTATTTCCTATTTTTGAAAGTCTACAAAGCTTTGCTTTTTGCAGAAGCTCTAGGGCTGTTATGTATATGAAAGTCTTCCTTTTTTTTTCATGTCATATACATAAGCAACATGTTACCGACTTTAATGGTTCAAATTCCAGAAGACTAAACCTCAAAAATATCAAACCATTTCATACAAGCACAGTACTACCTGTTTAGTTAGACTATTTATCTGTACTTACAAGGAAAAAAAATCCTGTTATCTTATATTATAACTTGAATACTAGCAAAGCAGTATGATACTACAGATACATAAAAGCATAAAGAAACAGCTTCCTTCATCTTAGGAAAGCAATGTCTAGACTAAAACTGATACAGTCTACTTACAGGACAGTCATGCACTCCCATTGCAGACTGGCCTTCCAGATGACATATCATATTCCAAATAAAACAGGTTTCAAAGAGTATCACAAAAAACACAAATTTTGCAATGAAATAATCATTTCTGACTGCTTATTTGAACCAGATCAGGATGCCTTTTGCCACTACATTATAACTGAAAGTGAAGCAACAAGCCCAACAACTTGATATAAAAATTCTCTAATATTCCTACTGACTTTCTTTTGCTATTGCTCTGATAACACAATAGTATGATCCTTCCATGTCCTCAAGAAGGTCACCAGAAGATCCATGTTTCTTCACATTTTTCAGGTAGATGCGTAATTATCTTTTCTCACATATGTACAAGTATATCTCACATACACATATGAAGTCCCAGTGAGATTGGAAATATTCCTGATTGTTGACACTCTACTAACAGTTACCACAGTTACCTCACACTTCTTCCTTAAGAGTTTCAAACACTTAAAATGAAGGGAACAATAAGCAAGTCAGCCCTGTAGCTTAGGTAGGGTAGAAACACAATGCTAAACATGCATTTTATGACTGAAATTTGGAAAAAATTATAAATCAGAGCTGATTTTTTTCCAGGCATATGGCACTTAGAAAGCAATGAATTTTGGTGCCAGGATTCATGGATTAAGTAGTTGAGATTCACTTTAAACCTGCCATGTTTGATAATGCCCAAAGTGTTAAAACTACTTACCCACCTGAAAATTAGATGATGCATACTTCACCTCAGTAAAAGTCTCCATCATGCAGGCACTATAGTAGATTTTCCATTTAATTATTGCTGTTAATTTTTTTGGAATTTTGATTAAATTTGGAATTTTGATTAAATTTTTAAACTTAGATTCTATTACTTTAAGCATATCAAATAATAAATGAGTCTACTACCTTCTTTTTTCATTCCTGCTCGAAAACATTTTTTTAAACGACAATATCTGCACTGATTCCTTTTGTCCTTGTCAACAACACATTGCCGGCTGAATCTATCAGAGACAAAAAAGGGTAAACATACAAAGCATTAATAAAGAACCACTCTGGCTTTGAAGAGGAAAACTAGTTAATTTGTGCTCTCAGAATTATGTCTATAACCACAGAATTTCTTCTGTAGTTTTTTTTTTCCCTATCAGTCAGTCTTGAGAGATTTCATACCTCCTTATTTTGCAAGTACATGTGTGTATTTATGTATAAAATACGTATTAGAATGGGCAAGAATTGAATATTTTTGAGTACGGTTTATTGTGAGATATGGAAGTGACTGCCTACACAGAAAGGGTTGGGATGAAATGCTATGAATAGAAGGATAGGATAATTAATGAAAATGTCAACTGTCACCAGCACAGAGCAGCCCACCCATTCCTGCAAAACCGGTACTTCGGTTGGCAAAGTTTACTTCTAGGAGCTAACAAATGAGCAAGTTACCTTAATATCATTATAGGTGACAAATTAAACAGGAAACAGGAGGAAAAAAAAACTGAATACCGCAATAAAGTAAAGATGCGGAAACACACAGAGTGTGACACTGCAAGAAAGTTTTCCTGGCTCTCATGCACATCCACAGGTGTTCCTAAGGAAAATGTATATGAGGCATCCCCTCCTCTCCATTTGCTTTTACCTTTTACCTTTTTTTTTTTTTTTTTTTTGGTATGTGTTAGATAAATAGATCAATCTTCTTCAGAGCTCTACTCACACTCAGCTACATCAGCTCTTATTACACCATTTTAGAAGCACTGATCATGGCAGATCAGTGAGTATCTGCCTTATATATCCACAATTAGAATGTTAAGTATCTAAGGAAGAGTGGAGCAAACAACATTTCCAGCAACAAGACTACAAAGAAAATTTTCAGTTTTATCTATCTGTCTAAACTCACAAATTATTCTGTGCATGCTTAAAACTGACATCTTAAGGACTCAGGCATGCACAGAGCAATTCCTCAGACATGGTACACATAGCTGCAGAATGACAATTTGGGCAGCTAGGCACAGAAAAGTTAACAGGTTGCCGTTCAGATTGACAAAGAGGGTAATAGTCACTAAAAGGAGCAGTGCATCACTGAAGTGGGAAGATGTGTATATATACTTGGCCTATCTTTAAAAAAAGACTCATAAATTTTAGTTTTTCTCTACAGAAATTGCCTTAACAAAGAACAATTTTAAAATTAAAATTAAAAAATCAGTTAAGAATCACACTTTCCACATTACTAGTGAAAATACAAGATTTTTTTTTTTTTTTTTTCATTTTCTTTCTTCTTGTTTTGTTTTGTTTTGTTTTCAGGGGATGCCTCTCTGGATATGGTCCTGGGCACTCTGGTCTAGGTATCCCTGCTTGAGCAAAGAGGTTAGACCAGATAACCTCTAGAGGTCCCTTCCAACTTTAGCTGTTCTGTGTATCTGCTATTCTTTGTAATCATAAATAAAAGACTGAGACTGCAATTCAGTAATACAAGGATATCAACCACATCACATGGAAACTGTGACAGAACAGATCTTCCCTAATAAAAAGATACCTGAGTATCTATACTTGCATAAGCATTTTTTGTTCTGGTAGTGATAACAAGTTAATTCATAGGAAAAAAAGAAACAAAAACAACAATAACAAAAAATCAACTAATATAAAACATTTTAAACATTCAGCCCAGCTTTGATAATTAAAGTTAGACTTTCAAAAAGTGCTGTCTTGATGTCCATTAAATTGTTGGTAACTATTCATTCTTAGCATTTTGTCTGCAAGTCCTACAAGTGAAAAAAAAATCATCAGTGAATAAAATACTGTCATGAGGTCTTAAAAGCTAACTTAATATATTGTCTTTAGGAGCATATATAGCGCATAGATTCCACATCAAAGAAGCCATTTATAGGTGGTCCAATTCAGTAGACTTAAATGAAAGGGATTTTTTTTCCACATTATAAGAACATAACATCTCCGCATGCTCCATCAGAAGTGCTGTTTAGAATTCCTTCAAAAGAAGCTGAAAATAGCCCTGTATAGCTCTGAAAATTCTGAAAATGTCTGAAAGTAGTGTTTGCATACATTCATTAATTTAGTGCCTCTACCTTAACTTTTTTAATACCTGCATGTATAAACATGATTTTTCCGTATACTACGTCTAAAGAATCCTTTGCATCCATCACAACTGGAAGCACCATAATGTTTTCCAGTTGCTCGGTCTCCACATATTGCACAGAGACTGCTGATCCCGCTGTCAGTAGCATTCATGTTGAGGGGTTCTCCAGAACTGTCTGAAAAGAGGGAAGAACAACATTTAAAGTTATGGACAACGTTCTGAAAAAGTAACACATAGACAATTTATACTTAAAAAATAAGGATTTTTCTGTTGGTATTTTTTTTTTTTCCTTTTTAGTTGTCACTGTCTAATTAGCACAGTGTATTTGATTATATCTGACAGTTATTCTGATGAACACTATCAAATTTATAGAGTCAGAATAGCAGAATTTATGAAGTTCTCAACAGCAAATAATTTTATTTCAAACTGTTTCCAACTGAAAGGGGTTATAAAGTAAATGTAACCTTGCAGGTCTAATTACATATGTATTCTAAGAAGAGGAGGAACATTGGCATAAAGCAGCATTACATGGATAGCTGGCAAAGATATCATATACCACCTCTAATAGGAGATGGTAGTAACTGTTGACTATCACTGAAAAAATCAATTATATTTAAAAAAAATACAGTAGACTTAAGGAAAGAATGCTAAGAGGACTTAGTTTTACTTCCTTGAACAACTTTTTCAAAGGAAGATTGACTTAAAAGTTGTGAGAGAATGTTATCTAAATATGCTCAACATTTAATAATTGAACATGGAAAACAATACTGAATTCACATAAAATCAGAACAGTTATACTTATTATCCTTAGAGTCACAAGGCTTAACAGACATATTTTCAGAATATAGATCTTTTTCTGAGTATGCTTCTGTTCTTATGGAAGGAAATCTTAGTATCCGTTAAAATTTTGTAGTTATTCAAAGAAAAGAGGTTAACATTACTCAAATATTCAAGCCTGCATTAAGAAGTACATGAGTTCATGAAGAGCGAAAATGTTGAAAAGCAGAACTGTTAATGTTGATAGACATTATTTATATTGTAGAAGAGCCATCGGAAATGTGTCATGCAAAAATACAATAAAATTTTGCTTATGCCCTAAGGAATTTACAATGTAAACAGAATTCTTTAGACAAAGAAAAAATTCACATCATCTTTTTTCTGTACAGAGACATAGTTGATTAGAATAACATTTTAAAATGTTCAAATAAAAATAAAAAGGTAAGAATTCAGTTCCCTGAAGAATTTACTGTTTCAAAATTGGGTTTGTTATGACCAAAAAATTTATTTTTAAAAATAGTTTACAGGGTAACTTCATTTGAAAAATATAAAAGCTTTACTTCAGACTTTACTGATTTTGGATCAGGACATATCCAAATAATTAAAATATTTAAATGTAATGATAAAATATTTCATAACAATATGACTTGTATCTCCTTGTGTCTGTGTTTATGCATATACATACATATATATGGAGATACTTGTTTTGTTTGGGTAATACTCTGAAAGAAAATGTCTGGGAAATTGACTTGATTTTGCAGAGTTTGTTCAACAGAACTGTAGAACCTGTCTGAACATGGATAGTTAAATTTCTCTGGGTAGTTCTAATGAACTTAGAAGTTTTGAAAATACACATCTGAAGGGTCAGAAAGGCAGCTCGCAGATCTCGCCTAGCACTGTAGAAAATCAACCTTTTTTATAAGTTCTATCACAAAATACTTAGGCTAACCTGAAGAAAAAAGGACTTACATTTAGTAAAAAATAGTTGTCAAAGTAATCATTTACAGTGAATAATTTAACTAACTGGATCACTAACACACAACACAGTATAACCTCCCTAATCAGCTTTCCCATTCTGTGTAACATTAACAGATAAGAAAAAATGAGATTCAGCAAAAAACAAATGACCAATGAAATCATCCATAGTAAAAGGAAAATCAGATAAATCCTCCTCTAAAACTTACATAATCATTGTTGATAGCTTCAAAATCATTTAGGCAGTGAAGATCTGTTTTTCGTCCTAAATCAATAATAAAATCTACTTTTCTGTTTACTGAGCTGGTTGTAAAGTAATACTAGAAATTCAAATAAAAATTCAAGTCCAGTAATAAAAACTAACTTGGATTCCATATGGAAAGAATACATAGACATGGGAAATGGAACATGCTGAGTATTTTTCCTGCAAATCACTAAGTATTTGTTCTGCATTTAATATATTTCATAAATATTTAATAAATACTATATCTGTATTAGAAATACAATTAAAACTAATTCTCAAATATATCAAAAGATTTGGAAAGACACTTTAGGGGAGTTTAATTCACTTGATATTTTTCTTCACTTTAATAGACTGAAACTACCCGGTTTTGTTCAATGCAAAAAGATGGCAGAATGAAATTGTGTGTTTCCTATTCCAAGCATTGGTACAATTGGTACAATTTCTCACCAAAAAAAAAAAAAAAAAAAAAAAAAAAAAAAAACTACCTGAAGTTAAAACGCTCCATTAGCCAATAGTTTATGCCAATAGTTTTCCTCAGCTAAACATTAGCCTGTAGAGAGCCAACATGATTTTTAAAAAATCACCCTGATTCATATATACACATGTTTAGAATAATTAGTTTAACACTGAAATGAATAAAATGTTGTCCAACGAATAGAAACTAGGCATCAAGAAGCAGTAGCTATTTTTTTTCCACAAACCCCTGGATAATCTTGTCGTGTCCTTCTGAATGCTATATATAACATTTACTTTCATGTCCCAACTGTCAATACTAGTTATTCATTTGTCTTACAGTAAATAAAACAACTGCTGAATACACCATTTTCTTCCTTTGATTAACTGACTGATGACAGTACAGCTCAGTTATTTTATTACATATAACCACTCTTTTTATTTTTCTTAATGTTAAAGAATTATAATGTCATTAACTTAGAGTTAATGGTGAAGTGTGAAAGAGATGATTTGTAGTTTGAAAACAATCACTAAATCTTCCATTAATAAAACATTTTGCTAACACCTTAAAACATTAATAAACTTCACATTTCCCACTAACTGGCATGATTTTGCATCATGGAGCAGAACTCACCATTGCCATTGTACAGAATCTGCATAGTTTCAAACTCCAGCGCGGTGTACGTTGGATCTAAAACTTCACTGTAGTTTGCCATTTCCATGTCTAGTATTGGTTCCGAGACCCTCATCATTCAGAGCAAAAACAGTGAAAAAGCTGCTCAAATGTACAACCTTTCCATTCTGTTTCACAGTGGTTGATTATCCAAAGTTAACTATAACCGTGTCTCTTGCGTGCTACAGTGGGAGGAGCTGGAAAACTGCTTCTGCATGCTATATTCTACCTGCATTTTTTTTTTCTTTTATGATATAGTGCAACCCTTCTGATAATCTTGGAATGCTTCATGGAATTACCTTATCAGAAGTTACACTGGCTCTAGTTTTTTCATGAACTCAGGTACGTCCAGGAAGCTTCCTATCTCCTGTGACCTCCTACACATTTTGTTGTGGGGTAAAGGTTCTAAAAAAAACACTCTCGTTTGTTTTGTGTAAAGAGACTGTAGATTCATATTTTGTTCTCTCTGTTCCAAACAGTAAGGAAATGCAATGCAATTATGGATTATCCTCAGTTCCCATCTATCTAGCCTTATTATGTCTATTGTTACAACTATTCATGTTCTTCAGTAGTGACAATAGCTGGCTGTGCAGGCATGCTTAACAAAGATCTGAAGCAACATAAACACTAAAGCAAGAGTTTCCCCTCCTCTTTACAGTCCCCATCACATACTGTGTTGCTGTGATGGCAGCAATGGATCTCACATGCTCTCAGAAGATGGCTTCTGCTCTAAAACTTCTTCATGCAGAATGCGATGGCAGTGTGCTGTTTTCAGAACCACTGAGGTACATAGAAATTATTTTCCTTCTCTAAACAGAAGGCGGAGATTTTGGGTAGGTGCATTGCTCATCAGTTAGCATACACAACACACATACAAACCCAAACAAACCCCACCCAGGAAGTCACCTGAATCTCTGCATAAGGTTGCTGAATTTTGCTTGCTAATCAGATGTTTTTAAATGCTGCATGGCAGAATCTCAAATGTTCTTGCTTTGCAAGTGAGCCTGTACAGAGAACTACTCTTTACACTGCTAAATGATAGTTACACTAAAGATTACATGCACAGGAAAACTTTCTAGGTTATGCTTAACCAAGAAGAGGAAATAACTACATACACAGCGTTTCAATGTTTATTTGAATGATAAATGTCTGCCATCACATAGCTATGTCCAAATTTAAGAGTATCTCTGATCATGTTCCTTGCAGGAATCCCCTGCAGATTTTGTAGGGTGCCCTTTTTAACCTGCTGTTATATTTCCTATACAGTACAGAAAATAGTATTTGGGAATTTTAGGATTGCAACTGAAGTGTTAGACTATTTCATGTCTACAAACATAAAAAAAATTCTACTTAGTAAGTAACATTTCACAGTAACGGACGTGTAAAAAGATTCATTATCTTTTACCCTTTTTATTATTTTTTTCCATTTTTTTAAAAGAAACATGCAAAATATCTTTGTAAATTAAGATTGTTGAAAAACTATTTGTTGTTGAAAGCCTTTATTTGTTTAAGAAATCACGGTGGTTTCATCATGAGATAGATTAATAGTAGCAGAATTTGTTGTAATTGACTTGCTACATAACTAGTTACTAGTTATAGTAGTAAAATGATTCATTGCATTAAAGATGCTAGTTAAAGTTATATACAAGGGTTTCACATTAAGTAGAATTATCTATGTTCTCTAGTGTATAGGTTTTGATAAGATATCCTAGAAAAAATGTATGACTTTTTATATCAAAACTACACGTTGCACAAACTCAAACTTATCTTAATCTAGCTGAGTTGTATTACAAAACTCTAGTTCCAAAACAGTCTGCATGCAAGTAACTTTTAAATAAGGGAGTGTATTTAAAACGGAAGAAATGTATGACAATACCATTATATCCTCTATTATTTAAAGCACTTCTTCAGTGCTGCGAAAACAGGCCTCTCAGTGACCACTAAAGAGAGGGAATGAATTGACCATTTCTAGTTCTGTCATATAAAAACTCACTCAAATTGATTTTATAATATGGAAGATCACACACTATAGGGAACTGTTCTTTATACTATTTTTTCATGCCTTCATATGGAAATTTCTTACAGTTATATCTCACATTCATAAAAATCTGTATTTGGGGGGATTTTTGGCTTCATAAAGTAAATCATGAACAATTAATGTATTCTAAATTACTACTGTAAAATATTTATATGCTTTCTTTCTGTCTTAGGTGAATCACAATACAGCCCCAGAATTAAGGCCAAGAAATATTATCCCTAGATAAGCAGAGGCTTAAAACTACATAATTAATCAGGCTACAAAATAGTTTTCAGACTAGTGATACAGTAAACTTGAGTAGGAAATGATTTTTCAAAATTAATTTTGCACTAACTCTGAAGAAACAGAAAGCAGCACTACAATGTACTTGTTCATGTGGTTTTGTTGTGGATTTGTTGTTTTTTTTTTGCTTTAAATCTGATCTCATAGTCACATACAGAAAGCATTCCAATCTTATCTTTAGGACTATTAACCCTGTTAATTGTTCAGTTCTCCATAATAAATGTAATCATTCTCTCTGATTGTGATATAAAATAGTACACAAGCTAATAAAATCAAGGTTATTTCCATAAAATGTCTTCCTGAAAATGAAAACAGCTCTCAGATTACTATCAATACTGAATTTTTTTTATAAGTAGCGATATGTTCCCTTATTACTCTAGTTTAGTAAGAAATATAGGTACTTACAACAAGGTCTTTATTTAAAGGGTTGTTTTCTTGTTTGTTTCTCACATGTTCTGAATGAGGAATACACATAAGGAATCACAGTATCTCTTTTTGTTTTTTGAGTATGGAGAGTTGTAATTGACATACTCCAAAAGTATCCTATTTATGTTAATAATTTGGAGTATTTATTAAATATGCTTAAACAAAACACACTTTGATATGTCTCTTCTGCCATTTGCTGACACATAGAAGTATACAGTCAGCCTACATTAACCATGCCTAATGAAATCACATGAACTTATGCCGTAGTATCACCTTGCAACCATCAACATGGCCAAAGATCTCCAAACTAGAGAGATTATCCGCCAAAAGCTTGATACAGGAAACTGTTTGTGCAGATTTCCTCAAGTCAGTGAGGAATTTCACCTTTGGCTTATAAAGACACAACTCCTTATTCTGCTGAGACTGTGTGCCCCGTCCCCGTAACACACTCTCAATGGGCACTGTCACAGGAAGGCTGCATCAGCTATGACACTGCCCACCCCAAAACATTTCATAAATGAATCATGAGCAGTGGCTCACATATAAAATTATGAGCATGTTTGATATTAAAAGATTCATAATGTTGCAGTGTTATTTTTCATGATGGAGATCACTGGCTTTTTTTTAAGAAATAAAAATGTCAGAGGTGAATCATATCCAAAAAAGAGTAATAAATCTAACTGTGTTACCCAATTCTTAGACATTTTGGAAAATAAATTACCTCTTGTGCTTAAGACGTAAATATCATAATGGAAACATGCCTACAGTCCTCTGCAGATCTAAAAGATCACAGCAAGTCTGTAACATTGTCGCTACCCTGCATAAAGAACAACACAATTCCAAACAAGGACAAAGTTGTCTTTGAGTTGATTAAAATAATTTTCAGAAAATATTGTGGATCGTGAGAGCAAATGCAGAGCACAACTACTACTTCCAGTAAGCTGATCAAAGGAACAATTTAATATATACCCAGCACCAGCATTCTGATTTACCAAATAAATTTGTAGCACTTAGATGTTTTTATGTTTCTCCATTTTGCATCTTCATTTTGACTTTGCCCTGAAAGTTTAGTGAGTAAATAAAACACTACACAAGTAAAGTAAGAAACAGAATCAACAGCAGATTTCTGCGGCACAAGTATTAGGCAGGGTAATAAGACTATCTGCAACAAATCATGCCCACTGAAATGCAAGTACAAATCTTTCTGGGAATCTAGGTTAAACCTGTTTGCACTGCACACATTTTTAGACACTTAGGCAGAGGCATTCTATAAAATTAAGATACTTGCACATACTATATCTGCCTCTTTTTTTCATTTGATTATTCATTACACTAAACTCCACAGCATCATACAGCAAAAATACAGATTCCTTTAATAAGCGATGACAAGAGATGAGGTTTTTTGTTTTGTTTTGTTTTGTTGTTTTCTTTTTCTTTTTTTTCTTTTCATTTTAGAGTAACAGGAACAGATCATTACTGTGAGGTGTTAACTGTATTTATGCTTTTGGCTTCAAAAAGTATCCATCTAGTAGAACACAATCACTATTTCAACAGCTACGAATCCGCATACACAGAAAAAACAAAGAACATGAATGGCTTATGACTGGTCAAACGCTTATTTAGAGTGCTTTGCTGGAAATACTGCCCAGGAGTTATGAAGATGTCAATGACTAGTCTACACCAGAATTTCAAAGGTGAGTAGCAGATTTAACGCTCCAAATTCTTTGAAGTGCAATTTACAGTTTTAACCTTGCAGCCACTGAGGTCTCTGCCCTGTCTGCACTTAAGGGGAAATATCAAAGGAATATGAAAGCTGTAAAATATTTGAAGCCTGATAAATAGTCGCCACAGCATCTGAAGTTAATTTACACAAGCTGAGGATATATCCCATTTTCAGATCCTTGTTCCATATTCCAAATTTCAATCTCTGCAGTTTATTCTAAAAGGATACATGATTTATTCATTTTATATTCTACATTGTCATTGAGGAGATAGGCTATTAGCATAGCAACACTAATATAATGGTGCCGTATGCAAAGGAAAGATGTTTACACCCATTTTGTAAGGTCAAGGTAAACAAAGTTATCTGTTTTATCTAATTTTATTTCTCACATGCACATACATCAGCTTGCAGAATATCAGTGTGATTCCTAGGTAGCAACTTGCAAAGTACAAAATATTTCAAATCACAAATCGATAGTCGCTCTCTTTTTAATATCAAGGCATTTTTTGAGGATGACTCTTGCATTGGATTCACTCATATTCTGAACAGATAACAGTGATTTAGACAATATCTTCTGCATTTTCCCAATGTGCTGTGCTACTTTCTGTCAAAACTAGCATTGTACTTGTGTGTGATGCTCCTGCAGTGGTGATCTCCAGCCTTTGATTAACTACTGTTATCAGGGACATTTTTGCTACTGTCATTATTTCACTTCATTATTCACTCATTATTTTCATTATTCACTCTTTCTTATTCATATTACAATGAATTTCTTCAACTAAGGAGAGCTAGATTGCTCCTACAATAACTGTATGTGAACAGCTAATACTTATAAACTGTCTTCTGACATCACTCAGTGTTCACCTTTGCGGAGGGATTTTGGATAGCCTTCCACCAAATAAAACAAATGCTTAAGAGCAGAAATGTCCAGAGAAAGCCACCTCATAGTCTATAGGTGGCACATGCACCACTGCATACAGGCCACCGTGAAATGTCAACTAGCAGCTATGCAATTGCACTGATGAAAAGCAGTGTGTCTGGGTGGTGGAGAACCCAAAGTCAAGACTGTGCCTCTTGAAGTATGACATTTTTATGGGAAGATTTACAGGAGAAGGGAGAAGTATACTCCTGGTTAGAAGACTAGCAATTAGGATTTAAAAGACTGAGGACACAGTCTTCACACATTCCCCTTTCTAGCAGCTCCAGGAGGCATCTGGCCACAGTAGACCTTGAGACAAATACAGACAGACAAAAGCAAATTTAAAATCTTGGCTTATATAAAATGTACATGTATACATGCACATATGCATACACATGTGAATTTTTATTAAATGTTTTTCTAACAGTTGGATTGGCTCCTGAATTATTATCGAGTATGCCTTCAAAAATGTATTTAGCAGGGGGAAGCTCTCCATCTTGCTCAAATACGTCTCAGTCCTAAATACTTGGTGTTATACTGTCTGTGAGCAGATTTTCTCCATAAGCTAGTAGTAAATCTGTACTTTTCCACTTCAGTCCATTCCTGTGCTTGCTTTGTGGCCAGATTAACAATAAATTTGCTAGCCTTATCTGGATATTGTGCATTTCTATAGGGGGAAGCATACAAAAAAAAATATAGGATACTTTTGCTTTTTACATAGCATCAGATAAAGTTTACTGTTAGGTATTTGGATTACTATTAGGTAGACTTTAATATTTCTGTTTTAACTGAATATTCTTCAGTTCATTTTATTCCTGAAAACTCACAGTAGCCTTGAAGTTTTGCCAGTTTAGAGGGCTTAAAGGATTTCTGTAGTGTACAGTTTTGAGGCAAGACTTGCTGAGTTACATTTAAATGACTAGAGTGACTTGTTAATTAGTTGCTTAGATCAGATAACTTTTATTATTTTCTGATACACAGGATAATTAATCAGAGATTTGTCTTGGAAAGCAGAATGAACTGAGAAGAAAATAGGAAAGAGTTCAGGCATAAGATAAAACCAAAACATCGTGATAAGCAAGATAAAAAGTTCTTGTTCAATCATCCTCATGTGATTAGTAATTTCTTAACAAGCTTCCTTGGCAGGTTTTTACTGAAACTTACTCATAAACAATGTTTTATATAGCCAGCTAGCTAGCTTATAATTTATCCATGTTATCTTGAGAAATACTACATAATGATATATGTTTTTCCTTTTTACTCCACAGATAAACACCCTTGTCTTGGTCATAAACAATAGAAGAGTTAAAAAAAGGTTAACCACCATTTGGACACAGTTTGTTCTGTTATTTTTGTTTATTTTTTAATCTTGCTTAGAATCCTTTTGTGTGATGAATTAATTATAGCAAGTCTTCTAACTTCTAAATCCCATCCCTTGCTGAATGAGTAATATATTCTACATAATTTTTCAGGACGAACTCAGTACACTTCTGCCCAAGTTAGTGACTGTGTAACTCCTAGTCCCACGTAAAAAAAAAACTGCTTAAATAACTAAATAGTCAGACAAGTCCCATTATTTTCAGTTACTCTATCTAAAATTAAAATTTTTAACTAGTGTCCGAACTGACTCATCACATTCCTGCAGAAAGAACTCCGTGTCAACACAATTAGCTTAACTCTTCCAAGCTACTGGCATGGTTATGCTTGGCTTGACAACTTCTCTCATTTTTATTGTCACGAAAATCAGTTAATGTGAAGTTCAGAGTGTGCTAAAAACTAAGAGTTTAAACTGAAAGTACAGCAAAGAGACAGAAAATTCAAAATACTACCGGAATGTACGAGAGGAAAGTATTAGGGCATAGATTTTATTGCAATTATATTTTGGACCAGTCTTTTCAAGTATTAAAAGAACTCAACTGTATGCAGTAATAAGCATGAAGATTTTCAGAACATCTCATATCCTGGGGAAGCATGCATGTAAAATATCCTGGCTTTCAAAGGGATACTTTTTCCTCTGAGAACAGTAATATATGAAGGGATTGAGTACTACTAAAAATCTAGCTTCTAAACTATATCAGAACCAATAATCCAAAGCTTCTAATATTCCTAAATTGGGCCAATGAAACCATTTCACTTGGTCAGAAGCCAAGAAATTTCATATTCAAATTATTACATTATTTTCCTTAAGAGAACAAAGCCATTATTCCAGCAAATACAAAATGATGACAGTATCTCCTTGAAAATACAAACAGAGCTTTTCTAAGAATTATGAAGGTCCTGGA
Organism: Meleagris gallopavo; assembly: GCF_905368555.1. Taxonomy (NCBI): domain Eukaryota; kingdom Metazoa; phylum Chordata; class Aves; order Galliformes; family Phasianidae; genus Meleagris; species Meleagris gallopavo. The sequence goes on along the minus strand of NC_139406.1, from coordinate 64,210,259 downwards.
GAGTTGATTTGTTTATGGGCAGAAGCATCTTTGCTGTGCATGCAATAAATTCATATCCCAACTCACATAAAAGAGAATTGTCTGCAGAAGGAAATTAATGCTAGGTGTGTTCCCAGGTAGGGATAAAACATTAACTCCAGTGACTTCTGAAAGATACAAATAAATCCATTCTGAACAGATTTTTGACAGTAATTTTAATAAGTTCAAAATTATCAAAAGTCCCTTTTAAAAAACTGATGATTAATCTTATGAGAGCTAAAATGGACTTATCTGTTAGAAGAAAAAAGCCAGAACACTGATCAAGCTGAGCAGGAAAAAATTGCTGGCATGGAAACTATGAGGGAAGCAATACTGCAAAGTTGTACTTGGGCTTAATCTTAAGTCTATGTAAGAGGAAGTTTTGAGAAACAGTCATAGGTGCACTTATGACCAAAATCACAATGCAATCATTAAGATTCAATCCAAATAGTTATGTGTAGCTATAATAATGTAAGTTGCATGATCAATTCTACATTAAATATTATAGATAACCTCTGTGCCAGGGCAGGTTTTCTGGACATACGCAATATTCATGCGGTCATATAGTTATTTTGAGTTACTCGTGTATGTATGCCTCATCACTTTATCCAAGAATCTTGTAGTGAGTAAATTTATTTCTGTATCTATGAGAGGGTAAAAGCATATTCCTCTTTTTATGAACAGCGAATTGGAGCAGAGGAGAGCTTATAGTGCTTATGACACTTGAGTCCATGTGCCTACAACATAGTCATCTGTATGCACACTAGAATTCTAATTGTCTTTGTGTCTGATGAAAGAAAAAAGCACGTCTAAAAAGAATCATCAAACATATCTTTGACTTTGAGTTGAATTGTGTCATCCTTCAAAATGCCCACTGGTGAATCCTAAAAGTCAGAAAAGGTGGAGACCCTGGATAGAGACCTACTTTCAACTTCATTCACCTGAATACTTTCTCAAAACTGCAAGTATATCATTTGTCCTACCTGCTACGAGTTACACAAATCCAAGGGAAATAATATCCTTTATCAAATTTAAAACAAATTCAAGTACTGTTGTGATCCTACTACATATAGTGGATGTTTGCTTCACCTTATAAAATGTTTCAGAATACCTGAGCTTTAGCAACAGATTCAGCCAACCTAACACACATGGCCATGTGCGCAGTCTTAAAATGATGAGCACTATACCCACGTAACTCTGCATGGTAAGAATGGGGCTACATGTATTGAAATCCAAAAATAATCTAGGTGAAGAACATTCCTCATAACAGAAAGAGACAAAAAAATGATGAGTTTCCCTAAGTGCAGAACATCTCTACTGCATGGAAGTTCCAATTGTGGATATGTATTCAAATTCCCTGCAACTGTAGGATATGGATGTATAGAACCATATAATGATTTAGGTTGCAAATGACCCTCAAGATCATTAAGTCTTACCATTAACCTAACATTACCAAGGCTACCACTAGTCTACACACCTTAACATGACATACACGTATCTCTTAAATACTGTTAGAGATATTGACTCCACTAGAAATACCTCCGGGGACGGCTACTCTTTCTTCTATAGTTTCCTTCAGAGGAGAAGCTAAGAGCCTAGTCAGTTCTTCCTTCGCTTCTGGGAATCAGAAATACAAAACATGCAGTGGACACATGTCAGTTCCCCATCCTGCAGGTACACTATAGTCAAGAGCAGTACAGGAACAGCTTTCCATGACAGGTTAAGCTGCCTTATTAAAACTGTTGAATAAAAGGAGAAATCACAGCAGATCTATTAACTGTATCTCAGGACAATCACACAAAAATTGCTGCACTCCAATATTTTGGTGATTTTTCAAAACAATGTTGTAAATATATACAACTTTTCCTCTGATTCAACAGAAAAAAGCTGCTATAAACTGTAGTTTTTACTGATTAAATGCCCTGGCAACCTTCCCTATCTAAAAATGATTCATTATCCAGGTAATAATATTGCTTTAATTACACATGTGAGAAAATATCCAAGGTAACAGCTCACTTGATCATTAAGTTCTGTAAATACATCAGCATTTAAAACGCATTAGTATTTGAATACCCCTATCTGATTTGGGAGCATGGTAAAAGTAACTTCCTGCGAGAAGTCAGTCTTTCAACTTGTAAAGTAAGCAAAAGCCCCCTAGAAAAGTATCTCCTTATCAGAATGAACCACAGAACAAATTTGTTTAAGTATCAGGAAGGCTGAGTCAGAAGAGTTGGTGTGTAAGCCAACTAAGATGACTTAAACTAGACAGATGACAAAAAGGTCATTAATGGGCATATCCAACCATTTATGGTAAGGTTTTATTACATATAAAACAAATTAATTATTTGAAAAACTTCAAATTCTGCAGGTGAGTGGGAGAAATAGGGTGACAAGATACTCTTTTTTTAGGTAATGTAAGCTTTAGACTTGTAGGCATTGTTATAGTAGACTGACTGTTATACCTAGCAGCAACAGAACTGCTGTACCAGAGGAGACAGAAATATTTGCAGTTTGAAGAGGATATGCTGCTTGTTCTAATATGAAATGTGGTCTCCTGTTAAAATTTGGCCTTGCCTGGGTCTCTATGTAAGTACAACTGAAATGGTGCACCTTCTTTATAATTTTTTGGACATATAATAAATGTTAGGGATAGGAAACACGGTAAGTTTTTCCTAATTGAAAATCTAAGAAAGTATTTTGATGTGGCTTATCTAATATGACCTGCATACCTCACTTGGGAAAAGCAAATAAATAAATAAAACTGCAGCATTGTTGCCTTAGAAACACAGTTAAAAAAAAAAAAAAATCAGAAATCCAACAATTCCTAGGAAATGTGGCTGAAATACTTATTCCAGAACCCAGAAGTTTTCAGAATCACTGAATCAAAAAAAGACATGAAGACACAGACTTTGGTAACTAAAGTTTTTCTTCATATACGTGAAATACTTTTCATTTGTCTGCCTACAAAAAACATACAGGTGAAACAGGACCAGCTTTTTTCATAACTTACGATTTGAAGATAATTAATTTGACTGAAATACCACTGTAGCAGATTGTTGTATTTTTTTGAAGACAAGGATTAATAAAAATGAAATTTAAAAACAATAAAATCCTAGCTTGATGTTATTTCCTGAAGGGGATCTGAATATAAAATATAACCAAGAAAGAAGTGATACTAAAGTGAACTAAGTAATGCTGTCTAACGTGATGAATAAAGGGAGAAAAATATCACTGTCTTTGATCCTGCTGGAAATCATATCCTTGTAACAGCCCAGGATGCTGTTGGCCCTCTCTGCTCCAGGAACACATGGCTAGCTCATGCTTGACATCCTGTCTGCTATGGTCCCTTTGGATCTTTTCCAAGAGTTGCTACACAGCTAGACCCCCCATTCTTCCACCAGTAGAAGATTTGTCCTGTTATTACAAATCACATTACCTTTTCAGGCTAAATTACTACAGTATACTATAATTTTAAGAGAAATATCTTCCACGAAAAGATTGGCTTAGCTGTCTCAAAAAGTTGTAACTGAAACACTGGAGCATCTGTTCACTTAGCCAGAAGAAGTCAACTGTCAACCAGTACTTCTGAACACATTCCATAGAGGGAGCAGAACTCATCTACACCTCCTGCTGTCATTCACACCAGTCTACACAGTATTTCTGCTTCTATCTACATGGGGGAAAGGGTTTAAAAGCTGTCATTACAGCTGAAACTAAGGAGCACTAATGGCTTGCCAGCCATGTTCAAGGGAAGAGAATGTAGATAATGCAGAAGAGGACTGAGAGGAGTTGGTTTACCCATCTCTGGGAAGTAAACAACGTTTACATAGGGAGTGTTTTCTACAAATAAATGATGTATGATGAGTATAGGAGAAAAAAAGTAGATAATGAAACAGTACTGTCATAAGAATAAAGGAATAAATTTTAGTTTAACAAATGGAAAGATTCTAAATGTGGAAGGACTAGTGCGCTGTGACAAACTTTCAGTTACATAGCAGAGGCAAGGGACTCAACTGGTTTTAAGAGACAGATTTATGAATGTTATTATTGATGATATCAGCCAAATTGATGGCTCAGAAGATCTCTTCTAGTTTTATGTTGCTCAACATTTGCATTGTTACTTTTTTTTTTTTTAAGTAGTTACTGAGCAATATCAAGTGTGATATTCCAATTATGAATTAAGCAAATATAAACGACAGAACGTTAACCTTAGTGTGATAAACAATTAACTGAACTATACTGACTGCAGCTGATACACAAATGATGTTATCCATCTAATTTGCCCAGTCTGGAGTAGCTTTATTCTCAGACATGTTTAGCAAGTTGTGTGGTAATGTACACTTGAATGAAACGCTCTTAACTAACATGTTCAAACCACGAAGTTGTTATTGGAATTGTAAATAAGTTACATTTTAGCACTATTTTCTCTGAATATCATTTTCTCTTCTTTTCAACCATCCTTGACAGAAAATCAAACTGTAACAAGTCCAAAGGATGTTTGCACAAATTGAGCAAAAGAAATGTTATATAATTAAACAAGAAAAATGTGCAAAAAATCATCTTGATGAAGCAAGTGGAACTGAATTCAAAACATGTAAGTTGCTGCTGGGTAGGGAAGAACAAGGATTATGGAGAGAGAGAGATCACAATAGAATTCTTTTAATAAGGTAGAAAAGGGAAAAATATATTTTTTAATGTTGTACATTTAAAGCCCAGAACTGAAAAACATCTGATAAAATCAGTATAAAAAATCATAACCTTTCAGGACTAGATCTTCAGGGGCAATACTTTTTGGACTTGCAAAATAAAGAAGCTAGTGGTTCTCTGGTCTTCTGGTTACCTTAGCCAGGGCATAAGAGAACCTGGACAGTTGGAGAAGTACTGTATAATGAAGGAGCAGTTGCCTCAAAAGTAGTATGCACAGCCTTGGTAGAACAATGTATTGATTGCACATAATTGATAATATACCATACCAGTAAAAGTCTTAATGCGTTGCACACCTTCCACTAACGAACCACCAATTTCTCCAATGCCACAGATATTTATGTGGCTTTCAGGATCATTCATACAGTTGTGTCTCCAAACAGTCATCATTTTTCTGAGAGTGACATATCAAAATAGAACAACTAACTATGCAGTCTCTAGCAAGCAAGTATATTAATGAAGCATACAGCAAAACTTTACTTACATTCAAGCACAAAACAACAGAGTACGAAAGATTCAGTTCTCCATATACAGATGAGGGTAAGCTGACTTCCTGATCTGTGTTTCCATCCTCACCTGTAGGTAACACCTGCAGTCAATAAAAGTAAAATAAATGTGAAACTACCTGTAATGTAAACCAATCATGCTCCGAAAGAAAATTATTTTTATTATAAAGGATGAGAATACAGTACTTTTAGTCAATGTACAAAGGTATTATTGAAGATTAAAGAAACTTTGAGAAAAGATTAAGTCATCAGACAGTGTTGCCAGATATTCTTCCACTTGCAGAATAAAAAAAAACAAACAACAAAACACAGAATTTATTCAAGGTCTTGAAATGCTATCTGAAAGGATTATATATAGGGAAGAAGAGACAGAAAGCTTATAAAACTGTGGAACTGTTGACAGAGAAGCATATGAATAAAAGATTCCCTGCTCTTTGGATGACCCTAGTGTTTAGGTACAGGGTAAGCTATATAGTAAAACAGGATTTGCAGTAGAAAAATCTAAAAAAAAAAAAAAAAAAAAGAAGTTTAATTTGACTATGTGCAGAGGATTTCAAGAAGGATGAAGGTTTGAAGAAAAACAAGGGATATTTTGTAGTAACCTTGAAAAGTACCTTCTTCCCATGTTGCCTTGCTGATTTTTCTAGGATGACTTGCATTTTTAAATGCTAAGCTTTAGCTGGACAGTACTATCTTTTTTGTTTTACAACTTTTTTTTTGGTTGTTTTTTTTCATCCATGCTACCTATAAATTCAAAACAATTTTATGTTGGTATATATACAATGGTAAAGTTCTGAAATATGTTTTCTTTCTACATCCAAAATATAATTCCTTGTTAGTAAATTCCAGGTAAGTACATGTCATTTTCAGGTTCTCCTGTTAAAATAAAACAAATGAAGAAAACGAAACAGAAAACTAGCTTCACCTAAGACATCATTCTTTGCTTTGCTTTTTACTTTACTAGAAACCTTATGGGTCATACATTGTGCTTCCTCATGGAAGAAAATGACAACATAGAAAATCACTTCTAGACACCTGGGATGAAAATAGCTCCCCTTATTAAGATACAGCAGGACTTTAGTCAAGACCAGAGATTCTTGCAGTCTAAACTGTAGGTCTGCTGAGGCATTATATTCTTTATTGATCTTATAAACTGCAGTGCATGCAAAACAGAAAGCAGTAAAATTATTAACCCATCAGTACTTTTTGTCCTCATAAGTGATACTGCTGCACCAGTATACAAGATTGATTTTGACAATATCAGAAATGAGAGTGTTTTATTTGGTATTTATGTATATATAAAAGTAATTCTCATATGCATATTTTCATACATTAACCACGGATCAGAAATGTACTGTTTGGCTAATTGGGTAGGAAAAATGCAGCACGTGTAATGGCACAGCCTCTCCCATTGGGGCCACTATGAAGGCACATAAAAATCATCAGCTGTACTAAAGTGAGGATGAAGCCTAGAAATAGATCTGTTCTTGAAGTCCCTCTGTGCCTCTCCCTACCCTTGCTTATCTATGCAAGGTAAATTGGTCTCTCCATCATTAGTGATTAGGAAAAGATAGAACCTCTATGGGAAGCACACACTTCTTTATATACCTCTTTCAGTTCTACATTTTCAGAACTCCCTTACACACTTAATCCTACAGCCATTAGTAAGGCAGTGAAATGACATAAAATGAACAAAGAGCAATAAAGTAATCATATCCCAGCATGTTTATTTAGTTGTGGTCCTTAATGACTGAGACCTTCGTACCCACTGATACCCGGAGCTGCTACTAAATTTCCTCTGTCTCAAATCCCTAGCTAGGGTTATTGTGGGATATGCTCAATGCATTAAAGCCTACAAACCATGAAAGCAAAACAAAACAAAGAATCGGAAAAACACTTCACAGAAAGGAAGATCAGTTGTATGAAAAGTTTTTTTTTAATTCAGCCAAAACTCATTTTCTTTCAAAGCAACACTTGAAGAATAGCTGTGGGTTGAGAAGCTAGGTTAAGAAGAGTGAGTCACAAAATCACAGAATGACTTGGATTGGAGGGCAACTTAAAGAGCATCTAGTTCCAATCCCCTTGCTGAGGAGGGCGTTGCCACTCACTAGATCAGGCTGCCTAGAGCCCCATCCAGCTTGGTCTTGAACACGTCCTGGAATGGGGCATCTACAACTTTTCTTGGCAACCTGTTCTAGAGCCTCACCACCCTCTGAGTAAAGAACTTCTTTTCAACACCTAATATAAATCCCCCTTTTAGTTTAAAACCATTCACCCTTGTCCTGTTGCTAGCTACCCATGTAAAATGTCAGTCCCCAAATGGTAGAAGTGGACACCAAGTGGGTTCAGGCAGCACTTCTGTTGTCCACACTTTGAGCAGACTGGATCTGACACAATGGAAAATTTGCATAGCTGCACTGAGACTGTGTTAAAATGTGTTAATGTGGGCTGCAGTCTTTAAGTATATTGTCAAAATTAGGGACATAAAAAGGCTGAAACATCAAATAGCAGTAAGAAACATATTTAAAACCTAGCTACTTGTGAATGAATCTGATGACCAGTCAGGCCTTCATCCCCTCAAAATACTTCAACTTTGACAAGCAGTCAAATTTAAGCTGTGCTAGCTATAGCATATTGTGATTACTTTTCCAGTCACTGCTATGTCGATCTAAAATCCATTCCTATTAAAATACCACATTCTTTCAAGAGCTATAGTTACCTATTAACTATTTAAGACTAGTTTCCTCTATCTTTACTTTGCAATTTATAGTATTGTTTAAGAACTGTTAAGAAACATTATTGCCAAGAAACATTATTGCCAGAAGGGGACATTGAGATAATCGGCCCTGATTTCTGACTAGCACTGAAAAGTGCTATGTAATCCAGTTATTCTTAACAAGGAGCATGTGCTTGTCCTTCGGGAGAACTCATTTTGATTTTAAAATGATCAACAATGTACAAAAAAGTCCAGTGAACCATCACAGTCCAGTGGTTAGTCACAGTCAAAAATGCAGTCTCAATAAAAAAAAACAGTAACGTATTTCTACTTATTTCTAGTTTCACCTTTTAACCATTCCTAGCTTGTTAATTTATCTATCTATATACCCATCTATCCACTTATCTATGAAAATTGCTCCATTTTATCTTTTTTAAGTTGCCACTTTTTTATGAAAAATGTCTGCAGAATCACTTTAGATTCACCTCATGCTGTGCATTTCTTTCCCAACATTTCCTTCTTTCTTCTTTCCCTGTCCCCCTTGTTTATTTTCAATTAATCTCTTCTCGCCTCATTTTATTTAAGTAGTAAGTAATTCCCTATGCAATAAAAACAAAAATATTGTATGTAATGAAGCCAGCATGTCTTTAGACTGGTATTGAAATTAGAGAAATTCTTTCACTGAACCATTTTTCAGGATAAAAAATTCCAGAACCTGGAAGAGATCTTTGCTGAATTCCTTACTACATCATGAGATGTGAGTGGATTTCCCCTTCTTCTTTAAAATATTCCTAACAAATGTATAAAATGCCTGTGAATATGCAGTTATGCATTTTCTTTAGTAGGCAACTTTAGTAGGACTGGTCTCTGAATCACTACTTAATTGGAAAATCTGGGATTCTTTTTAAATAATTTCTAGGGTTTAAACTGCATTTTGCACTGCTATCTTCACACTTGTTGCAGTGCTCCTGCTGTCCCCATCTCTCCTAGACTTTTTTAGAAATATTTTATCAGAGAATATTTTTCTACAGATTTCAGCAGTGTTTTGACTCCAGAGAGCTCAGGGAACCTGGCCTCTTTCGAACTGGGATGAGCTACACAAATGTGTAAGTCCAGTCATAAACCAGCAATTGCTTAGAACAAATAAGTTACCTGACCAAGACAGCATGTGAGATGCATTAATATTGTAAGCAAAAAGATACAACAGGTTGTGTTTACAGAAGTAAGTGCACATGATACAGAGAAAAGGCATACAGCTTGGTAACATTCTTCAAATAGCATGCTATATATAGGAAAGTTGGTCAAAAACTACTGAGAAGGAAAAAATCTCCTTTTGTATTTGAAATTTCAAGTGATCGAATAGTATGTTACAGTGAAAAAAATGGCCTGCTGGAATAAAAACACAATAAAGAAGATCTACATGTTGAATTATTTCATTGAGTCAGAATCCAAAGTAGAGCACTGTGTATAAATCACATCATTTTATTTAAAAAGCGAGGGAGAATAAAACATAGACAGGAAAAAAAAAAAAAAAGAAGAAGAAAATCTTGGAAGAAGAATAAAAATAGTGCCCCTTTCCCCTTTCAGGATGATTGATTTTTGTGCAATCCATATTTTACTCTCTGCTACATAATTTTATACTCTTGACAAAATGTCAGAGAGTTGGAAAAGGGCTGGGAAAACATGCAGCTTTCTATCAACTTTATGCATCCCTAAATTTAGAAGATTTTTCTGAGTAGGGAAACTAAAAATAAATCAGGAAACAATGTCAATAATGAAGTCTGAATTATCCAGCAGTAAAAAACATTACAGTATTTTTAGTATATTTAAATAGAACATTCGTAACATAAATAGTGGCAATGAAACTTTACAGTCAACAAGAAAAAAACAAGTGATCTCTAGCTGACTTCTTTAGATGACATTTTCTTTTTTTTTTTTAATGACATTGCCTATATGTACTGTGCCTTGTTTACTTACGCATTTAAACTATTGTAAGAATTCACTGTTAGAATGTGGCCAACATGTACTTTACCTAATCTTAATAAGAAGAGCTGACATTGAAGTTGGATAAGCAAATATATTCGCATTTATAGTTACAATTTTGTTTCCAGAATGAAACTCTGGGCCAATTTAACCAGATAATTTAAACAAATTAACAAGATATGCAAAAAAATTAGTATCTACAGACAATTTGGGTTTCATCACACATATAGTGCGTTTGCACGTATATAGAAGAGAGAGAAGGCATAATTACAATTCTATGAAATAATAATCATTAAAGAAATCTTCATATCTTTAATGAAATGTGCTCATAAATTAAGAAGTTGAAAAATGTCTATTTATGTAATTATAATAGATTTTTTATTCCTGGATTTTCTAAGAGGAAAACTTTTTCAGGACTCTGTAAGCATTCACTATATTAATTCTTCAGTCACTACAGTAACATCATCAGAGATGCTTGACAAGAATGCTTACTATTATGCAAAATCTAAAGGTGGTTGATATAAAAAAGTTTTTTCTGAAAAAGTATATGTAAAATAACAGTGATTAAAAAGAAAGAAGAAGCAAGTTGGTCATCAAAATAAACTGTAGTTAATTGATTAATAATTTTCATATTTGAATTAAAGTTACAAAAAAAAACCTTTAGAACTTTAGCAAATAAAATTATATTTCTGACTAGCTCTAATGATATGCGCAACACTGAACCCAGACTGAGATTTACACCCATTTCTGCTAATTCTTCAACTCTCTTTTATGAAGTTACACAGTTTTTCTGACCTGAAGATGGTCCCAAGTTACACTACGGTCTGGCCCACATGCCCAGCTAGCCACTAAGACTTTTTTTTTTCTCATGGGGACCTTGTGAACAGCAAGAAGCAAAACAATCAACGAGATTTCACTCAAGCTCCTGCAATTCTTTATCATTACCCTCTCATGTCTATCTTCTTGTTTCTTATCCTTTTCAATCTTACTAGACTTTTATTTCCTATGTCAAAGAGCACAGATTTTTGCCACTCACTTTGACGAGTTCATCAGTGAAACCACTGCAGGTCAGAAGCATGCAAAAGTGAATGGTACTGCTTGTAGCAAAAGCTGTGTTCGACTTTTCTCAAGCCACTCTTCTTGATTTTCCAACATGCCTGTACTAAGCTAAACAAACATTTTCACACAATAAACTTCCAATATTTAACTGAAAGTAGTCATAAAGTATACCAATCAGTAACCAAATCCACACACAAAGCGTACAAATTATTACAAAGCAGCACTACATCTGCAACATTAGCAATATGCATTATCTTCTAGAAGGTACTGAGGGACAAAGGACACAGGTTTTTTCAGTTTTACATAAAGAAAATGAACCAGGGTATTTATTTTAAAAAAGACGGTGAGGAAAAATGTTAGAAAGTGCAATTAGAAAAGTCAATTGAGTCTAAAAGTACATCTAGAAATAGAAGCTCGCATGAGTGTAAGAATGATCTTCAGATAATGGCTCGATGGCATGACTGATGGAGAATAGTTAAATTTTATTCAGACCAAGAAAATAATTTTTTTTTCAATTTTTAATGCCCTTATGTCTGCAATTGTTTTATGTCATACAAATATTTATTAATGTTTATAGGCAACCACTGATTTTACTTGAAATGTTCCATTAACTAGACATAGTATAGAAAACATTGTGCAAAGCCTTAGCAAGTCTACAGGAAATTACATAAAATTAGGTGAAATTAGATGAATAGATATAAAAAGACTGCAATATACCAGTCTAGCAGTGTTCTTCCCCCAGAGAACATTCTGTCCCAGGCAGTTCTCAACAGTAAAGAAGCAGACAAGGACAGAGATTTCAGTCCCACTGGAAAGTCATCTTCTCAGCAAAACAGCATTGAACAAACCGACGTGAGAAGCATACGCAAACAACAGACCAGCAGAAGATTGAGTAGCCCCATAAAAAAGATACACAGAGATTTCTCAGTAATATTCAGGCACCGTGAGATGTATTTATATATGCACTGCAGGAAAACCCATGGCTCTTGGTAATGGCTGACCTCATCCTTCCAGGAACCAGCAAGTTAAAATGTGTAACTTTCAGCTGAAATACTGAATGAGAGAAGGATGAGATTGCTAACGCTCAGAAGAGGGTGAAAAAGAGCAAGAATCTTGCACAGTGACTTCACACACACACACACACACACACACACACACACACACAGCTGCAGTGCTCAGTGTAATATAGCGTTAAACGTGAAAGAGAACTGTGAACCATTATTTTTATGGTAGTTTTGTCCTGTTACTTTTTGCTGTCAGTCTGGAAGTTCAGTTTACAGACACAGCTTACGATAGGGATGGTGTATTTCACTACATGCCCGTTAGAATCTTTCGATGCATAAACCCTTTTGAAAACCTGACCATAATCCTAAGTACTCCATAGAGAAGTACGATGGCAAAAGTTTGCTTTTGCTACTCCATTGTTGTCTTGAGCTCATCAGCTGTCAATTAACAGTAAATGATTACAGCAATCATACATGCTTGTGGGCAAATCATAGAGCTCAGTTTCAGGTGTAAATGAAATCTGTTTTATGAAATATGTTCTTTTAAAATACAAACAACTGCTTATCTTCAAAAATGTTTTTTTTTTTTTAAGTTTAATAAATATATCCTGAATAAAAGAGCTCAAGTTTGCTTTTCTTTGTTCTTCTTCTGCACAGATACGAATTTAATGAGAAATGTATTCAACTAATAAGTCTAAAACATATATATGATAAATTTTAATTTTAATGTTTACACATCAATTGAAATAACTGAAATAATGTAAAATGTTTTCAATTATGAACTAAGGCTTTTTTTTTAAAATTGGTTTCCATCTATCTGAACTGCATACAACTGTGTATCAGTCACATTCTGCTACACTAAGACAACATAGCCAGTAGCAATTGAGAAACACATTATACATAGCACTTAGTTCACCATGAAATTCTAGATGAGTTAATGATAGATAATGGCCTACAATTCATGTGTGACTTATTTTAGCAAATCTCACTGATACGGCAATTCAAGTGAACTGCATCAAGGCTGCACTAAGTATAATCAAATGGGCTTGCAGGAAAAAAAAAAATCAGCAAAAAATTACAAAACACTTAATAGAAAAGAAAGTGACATACTCAGAAGTCCCATGGAATCAGTAGTGTCTGACTGTTTTAACACATCTGTTCTATTATCTTTTCTAGGGCAGTTTGTGGAGAATAGAACTCAAGTGTCATGCTCCCAATTATCCTGCTCCTTACCCAAAGCTTTTGAAGTAGTTACAAAAACCTGCCCAGTATCACTGTCATGGCTGCCATCCTGACTGACACCAAAATGACATGTAAAGGGTACCTTTGCAAATCCTCTTACATCTTTCTAACTGGCTTACAAGATCCACATCCAATACTCATTGATTTGGATGCACTATGGAGGCAGTTGCAATAGATTTGCAACTGCAAAAAACTTCACTACCTTGTGAATCAAGGCCTTTCAAGAAGCCCTGGTGAAACAAACTGCACTGGGATAAAGCCTAGAAAGGCAGTGGATCCTTGCTTCCTTCTCACCAGGACAGAGCAGGAGCTATGACAGTTGTTTGCTCTCAGGATGGGCAGTCCTGAGAGAAGAAGGCAAGGAGCACAAAACATGAAGAGGCCAGATGTGACATTCTGGTATTTTGATGCAAAGGCATAACAAACATAGGATAGTGAGACAGATCAGTAAATACAAATCATTCTGTAAAAAGATCATTGAAATAATAACAACTTAAAATATCTACTTGTGAACGGTGTACTAGAATAACCATTTTTATCATGATAGTTCATGACAACCTCCTGTGGAAAAATCTAAAAGAGGTGAAACAGAAAACATCCTTAAGATAGAGCAAGAACAGTGGATTTCCAGCTCCTACTGCTGACATTCCCTATGGACAATGGAGCCAGCCTCCTCGCCGCTGGGAGCACAGAAGTCAGTGTGGCCAGCTTGGGCTCTAGATGGCAGCTCTCTTTGCAACCGCTAACAACCAAATCAGCGATAAGGAACTTCTTTAAAAATGAGAAATCCACTCTATGAACAAAAAGCCATTGACATTCACAGATAATAGATGCTGGAGCATGGTCAATAAAAGACTAGAAACACGTCTAAGCCTTAACTACTGGTAATGTTCATTTATTCAGGAGGGTCCATTTTTATAGGGCACGTCTTGTTTCATTTTGATGGTGTCAGAAATACTAAAACAAAGAGAAGTGAAAATACACACACAGAAAACCAAACGTATCCTAGAGAAACCAAAAAAAATCTTTGGCTATGAAAAATACAAATAAGAAGTCTCAAAGTACGTGATCAGGCCCAAAAGGCATTGGAGTAAGGTTTGCCATAAGAAAACTAGCAAAAGTAGCCTATTTCCAAACAAAACATAGCCTGAAGTATTTTCATCATAATTTTCTTATCTATCTTTATTTACCAAATAGAAATACAAATTTTGTAACTGTATACATATAAAGACTTCATCCGCAATTATACTGTTGCCACAGTGCCTGAGTATATACTTTTTAAGTAATAAACAGCAGACATAATAACTATCTAAAGCTGATTTACTGATTTTATTTGACGTTACTTGTTCAATCTTTTCATCTAAAAATAAATAAAGAGAACAGAAATATTATTGCTCTTCTGCTACTTCCAGTGGCTTTGGTGGAAATCCGCAAGTTCAGAGCTTTTTAGATTCATTTCTTGGAAGTTATATGGAGCTCGACATAAATTAGCTAATTCAAACAAATAAGAGCTCAAAGAAATGTCAGCAATGATAGCAATGGCCACTTCTCAACAAGAAGAATGTACTTTATCCATACAAAGAAATTAAAGCAGAGTTGGAACTACCTTGTCAGCAGCAGTTTCCCTATGAGAAGTGTACATCAAAACTAATATACCATTTATTCCAAGACTTACTTTCACCTACTTCACCCAAAGAATCATATGTAAGAATATGTGTAAGAGTGCCCTCTGGTGATTATGTGCCTAAGGAATATTATTTCATTAAAAGGGCAAAGAGAACAAATCTGTGGCAGAGCTGATAAGTAATTTTGACAGTTTTGCAAACTGAATTCTGTTACCAATTCTCAAAAAAGAAATCAGGTATTTGCAACTGGTTTATGCCCATGGTTTTAAAAGCAAATTCATATGAAGAAAGAGACAGTAGCCTTGACTAGGTTAAGATTTATGGGTGCTATAGACAGCACAGCTACTTTTATGGCTAAGAATGTAATAGATCCTAAGCAAACACTGATAAGTCCTCTATTCTCCTAAGAAGTATCCGCCCATCAAGTGTCCTGACACTGGAAAAACCCACAGTTTTGATAAGAATAAAGACAAGCTAACTGTAGAAAATAACTTCATTTCTTAAGTTAGCCGAAAACATTCATCAAGTGTTCAGTGGGCAAGACCAGGCTCTTCTTCCATTATTGGACAGTGATCGCTGCATTTTCAATCCTACTGCAATAGATACATAAGCAAAACATATATAAGCACATAAAGTATGTTTTATATATATGTATTTACTGTGAGGGTGACAGAGCACTGGAACAGGCTGCCCAGAGAGGTTATGGAGTCTCCATCTATGTAATCTACTATAGGAAGCCTGCCTTAACAGGGAAGTTGGGCTAGATGATCCCCAGAGGTCCCTCTCAACTCCTATGGTTCTATGATTCTATGATTCTGTGACGTATGCATATGTATATATACACATATAAAATTAAAGTATTGGAGAGACTTGTTATCGAGCAAAGGAGTAAAATTCTACTTTCGCAAGATTTAAACCAACCAAGATTTTTAAACCAACAAAAGGTTCTGCAGTAATCAAAAAAAAAAAAAAAAAAAAAAGCTGATACGAAAGTATACTGGTTGAGGCCTGAAAATACCATTCTAGTCTAGTTTATTACCTCCTATCTGGGGTGAAACTAAGGGCAGATTTACTGGGAGTGTTATACTACCTCATTAGTACCTCCCAGTAATCACATATGCTCCTTCTCTCAAGGTACCATGGCAGTTACTTCTAGCCTCTGTAACATAACCTAAACCGCAGCAGTGTTCCTGTAAAGGCAGTAAAAATTAGGGAAGTTATCACAACTGTTTGTTTCTCTAATGTTTGTAAGAGATATAAGAGATTCTCATAAGAATAAGAAAGGGAACTTTATGAAATACTGTCCTAATAAACTTATCTCTTATAATGATCCCTTTTCTCACTCGTATTAAATACCTCTCACCACTCTCTGAACATGGTGACTAATTAACTTCATGTTTTTTAAGAAAGGAACCTGGCAGTCCCATGGGGCTGTTTAACAAATAACCAGCTATCCTCTGAAGATTCTAAAGAATCACTTCCAGCCAAGTTTTTTTTGGCCATGTATAAATACTGTTAAGTTGCAGCAAGAAGTAAAGGAGGAGGAAAAAGCTAGAAAAATTAGATCAAAAAACAAAAAATCAGATTTTTCATTATTTTTCATTATTCATATAGTTCATCAATCAATCAATAGATCATCATTATTTTTCAGTATTCAATCCATTTACTATAGTTACTGTGATGGTTTCAATGGACAGTGCAGGCCCTGTTTACAGTATATGGCTCTTCAAAGTTAAGCATTTGCTTCTTCTAACAACATCTGGAAAACATCCAGCTATCCACTTACCCAAAAGAGAGGCACTGGTACTTTTCAAAGAGGACAAGTTAATTCATTTTGTAGTATCACAGAATCCCAGGATCACAGAATCATAGAATACTCTGAATCAGAAAGCACCCACAAGAATCATCAAGTCCAACTTCTGGCTCCACAGAGGATCACCAGATCATATGATAGAGATGCTTCTTGAACTTCAGTAGCTTGGTACTATGGCCACTGCCCTGAGGAGTCTGTTCCATGCTCATTATCTTCTGATAAAGAGCCTTTTCTGATATTCTACTTGAACCTCCCCTGACCTAGCTCCATTCATTCCTCAAGTTCAGCCTGAAAAAAAAAAAAAATGGAGCAAGTAAACTCCCCTTCTCCACAAGTAGAAAATGAAGTTGTTTTATTTTGGCAAATAAAGAAGGGAAGGGGCTGTGAAAGTCAGGTATGTAGTAGAAATATTAACTTTGCTGATAATACTTTTAAAAGCACTAACGGTCCTAGAGCAAAGGCTGTCTTTTATTATGCCAGCAAACAGCATTCAGCCTTAGAAGGCTAACAAGCATCAGTGTAATATATGGAAAACCTAGTGGTGGTTCAGACCAGTCTGGGGTTTGCTCTGAACATCAGATATAAGGAAAGTTAGTGTCAAATTCAACTACTGACTTTTAAACTTCTGTATATTTTTGTACAGCTCCATAGATATTTCTGAATTAAGGCAGCTTTCAACAGAAGACTTTAGCCAGCAGCAAAATGGAAGAGTGAAACTGCACTGTAAGATGTCACCATTTGAGGAGGTAGATGGGTAAGATGTAGGTACAGCCACTCTGCTCAGTGTTCCTCACTGGTGAAGGAACTGAGACCTGAAAGTGCTTTGTTCAGAATGTGGTTATTTTGTGCCATGTTAATCATTTTAATAGAGTGGGGAAAAAAAAAAACAACAACAATACATAATCCAGAGTAGCTGTGAACAATACTGCATAGGAATTTAGTAGAAGTAACGCAGAAGTTTAAAAGCAATCAAAACGCAACTATGAAAAAACAGATTTCTGTAGAAAATCTTAGCTAGCTGATAAAAAATGTCAAATTTGTTCCTATGTTCTAAATCGACGTGACCTGACTGTAATGGACATTTGCTCAGGTAGTAAAAGCAAAAGCACGCACACAAAAAATATCAGAAATACTGTTCTGCTTGGGGTTCAGCCCAGGCTTGTCCCACTCGCTACAAGCTCCGCACTCGCTGGGGCACACTCCTTTGAGTGCCGCCAAAGCTCTGCCGACTGTTCTCTCCCTGAGCATTGTAAAAGAGTCAAAGGAAGCTCTACTGAAATTAAGTCCTTATTAATCAAAGGCAAAATAATTCTCTCTCTTCCGTCGCATCAGAGAGTGGGGAGACAGTTAGTTAGGAAGTGGAGAGCTCTCGCAGCCCTCCCGGCTCTTCGAGCTCGAAACAGTACAGCTCTGACAGTGCTGCGGCATGGCTGCACCGACCCGACTTCATACTTCTGTTCACAAAGAGGTAGTTCACATGTCTTAGATCAGTCACAGCTTGCCCCAGTGATTCTAAAGGAAAAAAGGAGGGAAAATAAATATGCTATTGTTCTAGATTTAAAAAAAAAAAAAAACAAAAAACAAAACCAGAAAACAGATTTTTTTAATGCTACTAATTTTCCTCTGCAATCCTATATTACAGACTGCTCTGACAGTAATTCCGCATAGTAAATAAAGTAAAAAGAAATCCACACTAATCAGATAAACTTATAATACCTTATATTTGTGTTCTTGTGTTACCTTGGCAAAAATGAACCCTGGTTTGGCTCCTCCAGGCTGTAGCATGGCACCATTACATATCTTTCAACATAAAATTACAAGAAAAAGAGAGAGAAATACTTTTTTCTATTTCTATCAAGTTTTTATAATGTCTAGGTTTTCCATCTCAACTGTTCTTGTTCAAACTAAATCTAGTTCAGGAAAAAATCCCCACCTCATTTCCCTGAGAACCTACTTATTTTGTCTACCTCAACAACCAAGCTACTCTACCTTGTCATTTCAATTTTCACATATTTTCTCTTTGTGTATTAGTTCTTTGATTCAATGAAATCTCATCTCCTCAGCCCACTGCCATAAACTACTGTCCGGAACAAAGCTCTCTCTCAAATTCAATCTCAAACAAAATGAAAAAGAGAAAATCACAAATGAGAAAGTGGACTACAACCAATCCTATGGGTCCCATTCTCTCAAGGTCTGCAAGCTATTTTGCTTCATCAAGTAAACCTGAACTACGGGAAGGTGCTATCACCTCTCTCATTGTCGAGTGAGAATGTGTTAATAAAAACAAGACCTCCTTATGGGGACACTGGTGTGTCAATGTTAATCACCGACTTCACTGAAATACACTACTTGATCTCAAAAGTGATTTCCAGATGAAAGACAAACAGCTGAAATTGCGTTTGAATAAATCAAAAAGCAGGCTTGTCACATATGTATGGAATTACTAGTGCTAACCTATGATTACAATAAATATTAATTATGTATGTAATGGTAACACCTAGAAATCATTTGTGCTCATTTGAGTCTTTTCTGAGATATTTAACAGCCCCAATAAGCAGGATGACAAGGGAAAGCTTTACATTTATGTTGTCATATTCTGCACAAAGCACTGACCTGTGGAGGGTCTCTGTTTAAAGAACCTTTAGATAGGGAATAATTTATTTTTGTTTCAAAATTTAGGATATTTATTGCACTTTCTCATACTGGCTTTTAAAAGGTTTGTAATTTTTTTCTTCAGTTCAGTGCATGTGCTTTTTCTCCACTTTATATGCCTCCAACAGCTTTTGTAGAGAGCCCCACCTGCTAAAGCCTCCCCAAGAGAGCTGTAATAGCTGTAACTCACAGGACTAGATTGTGAAGCTTTTCCTTCAAAAGAAAATCTGGAAAACACCAAAAATAAAACACTTATGTAGCAAACATTTATAAATGCTGGAATTCAGCCCGTATATGTGAACTTCCAAGTTAAAAGGATTGGGCAAAGAAATTTATTAAGATTCTCTAAAAGTGAGAAAATTCTTTGTCACATAATGGTGCCTGTAATTTTTGCAATCAAGAGTAAGTAGTTGTCTATATCCATGCTGTGCTATTGTTGAGACACAAGCCGTGCAATTGCTTCAACAGATTTACATGCAAACTTAGCACTGAAATAAAAAATGTTTCACACAATGATTGTGAAAATGGTGGGATTCATTTTTTTTTCTCCTTCTTTCACAGTGATTTTAAACCAGTTTAATCCAATTAATTGAACTTCATGAGACAGCAGAAGTGCTAATAATTCCCCCACACCACATGATAGCAGTGACATATTAATAACAGCATATTCTAGCTCAATGCAGATGTTCCTAGAGCCTGGTGACTATTGAAACAGTTTCAGTTTGTTGAAAAGCAATACTATGAATTCTTTATTCAGCTGCAAATCAGATGTGTTATTAATAAAATCGTTCTGACTTCTTCAGCTGAGCTTTTAAAAAGCTAGCCTACAGTTAAAAACTGCTAGCATTTCTCCATGATTTTTCAGGGCATTACCTCATTCTTATCAGATTTACTGTGGTGTGATTCCATAAGTGTGCATATGTTATAGAATGAGACTTTAATGAACTTGGCAACCTGCAACATATTAAAAGTAACCTTCTAACTTGCAGATATATATATATATATATATATATATATACAAACTTTGAAATGCACACACATTTCTCTAAAGCCTTCAATATTCCCATTGTTATATTGGAACATAAATCTCTTCTTACTATTTTATCTGTGAAACACTCATTTTTCATGCCTCAGCACTTTGTTTTCTACTAAGCAGAGAATCCAGCTTCTGTGAAGTCCTGCAAGGCTCAGTTTTGTCCCCCCTGTTCTGTTCTCATCTTACTACTTCCTAAGCATCAGATGTGAGGTCATCAGTCACCTCTAACCTTAACCACTAAGCGACTTTCGTGATGCTTATCTGCAGACATTTTAACACTTGTTAGTGTATCTCCTCCTCCGTAGTCTCCATTGTTAAGTTCTAGGCTTGCTCTTGCTCTTGGCTTCCTAGGCCAAAGCTTGAGATGTACCCAAACAAATAATCTCTTTCATTATCTGTTCCTTCTGTCTGCTCCTTCTAAACTGCTTGCATATTTCATAATCTCAGTATTGACCTGGTTCTTCTTCTCCTACATCTCATCTGCAGACTGCCTGCTGATTCCTGCAACATTCTCTGTATATAAAAATTTCTTTGGCATACAGCCGGATCATGCTTTGCTTCCCCTAAAATGAGGCAACAGCTTACTCAGAAGCCCAGTGCTTGCAATGAAGAATTTTGCAGCCTTTTTCTCTTTTCAAAGATGTCTTGGACTGCCCTGCTCAGTAGCTGCTAGGATTTATGTCTGAACTGTGGTCTTCCTGACACAAACACCCCAGGTGCCGGAGGCCAGTCACCTCATTTCATCTCTTCCAAACAATGACGTGGGAGAGCAGAGTCCTTGGAAATACTCCCTACATCCATCTTCACCAAATTCCTCATCTTGATACTCATCTGTTTTCAATTCAGTTACATCTCTTTCTGCCCTAAAGCCAAGCTCTCCAGCCCGACAGATGTACAGACCGTAATCCATCCTCCAATGCACAGAATGATGATGCATCTGCTCCTCCCCCAAGAGCAAGCTACAAAAAAAAAAAAAAAAAAGAGAATACAATTCCTCCAACATTCTCCCTCACCCAAATATTTGCTTGGAAGAAACCTACAGCAACAGAAGAAGAACACAGTATGTCACATTTTTTTCATGCTGCAGCCGCTAACCGCGTTTAATATGCAGCCAGCTGTTTTAACTCCTGTCTACAGCAAAAGCTAGTGAGTTACTCAAAGACAAACAAAAGCAAACAAACAAACAAATAAAAGCAAACAAACTACAAATACACACACAGAAGCCACACATATATAATCAGCCATTAGCACTAGTGCCTATAAAAAACTCACAATTATCTTCAGCTAGAGCAAGGCAATTTTGCAGAAACTGAAGTGCTACATTCAAAATAATAGAGAAGAATATAAAAGGCTACTAGTCAAGTTCATATAAATGATTTATAGTTTTGCTTAAATAAAAATGTGCATACTTCTCCTTGTTTAGAGACACACAGAAAATTTGAAATGAACTGTTAGAACACAGGTATCACACCGACAGAGTATGTATGAAGTTTAAACCTCTCGTGGACACAACGTACAGTAAGAAAATAGCATGAAACTCAAAGAAATTACTTGGGAAACAGATAAAAATATGGGATATTTTCATAAATGAAAACTAACTTGGCTTTGTAATATAGCTAACTAAGCCTTCATTTTCTAGCATAGAAAATACATATGAGACATTATTCTGAGGTGTTCTAAGTCAAGTTCCTAGAAATCAAAGAATTTTAAATCTGTTTTGCTAGGACCTAGTCTAGTCAATCACTTATTTTAAATCTCGTATTTTTATTTGAAATACTTTGTTAAGGATCTACCTCATAAATAAATAAGTACATAGGAGGATAAATAAATAAATACTTCTGCCTTTATTTTGATAGAGCCTATTCTTAAAAATAAATTTTAGAACAGCAAAGAGCTTGCTTAATAGAAGCAATTAAAATTCCTAAACACTGACTAAATGTAGAAAATAAATATAGTAAAAAATAATTATATGAATTGTTTAATAGAGAAGCTGTTAAAAGGTTTTGTTGTTTTGGTCATATACTAATAACTTTATTAAATTCTTTGTTTCAGAATGCAAGCAAGTTGCAGATTTGTATGACTTACAACCAACCGCAGAAAATATGCATTCATCCCAATTCAGTACCTAAAGCTAGAGATACACTGTAAGTAGTTACCAATTGGAAGATATATTTTTGTATGTACATCTCTCTCTTTTTTTATTGTGCGTCTCTTACAATTCCACTATAGTTACAGTGACTTTAGAGTCAAGGTCATCTGAAACAGCCGATACTAGATCTGACCAAAAATGAAAAGGAGACACAGAAAGAAGACAAAAGAGATGTCTGTGTTCTTTATCACACCAAATCAAAACTCTATATGGAAAATGTCCTACTCGAAAGAAAAGGATTCCTTCAAGCAGCAACCATTAGCAAGATGCAGATTTTTCTTGCTATCTGAGAAAATGTATCATCTTATCCCAGGTTACAAAATGTGTTGGATTCTTTATCTAGCTAAGAGCACTGAAGCATCTGTAAGTGTCCAGAATCACAAGCTGTAGTTGTGGGTACATATATCCTCGGTGGAGAAGTACACCACATCAACCATTTTCAAGATTTCTCAACTATCCATCACCCAAGACATGGCTCCTCACAGTTTCTACTGTCAGTTGTATTGGTCTGAGATGGAACAGCTCTTAAACTGAGAAACAGAAGTCTTACTTCTACAAAGAAGCTGTATTCACAGTGATTTCCTGGAGCACACTGGCTTTTCAGGTTTGAATAATGTGTTTAGTTCTTAAAGAGTAGCTTCTCTACAACTAACTTATTTTGCAGAACTAAGGAAATACTTATTTATCAGAAATGTTTCTCCTTCATGACCTTGCCCATACAGCTGAGGTTTAACAAGCACCTTGTTGGCTTGAGTTGCTGTGCTCTGTAACGATGCCTTCCTTCCTGTTGTGGAAAGCAAGAAGCTGGCCTTACAAATTCGAACGTGCGAAATGAATCATGAAGGATTTAAAAATTTGCTGCAATCTCATATACATGTTCTCCTGGCCAGTCAAACCTGTGTTCATTTTCTACCCAACAAGGATTTGCTTTTCATACATTTATCTTAATTTCAAAATGTCTGTTCATGTTCTAGGGTATCGGAAACTTAAGAACACTCACCAGGAGTGGTTTTCATTTTCTACCTACTTCTAGCTTCAGATACATACTGGAAAATAAATTACTTGATCTAGTAGATTAAACTATGATTAAAATTCAACTATAAACTTTGGTGATAACAAAATTAATAATTCGTTAGAATTTGAATTCTATTCTCAAAGTCTGCAACCTGTTTAGCACTTCCTTGCCTCTGAAATGTAGGCCTACTTTTTTGAAGTTTCCCATATTTTCTCTATTATTAAAAAGATCTGTATAGACTTGCTATTGGAAAGGCTGCTATAGCTGTTTGTTCTATGTACCACTAAATAACATGATGTTAAAAACAAGAGGCGAGTTGCCCTCTGTCAATTTTCGAGCAGGCAAATACATCTATGGTTACATATCCACCACCACAGCTCGCTCTTCTTGGCAAGAAATGAAATGAATAGTTTTTTCAGACAGAACGACATACAGAGGTTGCAATACTCTACAACTTCAGCCTCAGTTCTCTCCAGAAACAACTATTCCTTCTCACAGTTAACGCAGGCATATACTCAAACCTCAGCCACTGATACACAGCATCAAGCTACTAGCAGCCCCATATCTGGCAATTTAAGCTACTATCTCACCTCAGTTATGGACAAAGATTTGTATTCTCTTGGCACTAATGGGAACAATTACATTTAAAACATGTGGGAGATGAGACGAGCAAATGGTGCTTATACCTTATACTGCCTTGGTTGTTTCGGTTGAGCCTGAAAACGTAAATGAAATGCATCAGGAAACTTGCATTTTTCCTTCTCCAAAATTATTTACCAGCAAACAAAGGCATTTGAATGAAACGTGAAATTGGCCTGGGGAGATGAACTCAGATCAGTCTAAAAGCTCAAACTAAACCTGTGCTCATTAAAAGAGCATCTCTATTTTTTTCATGCAGTATGGACTGTTCATTCCTGGGAGCTGAGGTTCTACTCATCCCAGTTACGTTCTACTCTCAATGCAAAATAACAATACTAAGGAGGTATAGGTTCTGAAAACTGCTTCTTATGAAGTTCTTTTTCTCTTCAATCCATTTACACCAAAATAGCCCTAATCAACCAATCAACAAGCAAAAAATACAGAAGTAGCTTAATACATCTGCAATTAGCCTAGTGCATTTTACAATTTTACAAATAAAACTGTTTACCCTAATCCTGTAGCTTATCTTGCTCTTCAGGAAAATATATTTTTGAAGATGATGTTTCTTTGATATGATACTGCTTTTTACTGCTTTCCATGTAAGCCTGGGTGTCTACTCTAAACTCTTAAACGATCTAGAGGATTCTGAAACAGGGAAGGAGAAATCTCATATTCAAATTGAGGGCCTTTCTTTTTTCTTTTCTTTTCTTTTTTTTTCCCAATTGATCACAGCTAAAATTGTTCATGTTAAAATAACAAAATCTAAAGTTCTGCTAGACCAAGTTCTAGCATTTCAAAACCAAAGTAAATCAAAAAGAATAGTCTTTTAAGTCTCCCTAAAGCACTTGTTAAAATGACTTGTTTAAAATTAACGTAGAAAGTTGCAGAAGCTCAAAGAGACAAATAATTAGGGAAAAAAAAAGAAAGATAAAAACAATAATATAAGACAAGACGATGTTAAACATGAACCGAAACAAAAGGCTTAGAAAACATTAAAGACATTAAAATGTATATCCTTTTTTAATATTTTAGATTTGGACATTGGAGCTAGGAATGCCACTTTTCTTCCAAAAGGTAAGAAGGATAGTAAGTATGGATAATACATACCTGCTGCGTAGATAGCATTTACCACCAAAGTCTGACTTTGCAATAAAACCTGTATCTTGTTTCGTAAGTAAAAAGCCAAACTCCACATTTCCATTTCTGTGATGACAAAAGAAGTGCAGATTGAATGGTAACTGCCCAGAAATTGTGTGAAACTACATATGTATAGATGATGCCGTACAAGGTCTCTATTCAGACTGTCAGTGTCACAGTGCGGCTACCAAACAGCCCAGCAGAAGACTGTTTTCAACTTCTTTAGCAGATGGAGCAGGAGAGTAATTAACAGGTATTATAGCAATATGGTAAATGAAATTCTATCAGTTATCATAATTACTCTGAACTGCCACAGCAGATACAAGCCAACACTTGACTACAACCAGCAAGTGCAGAGAGAGGAGAGTGAATGTTTATCGAAGTGCAATCAGAGCATGGACAACATCTCAGTTCTCTGAGTCATCTCTAGACCTCTGCAGAAGGAATTTTGTCTGCCAGTTTAATGTCAGTCTGACATTTCCTTGCAGAAGGAATAAATACTATTATTCTGAAGAGCATATTAAAAGACACTGTCTGAGAGACACTTTCGGGTGCAGTTCTGAAACTGGCGATGTGAATAAGTCATTACAGTCATCAATTTCAAAGCAACAAGAAAAATCTAGCTCCAAGAAGCACAATATGTGCCTGAGATACATGAGGAAACGTGTCAGTTGCCATGAAGAGTTTTCAAGTATGTGGAAGTGCTCCGAGAGCATAAACTGATCTCACTCCTTGTCTGGTGCCGATACTTTAAACTTCAACAGCTAACGAACAAATGTCGTGTTTAAGAAAGAAAGAGGAAATTCTAAGATCTGACTAAATTTCTGCCTATTTTGGATAACAAGCAGCTGATTATTTCTGAGTGCGTTACCAAGCTGGTGTAGCAGAGAAATCCCATACAAAAACGACTTGAAGAAACATTTCTCACTGCAACTCTGCCAGAGATGCACTAAAAATCCAACCTGAATTGTATTTTCCATTTCACAGGCACAAAACTTAGTCTTGGGTGCAGTTCTGAGAATTTATCTCTCAAAGCCCCCCTCCCACCTGCTCCCAATTTCTATGTTTGGGCAGGCATTGTCTTGAGGCAAATGTTGCCATGCTAGAAATAGAGACAGAAAACAGCAGTATTTGTACAGGTCTATTGTGGTTGGATTCACAGATAAGCAGGAGGCAAAGAAAATTCACACAGCATCTTGTATACTGCTACTATAATGTATGTCCTTGTTGCTTGGATACCTCCAGTGAATTACCAAGCAGGGGTGCGAGTCTCCTTCCTAGCTGGTATTAAATAAAAAAAAATCCCAACGTATCACTCTGTAAGAGGTAGAAGATGCACATGGAGGCTTCCAGAGTGCTTGCCCACCAAGTGCCATAAGAAGACAGATCGAGCCACGAGAATTTTAAATCTTGTGGTTTGCTGCGCCATGTTATGAACTAGATCTCATACAATTCATCACCCAAGTTACAAAAAAATAGTTCAAGAACTCAAAATAATGAATTCTGTCATTTCCAATAGAAGTGTGAAGGGAGAATTATGAATGAACCTTTTAAAACACGTATGTGGAGGGAGATTGCCCTTCTACAAAATGAAAGCAGCAGGCTTCTATTTAAATGGTCCAATCCTGAAACCGAGACCTTTCATTTTCAATTAACTTAAATTGACAATTGAGAAAGGTTTGAAAATGTTGTTGGAGCCTTTCACTTTGATAGATCTCAGCTCTGACATTGCACACAGCATTCTGACCTGATTTTTAGGGTGTGCTGTTTTAAAATTGAAAATTCGAAAAGAATTTGATTCAATCAAAGCTGTTGCAAGACACTCAAACATCTTAATTTGTTAGTAATGCATTTCCCATATTTTCTCATATATGTTATATAATGCATAATTCATTAAGGCACATTAAAACCTAAGAACCATGCCTTTCTCTAATTTTCCTTGCAAAATTAAATTCTATCACGGAACATATTACCATTTACAACAGGCAACAATGGCAGAAATAAAAACCTTTACATATATTTTAAAACAGCCTACTTTACCAAGCTGCAATACTGAAATAATGCAATTATCCAATATTGCGTACCTCTTATCAACATGATGCAACTTAAGCAAATCAAGCTAATTTTCAAGCTTAATATCAAATTGTGAATTGCTTCGGTCACTTCTGAACACACAAAGAGAACAAAAGAAAGACTTCTGAACAGTTGAAACACTTCACTTAGATAAAAATGTAATTAATCAAGCCAAATACAGAACTTTAAAATCCTTGAGAAAAGAAGTAGAGATCTCCCTAAGTGCCCACAAATCAATTAATAAATGAAGCACATTGCCCCTGCTCTTCAATAGATATAAAAACGTAATTGGCTCAGCTCAGAACCACATGATCACCATGATTGAGTCTTAAGTCACTTGTGAAATTTGTTCTGTTACAATACATCTAATTCCCAAATAAACAAACATAAAATTTGATTAATTTTCCAAAACTTCCATCACATTTGGGGCTACTGGAATCTTTCCAGTATAGAGCATGCAAGCAGAGGCTGGGCTGCCACATTAATGACCTTGATTATTTTCAGGACATCTCTTCATACGAAGAATATTGTTTAAAGGATACTATCAATATTGCTTAAAGTAATATTTTGATTCTTGTAGCCAACAAAAAGCCAATGAAAACTGAAGTTTGTGATGCAGATTTGGAAGTAATGGGTTGTATGTGCTGGACCCCTTTTTCCAACTCAATCCTAAAGAGAGTGAAGACACAATAGAAACAACCTCTTTCAGTACTGAGTCCACATACACCTGCTATGAATTCTGCAGCAAAGTTCGGAACAGAAGCTATGTCAAGCACGATGACTAAATTCTGTTCTTGCATCTTTTCAGTTTTTTTGTAAACACACACCAAATCCTATTTGAATTCCAAAATTCAACTTTGGCCTACTCTGAAGGAGTGAAAGCAGCAAAGATGTGTTTATCTCACAAGACCTTTTGTAGGGAGCTGGTCTGGAGCTACTTTAGTGATGCATGCAAAAGAGCACTAAGTATCACTTGACTATTCAAGGAATTAGATATTGCCAGGGCTCAGGAATTCCATTTTCTCCAGTGTATCTCCTGTGTTCTTCATTGGTGGGAGGCAGGACAGACAGCAGTGCTACCTCGATGCCAACTAAATCTTCAGCCGCTATACTGCATATTGGTACTTACAATAGCCACTTGGAAATTCAGACTGGATCTCTGCATTGTCCTGCTTTTACATTAATGCCACCAAATGTAGATGTTTGGAAAGGAGATATTCTTCTAATTATATAAGTTGCAGAGAAAGCTACGCTTTGTGGTAAGCATTTAGTTCTGGAAAATCAGTTCTAGGCTCCAAATGCTTGAGCTGCTAAAATGAGAGGCAGTATCAAGTACAAGGTAATGATATCTTTAACATGACTAATGCCTGATTATACTTTTTTGGATGTATGAATTGACCCTCAGTCTGCCTAGTGTGCTTCAGTAAGAGAAACAGGGACAGGGATGGGGAGCTGAGCACTAGATGATGGAAAAAAAAAATAAAAAAATTCTGTTTTCTTCTCAATGTTTTCCAAACTGAAAGATAATGAGAAGTGTGAACTGGTCTTCAACAGAACACTGTAAGCATTTTGTCCCCTTTTCCTTAGCATATGACAAGGAAAAGAATGACATGGCTGATGCACAGTTTGTAATATTTGAAAACCATCTGTGTGTATATACATATGCCTCTATGTAAGCTGTGAGAACTGCTATTCTTAAGGAACACGGAGAATTCCAAAGCCGTTTGTAGTTCCATTCAGCACACAGAAGAGTCAGGGACTTGGAGAGCTGGGAAGCATGGTCAGTTCTACACATGGAGCCAATTTTAACAAACACAGCGGCAGTAACAAAGATGCCACCTTCAGTTACTCCAGTGTCTTTATAATATGGATGAGAAGTCACCATAAACCAAAGTACATGCCTTATTGTACAAGGAGTGGCTTACAACAAGGAAGGTCAGACACAACACAACCATACTTCCCTACAGAATATTGCTTTAAAATGCCACTACCATTGCAACCTACTGTATTTTTCTGAAAATGTTCTGACTATGTCTCCCACTTCAGCACACCGTAAGTTGGATTCAGGCTGAAGTGCAGCATCTGAAAGTTGGCTTTCAACAAAGCTACAAGGCAGCCTGTTTTGGTGCACCTGCTGTGCTGGAGCAATGCGCTGGCAGCACTGCTGGATCTGCCTGCAAAATCCTTCCTCAGCCCTCATCTTGCTTGGGCCTTTTCATGTTTATATACATAATCGTTTCATGCTTACATGTATAATCATTGTTTTTTCCTGTCAGGAAGTATTTTGGGATTCCTCACCGAAGCACACCGCTGGGCCAAGAACTATTAATAGGAGCAGCCCCACGGTAACAAATCCACCTGCTGCACAGGTCACTGTGAGGGCGGGGCTAAGAAATTAATAAAGAAAAAAAAAGAAGGAAAAAAAGAAGAAAAAAAAGAAGGCAGTCGGAAAATGCTTCTAAACCCGATGCAAAGTCGTAAGTGGGGCTGCCAAAGCTCCGCAGACGGCTGCACAGCGCCGGAGCAGGGCCGGGGCCGTAGCCGCCGGCTCCCACGTCCCCGACACACGGCCGCAACGGCAGCACACCCCGCCCCGGGCGCCCGAGGCTGCGCCCAGCGTGCGGCGTGCTTCTGCGGAGCGGCCCGCGTGCCGACAACAGAGACACGTGACTAGACGTATTTCTTTAGGGGGGGGGGGGAAAAAAAAGTGGATGTATGTAATCGAACCCCCACCTCCCCCCCCCCTCATCCCCACCTCCGCCCTTCCCCAGTCCGGCTCTGCGTCCGCTCTCCAGGCGGCTGGGCAGCGCTCCCGGCCCGCACGCACGCCTCCCTCTGCCGGGCTGTCCCTCGCCACGCTGCCGCCAGCCCCGGACTTACCGGCGGGGCCGCGCCGTCCCTCGGCCCCCGCGGCGCGCTCGCGGTTCAGGGCGGCGGCATCCCCCGGGCCGGCAGCCTCCCCGCACCCTCCGCTTGGTCCCGGCGCTGCGCTGCGTGCCTTTCTCGCTGCGGCCGGCACCGTACGCTGTAGCGTGGAAGAGGCGGAGGACTGTGCGTGTGTTTGTGTGTGTGTGCAGAGGGAGAATTAACTTTGCTCAATGGCGACAGGGCAGCAGCCTCAGCCCAAGCATCAGATCGATTTACTAAACAAACGTGGGTGGGGATGTTAAACAGTAACCAGCAGCTTCAATGAAAACTGAAAGCTGCTCAGCCCGCGGCTGGCCCTGCGCGCACTCCGCGCCCCGCCGGCTGCCGTGCGAAGCGCTCCCGGCCCGGCTCGGCTCGGTTCGGCCCGGAGCACTTCGGTGGGGCTCCGCCGCCCGGCCTGGCACCCTCGGGGCATTGACCCAGCGGCGCGGCCTGCGGGCAGCGCGGGGGAGGTGCGTGCCCAGCGCCGTCTGCGGGCGGCATCCGCTCGGGCTGCCCACGGCACTGTGCTGCGGGAACGGAGCAACCCCGTTCTGCCCCGCTGTGCCCCCTCGTCCAGTGCAAACGCCCTGTTCCCTGCCCTAGGTCGGTGGACTTCTCAGCGCTGCGCAGGTCGGGACACAAGGAAGTGTTTATAAAATAATTGTCATTGTCCTCCGCCACGGTACACTCAGACTCGAAACAATAATTAACGCTCGAACAGTGAGATCACCGCTCACACCCGCGGAGGCATCGGGAAGGGAGCGGGCACCTGGGGCTGTGTGTCACCGCCACCCGGGGTGTCCCTGCGGTGTGAAATAGAGCGGGAGGTGCCACGCGAGAGCGAAGAAAGTGCCCGCGGAGCGCCCGGCCTGTGCGCGTCCCGCAGCGCTCACAGTGCCGGGATGTGAGCGGCACTCGAAGGAGCGGCGCAGCGAGGGTCATGCGCTGAGATTGGGGAGAAAAAGAGATGAAAAACGTTCTTTTCCTCTGGCCTCTGTGATTGATGGGTTTCTCAGCGAGGCGCTCAGCTCTGCGTCCTCACCGCGGTCCCTCGCCGTGCTGCTGGATCTCGTTACGGAGGCCGATGCCTCGTTCCCTGAGCTCACCCGTGGAAGCTGCGGGTTCGCTTTCCAGGGGCTTTCGATTGTCACTTGAAGGGGACAAAGAGAATTCCGCTTGGCAATTCCCTCCGTTACGAAACATTAAATAATCATTGGAAATAATTGCCCCGTAGCCACAGGGCCCTCCGGTGTTATCACAGAGGTGGGTTTTAGGAGGCCAATAAAAGTCGCCGGGGAAGCTGTTCCCGAGGAGCGCTGCCCATCGCAGGTGAAATACCGCGGGCAGTGGCAGCGCTGGCACTGACACACGCGCTGCTGCGGCTGGGAGCGCTCCGCGGGAGCGAATGGCTTAAAAGCGACCTCCACCTACGTGGGGTCGGCTTTCACCTCGCTGCTGGGAATCTCGGCCCGATGCCGTGGGCATGAACACTTTGCTTAAATGAATAAAAAGCGTTGATCATCATTTCTTTGCTGTCCTAATGAGAATGAAAAATAACCTACTAAAGCCATGTGAGACTCTATGTCCACCCTCGTTTCTGGGTCGTGAGGAGCAATTTGACGGATTAGGGACGTGGGGGGCTCTGTGCTTCGGTTCCGGTCCCTCCCTCATGTCCCAGCGCACTTAATTTTTCTCCCTGCGGGAAAGGTTCTGCCTCGTACCAAAGCAAACAGTCCTCAGGGTGGGAAATAGGGCTTCTTTCCCGTGCGGGGAATATTTGCGCCTATTTCTCATCACATAAGGCCGCGTTTGATGTAACCTTAATGTAACTAGTGCCTTGCATTTCGACACGAGCGTTTCCTTAAACACCGTTTATAAAGTGGTTGCCTTTGCCTCTTTTAGTTACCACCAGTTTTTGAGTTAGAGTTTGGGGTAGCACCGAGTTCCTCGGCAGTTTCGTCGCCACCAGGGCTACCTCTAAGGCAGCGCTTCCAAGTGTCAACTCCGCGCTAAAACCACGCGGCTGCCCAAAGAAGCCGGGAGCCGCTCGGTGCCTCTGGAGCCTCCTCCGGCTCCCTCCTACCCCCCCCCCTTCCTCCCCCCGCATAGGTCTGGGGGCTGCGGCCACCTCCATTCCCACTCCCGGGCGAGGCAGAAGGGTGCAGGGCAGCCGCGGGGACCCTGTGGCCGGCATCCCGGGGCCGGCAGGGCGGGGGCTGCCCCTTTGCCCACCGCTCCTCTGCATCCTCAGAACCAAGGTGGGGAAATGGTACTGATCTCAGTGCGATCAGCGGATCTACGCAGCTTTTCTCAGCGGAGATAACGAATATTTCCAGCGCTGACCTCCAGGGGGAAGCCCCAGACGGTACAGCTCCTGTGCAAATTTTGAGAAGCCCCTCTGAGCTCTTGGCCGTGGCCACAGACCCTGGCTTACTGTCGCAGGGCACTCCCCGAGCACCTTTGCCAGGCTCTGCCCTTCCCCACCCACTCCGGGCTGTGACCGGACGCCCGCAGTGTATTTGGGAACAGGACGGGGGGAGCTACAGGCCAGGAGAAGGGGGGTGCACCCCATCCGCAGCCCGCCCGGCCTCCTTCGCTCCATCCCGGTATCATTAACCCGCGAGTGAGGCAACTGTTTGTGTGCCTTCGTTCCCTTTCCAGGGCTGCTTTTTCCCTGTTACTGATCCATCCCTCGTAAATCATTTATGGGAACCGGGCGCTTCTCTCGCAGGAGCTTCCCTTGAAAAACTTTCCCATCTTCAGGCGAGCGCCTTTTCTTTGTGAACGCGAGTAACTGATAAAAGACCCCAACGCGTCGTCAGACACCACCTAAACGGCTGCCGGGAACTGCAGTCACCGCGGGTCACGGGGCGCTCCTGGCTCGAAAAGCGCAATACAGGAAACGATCAAGACCAAACCGGTTTAAAGAAGCAGCTAGTTTTATGTGGTTACCTGAGACCATAAATGGGAAACGTGCTCCAATTTTACAGGTTCTGCTTTGGAGTGCTCGGGCTGAGTTCCGCAGAGCCCCCGCCCCCCGTCAGAAAGCACCTGGCATTTCGCACTAACTCATGGTTTTGAGTTTTCTTGCCTCGCAAAACAGAGCGAGGGAGAAAGTGCTTTGTTCGAAAAGAAATCGCAAAGCTGTAACCTCTTAAAACTCTGAATCGTGAGATGACGCCGGCACCAGGAGGCTAGGAACCGATTTCCAGGGCTGCATTAAAGCCTCTGTTTTCTTTAAAGGTTTTCTGGCTAAACTATTAATTGCCGGGGTTTCATGAAAGATTTGCAGACTTTACAATCATTTATGATCCGTGCCATAAAACCCGAAAGATACGAGCAGGCTGGTTCAAGGTGTAATGTAGAGATGTATGAGGTGCCCTTGGCAACTATCTGTGGGTGCTGTTTGTATTCCCCGAACACGCCCTTCGCTGCAATGAACATTGCTGCGAACCGCGGGTTGGGCTGCTCATTGCAAGAGCTCCGAAGGCTCACACAAAAGAGCTATAGATTTCAGGCAGGGGAATCCAACGACTGGAAACTCATTCTGCTCCCCCGACGAGTTCAAATGCAAGTGAGATAATTACCCTTGAAGAAAAGTAATCTCGGAGGGAAACTATACGCCTTTCCCTCGTCAATTAGAAGCCCTCCAGATTGTAGATTTGAGCATTCCGACCCCGACGCCCTCCTGGCCCCCTCGGGGCGGGGATCACCCCATTGTCTGCCAGGCAGACGGCGGACGGGAACCCCCTGAACCCGAAGAAAGACCCCTCCGAGCCCGGCGGCGGTGTTGCAGTGTCTCAGGAGCCCACCAGCCGCACCCTGGGCGTCCTAAAGCTTATCCCCCCGCAGACCTTTGAAGATTATGCTAATGATTGCAGATTACAAGAGTTTATTGCAAGAGGGGAGAAACAAAACCGGTCTCGTGGCGGTTTCCCATGGCGATTTTTCCGCCTCTCTTTTAAGATGATTCGAGCCCTCTTACTCCCCCCAAGCCGCTTCCCTCGGCAGCCGCAGGGTGAGGCGGAGGCTCCCTCCGCACCTAACGGGCCGGGGGGGCCGCAGCTCCGGGCAGCGCCGCTCGTAGCGCCGTGCGAGACCCAGCCGTGCCACCTAGCGGGCAACGCGCCGCGCCGCGCCGGACCAGGCCGCGATGGGCCGCGCTCACCGCAGCCCCGGGGCAAAGGGAGGGCACGGCACCTGGTGGCAGCTGTGTCGAAATGGGAGCATCGCGGCGCGGTGTCGCGCACAGCCCCGAGCGCCGCAGGGTGTAAGGAAGCGACCAGCAGCAGAAGAGCTTTACGCTGCCTGAATGCTTCGTTCACCTCGGTCTCACCCCGTCTTCAGCCTTTCAGTCCTCAGATGTTCATACTGTAGTTGTGTCGCTAAATAGAGCCTAAAAGCCAGGGCCTGCCATCCTGTTCTAATCTGAGCTGTGCCAGCACCTTCCCTGCTGAAAACAAATGAAGGGTAGGGGTTACAGCATCACCTCGGATAATGCCGTTAGCATAAAGGCAGTGAGTGTGCAAACCGTGTTCATGGTGTTTGTGATTAAAAGTCCTGCTGGGCTAAAGCAGCAGTAAGGGTTCCACACATACACTGGTGCTGCTGTCATATGAACAAGTATGATGAAAACTGCTCCTCAGAAAAAGACAATGACTGTGTACTTACAGATAGTATTTTGATCTTGTTGCTTATTTCAGGCCATGCTCATAGCGTACTTTATCAAAATTGTGATTAGTTTCCTTTCCTCCCAAAATTCAGTTAAGAGATGCATGCCCAAAGATAAAAATATTCCAAAGATAAAAATGGTTATTGCAAGTCCTTCAATATACATGTAAAGCACTGGCCACAGCAGATCAGCTGCCTAACAGTTTGTTGCTTGGTTTACTCTTGGGAAGCGTGGTGTTCCATCACTATCTGCTGCCTTCAGAGTCATTTTAAATACAGAATCATATGATTGTAGACTCATAGAATCACATAATCAGTTCGAAGGGACCTTTAAAGGTCATCTAGTCCTACTCTCTTGCAATGAACAGGGACACCTACAGCTAGACCAGGTTGCTCAGATCCTCATCCAGCCTGAGCTTGAATGACATATATATATATATTTCTCACGTTTATTTATAAAAAATGATTGCAAATGTTAATATGCATGTCATTTTCATCATATATAGGTATTTGTCTGTCTACACGCCCTGTCCAATATGGGCTATTCTGAAATGCTCTTTAGTCAAGTACAGACTTCTGCTAGGTTTGAATATGCAGTGGTCACCTTGAATTGCCTCCCAGGAGATAAACGTTTTAGGCAATACCTTGGAAACTCGAATAACAGGAAAGTGGGACATTGTTGTGAAAAGAGATTAAAGCAGTACCTATGTGAGAACACTGTAAAACTGAAAAAGACTTGAACAGATCTCTGAAACAGGTTAGAATGGGGATTAAGGGGATGAAAGTGCTTATGATACAAAACTTGTGCACAAATAGTTCCACCTCATTGATTCTGTTAGGGATGGTTGGATTAAAAATGTAGGCAGGGCAAAAGAAAATGATGTTTTATCGATAAGTGAGTGTAATTCACAGTGCATATGCTGATAAACAGTGTGTGTACACTGATATTGACACTGTAGGCATGGCAGATGAAAATGCGCTTTTGCTGAGAATTGGGAATACTTCAGTCTCTATTTCATCAACCGATGAAAACTACAGTGTTTTCAGCTGAACATCACAGGAAAAAAAATAGTATTCCAGAAGTCTAATAAACCATTTAAACAAATTAATTCTCCCTGGATTATATAATACTAATTCAATTAATTGGCCTGTCTTGGCAATTTTTATGCTTATGTGTATGTAGAGATAAAACAGTTCAACTTTCCTAAAATGTTTAATTTACCATTTGTTTTCACAGAATTCTAGAACATGATGTGCTTGAACTGAATTTGTAGATTACATATAGGTTTTGAAGCCTGTTCTGGGTCTTGAATTGTTTAATAGAATGTTTTAAATTTATTCCATTTGTGGATCCCCATATTTTCTTTAAAGTGGAGGTATGGAGTCATGCCAATACTCTTGTTTTTATTTACCTAGATATCCCTTGTTTTCCTTCATCCACAGATACCCAGTGTTTCACAGATCACTGGCTGAAAACCACTGGTTTGGGAAATGTAAACCAACTCCATATGACTGCCTTTTGTAGAACTGCTTGTACTTAGACTGCTTCAACATAGTCCACTTGGGGACAGGTGATTCAGGTCAATGGTACTAAATAAGCAGCAACTGAGGCAGGAGGGGCTGAGTCAGGGGCTGAGGAGCAGTGGCACTTCTCCTCTTACTCTAAGCATGTCTTCCTAAATGGAAGCAAGTAGAGACCTACTCAGATGAAATTCACCAATACCTGAGATCTATCATTGATCATTCCTGATGTAACCATATCAAAATGATCCAGTGTAACTAAAAAAAAAAAAAATTAAAAAGAGGATAAGCAGTTTCTGAAGTAACAGATCCCAGAGGTAGCCCATTTTATACATAGCTTAGCCTTTCATCTTCTAATTACTGAAATAACAGAACAGAGTTGTGATTTTTGTGATTTAGTGATTCCTTCTGCAATTCATAGAGCACAACTATGTTCAGAAGATGTTGATTAATTGATCTCCACTATGGTCATATTTTTTTAACAGTACAAACCAATTTTAATTTCTGAAGAAATGCAAAAGAATGATATTTTAATAAATTTAAGACTGAAACTTAATATAGCTATAGGTCTAGAATTCTGCATGTACATTTTCAGTAAGAAATGTCATACAGTCTTCCATAAGTCCAGCCTCATTACAGCATAGGCATTCTTATATTATAGATGATGAACCTTAAGTTGTCACTTATTTACATAAAACTAAAAGCTTAATAAAATAAGTATAAAAGCAAAGCACTTAAGATTGCTAAGAGACAACACATTTACCTATTAAATCATTTGTAAAATTCAGTCACTTATCTGAGGAAATATGTCAAGGTCACCATAAAAATAAGCACACTTCATAAATCATATCACAGTATATAAAATAATACTTGTCAGTTTTCAGTGCATTTTTCTCATATGGTTTTTTACAAATAGGTACTTTCTTTCACAATAAATGCACTCTTTTTGCCAGACTGAAAGTAGGGTGCTTCAATAAAATACTCTGTTTGTATATGTCATACACAGAAAGCTTGTATATGTCATTCGATAGTGTGCTAACATGAATAAGTTTGAGACAATCCACCTTTTCCTGACAGTCAGAAACAAAAAGTCTGTTTAAGTTGGGTAATATGTTGGTCTGAAGAAATATGCATCAAACCCATCAAACTGATTTGAGAGTTTTGTTGGCTTGCCTCTGTAATACAAAAGATAGAAATGAATGAATGAATGAATGAATGAATGAATGAATGAATGAATGAATGAATGAATGAATAATAAATAAATGAGGAAGGAAGGAAGGAAGGAAGGAAGGAAGGAAGGAAGGAAGGAAGGAAGGAAGGAAGGAAGGAAGGAAGGAAGGAAGGAAGGAAGGAAGGAAGGAAGGAAGGAAGGAAAGAAGAGGGAGGGAGGGAGGGAGGGAGGGACGGATAAAGGGAGGGAGGGAGGGAGGGAAGGCATGCTGGTAAAGGGTACCTGGAATGGAATTTTCACTGGCATGAAATACAGTGGATGCTTGAAGAAGGATGTCGTTGGGAAGAGCTGCTTCTCTATTTTCTATGCTACCTTCATCACAGAACAGCTGATTTTTCTCAGAGTGATGATCTGTATATATTTCTACATTCATGTAGGTGTACTGCTGCTTTCCTTGCTTTCTCAACAGACTAGCCATATGATGTTTTGCCAAGTTTCTTTGACTCTTTGTTCCATTTCCTGATTCTTACAACTGGTACAATGGTGTGTTCCCAATGTTGGGAGAAGGCCAAACTTGTACAGTAATGAAAAGAGGCCCAAGACTTGCTAGGAGCAAAGCTACAGGCTTGACAAGTCTAGCTTAGGAATTCAGATAAGTGCACAGAACATGTGTACAAGTGAACTAAGATGTATTTTTCAGAATATTGATATGAACCAACATTTTCAGGACTTGTGTTCATTTGGACTGTCAGTATCTACTTGATTCATCTTCTGTTATCTTATTTGAGTCTGAGGACTGCAGATTTGTACTAGTAAGTGAATTTCAGACTTGTTACATAAAACATAGTCATGCAGTGTTTTATGAAACAAGGACAGAGATCAGAAGTGTAAATTTTAAATCTATCACTGAAGCAAAGTTTGGATGAAGTTTCTTAGGAAGTCTGGCTTTCACAAAGTCTCATATTCTGACTTGTGAGTGACCAAAAGACCCCATCTGAGTTGCCAGATTGCCTAGTCTTGTCAGAAGAAACTCAAGAAAAGAACGTTAATGTATGTGCTGATTAGAAGCTATTATTAATTTGTACCAATTCTTTTAAATTTGCTTCACTTTTTACAATGAATATGCACAGAGTAAAATATATTTCTAAAATACATTTCTGCAGTTCTGTTTTGGGCCTTAATTATGACAGCTGTGCTAGTCAGAGAAGCAGAACATTTCTGTACGCACATAGCTACTGGGAAAACAAAAAGCAAAACAACAAAAAAAACCCCAGCTAATTATAGTTTTAATTATTCATTACATTTAATGTTTCATAGACTCATTTAGGTTGGAAAAGACCTTCAAGATCATCAAGTCCAACCATCAACCTGACCTACTAAGTCCCATCACTAGACTATTCAGCGCTAAGTCCCTTAGTGCTTCACAGAACGAAACCTAGAGAAGAAATGATGTCTTTTCTCAGTTTCATTCCTTGCATAAAATATTTTTAACAATATGAAGTTCATCTCTTTGCAGTAGTTTTTGGGGCTAATATTTTGTGAGAGTGTATTTGTAAACTCTGTTTTATTTCTTTGTAAATGTCAAGAGAGTATAAATCAATAATAGAGTGGTAACTGGGTAATTAACTCATGTCACCCCTGTACCTTCACATTAGCATCGCTGAGAATGGTATTACCCTTTTGGTGACCTCAGTAAAAGCAATAACATCCTATTCTGCTAAAGTTATTTTTTTTTTTTAAGTGAACTTAATGCTCCTGAAAGGTGATACATTGACAGTCCTGTAAAGTGAAGTTCCTTATTTGGTCATTGACTAGCCCCTATGGGTAGCAGGTAATTCCACAAATTATCTAGTGATCCAATCCTGTCCCAGAAGGATAGAAATGAAGTCCAGCACTTCTTTTACCCATTTTGTTGAGGCATTACAACCTAGATATCAGTTTCTGATGCAGTTCTTTTCAGTTAGCAAGCAGAGTTGGAATTCCTATTCATTTTCAGCAAGCAACCACACATTACTGTAATCAGTATTGACAGAAGGTAGATGGCAATCATCGACCAGCAAGTGAAAGCTGTGTATCCTGTTACCAATTCCCGAAGTCATTTCATTTGCAAAATGGCATCAAGTAGCAGTTCAAAAGGTATCAGGAAATTCTTGAATCAACTAAGGAAGTTAAATGCAATGTAATAAACTTTTGCCAAACTACTAGTAAGATTTTGAAAGCTTTATGCTTACCAAGGAAAATTGAGAAAATTCTGTAAGTAGGAAGTGGAAGATAACCTAGTGAACTAAACAAATTAATTAGTTTTCCAAGTTATGTTCATCTACTTTATTTATACCATATAATAATAATAAAGTATGAACATATTTATCAGAAACTTGAAAGATAATGACACTTTGGCCCTTGTGCCTGGAAAGATCTTTGTTCAGTTGTCTCCTCTGCCATGGATCTCAACCAGTGCCTATCTCTTCCATCTACAGGGTGAATCTGTGAATACTTCCCTATTTCAGACTGACGCAGTGTGCTATAGAATACAGAGAAATATCCAGTATTGATATGGGACTCAAATATGAAGTTGAGGTTAGACTGTATCCCAATTCACCTTTTAATTTTTTCAGAGTCTTTCCTTCCTCAAAGACAACAGCAGGAAAAGATCTGAAGAGCAACTACTTAAAATAATAACTATCTTAGATTGATCTATTGATAGACTTATATACATTTCTATATTACTGTGAGAACATGGAGCTATTCTCATTGAAGTCCAGAGAAGGAGAATAGGAGAACCAGAGTTACATCTATGCTAGTGATCAAGTCTATCAGAATGGTCTTTATTTAGATGAGAACTTGCCTTCTCTCCGTACCTGAATTCAGCAAGAATGATTCTATGCTTTGTGCATCATCCCTTATCTGCATACTGAAGTGACAGGAGCTAGAGGATGTCCTTACTGGACATACTGCACATCGTTAAAAGTGCTTTTATAATCCCTATAATATTCAAGTTCTACAATTTTCTTTACAATAAACTGTTCTTTGCAGCTCCGTTAGCATTGAATCTGATCTTTTGAAATGTGATTGGAATATATATTTCTATGATAGGATGATGAGATTTTTCAAAATTTTGAAGGGACTTCCATGTATCTTTCACAAAATCTTGTCTAAACCCTGAGATGTATTTTAAGATATTTCTTTGTTGGCTTATCTTAATATCATGTGGAGTAAATCCAGTTACCTAGATTACATAATGTTGTTGTTCTACATTTTTTTTCTGTGAAATGCCGGTCTAGGCTTCTTCCAGGACTTTTACATTGATGGCATCCCTTCTTACATTTAAATCTAACCACTCCTCAGTGTGCCATCTCACTAATTGTACACTGGAAAAAAAAAAGAGAAGGAGAACAATGTGACCTGAGTATATGTAGTACTTAGTGAGAATCTGGGGAATTATTTAATGAATTAATCACCTCAGATATTTCTTCTGCATTCTTGAGTAGCCCACCAATTCCCATATGCCTGTAAAAATTGCTATAGGGCTCAGGTGGTCCCTTATTATCTATAATGTCATTTAATTTTTTTCATCTTTATGCTAAAAGTACCTTCAAATAAAGCTTGATGACATAATTCTCAGTGGCTGTAATTAACAAACGAGGCAGAGGTAGGACAAGAACTCACATTTATGAGTACAGAAGAGATCCATGTCTGTGCAGACATCACTGTGTTTACCCAGTGTCAGCAAGACATTGAACTTCGCTGTCATT
Source organism: Meleagris gallopavo (assembly GCF_905368555.1). Lineage (NCBI taxonomy): Eukaryota > Metazoa > Chordata > Aves > Galliformes > Phasianidae > Meleagris > Meleagris gallopavo. The sequence goes on along the minus strand of NC_139406.1, from coordinate 64,168,863 downwards.
GGCAGCATCCCCTGCAGCGACAAAGGTAGTGCTAATTAAAACTCACTAAGCACAAAAGGGCCATTCGTAATGAACATGTACTGATGAGACATTTAGCTCTGTCTCTTGCATCTTCAGAGGTATTAAAAATTCCTTTCATGAGAGATTTTTCATCCCGGGACTGGTAGTTCATTTTCCTGAAGGATTTCAGTCTGTACATCGGCTTTCTGCGTGGAACCTAGTAGAGCAGCAGAGCTGAAGCAGGAAGTGAGCATTAAGAATATTGTCAGTTTTTAAAATTGTCCATTTTCAGAAAGGATTCAGCCTGAGTTTTTAAGCGATGTCAGGAAGTATTCTCATGTCAGGAGAAGGGGTCCTTTCTTCTTTCTAGCTGATTGGATGTGATGATCTTTGGAACTTCCTTCCAAGCTAACTCATTTTCCAATCATTTCTACACTTCCATGAAGGATAACTAATACCATAAATCTATATGTTCACAAATGAATTAATTTCATAAGAAATGTAACGTTGCCAAAGTCAGTGGTAAAATTCCTGTTGCTTTCAAAGGAAACAAAAGTGCTTCTGTGTATGGCAGAATGTGAATTTATTGCACTGAACACATTATGAAATGCACAGGCAAACATTACGATGTGACCGTAACAATTGTTTGTCATAACTCCACCCTGACACGTACTGACGGATATAAACATTCTTTGACTTACAGATCTGCAAATAGCTGCTCTGGTTCAGCACCAGGTCATACTGAAGCTGAAGAATCCAATTACATCTATCTTTATCTTTTATGTTATGGGTTTGACTATGTCCTCAAGGCAAGACCAGACTTGAGAGTGGCAGCACATTGTTGTACCCTATGTGGCAGGGTAGACCTGGCAAGTTTGCATGCCAGCTGCTGGGCATAAACCCTCTCTCAGAGCAGTGCTCTTGTCATCAGCTCCAGCAAGCCTGCTAGAATGGACAAAGGCAAGAAATCTTTATTTTGCTTTGAATAATAATTTGGCATATCGGCATATCAGATGATGTTCTTTACGTAACCGAATGCAGTTAGGCATTCAACTTCTACTGAAACTCAGGACCCATTCAAGTCCTGAGAAAGCCTTAAAATATTTTCTGTTCCATACTGATGAGTGTGCTGCGAAAGTCTAGAAACAACAGTTCAATTATCAGGGACAGCTGAATCTGTCAAATAAGCCCTTTACTAGAGATTTCTGTCAGCCAGAAATTCGTATTTAATCTTTGCAGAAATAGCATGCATCCTGAGAGCGTTTCCACTGTTAAGAGGGACCTGTGAAGTGGTTGCAAAAGGAATCGAAGTTGATCACTTGCATTTATCACAGCAAGCACTAGATGGCCATGTGGCCTTTTTCTTCTTCCTGCATTAAAACTTAATTATAAAAAAGCCCCTGTTGTGTTCTTGATGATTGTAAATACTATCAGTTTCTTATCCCACATTAAAATAATTGCAGCAGGGTCTAAATTACACAACTATATACTGTGCATGAGAGCTACACATAGTCCTACATGATGTGAAGGTTTTTTTGTTGTTAATATATATTTATATAGGGGAAAAAAAAGCCTGATAACAATTCCAAAGTAACCTTACATCCTGTTGCTGTAACATTTTAATGAAGGAAAGTTATATTATGTGTGAATATTCATATATTCATATATTACTAAACCCCAAATTCGGATGCAGTCATTAAGAGAATCTATATAGTATGCTTTATTTTAATTCACAAAGTATAGCCATCTTTCGTAGTAAAAATTATACTAAACAAAAGAGTTCAGCAGCCTCACTCATGTTGCTCTAGGATGTAGATTGCTTTTTCCTTTTTGTAATGTATACCTTTTTTTTTTTTTTTTGCAAGTGTATCTTCTTAATTAATTTCGAAAAATTAATTAAGATTTGTACCGTCTTTGTAAAAATTTTTAATTTTTGTAATATGTAAAAATTGAATCACTAAAAGGATCTGATAGTAGTTACTATCCTCCTCGTATTTCTGCAGAGGCATCAAAATAGTCCTTCATTAAAAAGACTGTGTTGTTCCAAAATTTATAATTACTGAATCAAACAATACTCCACTTGTTTTTCACTTTTTAACAGAGCCTTTGACTTCCACAGGTTTAACACAGTTCTTACAGACTTTTTTTTTTTTCCCCATCCTGTCAAGATTTCTGGTAGAAAAGATAAAAAAGTTCCATCTTCTGCTTTTTGTTAGTTCTAAAGTAAGAAGGAACCTTTAAGGTATTGATAGATCCAATGCCTACCGAACTCCTAAGACTTCAATGCAAAAATAATCAAAATGGAATAAAAAATGCCTTGCCTATTGGAAACACCCAGTAACTGATAAAATAGTGTTTTCATATGCAGTTGTGTATAAAAATTCTCCTTCTTTCTTATAGCAGACATTCAAAAAATCAGCAAATATATATTCACAAAAAAAAAAGTCTACTGCAAAGGGGGCAGCCTGAAAAAATTCTTTGATGTTTCCTTCATCACTGCACATTCCAGAGTGGTATAATAATGTGGATGTTGTTCTGAAGTTCTCTTCAGAAAGTTATCTCTGCTTATGCAGAAGATCTGTATGCTTTCTCTGACTTCTTTGGCTCCAAATGTGTTTAGTCCAGTATAGCTGAAGTAAGGTAAATCCTGGCATTACTTACGTGAGATTAAAAATACATTTCTTACTCAGGGTACTGTTGGCTACCTATACTAAATGCCATTAAGATGTGAGATCTTTATGTTCTGCCCAAAGATCTGAGGCGTATATTTGAAGCAGTTTTCTGGATTTTAGGCAGATGGCTTGTTCCTCGTTTATGTTAGCCTCGAGTGGCAGATCTTTATTGACCATAAATTTCTGGCACTCTTATAGTGCAGCTGCTTCACATTTAATATTTGGATGGCAGAATGCTCAATAGTATTGAAAGCCAAGGAATTGGATTTGAGTTTAATGCACTGCTTATTACTCTCAAAGAGCTATTTATTTCAGGGGGGATCAGCTATGTATGAAGGCTGTTATATCAAACAGATGAGCGATCCTTTGCTGTAGATAGGTTAAATCCTTGTTTTAAAATCTTCAGGGCACATACACTGCTTCCCCAGGTATTTCTATTCACTTTTGATAGGTAAATCTGGGTTTTTGTTTATTACTTGGTATTCTCAAAGCACATCTGGCAGCTGTGAGTGGCTTTCAAAGAGATTCCAGCGTACTTCAGTAGGCAGCCTTAGCATGGTCCATATTCATTGCTGACACTACTTTGAGACTGGGACGTCCTCATTTATTCCCTTCCAGTCTGAGCTATTCTGATTCCAGAATTTAGACTATGTTCCTGAACAAACCTTTTGAGACTTTTTATGACTTCCTACCAGCATCTACTTTTTAAAAACTATGATTTTCTGTTTATACTGAGAGAAAGTTACAGTAGTTTTAATTTCCAATCTTTTAATTTAGTCTCTAAGCCTACATTTATGCTGTGAAATAGGACTGGAACATGGAATTAAGCACTGGATCACAACTGTCCATTCTGTTTAATTTTTAGCAAACTCATTGGTACAGCTTAGTCCCTGCCAACTAGGACTTGACCTGCCAGTGGACAGACAAATGCCTAATTATTCTTGCACAGGTGGCTATTCCCATTAGGCCATTCCCAAAAGGTAGTGTCAGTGTTATGGAGGGGAAAGGGATTTTTCCATGGAGAGTTGCACTCATCATTGTGACATCTCTTCAGGGCTGAGATATTCCTGATCTTATTTTTTGTGAGAAAAGTACCAAGGATTACTGACGATCATTGTGAAGTGTTTGCTGACCTCAATGCAAGCACCAGACTTAATTGGAAATGCAAAGCCATTTGTAAACATAAATTTTAGGAGTTGCTAGGTAAAGTATCACTGATTGCAAAATACTAGTCTTGTGGAGCTCTTCATTCAGAAATTTGATTACTGAATTAATCATGTAGATTCACTACTTCTGGGAATGTTGTTGAACAGTATAAAAGCTGCATGGAAGTTAAGTATGTTTGATAAAACAGATGAAATAAACTTCACTTTTCTTCCTGCAAGTGTTGTTAATCAAACATAATTATTCCTTAGAGTTCTTTCAGTAGCTGACTTCGGTAAAGATGGATCATGCTAGAATTTTACTGGAACAATGGTTACTCAATCTGGTGTCTGCTTGCATTATCAGAACACTTGCTTCCAAGACTGGTATATGCTACCATAGGAAGAAGCTGTCCAGCGTGCTATGATGCTATAGTAAAATGTATGGACTACTAAATATTAGAATTGACTTGATGTTAGAAATGATCTCACAGAAGAGTTAGCTTTTGATATTGGCTTTGTTCTAAATTGATGAGTACAGCCTCTTCTAAAAATAATCAGTCTAGGTGAGAATGAAAGACTTTCAAGCCCTGTGAGCTAGAAGATGGACAGGGAAAAAAGAAAACAGATCATGCATACAGTAACACACAACATGGAGTGTTGATTTGAGCTGTTGGAGCAGGTCCAGAGGAAGACCACAAAGATGAGCCACAAAGAGGGCTGGAGCACCTCCCCACTGAGGACAGGCTGAGAGAGTTGGTGGTCTTCAGCCTAGAGAAGAGAAAGCTCCAGGGAGACCTTATAACAACCAGTGCCTGAAGGGGGTCTGTGGGAAAGCTGGGAAGGGACATTTTATGAGTATGTAACAACAGAACGAGGGGAAATGGCTTTAAACTGGAAGAGGGTAGATTTAGACTACATATTAGGAAGAAATTCTTTACTGCGAAGGTGTTAAGACACTGGAACAGGTTGCCCGGTTAGGTTGTGGATGCCCCCTCCCTGGAAGCATTCAAGGTCAGGTTGGATGGGGCTTTGAGCAGCCTAGTCTAGTGGGAGGTGTCCCTGCCTTTAGCAGGGGATTGGAACTAGATCTTAAAGGTCTCTTCCAACTGATTCTATGATTTGATGCTGCAGTAGTGAGAACTCTCTTCCACTGTATGCTTTACATTCCCTGACCATGCTAAATTCCCATACTGTCAGAGCAAATTGTACAACAAAGAAGCTCTCTCTCATAGGGCAAATTTGGCCAAAACTGAAGAATGAAGATATACTACTGTGCAAGCTTATCAGAGAGGAAAACATTAAAGGCCTATGGACCTGAGATAGATGGAGACCTTGTGTTCTACCTTGGAGGATGATGAGACTTTTACAGAATGGTATGGGTAGTTTTAAGTATTTCTGGAAATGTCAGTTTGAAGAAAGTGAGCATGAAAGATCTTATGCTGCAGTGTATAATCCCTGCATACATATTTATTTATTTAAATTGTAAAATATTATTTGCCTTCTCTCATACCACTGTCACAATTTGCAGAAATGCATCCTTGATAAGCAGTGGGATACGACTGCACTTCTGTGGCCTTGGGTCTTCATACCTTCCTAAGTTTGTAAGCTAGCATTCACTGTTTGAGCATATGAAACTGCCAGACAGCATTCTGATTTTGTATTTAGGACCTCAGCTGTCCTGTTTTTTCATGCACTGACTCTTCAGTCTTTCTGAAATTACCCTTCCCTTACTATTGTCTGCTAGCTCCTGGCAGTTGGTGGTTTAAAGATATTCTATGTCAGGGGATGGGCATAGAACATCATGCTTAATAATTACCAACAGCCCTTACTTTCATTAAAATTGTCTGGTCCTTTTTGAATCCATTTGTAATTTTGCTTCCACAACATTCTGTGGTATTGAGTTCCACAGTTTAATCCTCTCCTTTATGCAAACGTTTCCTTTTGTTTGTAAAATAATTTCTTTCCATGTTGCTTCCTCTTTGTCTGTAAAAAGTATTAGTCATCATTCATTTTTATTGACCTCTACAAGAGCCTTCCTCAACAATCTTTTCCCAGAGGAAGAGTCCTACTTTGCATCATTTCTGTTCTGCTGGTCCATAGCACTTATTATCCTCACTGGCTTTCTTTTTTCTTTCTTCTGGAAGCTATTCACAAATACTATTCAAGATGTTAATCCACTGCGGACCAAAACAGTGGTATGGAAATATTCTTTGTTAGATTTACGGTTTGCAGAGTTGATGAAGAGTTCAGTTACCCATCTTTTTTGATAAGAAAACCTCTAAACTCTCGTCCGCTGAGGAGCACACAGATCTGTTTTTCCCTTCAGATTGTTTCAGGTTCATTCCTGTGCAAACAGCCTTGATTAATTCTATTATCTCTGCTCTGATGGACCTTTTGGTGCCTCCTACAAAATTTATTTTCAGTTTAATAAGCCAAACTAGCTAAGCATGATGGATGATTCTGTGGGAAACAGTCTATTTTATTTTAAAGCCCCCCCTTTAAATTTAGTTTTATTTCACAGTTCTAGTAAATAGATGTGGCAGGTTTTTCATGGGATTTTGTCTTTTAATTTCTTTCATGCTACTCAAAATGAACTTCAAGCAACTTCAGTGTTTTTCTCATACTGTAAAACAAATTAGTTTTTTGGTAGTTTTACAGTATTTTATTCCAGAAATGCCCAGAGCTACAAATCTCTCTTATAAATCTGGTAAAAGTAAGGCCGAGAGTTCTTTTGTCTCTGTATGAAGGTCCTCTAACACTCCTCCTTTCCAGACAAAAAAAAAACCTGCTCTGCTCTACAGTAGTTTTTGGACAAATGTGCCTCTTACAGATGCTGAAATATTACAACCGAACCTCTCCTACATGGTCTGCAGGATGTTACCCTCTCAGGTAAGGTGATAGTTAAAGCCAAACTTTTGTGACACTCTGAAGCTGAATACAATCTGGACAACTAGTATTGTTGCTAATCCCACTCCAAGATCAAACTTCTGAGGTAGAGAGCTCCTGGAACAAGTAACAATCCCCTCTGACCTTACAAAAATTGTAATCCATATGGACAGACAGTATTGACCATGCATTCATTTAAAACTGCTGTAGATGCACTATGCACTATTATTTTACTTAATGAACTTAATAGGCTTTATCATGTGAAACAACAGGTAGAATGTAATTTGTTGTGTCTAAATCTGAATATAGTTTGCACTTCATTTTTTTTTAAGAAAAAAAAAATGTTCCTAGCTTGATCTAGTATTTATTCAAATATATCAGCTGTTTCATGTAATTATTTATCTTTTTGGAGAAATTTGGATGAAAATTTCACAGATTTGAATTTGGTTTTGATTCCAACTCTGGAGAGTTGGAATCGCAGCACAATATCCAGTTGGGAGCAACAAGAAATATACAGTGAAACAAAAGCTCTCATTCCTTCGAGGACAAAGGATAAAAAGAGATGCCTAAGCTAGCATTTGACTGTCTTACGCTTTGCTAATAATATTAAATGTAGAAACACTAAAAATAAAAATGGAGCTAAAAATATGATATACATGCAGAAGAAAAGGAAATTAATGAAATAAGATTTTAACATTTTAAGCACCGCAAGGGTAAACAAAATAAAAACATCAGGAGATAAGCTCCTGCTCCACAGGGTTTAAATAAGTTCTCAAGAGATATGGAAGCATACTCAGTGCTACAGTTTCTGATTCATTTTTTCATAGTGTAATTGACCTATAGGGAATTCTCAGGGGATTAAATAGATTCTGCTGCACTTGTTTCTTTCATAGTCAGGAGAAGAAGCATCATAAAATGCCATAATTTTGGCTTCAGACTGCTAGAAGTTTGCTGCTCTAATTAAAAATGAACGTTCTCAGTGTTTTGCCAAATAAAGTTCTTTTATAACAAATAGCCTTTTGATGGGGAAACCACACTGTTTGGACACCAAAAAGCAATTTTAAGGCTTATCTTGAGTGTGTGCCATGGTAAATACAGCCTAGAGCTTCTTGCCTTTCCTCTCTTTACTGAGGAATCAAAACAGATGTATTTCAGCAACTAGCTTGTACAAATATTCTACTGTAAATGTAACTACAGTTTGGAGTGACAAATTTTCTTCTAATGACATTTCTAGAAGGATTACACACATGCTTACATTAGGGCTGTGGTCCTATAGAATAAGGTTGTGGCACTTTTTCTACTATTAACCTAAATTTCTGCTGCTTTTGTTTAACTGAACACAGAAAAACTCCCTTTCGTTGGACTGTCTTGGCTTTACTCTTCTCTTTTTCTTATTTTTTTTTTTTTAAGTTTGAGGTTATTCAAGCAAGTTACATTGGAACTGAGGTGGTCTGAAACTAACTATAGCATGTATTGAAGACACATAAAATGTAGATGTTACTAGCTATGGGCTCAGTTCCTCTCTTGCTAACATTTAATTCATTAATTCAATCTCCTCTGCTCCTTTCAAGTAAGTGCAGCATCAATTCATAAACAGTACTATCTTTATTAAAGCATTCAAAGACAACACACAAAAGGGGAGAAAAGCCATAGCACCATAACTTGCAAATATTGGTAAGGTATAGCTTTAGACCACTAATAGGCATATGGTTTTCCTTCACAGACATTTATCTTCTTGGCTTAAAAGACCTTCAGTTTTGAAGTATCTTTTACTGTATGGTCCATCAAGTCTAAATCCGTGTGAGTTAAGATGAAATGGCACTACTTCTCTCTTGAATCTTGGTATTTTCAAATTCCTTGGTTTTATTGGGCTAAATCCTACATATTAACCCTCCTCTTACCAAATAATTTGAATATAAAATCATCTTGACAAGGGTCTCCTCTATTTTGTTGAGGGTCTCCTTGTGGTCACTAGAAACCCAAAACTGACATCACACTGCAAATCACTCCGGCAGCTTATACATTTCCCTCTTGAGTTAATAAAGGTGAAGCATGGTTAGGCCACTAGTAGGAGAATGTATCACTGATATCAGCTAGGTAATCCCAGATCTAGGGGCTGCAAGCAGCCCAAAATGTTTATTGCCTTCTGAGGGCTTTTTCATGTGTGATGGAAAATGTCCATAGTCTTCCCAAGCATGCAATATTATTACCAGAAGCTAGAAATCAGTAGGTAGCAGCACAAGTGAAGTGGATTTGTCAACCCTGTAGACACGCGGCAAAAAGGAAGAGTTGAGGTAGCAAGAATATTTATATGCACAAATCTTTTTATGCTATTGTATTTCACAGGATATATTAAACATTAAACTTCTGATGTCTTATTACCATGACAAGACAAGAAAAAAAAAGCATAGAACTGTATGTCATCCATTTTTATGACAAGTTTGGAGTGTGAATGAGGAATAGCAAACATAAGCCTTGTCTGTCTTTAAAAAAAAAAAAAAAAAAGAATTATATTAATATTAGTAGATATTCTTGAGCAGAGCAGTTATCTAGGCTGGCCACTTCCAAAACCAAATGTAAATTATCCTTGCACAGACTGTTCAAGAAATGTATGTCAGCTATGAATAATAGTTACGGGTATGTATGAAACATCTGAATGTTCCAGAAAAATTAAAACAAGTCTGTAAATTCTGGTCATTGAAGTTCTATTTTGATGTGTATGCAAACTAATATACAGTAGGGCTGTTATAATGCATGTTTTTTTAATGAATTGCAGAGTATACATATGAGCCGTAATTGGAGCTCTTGGGAACGGCATTGCTTAAATCTAATTAGCTGACACGTCTTTGTAAGGTCAAGTAAGTCTTTAAGGAAAAGAACTCTGGTAACCTGAGATCAGAGACTCCAGATTTTTATTCAACTTTGTTCCGCTGCATATTCATTCACATTTACAGCAGAAAAGCTAACCACTTTTGATTACAGTTCAAGGGCTTGAAGCCCTGCAGTTACCATTGAATAAAAACATTATGGAGTACATTATAAATTAATATGCATTTCTTATAGCATAAGTTTGGCTTTATCTTTGTCCTCTGCAGAAAAATAATCTTGAACATTTCAGTAAGATAAAGAAAATAAATTCTACAAGCTGCTAGGTCATCTTTGTGAGCACACTTCCTTACAACCATTGTTTTATAAAATTATTCACTAGCTCAGTTCATTCATCAATTATCTCATCATTTTCTTTAGCTGTGATTGCTGCTTTTTGAGTTTGTGTGTTATATTTATAACAATAGGATACTGATGTCTATCAGCTTACAGTCATCTATTCTGTACAGTGGAAATGTTTTGGCAGAAATGACTTATCCTCTGTGTTATGAGATCTTTAACTTCAGAAAATAAAATAATGAAATGTTTTTTGTTTTTTGTTTTTTGTTTTTTTGTTTTTTGTTTTTGTTTTTAAATTTCTTGTGTGCGTTCCCTAAAAAGTCTCTTGGTAAAGTATGGGAAATTCTTGTTCAGAAAACATTAAAATATCTAGGTCAAAAGTCTTAAAAAGCATATGGAATTTTCCATAAACAATACTACAGAGATTTGTAGTTCAATTTAGCTGTTGAAAAGTGAGCTCTGAGATATAGATTGCAATTATATAGATATACTACATGCTAAAATACCGATCTCACAACTCATAATTATGTTAAAAATATGCTGAGGTGGCTAATGTCTAAAAATATGACAATAATAAAAGTTTACGATTTTGGATTAGGAATTATTCCAGACTACGACAGTGAAGAAAAATAATGTGTCCTTGTTTTTATTCTGAGGACTCATTTTCAGTACAAGTTATTTTTGGTTCTAATGTCATGTAGTACAATTGATTTATTCTGATTTATCTGGAATACACCGAGTAAACATTTGCTATTCACAGCTTTTTTTGAATATAGCATTTTTGGACAGCTTTGAAGATCAGCTTCATGGTTTACTTTTCAATAATTATTTATTTTAAAAGCTGCAGGTGAGGCTAAATTTGTACTCTGCTTAGCACGCCACAAACAGCAAGATAGACTCCCCTCTGCAAGAACTTGCAATGTGGGTAACAGAGATTGATGATGATGGAGGACAAAAATAATCTAGCCTCATTTGGAGAAGGAGCCAATAGCATGAGTTATAAGCTCGTGTAATATTCTAAAAGCTCAAGGTAATGGTATTTCCCTTACACTTATAATGACATAATGAAGATAAGTTTTTCTTTAATTTCTTTGGTTTCATTTTAGTTTTAAGGAAGTCTTTCTCAGAAAAGTAATTAATTGTAACTGTCATTAGAAATGCTTGTTTTTTTTGTGTTTGGGTTTTTTTTTTTTTCATTTTTCTATGTTTCAAAATAATTGGTGTTTTCTGGGATTATTATTTTGTAGACTGTTTCTTGATAAAATCTTTCATTTTTGGACAGTTCTTTCTTCTAATATAATACCTGAAATTCTTCTTGTTTGGACAACCTTTGTTTGATAAAAAGTCTCCACTGAAGCAACTTTGAGAGAAGATAGTTTTGTAATGCACATAGCGTTTATAGAGCAGCTCTCCTCACTAAATATCTGAAAAACAATGTATATTGTAAGCAAAATTGTAGCAAGATTTTTAATTATTAAATTTCTTTAATTCCCCTTTAGCTTCATTTTTCTCTTCCTTTTAGGCAAACCACTTTATTAACAGTTGTTTTTACTACATCACATGCCCATCTTCTCTCCTCAGAAGGCAGACCAGTGGATCTGTGTCCTCATACACAGAGTTCAACTAATTCTTGTCACAATTTCATCCTTCCTTTCTGTTGCTCCACTTTTTTATTATTTGGATTCTGCTGCCTACCCCTTCACCCTCTCATTTTTCAGCAATGTCAAGCAACCCGACAAGGAGCAACAGGGAGAAGAACTTGTGCATAGGAAGTTCTATACAAGCATGAGGTAGAAGAACATTAATGTGAGGGTGACAGAGCACTAGAACAGGCTGCTCAGAGAGGTTGTGGGGTTTCCTTCTCTGAAGATATTCAAAACCCACCCGGACGCTTTCCTGTGCAACCTATGGTAGGGAACCTACTTTACCGGGGGGGGGACTTGATGATCTCCGAAGATCCCTTCCAACTCCTACTATTCTGTGATTTTATGTTTGGCTTGCTCTGCCTTCTACTAAGCAGAGGTCATTTTTCCCTTTGGGAGTCATTCAATGTCCTACAATATCAGGTCACTTCTGAAAAGTCCTGTTTATCATCTTTCATCCTGTAGTGACAAGTTCAAGTCTTTAGTTCACTTTTAAGTTGTTGTGGAATGTGATTTTTTTAAAATTATTTTGCAAATTATGTTTTTCCTAACATATCTTTCTCCACTCTTTTTTTTTTTTTTTTAATTTGGTCTCTTCTTTCCACTCTTTCCACTCATTCTCTTCTATAATTTCTCATTGTTTCATCTCTCTCCTTCAAGTCCTGATGTAGCCTCTCTCTATGTGAAATTTCCATTGAAATTAATAATATTTGCAAAAACAAAATCTTTCAGTACTTGTGCTGTTCCATTTTCTATGTATAAACCTTGCCTCCTCTCAAAGCATTCAGGCACAAGGCAGTACAGCTTCAGTTTTAAAAATGTCTGTGTAACTTGAGGTCAGACAATTAGAATGCTGGCTAGTCCAATCCTACTCAACAGCCCAAATAATTTTACTCACCCTTGTTTTGACTTCTTGACTTGGTTGTTAGAAGTCTTGGTAATAGGCTGCTTGGTGAAGCAGCCAACAGTTAGAAGTACAGGTAAAGGTTTGAGTAAGTCACTGTTTTAAGATATTTATTCACTATTTTAATACAAGGAATTGTAAAAAATTATAATTTTACTTAATGTGGCAAACAAACAAACAAACAAATAAATAAATCTACCTTATATGTATAAATTCTCCAACTATTGATTTGTCTCTCAGGCCTGATCAAAAATACATTGGATTAATGTTCATAATGACATTCCAGTACTGGGAGTAGTTAGAATTATACAGTAATTATACAGTTTTGGATATAAATAGAAGAAATGATCATAGCTTAGTAATGGCTTAGTAAGCCATTCTGAATTTTATCTATCTCCTTACTTCTTCACATATCTATTTATAAACTCAGTGTAAAAACTAAAGCATTCATTTTATTATAATTATTTCATTATTGGTCTTATGATAAAGTGTTTGAATAGTTAAAAACACTGTGAAAAGTACACTTAAGAATGAACAGAATTTTCAGTGCCTTCAGTAATTTCCACTTAATAAGTGGAATTTTCAGGCCCATTCTTCACGTATTTGTGAATGAGCCCAGATACTCTTATTTTAGTATTTTATTTAATACTGAACATCTTGTGTAATTTTTTTTCCTTCCTCAGTGAGCAGAATATTTCTCAGTTTATGCTTCAAATCTATCATATACACATATATATACATATGCAAATATATAAATACATGTGTACAAAAGTTAAAATTTATACAAATAACTATAGCTGTACAAAAAATCCTTTCATGATCAAGAAGGAGCAATGCGTATGTGTATTGAATGAAGTAGCTGGAAACAAGTGTCTGGCCAATGTTTTGCTTAAAAAGTAGTTTTGAGAGACTTAATTTTATTAAATCACTCGTGAAACGAGATGAAATACTGAGATGATAATAATGGTGGTTGATAGCTCTAGGCTTTCTGTGACTATTACTATCATCTGAAGCAATAATATGGAATATTTAGGAAGAAATTTTTAACATGCTTTTTCACTGACCCAGCCATTTTTAAAAAAGCAAAAATCATACTGTTATTTGTCCTGATAGTCCCCACATTTTTTATTTTTAAATTATTTAATCAAATACTCATCTATGCACTGGAGTTATATACAAATGAACTTAACAAAGGGAACTGTAAATAGCTGCCTACAAACAGTACAAATGCTGCTGCAGTTGATATGAATGTTGACAAAATCCTTGGTACAACAATCAAAGTAGTGTTTGAGTTTTCTGTTTTTGGTGATGACAGTGTAACCTCTTCCAACAAGCAGCATCATGCACGTGAGAAGTGTCCCAGCACATGTTCCATGGTGTGAATTCTTTGCTTGGCAGATTTTGGGCTGCCACAAAGGGCCTTGAGTCCTGTCAGAGGAAAACAGCAAAATCTCCCTCACAAATAGAAATCTGGAATGCCAGACAAGCAGCCTTTCCTCAGATATTGTGTGTTTCCTGCGCTGATATAAAGAATATTTTTTTCAGGACAAGCTTTAAAAGATTCAGTTATATCATACACTAATACTGAAATAGGAAAAAAAATTAATGTTTTTTTAATATAACATATACACAGAGAATTTGAGGACTAGGTTGAAAAAAAGATGTCTCAGTGCTGAAAAATCATCATGTACTTTAAAATACAACAAAAAATTAGGCTTACATTTTCCAAATACTTGTGAATGTACTTACACTTATTAGCTTGAACAGCCCCAGTAAAAAGCCTGAGTATCAAGGAGGAAGAAGCTTGCTGTTATTATATTACTGTAGATTTTTACATTAAACTCTGAATTTTCTGCCTATAGAATTCAGAAGTGCTTTTAGATGCTCTAATTTCCCTTCCAGTGTGAGTAACAATGATATGATATTTTTTTGGAAAACTCTGAAGTCACACATTTGAAATTGTCTGTCTTGCCCATTGAGGTGAGAATCAGGTCAGCCGTATTGCTTAAACAGCTGTAATCCAACAGAGAACAATTTGGCTAAATAAAATAAAGCAAATCAAAATAAACAAGCAAAATACATTTTTAGCATTTAAAATGTGAATATTTCAGAGAATCCATTCTCATTTATGAAACAAGAATCTTGTCTCTCTGATACTTGACACATAACAACATTAGATCATGCCTGGCAAAACAAAGTTTATTATTCTTAATACAAATCATCTTTTAGGTACCAACCTTTTACTGCTTCACAGAACCAGGAAGAGATGGAGATATAACTCCTGCTATGAGGACTTTATAGTCTAAATACACAGACAAGATCCATCCCTAAATACATAGGAAGTTCTCTGTCAGAAATATGCAGAAGTACGTTGCAGTGTTTTTATTTGAGTAGATAATATCCTTACTGAAAGGAATTAACATTAGTAAACAGAATAATTCCATTTAAAGTTATTTTTAAGACAAAAGGCACTCTGTACCACAAACAAGCAGGTATTTAGATGCTATGCAAAAGAAACATAAATGCTGACACAGGCAATGGTGAGATGACAAAAAAAGAACAAGTTGAAGGTCAAGAACATAAGTTCAGTCTTGATTTGAAAGACAGAAAGCCAAGGCAGAGAATCAAAAGGGGGGGAAGCAGATTTTGTGCAACTAAAACTTCTGCATAGATTGTGAGGGAGATATTTTAAATTAAGTGCTAGCAGAACTTCCAGTACTTTTGATTATCTATTGAAAATACCAAATTATCTAAGGAAGCACAACAGCACAATAGAATGTAGTTATGGATAAGTTAGTAGGTGAAATGTGCTTTCAACAAAGTAGAAATATATTTGCAGAATGTATCTGGGGAAAAATGCCAGGAATTCCAATTTCCAACCACAATCTTGCTTAAACAATATTAAAAAAAATGGAAAGGAATTTTGTCTTGTTTTGTTTATTTCTTCTTACGGGCTCTCATTACACATTGATGCCCTGGTGTGATCACATCAGGTATTTTATCCCCAAATGCCTTAAACAGTTGCACCTTAATATAGTGTAGGCTCATTTATCACTTTGGTGCATGGGATAAAACTACTCTTCCAATTAAAAGATTTATTCATCTGACTTGTACTAATAAGTATAATAGAATCATAGAATGACCTGGGTTGAAAAGGACCATAATGATCATCTAGTTTCAACCCCACTGCTGTGGGAATGGTCACCAACCACCAGATCAGGCAGCCCAGAGCCACATCCAGCCTGGCCTTGAATGCCTCCAGGGATGGGGCATTCACAACCTCCTTGGGTGACCTGTTTCAGTGTGTCAACACCCTCTGAGGGAAAAACTTCCTCCTAGTATCTAACCTAAACCCCCCCGTCTCAGTTTAAAACCATTCCCTCTTGTCCTTTCACTATCCACCCGTGTAAACAGCCATTCCCCCTCCTGTTTATATGCTCCCTTCAAGTATTGGAAGGCCACAATGAGGTCTCCCAGGAGCCTTCTCTTCTCCAAGTTAAACAAGCCCAGTTCCCTCAACCTTTCTTCATGGGAGAGGTGCTCCAGCCCTCTGATCATCTTAGTGGCCCTCCTCTGGACTTGTTCCAAGAGCATTTTTCCTGTGCTGGGAGTCCCAGTTTGTTATTATTTATATTAGTTATTATTACGCATCTCTGGCTTAAATCATTAACATAGTTTTTTAAGTACTGTAACTGAATGGTCAAATAAAGTCAATTTATTTAAGAGAATTAATGGTCGATAACTCTCACTATTGAGCTCTAACACTCAATTCTATAGCAACTGTAGTATTAAATTTCTGTGGTATAACTAAAGCATCTGTTTTAGAAATCAGAATATTCCCTGGCTATTAATAAAGCTGAGGCCACTTTAATTGTTTTTGAATGTCAGTATTGTATTACCCAATGCCTGCTGTGTTACAGTTAATTCCATTTTTAGGAGCAAGATCACAAAAACAATTTATCTGAAACCCAGAAGGAAACTGGATGTTCAGGTTGAACCTTTGTCCTTAAACTACTATGTTTACATTTTTAAAACGCAATCTCCAAATAAATAAACAAATGAATAAATAAAGCCTAAAGTGAAATAACAAATCTCTCAGTGGTTTCCTGGAACCACATGGACTAACATCACCACATATGTTCCAAGGGGTAATTCTACATGTATTTTGCCAATTTTAAAGATCAAAAGCATCTCACATTCAGTCCCCTACAGATCTTAATTTTGACTATGATTTGTAGAAGAATGAATGTGAATCTCAATTGTATGAAGATTTAAATTTTAAATTTAACAGAGAACGATTTTAATTATGTAATTCTAAATTTCCATTATTTGTAATTCCAGTTTTGAGGCTAATTTCTAGTTCCTTCAAAACTTCAGCTGTAGAACAGCCTTAAATTTTCAGATGAAGGAAATAATCTTAGTTACGTTAAGATGAATCAAGCATCTTTATCTGGAGTTAGTCCAGGTTTTCATTTTTTGTTTGTCATATCACTCTTCAAGAGCTTTGAACTACAAGGTAGTTATTGTAGTATTTTCCTCTAGTTAGCTGTTTTTTATTTTTCTTATTTTTCTTATTTTTCTTACTGACGATGACAATTGCTAAGATTATTAAGGTGGCAAATTCAATCCACCAGTATTCTACCTCTGCTTTCAGAGAAAGCATGTTTATATTTACAACTTTGTCACCATAAATCAAGCTCCTTGGTGTGATCTGTGGTCACTGATCATAGATGTTATTTAGAAAGCTGCATTCACTGTAGCCCGTAGCAAGATATATATGCACAGACTAGTAATGTTTATCAACTGCTTATAAAACCAGTTGTAGCAGTCCATCAGTTTTAGCTGATGAAATACTCTCATGATGTGAAATTTCCTTAAAAAGGTTATTACTTGTGGCCTGTTTTGGAGTTAAATGTGAATGTATAAAAAATAAGTTGACTTGCATTTTTACCAGCTAAGGACAAGGATTCCTCTGAATGCCTGTCAAAAATATAATTTCAAGAGTATATCTATTTTTCTGTTTTATGATTTTGAAGTCTGTAGAGACTATGCACAACAAACACTGTCTTGTGTTTCTGTTGTCATAGCTACTTTAAGCAATAAAAGTTGCACTATGCAACTGATGTTTACAAATTATGTTTTCTTTACGAGTGACCATCACCCTACATCATCTACTTTGAGGGGTTTTTTACATATGGTGAACATCTGAGCTCTGATTATATAATTTAACTTTCTTTAATGCAGGAAAAACAGAGAGATATTGTAGTCATTTATGGCACCATGATATCAGTTGAAAATGTAACTGAATAAAACTTCTTACAATTTCATTCCCTTCTACGTGTTAATTTATTTGGAAAGAATGATGTCAGTGCCTTGGAGCATGACAGAAATGCCTAAAAGAAATGAAGGCTGACTGAGACACAATGCATCAGCTGTGGAACTAAAATACTTGCAGAATTAAAGGTGAGATAGTGAAAAATACATAACATTTTCCATTTAACTCTGCTGTTATAGAGGTCATACTAATTTTAATGTCAGCAAATTTAGACCCTGCTTTTGCAAATGCCAGTTTAATGTACAAATTTTACATTTATTTTAAAAATGCAACACATTTACCTTGTTGGAATTTTATATATGCAACAGGCATCAGGGTACCACAGTTAAACACGTTCATCTCTCACTGTGATGTGAGGGAGGCTAATCCTGATAAAAAGTATTTTATTATTTTCATTTCTTTGTGTTTTGAGATTAAATCTCTAACACCTGAACTTAAACAAAAGTGAAAGTTCTCAAAAAATACATTGCTCATCGTGTTATTAGCTGTAGCACTGATAGTGATGAGTGTACTATGAAATCATTTGCTTAAAAACATTTTAATGCAGAGAGGTAATTACAGAGCTTTAAGACTGGCCAAATTCCCTTTCACTGATGAGAGATGGACTAGATGGCCTGAATTGAAAGGGTCACTTTCAATTCAGAAGATTTTATAATTCTATGATTCTATGATTGATTAGATGCTATTAAAACCAACATAAAGATTGTTATTGGCATTCAGTGTGGACAAAACTGAATTTTATACTAATAATAAATGTTTCACATCAATGATTTTTTTTATTAGCATATCATTTGTTAAAAGACATTTCATAGATACTCAGTTAAGTAAAGGCTAAAGACCAGAGTGCATTCCCCATCATTTCTTTTTTGTGTATGTTTTAATATTTTTTTTTCAATATTCACAGTTCACCTCAGTGCAAAACAAAAGACACAGAATAAATAAATTAGTTGGAGGAATATTATTACTTATCTGTAATTTTCATAATCATAGACCTTGTAAAAGTAACACTTATTTTTAAGGTTTCAAATGTTGTATGAGGTCTTCCATTAGCTAGAATTTGTTATATAGTGACTGAGAATAAACTGTAAAGTTAAAATTATGTTTTGGTCATATAATATCATCAAATCATAGAATGAGTTAGGTTGGAGGGGACCTTAAAGATCATCTAGTTCCAACCCCCCCTGTCATAGACAGGGTTGCCAGCCAGTAGATGAGTCTGCTCAGGGCTCTATTCAGCCTGGCCTTGGATGCCTCCAGAGATGGGGCATCCATAACCTCTCTTGTTTCAGTGCCAGACCATCCTCTGAGTAAAATATTTCTTCCTAACTTCTAACCTAAATCTCCCCTCTTTAAGTTTAAAGACATTCCACCTTGTCCTATCACTATCAGACCGTGTAAAATGTTGATCTCCTTTCTGTATATAACCTTCATTTACTGGAAGGACTACAATGTGGTCTCCCTGGAGCTTTCTCTTTTCCACGCTCAACAAGCCCAACTCCTTCAACATATCATAGAATCATAGAATGTCTTGAGTCAGAAGAGACCTCAAGGATCATCAATTTCCAACCCCCCTGCCACAGGCAAAGTTATCAGCCACTAGATAAGTACTTGATCAGATTGCCCAGGGCATCATCCAAGCTGGCCTTTAACACCTCCAGGGACAGGGCATCCATATCTTCTCTAGTCAGCCTGTTCCAGCACCTCACCACTCTCTCAGTAAAAAACTTCTCTCTGATATCTAATTGAAATCTCCCCTCCTTTAGTTTAAAACTATTCCCCCTTGTCCCAGCACTATCTACCCATGTAAAAAGTTTATTTCCCTGTATATAAACCCCCATTTAAATACTGGAAGATCACAATGAGGTTTTCCTGCAGCTCTCTCTTTTCCAGGCTGAACAAGCCCAGTCCCTTCAACTCTTTATAAGAGAGATACTCTAGTCCCTTTATCATCTTTGTGGCCCTTCCTCTGGACCCACTCCAACCATTTCATGTCCCTCATGTACTGGGGGTCCCAAGCTTGGACACGGTACTCCAGCTGGAGCCTCCGTGAGGGCAGAGTAAAAGGGAACAATCACCTCCCTGTCCCTGCTGGCCACCACTCTTCTGATGCAGCCACTACTATGGAAGGAGTAGGACTTCAGCCATATTTGGTGGAACAGAAATTCATTTATAACTATGATCCACATAGACAACAACACTTTGAGAAAAATGTGTTGGTGAGAATGCTTCACTTCAAATAAATGAATGGTCCCTCAGAAAATAATGGGACTATTCAATTGTTTATAGTGCTTGTGTATTTGTAGGACTGGAGCCTTTCTGTGTTGGTAAAAGGTACAATAGAATACGGAATAAAATGGAATGAAAGCACAAACTTGTTTCAAAGTCAATTAAAAAATCTTTAGGATCGTATGTGTGTTTAAGTACATCTAGGGAACAATGCTATAATATATGCATTCTTCACACTTAACTGCCTTCAGGCATCAACATGCATTTTCTCCTACAGTTTATGTTAAAATTACCCACCATTCTCTCACTTTGAGAAAATTCCTAGATCAGAAAATCTATTGATATGCTTACCCATAAAAAACAAACAAGCAAAAAACTCAGAAAACTTAAGACCAACGAAGCAAAAACATATGCAGCCCAGTGATTGCATAGTTCAAACCTCAGCTCATGTAACTGAAAATGGAGTGGAGGTAAAAAGCCTTTTAGGTGTCTAGGTTATATTGTCCCCAAGACATTTTTAATAATATAATTGGGACTGGTGCTGTGCATTCCAAAAGCAAAATAAATTACTCTTTGTTAGTTGTTTTCATGACTACCAGGGACCACTCATATCAAGTGAGGATGTTTTTTTCTACTCAGAGAAAGCAGAAATTGCATTAGAGGCTTTAAAATTATCCTCAACTTCTCTTCAATTTGGGAAAAGAATTTTAACAAGTTGCTTCCAGGAACCATTGAGAGCTTCCCACAGTATCTCATTCCACTTAAACCTTAGATATATCCCTGCAAGTACCATGGAATTTAAAATAAATATATAAGCATTTTAAAATCGGCCTTGGTACATCACCACTATTAAAATTTCTATTAGATTTTTATTTTATATAATTCCCCTGTAGCACCATGGAGATGCCTAATAGCACACTTACTCTATTATAGGTGGTATGGGATAAAGTTGAGCAGCAAAATAATGTAGATCTTTGTTCATTTGGTTACAGCTTTCTGTGTGTTTTTTGTTGTTATTTTTACTTCAGTTTGTGATCATGGTTGGTATTGTATTTAATAAATGCATATTGGTTAACCACCCTGGCTTTAATGTCATGGACAGCAGAGCTAAGTGAAAGTAGCAGCTAGTTATATATGTTTATCTCCAAAGCATGTAGATTTACAGTACAGTATGTAAATTTTTCCTCTTCAAGCCTGCTGTCTTTCATGAATGTCAGACAAAATATGGTTTCTACAGTACAAGCAGACCATAAGCTCATTAGTTGACTTTCCTAAGACAGAGAATTTCCATCAGATTTTTGTGCCATACCTGTTCCAGAAAAGAATTAAACAGATTTTATGTATCAGGTGAAATTTGTTATGGATGGCAAGAAGATTACGGTATTCTATAGAAGTCTACAGAGATCTTGTTCCTGAGCTCTGGTTTTTGCTCTCTGAATCCTTAAGTATTTCTCATTTTTGCTCTTTTTTTTTTTTTGTCTAAAACCAAACTTACAAATAATATTTTTTAGTTATTAACTAGCACCAGAATCTCTAGTATTTTCTTTAAGATTACTGCAGAACTAGCACTCAAGTTTAGTTTATGATGGCTGAATTATTCTAGCAGTTCCTCATGTTGATATACGAATACCTGGGAGTCTAAGAATATCATGATGGCATTCATGAGTTTAGATTTGACCACTGAGTCCAGAGTGTAGAATGGTATATAAATAGCATAAAAGGAAAAGAGGTTTGAAGGACAGAACTTTTATAATGGGCAGAGACCACTGATGAATATTTAGAGTTCTGTAAAAGAGAAAAAAACTCATTGTTATGCTGGAAAATAAAATAGAGGTTTATAATGTTGGCATAATAATCTTCCTGTAATAAAGGGATATCAGATTCCAGAATGTTTTGAAGTTAATGAAAAGAGAAGAAAGGAGGAGGAGAGGAGAGGGAAGGAGGAGGAAAGGAGGAGGAGAGAGAAAGAAGAGCAGAATCATAGAATCACTCAGGTTGGAAAGGCCATTAAAGATCATTGAGTCCAACCACAACCTGACCATACTAACCTAACTCTTAACAACCCTCTGCTAAATCATGTCCCTGAACACCACATCCAAACTGTTTTTAAACACACCCAGGGATGGTGACTCCATCACTTCCTTGTGGAGCCTATTCCAGTGCTTAACAACCCTTTCTGTAAAGAAGTTTTTCCTGATATCCAACCTATACTTACCCTGGCACAATTTGAGTCCATTTCCCCTCGTCCTGTCACCTCTCACCAGTGAGGAAAGACCAACCCCACTATTGCTGTAAGCACCTTTCAGGTATTGGAAGAGAGCAATAAGGTCACCCCTCGAAGGAAGAAGGGAGGAAGAGGGGAGGGGAGGGGAGGGTAAGGACAAGAAGAGGACAGGAGAAGAGAGGAGAGGAGAGGAGAGGGGAGGAGAGGAGAGGAGAGGAGAGGAGAGGAGAGGAGAGGAGAGGAGAGGAGAGGAGAGGAGAGGAGAGGAGAGGAGAGGAGAGGAGAGGAGAGGAGAGAGAGAGAGGAGAGGAGAGGAGAGGAGAGGTTTCAGTGCTATTAAAAAGATACAATATTTGCAAAGCAGATACAGAAAATTGGCTGTGTGAGTGTATAAAAAATGAACTAACAAAGTAGTTATATTTTTGGCTGGAGGACTTGAGCAATGAAGAGAGAGTACTTGCTAAAACTTGAAAGAAATAAAAAGAAGTCAAGTGTAAAGGAAATCAGATATTAATTTTTCTTTATTTCTCGCCAAACATCCCACTGAAGAGGTAGACTTTTATTCCAGTAAAGAAAATTGTCTAGCCAAAAATGTGGAGGTGGCTACTTCATTCCTAACCAAGTTGAGGGTGAATTATGAAAATAAAACTTATATCTGCTGGGACACTAATCATCTGAAGATCTGTTGCAACATGTTGAAAGTGACTTAATTCAGAAAGATCTGGATTCTAGATCAGGCTCAGAGGGAACTTGAGGACTTTATGGTTTCCTTTTTTTCGATCAAGTTTTATAGCCCACATTTGTAGTAAAATAATGTTGTTTGAAGTTTGTATGTTTCATGGGAGTGGTGCCTTGAAGAAGTTATTTCAGTTAAATAGCACCAGATGGAGTGTTTAGTTTGTGACAGGATTCCAGTGTTTAGTTTGAAATTATGTTCTTTATTTGATGCCTTTATAGTATCAACAGCTATTCTGCTGGCATGTATTCTTGTTCTGCCCCTTGGAAAAAGCAGATAAAATACATCTTGAATCAATTAAAAAAAGAAAGCTATGCTTAGATGTTAATATAGAGGATTTTCTTTACCTTAAGAGTTCATCGCTGCATATCAGAGCATGTATTAGTTTTTTACTTCATTGATATGGTTGCTTTTCAAATACATAACAAACCCAATATGTATGTAGATAGGATGTAATAAACCATCAAATGCAACAACAATTAATACTTAGTGTGGCAATCAAAATATATCAGATCTTAATTTATTTTTCTTTAAATTTGCTATCTTCCTTCATTTTGAAGTCATATACATTTTAGAAATTCTACATTTAGCAAAAGTAGGAGCTCAAAGAAGACAAGGAGATCATCAGTGTTTAATAGCCCAGGTAGGTCAGTGAGGTTTCTACTAACTGCATCGTTGACTTTTAACAGTTTTTTGCCCAAAAATAATTGGATAGAGAAGAAGGATCCTGTATGAAAATTATCAGCAAAAGAACAAAAATGAAATAGATGTCACAGATTATTTAAGAGCATCATCTCAATAAGGGGGCAGATGTTCAGAAAGGAAAGGTTTAGCAGTAAATAAATGTGTGCTTTTATCTTCATAAAGGAGACTGGGCTTTTCAACATGTAGTCTTTTAGTAATGACAAAAAATCTAAAGGGAGAATAAGAAGCTGTGGGAAATTTTATTTTTCCTAGAAAAAACTGACAGACTCCAAAAGCAACTCTGAGAAAGAGAATGAAAACAAATTTCTCACTTTGTGTTCACTAGCAAATATATTCTAAATATTTCTACTGTCTATTATTGAAGTAATTCTGTTAAAGAAAAAGAGACAAAGCAATGAAGTAAGGAAGTATTTCAAACTTTCAAATTTCCTCCAGCAGCCACTCTGAAAGTAAGCACAATCATAGGTGGGTGGGACTCCACCGGTGTGTGATAAAGTTTGATAGTGTGTCAGAAAAGTTCATAGAAAAGTTTGAGACATTTGATCACTCACATTAGGATCTAGCAGAGTAGGATTATCGTACAGTTTATCCTGAGAGTAGATCCATACAGTAATAGGCCATCCCACAGTGAGCACTACTTGGACATACGGAAATCTTTTGGTGAACTTATCCATCCTTAGGTAGTGTGCCTAAATCACTTTTAAAACAGTCTTAACCTCGAAGGCACTTACACATTCCTCAAAGTTTTGGTCCAAGTCAGTCATGTCTTTTAAAAACAAAAGCAATATCTTGATTTGTAACCAGAAACACTTTGAAATCAAGAGGAAAATCTGGAATACGCATACTCCCCGAAAGCAGAACTCTTCAGTAAGAAAACCACAACCTTCTGTTGAAGCTCAGCTCAAGTTTCCAAATTGAGGTGTGGAATACTGCAAAGAATAAGATTTATAGGAATTCCTTCAGACAATTTTAATATGTGACTGAACTGTAAGAATAATTTACTCATGGCTTCTCTTCTGGGACTGAAGACATTAAAAAGACATCTCACTTTTTTTTTTTTTTAATTTCCGGTGAAATAGTTTGAAATATGTTTATTGTTATTAGATTTCCCTTTCTCAGTTAGGTATTAATTTTCACACCACCTTTAGCTGAAAGGAAGAATGTTTATATTATGCTTAAAAACTTGTATGAATTAATGATGTTAAGAACTAAAAGCAGAAAAAAAAGATTTAGTAATATGAAATAGTTGTTACTACCACTGTCTCTCAGAATTATGCCAAAGTGGGTAGAGACCTAAACCTTTTTAATATAACTTACCACAACTTTAATGGTTTCAGTGTTCTGTGAAGGCCAAAGCAAATTTATATCTTTACACTAGTTTTCCCTATAGGTCTGTAAAAACAACCCTCAAAAATTAAAAATCCAAAAGTGCAAGCTGATGAAAAACTTATAGGTTCCAACAAAGAAGACTTTGTGTTTTAATAATTGCATCTAGGCAGTCACAATTCTCATCTTAACGGTACTTAATTCTTTTGATGCTTGTTTTCACAGTGACATCTTGGCATTTCATATAGTTTATTTTCAGAGAGATAGGTCTTGTTAAAGTACACAGAAATTCTTACTCACTGAAATGTTATAACAAATGATCTCCATGATTAAACAATTAAGGAAATATACATTTCTTGAATCAGCAGTCACCTCAAGCACTCATTGCACTCATCACATCCACCCATATGACTCTTGTGATGTCTTGCTTTTGCCATGCTCACTTGTGGATAACGTTTGCTCTCTGGCTCATGAATGCACAGATAACTTTCCCTTACACTCACAGTCACTCAGTAGTTGCTTGAGGAACATAGTAAGCCATAAATTATTAGTAGTCCACTCTCTACATTTGGAAGACCGTTCCGATCACTCATATCATAATGCTTCCAGTTGTTCTAGAAGAAAAAGAGTTAACTTTTCCTAACAGATATTTGTGTGTGAACATCATATCCCCATAGGTAGCTTTGTTTTTAAATATTATTGTGATTTTTTCCACTATTTATTCTGCAATTTATTTATTTTGGCAATCCCATTGCATTGCACTCCCTAGCCTTCTGGCTAGTCCTGTTTTCATGAGTATTGTAGTGTTTTTTTCTTTCCAAATGCTTGGAATCTATACGAAATATTTAAAAATTTCATTTGAGAGATTATTTTTCATTTTTTGGTAACGTAATGAAGCTCTCATAACAGAAGTTCTTTACAGCTAAGTCCATTACAAGATTTTATTAATACTTACACAATGAGAGTTCACAAAAAAAATAATATTTTTATATATATATATGTGCATATATATATTTATTGCATACATATAAATGAAAATAATGGAAGAGGAACAAATAACACTGCTTACTCTTTACTGTTTCATCCTTAAATAGCTCAGTTGTTTTCCTTTTTTTCTTGTAAGTAATCACCTTTCCCATCTGAAACAAATTAACTCCTGGGGAGGAAATGTTCTGAGAGCTTTCATATGGTCCTTGTTACCAGGGAAACTACTTCTTTTGTCAGTATGTGTTCTGAAGCTTACAGACAGTGTAGATTGCTTTGTAACATCAGATGACAAGAGACAGCAAGGGCCGACTAGTTTGCATGTGGTTTCTGAGCGAAAAAAATAATTAGGGTCTCTCATAGCACTGGCCAACTTTACCTATCCTGGACAGCTCTTCAAAACAGAGGTGTGCAAAATAGCATGGTTTATCTATGTATTCAGTTTACTCTAGGTTGATTAAATAAATATTGTCCTGAGGGTGTGCTGGGGGGAATGTAGTGTAGAGCATCCCTCAGTGCTGGAGAGTCCTCTGCCGGGGAACAGTGAGTCAGACTTATGCTGGATGCTACAGGGTCCAGTTTATGAGTGCTGGAGTAAGCTGCTAGGGGAAATTGCTTTCATCTGAACAAGTTCTTCTTTGATAGGTATATCTCATCCTGAAAATTATTTGTATTGTTTATTTAGGTTTGTCATGTATTTTTATATGATATTAAGCCCCACTTAATAGTATACAGTGTCTGAGAGCTTATCTTTCCAAAGAAAAGTGCCATTTTTTTGTTTTTGGTAACACTTATTTTCATCAAATGTAACCAACAAGTAATGCAGAGAAAAACTGGAGCTAGAAGTGTAACTTATAATAACTACTGTCATTTCAGAAGTTTGTTTGTTTTCTATTTCTAATCTTAACCTAGCTCAAAGTATGCCTCAGATAAAGTGAGCAAGCAGAAGTTGAACCATTGTTTCACAAATGTCTCCTGAACATCTCAGCAAGGTTTCTGTTTTCAAAAATCTGTTAATAGCAAGGCTTAATTTATGTTGTATGCCTTTACCAGTTTGCTTTTTTGACCATAATATTTTGTCTAGAATTTTATCCAGAGCTGCTGCTTTGTTTTAGAAATGAAGAAAGATGAGGTTGAAAGACCTAGAGCATTGTTTTCTTTTATAAGAATCATCTGGATAATCCATTTTCATTCTTTGCAAGATTAAAATAATATAAACCAGGAACTCTGGCTGCAAAAGTGGAAATGTCAGCTTATTTTAGATCATAATTGTTGTGACTTAGCTGCAGTAGCCCTAGTGACTGGAAGTTCAGTTTTTCTTGAAAGCCATGTATGAATATAATGGATGGTCCAGTCAGTGGCACCTAACTACATGTACTGATGAGAGAACAGATAATGAAAAATACAACAGTTGACAATGGACATAAAATAGCATTTAGAAAGAATCTATGCTATTAATCTTGCAGGTCACCAGGTAGAGGCCATTAAACTAGGCAAATAAAATCAAGAATCATAAATAATAGACACCGGGCCAAGTGAAATATCTGGGATTACACATTTGCAAGAACAAGTGATTAAAACCACTGCTCTTACTGATGAGGCACCGGATATATCAAATACTCCCACAAAGGTAAGCTTCTTTAACCAGGAGCTTGTAATCTAAATGAACTAATTCTCATCATGTGTGTAAAAACTCTAAGAAAGCCAGCGTGACTAGATGGCAAATTTGTGAATGCTTTTGGTGTAATGAAATGTAAATTATTTTCTTTTGATTGCTTATTGTTTTTAACATGTAACACCTTTCTACATCTTCATATTTTTACAAAGGTACATCCAGTGAGCACAATGCAGAAAAAAAAAAAAAAAAATTCAGTCTCCTAATCAAATATATAAGAATTTTAGATAGATTTGTATCTGATTTTAATGAGATGTAAGCACATACATCAGTATTTTATTTAAATGGAGATTATCCCATTTTCTGCTAAAATAACACATATGTGGAGAATAAAACACAAAACTTCCTCTCTTGGGATATCTGATAAAAATCCAAAGTAAAAGAAAGTGGAACAAATGTGAAGCTCATTTGAGCTCTTCACTGGATTCTGCAAAAACTGCCTTTTCAGGTTGAGTCTGTAGCTAGCAGGTCCTGCAGGAGTTCTGCAAATGCAGAGCATTTAGACCTTGAGGGAAAAGAGAATGCTCTTCCCAATCTCTTTCAACAGTGGTCTCCCTTGTCAATTAAAAGGATGCCAGCTACTGTCAGCTAGGAAAGTCTGTCAAGCCCTTAATGTAAGATGCCTGAAGGGAGGATGCAGATTAAAGCAGTCTAAGAAAAACAGATGTTAGAGTATGAACTAGAGATGTTCTGAAATTCAAAGAGGGTGTTCTGCCTTAATGTGCTTAATTACAGAATTCCTTGTTGCTGTCATTAAAATTGAACCCTGCTGTTAGCTCATTCATCTATGCTCCAATTTCCATTAAAATTTTTCAGTTCTTTTAAAGGTGGAAAGACCACCTAGATTTGCTGATCCCTGAGATGTTACATCAAGAGGGGAAAAATATTCTCATTACAATTATGAACTATTCTGTGGTAAATGTAAAAAAAGAAGTCCAGAGCTTAAAGACCAGGACTAGGGATTTGATGATCTAGATTTTATTACGCTAGACATATTTGATGAAATACGGTGATGAAAACCTAGCTCCCTTGAAACCTTGGAAGTTTTGCTATTAATTTCAAAATACCCACGATTTCTCCCTTGCTGTTCAAATTGCAGTTAGTAATTCAGGTCAGCCTTTTGAAAGGACCCCAGGACTATATCATATCTTCAGAGAATATAGAGCATCCCAAACATGAACCATCCAGGTAGTGAGGTCCTTTATGCATATTCTGTAGCTATTTTTTTTCCTTCATATTTCCATGTAGAACATAGAGAGAAATAATTTTCTGCTTTGTAGAGAAGTTTTATTTGTCAATATGGGATCATGAATCAAAATTAAAAAAAAAACACACACAAAAAAAGGCATTAAATATTACATGTGAGCAATCTGCTGATTTTTGAGGGAATGTAAATACATATTCACACATGAAGGTAGCTCCAAAAGTAATACCTACTATTTTATTATCTGGGCCACACAGAATTAGATGTGGATGTTGGTGGTATGGCAGTAGAGGCTGAACCTTCCTGCCAACATTCCATTATATTTTGTTGCTGTGCAACATATGGCAGCTGAAGGGCAGTCTGACAAAAAAAGGACTGATGTGGAAGTGCATATGAAGCAAAGCAGTGTCATTGAATTCCTCTATACTGAAAAAAATGCACCTATTGGCATTGACTGTTCATGGAGACCAAACAGTGGATGTGAACACAGTGAGGCAGCGTCAGCAGCAACAGTAGGTTACCTCCAGTTGTACAAATTTTTATGAGTGAATCATGCAGACTCTTGTTTATTGCTGGTGAAAATGCTAGCGAATGGTGGTAGCTGTGTTGAAAAATAGTATTTTTGTAGCCGAGAATTTACTCTTTCAAAGAGTGTTAATTTGCTCTTTATAGCTGGTTTTTTGTTTGTTTGTTTGTTTTGTTTTGTTTATTTTTCCATGTAGTTTTCATGGAAATATATTGAAGGCATTATGTTCAGAGTGATCTACACATATTTTGAATCTTATAAAAAAAAAAATAATGAAAGAACTGTTCTAAAAATGCTTCCTCATTGTCATGGAAACAGTTTTCTTCCCAACAAGTGGCATATCCAAACAGAATATTCCCAGCTACCTCAAGTCATATCAGTAAGAAAAGAAAATCAAAGAAAATGTACACCTGATAGTCCAAATGTTCCAGAAAAGGGAGTACAAATAAATGGAATTCATTTATGCTGCATAAATATTTAAGTTAAATATAGAGATGGTTGAACTCGTGCCTACAGGAAACCCAGGAAAAATCTGAGCTTCCTTTTCAGATTTTGAACAAAATTATGTAAAGTTGCCTTCAAATGTGGTTAGGAATGGATGAGAGGAATACTCCCTCCTGTGGAGTCACTCTATGGAAGGAGACTAAGGCTCCTGGAAGTTATGAGTCATGTGTCTGAGACAGTGTGAACCTGAAGAAACTGGAGAAAAAAAGTCCACTAGAGCCACAGAACTGCAGGTATTTATGTACATTTAATATAAATATCACCATTAAAAAAAACCCTGTCACTGCAAAACATTGTATTATTGCAATACAGTTTCTTTGTTGTAAAATCCAATTCAATTTTTCATAGACTCAGCTGAATAATTTTAACTGGAATTGTATTTATTTATTTATTTAATAACCCCTCACAGGACATTCTCTCAAATAACTGAAACAGTTACTACACTTCATTCATGAAAGGTACCTTATAGGTCTCCAGATACTCTCTAGTGGAGTAGAAAGCTTACATAAAATTGCATTTAAAGGAATTCTGTATTTTTATTCAGGATCATAAATAGCTTGCTATTAGACTTCTCATTTCTGTGTGTCAAAGTTGTGATCAAATGTTCTCCGTTCTTAATATAGTGATATGTTGGCAGCAATAATTAGTGGACATACAACATAGTTCTGAAAATTGGGTTAGGAACCTCACTGTAAACCAAGCACTTCTGTGAGTTTGTTTTTTGCGTTGTGTGAGCTGACTGTTTTTGAAAATCAGCCCAAAGGATTAATTATTTTCTCAATAATTCACAATCAGCCTCATCAGGATCTGTGAAGATGTATTGTAAAGGATCTGTTTTGGTCAGCATTTCAACTATGTGCTTGGGTGCTGCTGAATAGTGAGCCTGGTAAGGTTAGGAATGTAGTCAAAGCAAAATCATTTGAAAATTCAAATACTCATAGAAACATGTAAGGGCACAGTTGTCATAAGCAATTACAAACGCTGCTTCAGAAACTGTTTTCAGACAGAAAGCTGACATGCAAAACAAAACTCAGGAAAAAAAAAAAAAAAAGAAAGAAAACCAGCAATAACAATAAAACACAGAAATACACAAAACAAACCAGAACCATAGTAGCTGACCCTCTGTATTCTTGTTCAAAATCCAGAGTCTGGGCTGTACCATATCTGCAGAAGAATGGCCTGCAGATCTGGCATCTCTTCATCCACATAAATGATGCCAGTTTTCCCCCATCCTGCACCAAGACAATTGATGCTGATATCTCATAGTCCATCTAAAAAAGGCATCATCTAAAGAACAAGAAAAGCAATACAGTGTTTGGAGAGATGTAAAGGTTTTCACAACTGCTATTTTGCATGTGATTGGAAAATGCTTTCAGAAGCAAAATATCCCAGGACAGCATACCAGAACCTTGACCTTGATACGAACAATGAAACAGCATAGAGGGTTGATGTGTTCTGCAGATCTCAGAAATATCTGTGAGTGAGTCTGTCCTGATAGGTATAATGCTGAGTATTTCAACTGATCTCAGTGAGAGTTTGGTTGAACAAAGCAATGCATTTGCTTCTTTGGTCTTTCACAAGATTTTGCAAAGGATAGTGAAAAGAAAGCAGTAGAAGGCGAGTCACCTCATGCACATCTGATAAAGACCAATAACAAAAGAGAAATCATCAAAAGTAGAACACAGCTATTTTTAATTGTCCCTTCTCTGGTTAAATGACAGCTGTAGCTTTTCATTAGCAGTGCTAAATTTACCTTGAAAGAAAACGAAAAGTAGCATTTGTAAAAATAGGTGCTATTCATATAGAAGGTCATAGAACCATTTAGGTTGGAAAAGGCCTTCAGGATCATCAAGTCTAATCATTAGCCAGTTAGTCTTTAATTATAAAACCTTATTCTACAAAACTGTAAGTTCATTCACAAAGATGCTATTGACATTATTCAAAATGCTAAAAAATTGGTGCAAACAATTTCAACGTGGGCAAACCAAGAAAGAAGTATTTTCCTCCTTTTAATTTTTTCCTGCTACAATTTTATGAATCTATACCAAGTAAAATGTACAGTCTAGGAAGGATTCTTACTTTATATAAAGATCTTTTACTTTGGACCCTATTTTTATTTTTCATGAGATGTAACCTCTGTGAGCTCAAAAACGCATTCTTCCTGTATTTTCTTTTATACCTTTCCAACAGTTAGATCTAATTTCTCAGCACCTTTACTGCTGAAGTGATTTTTATCCTACAAGTATATTTTCCTTTCAGAAGAAAAAAAAAAAAAAAAAAAAGAAAAATGAATCACCACCAAACCTTATGCGGGATTTTATATTTTGAAAATACCTCTGTAAGTACTGTACTTTCATCATTTTAAACCAGCAAGTTTGTAGTATGTTTGTTCAACCCTAAGAGCCTGTTCGTTACAGAGATCTGTTTCCCAGTGAAGAAATGTAAAATGCCTATCATTTTGCAAGAGTTATTTCAGCACTGAACTTAATATGGTATACTAAAAATTTCAGCCTATATATCTCTTATCTGCAAGAGCATGATCCCAAGCCAAGGTACTTCCCCAAAGTTTCCCGCCTATGCTCCTATGAAGTAGTTGCTTTCTTTTCCTATAATTTATTAAAAATTGACTGTTCCATTCACTAGCAATTCCAACAGTTGAATTTGTCACAGTCAACTTGCAGGTGTTACAATCAATACTTTTTACTTTTTTTTTTTTTTTTTTTAATGGTGCAAAAATTCTGTATCCAAAGCTACAATCTTATGTGGAAAAAAACAGAACTGGTAAAACTGAAGTCACAAACTAAAAGTCTAACAGATATTTTCCTCAGGACTTTTGAACTTCTCTAATCTCTAATCCGGTTAACTCTTACTCCTAAAATTTCTTTGTGTTCTTTACATTGCCTCTGCTTCCTCCTACTTATCAGCTTACCTCCATTTTGCTGTGTTGTGGTCTTTTGGAACCTGCCTCCTGCCGCTTGCCTGACAGGCTCCAGCAGAGAAGGACTGTTCCAGTATCTCCCTCTAAGGCAAGCAGGAGGGGGCACTAAAAAATTCTAATTTTCAGAAAAAAAATACTTGAAATTAAAATTTTGGGCAACTCAATCCTCCTATAGTTGTCTGTAATTACTGAATGTGTTCAGAAGTTCTTGCAAGAGCATAACATATATCCACCCATGCAGATACAAGTCTCCTACCCACCTTATCATGCCTAATGGCACTGAAGATTTCAAAACCTACATATCACTGCCAAGAGGGGTCTACTTAAAAACTGTCTTGCCTGAATAAGAGCTGCATGATGATCTTATATAGTAGTTTGAGTAATATATAGGGACTGCAAAAAGGAATGCTACTCTAAATTTTAGAATTCATTGCCTAAAACTGTAGATCTATAAAATAACTATGATATTTAAATAATTTTCTTCAAAACTAATTTTCTGATTAGGTCATCTACCCTTTGATTACTTTTATCAAGTAAAACAACTTGATTTTGATCTCACCTGTTCCAGAATATGTAATAAAGTACTTTCATGGAATTCAGTGAATATGTAATAACAAGAATAGAATCAGACCCACCGTTTTTTGTGTGAAAGTATTTCAGATAGCATCACTGCATCTGTTAGGTAACTAGATTGAAGGTCGAACTGATCCTCTTTAACTTAAAGGCAAAAAAACCTTTGTATTCCGTAGGTCCATTTATAATTCATGCTCATCAATTTCACCAATTGCTCACTGTCCAGTAAGTCATGTCAGAAAATGCCTTGTAAATTAGTTGATTCTCCTGAAAGTATTTAATGAAAGAACAGATTTCAGGATCTTTTTTAGTACTTGAAACTGATTAAAGGCTAGTACTATTAAACATGTAATGCAGCTGTAATACACCTGTCTCTAAAGCCTCCAGATTTAAACCTCTGGATAGATTTTAGTGTATAAAGTTCTGCAGACTTGCAAGACTGAAGAGTCACAGTTTTTTCACATCAACCACAGTGAACTACATGGCAGTTACCTCAAATTAAATGGGAGATCTGTGGATTTGGTCCGTGTTTTTTTTCCCCGTTTTCATTAGATATAATGCTGAACCTTGGAGAGATACTTTATTTTGTTGATAAACAAATACTATGTGCTCTGACTGCATGAATATATGCACATCTAAAATAGACCATTTTGCCATACACAGGCTTCCTTTCTGTCAGGTGAGCTTTCTTATTCTCTCTTCCAATTCCAAGTGAATTTTATTCTATAAGAAAAATGCATCTTCATGTTTGCTATGGAAATTCATCAGCTGATGACTGCAGATGGTTCACATATCCATCTGAAGATTCTCCCATGAAGTTTTTGAAGCAGACTTCTCAATAATTTATAGCTGCTAGCTTCTTGGGAACATGAGCACCACTTGGCTGTCCACCCAAGGGAACCACTGTAGCCCTGCGAGAACCACTAGGTGTCAGCGTGGTGCCATAAATAGCAATTATTAAATGACGCAGGGATGACTAATTAACAAAAAATACTGTACAATGCTTTTCTATTTATAATGTCTTTGAACCACTTTTTTTTTTTCCTTTTCATTTTTCTTTTTTTTTTTTTTTTAATTATTGTTGTCCTTCCATTTTTTCGCTTCTTAATTTCTGAAGTTCTGAGAACTTGGTAGTCAAGCAAAATGGCAACCATGGCATTTATTTTATGCCAACTATGATGGCAGACTAAATGTCATCTTGACAAGAGTTAGACTTTCTTTTCACTCAGATTGTATTTTATTTTATAAAACTTTAATCATCAGGCACACAAGAAATGGAGGAATTAAGTAAACACAGCAATCTCACTTGAGTATATTTCTTGAAAAAATATAGGCATACATTATTCTTTTTTGACTTGGTGTAATAATCTGTTATCTTTTGTCATGCATGTTACAATGATTTCATGCATGAGTGCAAAGAATGGATGATTTATTAGGAGAGCTCTATTCATCCTGCAGAGGAAGCTTGGGTTTGAAATTGATATATACTTGAAGAAATACAGTATCTCAGTTCACAGTTAAGAAAATATATTTCAGGTTGCAGCTTCATTAAAGGATTTCTATTGAGAAAATATGTGCAGAAGGAAAATTAGCTGTTGCTTGTTTTTATATTCTAAGTAAAAGATTATACTAATGAATGATTTAACCAGGATCATTTTCTGCTGTTCCTGTCTTTGTACTGATGTCCATTATTCATCCATAATTACATATAGTTATAAAATTTGAATTTGAAACATTGCCTGTAACTGGCTACCCTTGAAAGTCTGAAAAACTGAGGCATCAGTTTAATTACATCAGTCTGTCACCAAGCATTTTTTGGAAATATTTTTAGTAGGATTTAAAATCCCATTAAAACATTATTATATTGTGAGGCCTATAGTTCTACTCTAATTAACATCTCCTTGCAGTAATGATATATCACCACTCAATGCAGTCATGAGAATATTTCTAAGTTATAAGCCCCAAGTAATTTCAATGTTGCTGCCAAGATACAGCCACCCATATTAAAGGAAAGCTGATTAATGATGCTTGCTCTGAATAGAATGGTGAAAGTAGGAGCAAAATCTCTGAGTTAATAAGATGGCATATCTTCTTTCAAGAAAGCCTCATGGTGCCAGAACAAAAGGTTTTTTCTAAAGACTGGTAGATAATATGAGTTTTTCTACTAACATTTTATTTCTTGGAATCATAGAACCATAAAATGGTTTGGATTGGAAGGGATCTTTAAGATCATCTAGGTCCAACCCCCTGCTATAGGCACGGACACCTCCCTCTACATCAGGTTGCTCAAAGCCCCATCTAGCCTGGTCTTGAATGCCTCCAGGGAGAGGGCATCCACAACCCCACTGGGCAAACTGTTCCAGTGTCTCACCACCCTCACAGTAAAGAATTTCTCCCTAGTATTTAGACTAAATCTACCCTCTTCCAGTTTAAAGCCATTTCCCTTAGTTCTGTTGCTACCTGTCCTTATAAAATGTCCCTTCCCAGCTTTTCTGAAGGCCCCCTTCAGGTGCTGAAAGGCCACTATAAGGCTCTTTTGGAGCCTTCTCTTGTCTAGGTTGAAGGGCCTCAACTCTCCCAGTCTGTCTTTGTAGGGGAGCTGCTTTAGATCATCTTCATGGCCCTCCTTTGGACCTGCTCCAACAGCTCCATGTCCTTCCTATGTTGGAGGCCCCAGAAGTGGACGCAGTTCCAGATGCGGTCTCACAAGAGCAGAGTAGAGGGGCAGAATCACCTCTCTCGACCTGCTGGTTGTGCTTCTCTTGATGCAACCCACAATGCAATTGGTCTGGGCTGCAAGTGCACATCACGCATCTACTTTTTTTTTTTTCTTAATAATGTAGACTTCACTATGAACATCAAGCTGACATGGCAAGGATGAACAGCTCTTATAGCTTACTGTCTCACTCCAATTTATAGGAGGGAGATGAGGTTCTTGTAATATCTATATACCCGCTGTGAGAAATTAAGAAGCAACGGTTCATATGTTAGTCCAACCAGCTTATTATAAATCCTAATCAGGGAGATGGGGAAGGGAAGGAGGGCGATAGAAAAGGTAGGAAAGAAGCAAGAATTGCGTAAAGCAGGGATAGTCACCACCAGGATCCAGCAGCCGTCCCGTTGCATCCCGTTTCGAAGGTCCGAGGCAAAACCAGCGGGAGGGAGAGGGGGGGAGAGAGCAGCAGCGTGGCTGGCCTTGGGCAGCAAGCAGGTAGCAGGAAGAAGTCGCGGAGCTGATCCAAGAGGAAGCAGCAGGACTCAGGTAGCAGGCCCAGGAGAGTCCATCAGCATGCAGGAATTCCGTAGTGAGGGATCTGATGGCAGACACCTTTGTTCTTCTTCAGCATCGTGGTAGAGCGCAGAGCAAGTCCAGGAGGGAGAGAGGCAGGTCGTGAGGCTTCTCATGGCAGAAACCTCTTCTTTTTCATGAGGAATCTGTTGCCAGAAAAATCCCTAAACCTCATGGTTTTCGATTCCTCTTTTATCCTTCTTTTTCTGCCAATGGGGCATTCCTGGGCGCTTGGGTAAGAGTCATGGGCAGCACCTCCTGAAATGGCCATCTTCCTGGAGATAAGCCCACACAAAAGACTGCTTTACGGCCATTAAGCTGCAGCTTATCTCTCGCTCATTGCCCCTGGCCTTGCCCATCTGTGTCCCCCAGACAAAGGATTTCACAACCTTTGCCCAGGATTTGCCTGGACTTGAACAAGTCCATCTGTGTCCCCAGCAAGCTTTGAGACAATGATGTTAACAGAATAGTATCTTACACTTACCCAGAAACTTAGTTTATCTCTGTGAGTAGTTGGAAATCCAGTGTTCACGTCCACTGTTCTGAAATACAGCCATTGAACTGAGAACAAACTGCATTCACAAATCTTGCATGGTTTCATTATTTTATATTTGACCATGGATTATTGCTCTTTTCTTAAATAGGGGACCAGAAATCCTAGTTATGTATTTTCACTAAATCAAAACCAAAGAAGTTTTCGTTTAAAAGGTGGATTTTAAAAGTGAATGTCCCCAGTCCAATTGTTCCCAACATTTAAAGGTATGTAATAAAAACTTCACATAAATATAAACTCCCTTTGGTATGCTGTGCACTGATCATTACCATTTAGGAAAGAGATGTTGTGGTTATAATAGATATTTCCAGGAAAACAGCAGTTCAGGGCTCAGAAGCTGTGAAGAAGCAAATTGAGTGTTGAAAATTATTACAGAAAAAAATAGAGAATAAATCAGAACATTATCAAAACACTCTATAAATCCATGGAGAGCTCACATCTTGAATAACAGGTATAATTCCAGTCATGCTGTTGTGAAAAAAAATATGGTAGAACTGGAACAGATACAGAAAAAAAAGGAACAGGGATGATAAAAACTGTGTAGTATTTTCCATAAAAAGTGTCAACATGTGTATATTATCTCTTCAGCCTGAGAAGGCTGAGGGAGATCTGATAGAGTTCTGTACAATCATGAGTAGCATTAAAAAGGTGAATAGGGGGCAACAGATGATTGTCACAGTATAAAAAAAAAGATCTTAAAAATAAACAGTACAAGACAGTTTTGAAATAAGAAAAATGTTAAGCCTTACAATACACTCATTCAAACTATGGAACTTCTTACTGTAATGTACTAAATGTACATTACATTAGTAATGTTGCTAAAAATTGAAGTGATTGATGAAACATTTTGATGGTTTTATGAAACAAAAACACCACCAAGTAATCTTAAGTATCACTGTGACTTTATATAGAGCTTTGTATGTCAGCAAATACAGTAGTCTGAGGCCCATCACATTCATTTCAGTGCAGTACATTCAAATTCAGAGCACTGCAAAGCAACCCACAGAAGTTTTAATAACTGTGGACAGGTCAGATTCCACCAGGAAAAGGTCCAGTCTTATGGCAGGCCATAAATGAAAGATGTTTTTGGCAGTTTTTGTCTTGTGGTGTAATGAGAAATGCAGAAAGATGCTGAGGCTGCCTGCTATCTTAAGAAATGAGAACTGAGAACAGCTGTCCTCAAGCAAAAATTTTATTACAGAGTTGGTTACTTGTCCAAAATGTTTTCCTCTGCCTATCAATATTGCTTTTATTGTGCCCAAGTTTAGTTCAGCCAGCTGTTCCTGGTCATAGTACTAATCCTTCTTAGGTTCCTGGACAGCTGGAGAAGGGAAGTTTATTGCAATTTATTTACTAGATGGCTATAACTAGGAAGTTAGCTTACTGAATGAGAACATGATATAGATTCTGAATATCATAATGTATGAATAGTGTTTCTGTATATTGAGTATGGCATAAATTTGTTAAATGTGATGAGGACAGAGAGGTTGTAACTTTCCACATATGATAATTTTACTGACACTTTTGTATTTCTAGTCCATCATTTTGAACTCATATCTACCATTCCCCTCTATAAAACTGACAGACAGCAGTGACTTTCTGTATCTGTAAGATTTTGGTATTGTCTCCTCTTTCATTTCTTATAATCTTATTTAACTACGAATCTTTTAGTTTTCACTGATCCATAAATATATGTAGGACATTTAATATAATTATCAAACAGTAAAATGTTGTAAATTTCTTCTTATGATAAACAATCTAATGATAACCTCAAGTTCTTTTTTCTTCAGCCTGCTTTCAGAAACATCAGCCTCAGGTAAGCAAAAGGACAACTGCAAATCCTTAAATTGCCATAAATTCATTTCCTTGGTTACATTTATCTCCCTCCCTTGGTGCACCAAAAGTGCTGAACTCCAGTGAGTTTTTAAATTAGCAGGGTTAATAATTATCAACTCAGTGTGTCTCTTGTAATACCACTGGCCCTGAAGATGTATAACTGACCTATTGATTTCCTCAGTGTTTTGAGGCTTGCTCTGATATGAGCACAGATTTCTGTGAAGTCATCTTGGTGCAGTGACAAACAGTCAATAGCATTCTGCCAGCACTCTGTTATTGAAACCTTTTACCTAGATATTAGATAGTGTTGCTTGGAAAGGTACTGATTGAGCCATGCTACTCGTTTATTGGGAAGGTTTTTCAAGGAACTGCTTGCTCTGCTTCAGCTCTCTGTGCATTCTTTATTTGCTTAGTCTTGTTCTTCTCCTTAAATTATGCATTAACTATAAATCTACATCCAGATATATCACAAAGACGGTGCTGTACTTATAGCTGACTACAGCCCAAAGAGATTATGTAATGTTTTTGGACCGTCTCAGCTCCCTGGAGCGAGACAGGTTGGAATTCCCCTCACACTAAGATTTGCTCCCCTATCAAATATAAACACAGGTTAGCTTCAGTCAAAGACCTGTGGCAGGCAGCCCTACACATGCTGACAGAACTCCTTTCTATTCTTTACATAGCAATAAATAATTAATGACTCAAGCTCTTGAAGGCACCCTATGAAGTCATCTCATGAT
The DNA here is from genome assembly GCF_905368555.1 of Meleagris gallopavo. Lineage (NCBI taxonomy): Eukaryota > Metazoa > Chordata > Aves > Galliformes > Phasianidae > Meleagris > Meleagris gallopavo. Next base: position 64,129,074 of record NC_139406.1, on the reverse strand, counting down.
GTGGGAAATGGTACACTGCTGGTATGTGCTTTTCAGAGCTCAGCTTTGATGCCCTGCCAGAAGACCATTGTGTGCTCTTCATTCTCCTGACACTTTCCTTAAATCTGGACAAAAACTTTTGCCACCTGATCATTACCAGTGATGGATGAGCCTTGTGCTGGTGTTGGCTTGACTTTGTCTGACCTCACATCCTTTGTTTCCCTTCTACTTCACTTCCCCTCAACCTGAAAATATCAGGAGATCAGAACTGTGTGCCCCTCTCTCTTTCCCTTCTTTAAAACAGTGATAAGGAATGCCATTAGAGTCCTTTATGTTGTGTGTTCCAGACTGCATTATCATCAAATGTTTTGGCCCTTAGCCAAGACAAGCTAATGGTACAGGAGGCCTGGAACCTGCCTGGGAGGTGAGTGTTAAAGCCATACTGGGGCATCCCTCCACCCATTAGCACGTGCAATTTCCTGTCACAACTCTACACTTCAATCAAATTTCACTATCACAAGAGCTCTGCTTTGACCTCTTGTATAAGAGTGGAAAGAGATGTGACAGGGAGTAGGGTGGATGTACGGCTCACCCTTCAGACCCTCTTCTCTTGCACTGCATATGTAGTCCCATCTCTGGCAGTCAGAAAGCATAAAGGTATAAGGCAGTGCCAAGCAGAGCCAGAGAGAGACATGCAGAATGCTTTAGGGCAGTGTGTTATCAGTCCTACAGTAGAATTAGCATCTAAGATGTCCAGTGTTGTTGGGTATTTTACATTGCAAAGATGTCATTGTGTTATGTACTACAGGACATCAAAGGCAGGTGTCCCCCACAAGGTTAATGAAACTTCCACTTTTGCTCTTATTTCCTTTTGTTGTTGAATAGAGCAGTCGGCTGGTTGAAGATAAGGCTACAAGACCGTCTTGTCCATTCACAGAAATAGCATTCACAAAATAACCATATTAATATAATTTCCTATATTTTCTTTAAACTCTGAAACCATGACATCCCCTAGTTTTTTCCCATGACTGTAAGGAGTGAATCTGGCAAGTGGAAATTCAGTCAAATGTTCTTTTCAGAGCAGATAGGTATTGCCTCCTCCCTTAGGATATCTGTAATCTGAAAGCTTGTTGCAGGAGGATAAAACATTCTAGAAGAGATTCCACAAACCCATTAAAGGGTACAAGTCTGAGTTTCTTAGCAGTGAGGACAGAAAGCAAAGTAAGGAAAAAAGGAAGTCGATGTAAATAGCCTGGTAATATGAATTTAAATTAAAAAGTGTTAAAACTACACAAGGATTTGCACTCATAAGTAAAATGTCCTCAGATCACTCCAGCTTCTAGTTACTTCACACTCGAATCAATTCCCATCCTATTTAAAGAATTTAAAACTGCACACATGGAAAATAAAATCCTTAGGTGAATTGTTTTATTTTTCTCCCACTGTACAAAAGATCTTACACTAAAATTGATTGCAATTTATTCAGAAAATGACACCAAGGCATAAATTATGGTCTATATTTGCTCAGAAGGCTTCTGTTCCTAGAAATTCCTACCTATCCTAACAAGCACTGACTGAAATGAGGAGAGCCTGTCACTCAGGTGATAAGAATGACAGACAACTTAATTATCCTGACCAAGGAGAATATGTTTGTTTGGACAATCCAAAGGGAGGAAGCTAGCCTACTTTTAGTATCCCAGCAGTAATTATGTACATTATAATACTCAGTCAGGACATGGTACTTTTCAGTCACTGTTTCTAGGAAAGTGGATGTCAGGAATTGTTAGAAATAAATGTTATGAAATGAGTTCTCTGGAACATGTGAGTGTTTCCTATTGTGGAGATAAGCTGAATAGAGCTGTCTGAATCACTGAAACAAAGCAAGCCAAATGCTTGCATGAAGAGCAAATGATGACCAGGTGCATCTCAGCTGGAAAATCAGACCATGAGCATGGCCTACTGGATTCTAGTAAAACTGCATTACAGTTACCACTTTCAAAAGAAGCTTTGCTGTTAAAGTCTTACATGAAATGCTCTTTGAAATTTTGCATGTTGTCCTAATGGAACAGCAAAAAGGAATTACTGAGTTAGTAAAGATGCTACTAACATTTTCTTTGGATCCTTAATCAAATCTAGATGAATTTGCTTATTTTATTGGCAATTTCAAGAAATGTCACAAGTTGTGCCTCTTCAAGTTAAAGGCTTTTTCAGCACTAAATGTGAATAGGCAAGTTAAAGCATTATAATCATGCGCATACAAATACTCTGGACAGCATAGAAGAAAGCCAGATAAATACATACTAAACTAACAAATTAAGGGAACTGAAATTACTAAGGAAAATCCAGTTCTATTATGTGGTTTTATCTAAAATTAAATTGGCTGTATGTAGGCATGAGTTCGGAAATGCAGAAATAATAGCTCAGAAGCCTGAATTCTTTTTGCATCAATAGCACTCTTTTATTAAAAATGTGTGATTTCTAGTCCTTGCAGCTTGAGTAGCTCTTCACTCTTTCCTAGAGCAAAATTTACAAATCTCTCATAAAAAAATCTTATATCCTAGCAGGAAATGGATTCATTGCTGCATCACAGAATTCTGTAAATTGAGGGCTACCTCAGCTTGGCACTGAGGCATGGATTTTTGTATATCTCCCTAAGAATTCACAGTAATTCCTTTCTTGTTAAAAAAGACCACTAGCCTTTATTGTTTGCTCTTGCATGTCTGCATTGTGTCATAGCTCACCTACCATGGAGTTAAAGTAGCAGCTTCTCTGGAAACAGACAGAACAGAATCTGCACAAAGAGGCAGTGGAGGGGTGGATAGATTGGTGCATTCTTAGTGGAATGAAGGAAGGAGAGTGAAAGATTCCTTAAGCAGACTGAGTTTTTAACTAGATCTGCTTGTGGGGTGCTTCTGTGAGCAGAGATTATGAGACTTAGTGTTATGAGTTAGTAATCATTTTCTGTACCAAAAGCAACAGCTACTTTTTTTTCTTTGCAGAGTGCTTGCTTTAACCTTAAAGATGATCATATAAGCATATACAACCTACATATACAAGCTAGGGGACAGAATTACATGCTAACCAGAGGACCTTCAAAGTTGTTATCAGATCTGTCGGAATAGATGGGAGACTGATAACACGCTTGTTGTGTTTGGCTTGTTTCAGTTTCCTTACTTTCAATCTCATTGCTGATCTCCAGCAGCTTCTCTGCTTGCGATTCTTATTTGACCTTTTTTGCTGCAAAGTTATTGTGGAGGCTTTAAATAGTTCTTTATGAGAACTCAGTGGGTATTTCAATCTGAAATTCAGGAATAGTTCTTGTTATAATCCTAAGAATCAGCATATACAAGCTGACCTGCAGCTTAGTTTTTATTTCAGTCCCAAATGTCTATTGTATCTCACAGTAGGTATAGAAGAGCACAGCATAAGGAAGAAAACTGTTTATTAAAACTGCTGTGAACCAAGAATAAGGGGGCTAGTGTGAAAGTTTGAATTCTTAAACTGAAATGTCCTTGCCATCATCTTATACTTTTCGGCCACTGGTAATGTTACAAGGATAGGAATTTATTTCTTTTTCCCAACACAAGTAATTTGATGTATTTAAATTCAAACTTACTTCTAAATCAGTGCAGTTGTAGTAACTGCAGAAATTTTTCTCTTATGAAATTACTCAGATATTGAAAAAGTGTTTCTTCTACCACAGCTAAGAAGAATTAATCAAACCCCTACACTTCAAAATAAAGATGTTTAATTTTATTGTGGAGGGGAAAGAAAAAGAAAAAGACTGTGACATCAGGCTTGCAACAAACAAAAATCTGACGGTTATAAACTGTTCTGGTATTTTTCCTGATGTTTATTAGCAGTTCAGTTTTTGCAGATGAGCAGGAGCAAATATTTTAGAATATAACGCTATGAATTCAATGGATATTTTAATTAAAAAGTTGCCAATCATTGTGAGTAAGGAAAAGGAATTAAAAGTAATAACAAATGTTTGACAAAAATAAAAATTATATATATATATACAGACAAAGATATTTTGCCTAATTTTACAATTATGACCATTAAAATTACAATCGTGTGACGTGTGACTTTTTCCTCCCTGAAAGGAAAGATTCTGAATCCTCATATTCCTGCACAGCAAGGTAGATATGTTATACAAATAATTATTGCTGTTGTCACTCTCCACATAGTCCCACTTTTACTTTTATTTTTAAATTGACACCTTCAGCTATTCATTGCACTTCATCACCAGCTCATGGTTTTATTTTGTTTTGTTTTTGTTCTCATTTATCAGAAGAATTCTTCTCAGAACCAAAGTTAAGCTAGACAAATTTGTATTCCTATTTCATTTAGTGTCACATAGACAAAAGCTTGCAGAAAGGAAACAGTTCATATTGAAACATGCAGAGGTGTGTTGACAGTCTGTGATACAGCATATGTGCTTTAAGAGTCTTTGGCTGAAGCAGCAGCAGTGTGAATATCTCTTTGGCTTATAATACTTCATCTCTAACACCTTCTCTTAGAATTTTCATTTTTATTAAAAAGGAAAAAAAAAAAAGGAAACAACCTTTAATCACATTTCTAAGGCACTAAGGCAAAAATTTGCAATGACACGGTGGCAGTGAATCAGGTGCATTGCCCATCAGCTGTGAAATCTTGGATGATTTCAGGTAGGATTCTATAATAGACTGAATTAGAAACAGCCCATCTGACTAGTTAATTAATGCTACTGCTTTTTAAATAGTGTTGGAGTATTTTATGGCAGCCACACCCTTTATTTCCACTTTTTAGCTGTCCAGAATTTGTTGTGTAACTACCATCTCCTTTTATATTCAAAGAAATTGTGACTTTTCTCTGTATTGAGACACTGATCTGTATCTTTGTGCTAAAGAGCATGAAATTGAAATGTATGCAGTACTTTCTGTCGTCTACATAAATGAGATCGAAAGCATTGCTCTTGTGACTTTCTTATTTCTATTCCCAAATCTGAATGACAGCTTTAAACGTTATCTGATAGAGCAGACCTCATATAGAACTTAAAATCACTTCACTTTGCAGTTTATTTCAATAGTGATGAGCAAAAGGCTCAGCAAAAGCCTTTGTTGACCATAAATTAACATTAGCTGCCCTGATTTTGGTACAAAAATATATGACTAGTAGCTGTGTTCAAACTGAATGGCACAAATCCCTGGGGATGTGCTTATCAAAACAGGACCATGTGTTCTGCATTATTAACTAAGGGCTGTTTACTCAGATAAGTCAATATGTAGAAAAAAAAATCTTAAAAGAATATTTTGTTCCAAAAAGGAAGAGTTGAACTGAAAATTTATTCAAGCTTTAGCTTTCATATTGGTCAACCTTTTGTTTTCATCTTTCATAGCAGCAGGGTGGTGGAAATCCCATTTCACAGATAGCACAAGCTGGCTGAGCGAAATCATTTTCTTCATTTCATTTAATTTCTTGTGCAGAATGGGCTAAGGATATAGCCTGAAGGCACCCTAGGGTTCGATGTGCTAAGATGCCAAAGCACTAAATTGAACAGGAAATTCAGAATAAAAACAAATAGCAACAAAATCTATGTGAAAAGTGCAAACATTAATTCTGGTACCTCAGAGTACTCAGCATTCTCTTTCTCCTGGCTGATAATAACATATATAGAAAAAATACATCAGCAACAGGGAGGTGAAGGCAGTTTCTATTGTCAGCTAGAGAATGGTTAAAGATGATTGTGATACTCATTTCTTTATAGAAGGTACTCACTCTACATATTCCTCTACATGACATAATATTTCCCTCTCCTGAAGGATATCTGTAAAGAGAGTAAACAGGCAGGGCAGAGACTAACTGCCAATAGCTGAATGCTTGTCCAAAGGGAATAAAAAATGCAAACACGAGACTATTTTTTTTTTACCTAGTTTTTATTTATACAATTTTTAACTTGTTTTCCAAATATGAAAAAGAAGATATAAAGTCTATGGCAATTAAGAATCCAGTGACTAAATTACTTCCCTTAAAATTCTGCGCCTAATTCTCTTGTAGGAGTATAGTTGTGAGTATAGTAATACATAGAAGTTTTCAACACACGTTAGGTTCAAGAAATAAAATCTCAAAAGCTGGAAATCAAACTGAATACTTGATACTATTTTTTGTTTTGTTTTGTTTTGCTTGGCAAGACAAGTTTTCTAGGAGGTGATTAAGTTGTAGGGCTGAATTAGAAAGTAGTCATCAAGAGGTCATCAAGAAATTAAGATGGCTTTACTAAACAGAAGACAGAGTATAGCTAGTTTTCTTGAAATCAGCTATGCATCACCGGGGAATTGTCAGGGTCACTTCTGGGAGATGTGCAATGGACTGGAAACAAATAGGTCAGAACTGCAAGCCTCTGCACTGGTGGTGTTTATAGGCTCTTCGGTAGCTCACATGGCCGAACATACATTGACCTGGATAGCACTGATATGGAAGACTAAAATCTTGTTAGAAAATCTATTAAATTCATGCCTGGGTTTTGTAGTTCCCGTACCAGGGAGCCTTAGATTGTTCTTGAAGATTGCTGCAAGAAAGAGGTTTAGACGCAGTTCTTTTTTTTTCCTTCCTTTTTTTTTTTTCAATCAGTGTTTTTTGCATAAACCATTTTCCCATGTTAAATCAACTCCTTCACATGGAGTAGGGCTGTAGCCCCAGAGCTATCCTATGTATTGTCACTCAATGATACACTACAATCTCAACTAAGATATTCACAATTTCTTAATAAAAGTAATGCACAGGCATTTGTAAAGTAATTGAAACTGATTGATATGACAGACAGAGCAGGTGTTGCTATAATAGATGCCTAGATGACAATAATTGCTTAGCAAGGATATCCTTGTAGCCAGTCACAAGGTGAGCTCTCTCCTGGAGCTGTGCATTGCCCTTGTGTCCCTTCCTGTGCTGCAGTACTGAAAGGGGCTTGCAGAAATGAGTTGGGCTGCATGTGTAAGCAATTATTTTTGCAGTTTCCTGTCAGGGCTCCCACTTTGTCCTTCTGTACTAAACACATTAATACTACAGTGAAAATACAATGAGAACACAGGGGAAATCAGCTTTACCTCTGAATTCTCTTCTATAATACCATTATATTCTTTCATGTAGTTTTCTCTGGTGCCTGCTTCTGTTGCTGTGCAGCTTTTAGGGAGAAATCTTTAGGACCACTATGCTTTTTTGCTTTGTGAGTAAGACAAACTTCACTGAAACACTTGTGTTATTTGAGTGTAGGAGAACAAAAGTAAAATGAAGCTATGAGGTTCTCATCACCTTTTCTTCTTATTTTCTACGTCAGCAAAGTTCAAGCAATAAACACTGATCTAGGTTTTCTTCCAGGAACTTATATTTCAACTGATAATGGAAATGATTTTTCTGTTTCTCTCAGGTATCTTCCTTGATGTTTAATTATCCAGTGAGTTATTTTTTACTTCCTTCATTGCATCTGCAGAAAAAACATTAATCAGATAAAAGAGTCCCAAGTACGTTCACCAGAACATATGAGCCATTACAAAGGGGTGTTGATTGGCAGAAAAAACTGCAAAAAAAACTAAATAGGCAATTGTATCTCACATAAATAACTATTCCTTGAAGGAAAGTAAAAGAGGAAAAAAAAAAACAAACCAACATAAAACCAAAGATTTGCCAGGAGGTTGTAGAGCAGGAAAATACAAATTATTTCCCCTTGAAAGGAAAATAAAGAGAATGGCACAGTCCATGCTACAGATCACTTATCTATGTTTATACCTGCTCCTTCTTACATAATTTTCAAATATTGTTTTTCTTGTCAGACTCATATAGACCACAGTTATGAGCAGGCGAACTCAATGGAGATGCTACTTGCATGCTGATGTACTCTATAGATTTCCTTAAACACTGTTTTTCACTTAGAACGCAGACTTGCCTTCTAGTGTACATGTACAAGTTTTCCTTCTATAGAAACAACAACATCTACACAGAGTCTCTATATGCACTGATACTAAAATTAACACATCTAGTAAAAAGAGTAAATGAATTTCAGTAATTTTCACTGAATTTTTTAGTGTAATGAATTTACGTAGAAATGTCTGACTGGAGCAGACGCATGTAGTTCTACTTACACCAGTTCATTACATCTATCTCAGCCTCGTGCAAAAGCTAATAACAGAATAATAAAATCATAGAATTGCTCAGGTTGGAAAAGACTTTAAAGATCATTGAGTTCACAACCTAACCGTACTATCCTAACTCTAACAAACTTCCACTAAATCATGTCCCTGAGCACCACATCCAAACAGTTTTTAAACACACCCAGGGATGGTGACTCCATCACTTCCTTGCTGAGCCTATTCCAGTGCTTAACAACCCTTTCTGTAAAGAAGTTTTTCCTGATATCCAACCTATACTTACCTCGGCACAATTTGAGTCCATTTCCCCTCGTCCTGTCACCTCTCACCAGTGAGAAAAGACCAATCCCCCTCTCGCTTTCAGCACCTTTCAGATATTGGAAGAAAGCAATAAGGTCTCCCCTAGCCTCCTTTTCCTCAGACTGAACAGCCCCAGTTCCTTCAGTCTCTCTTCATAGGACATAGTCTCCAAGCCCTTCACAAGCCTTGCTACCTTTCTTTGGACCTTCTCCAGCACCTCAATGTCCTTTCTGTACTGAAGTGCCCAAAACTGAACACAGTACTTGAGATGAGGCCTCACCAATGCTGAGTACAGGGGCAGGATGACTCCCCTAGTTCTGCTCACCACACAGCTCCTGATACAAGCCAGGATGCCATTGGCCTTCTTGGCCACCTGGGCACACTGTTGGCTCATATTCAGCTGACTGTCCATCAGTACACCGAGGTCCCTTTCCATCAGGAAAGGCAGCTTTCCAGCCACTCCTCCCCAAAACTGTAGGGTTGTCTGGGGTTGTTGTGACCAAAATGCAGGACCCAGCACTTGGCCCTATTGAAACTCATGTTTCATGGCCCATGAAAACTTGTGTAATGAACTGGTGTAAGTAGAACTACATGCGTCTGCCCCAGCCAGACATTTCTATGTGAATTCATTACACTAAAAAATTCAGTGAAAATTACTGAAATTCATTTATTCTTTTTACTAGATTTGTTAATTTTAGTATCAGTGCATATAGAGACTCTGTGTAGATGTTGTTTCTATGGGAGTTTGCCTTGCCCAGCAATCCAGTCTATCCAGGTCCCTCTTAGTGCCTTTCTCTCCTCAGGCAGATCAACACTCCCTCCCAGCTTGGTGTCATCTGCAAACTTACTGAGGATGCACTCAATCCCCTCATCAAGATCATTAATAAGGGTGTTAAATAGAAGTGGCCCCAGTACTGAGCCCTGGTGGACACCGCTCGTGACCAGTTGCCAACTGAATTTAACTGCACTGACCACAACTCTTTGGGCCTGGACATCTAGCCAGTGTTTCACCCAATGGAGCATACGCCCATCCAAACCCTGGGCAGCCAGCTTTTCCATGAGAATGCTGTGGGTGACAGCATTTCTCCTAATTTTTCCTACCTACACGAACCAGAGAATTAATGAAGTCCTAGGTAACAGTATTTTCTCCTTTGAAAACAAAGTTATACTAGATTAAAAGATAGCTTTTAAATTCTATTGCACTTCTGTCATTCTTTTACTTCTTCTTTCCCTTTTCCTTTAGAGTATTGTTGTTTACAAAGAATAACATTTTCCCTCCCACAACATACCACTTTCATGAAGAGCATCACATCCACACAGTTTTGTTTAACATCTTAGGTCAGTGCTCTTTTACCATGCCATGCTATTTCAGGTAAATTTTTCCCATGAGTCTTTAATTATTATTATTTTTTATTAATTCAAACTTCATTAAAGCCCACTGAAAGGAGAAGAAACCAGCATTGTCAGGTGGACAACCTATTCACAACAGTTGTTAGTAAACAAGGAAGCATGAGCATATTTTTTCATCCAGGGGTCATCTGAGAGAGCATTCATGAAGTATCCATAGTTCAGGAGAAAAACACATTTCTTTTGGAAATTCTAAAAGTAACCAATGATAACAATAGTGCATCTTTGGAGTTCTGGGCGGAGATGAAAATTTGAGGTTGCCCACAATGGAGGACATATGCTGTCTAGTACGTGTAAACTAGAATAGTATCTAGAATACCTTTTGAAATGACCATTTCTTTTCCAAAAGGTGATGAAATAATCAGTGTTAAAATATCAGTTGACCAAAGAACAGAAGTTCTGTTTTGTAAGAACTTTCTGTGGAATAAAAATGACAGATAAATAAAATATAAATTTTGTTCTACACTGGCATGCTTTTGGATTTATTTTCTGTCACTTGTGTGTTGTGGAATTATCACTCTTCAAGCAGAAACATAAATTCCTACCTTGCCATTGAGAGGAGAGGTGATCGCTGGAACAATGTCCAAAGTTTTTCCTGCCTTATCACCCAACACTTATAATACTGGAGAGCTGATCACTTCATTTCTCCCCTCTCGGTACTATCTGTTTCAAAAGTTGTGACTTCATTGAATTAAAGTTTTACCAAATACATTTCAACTAGTTCTCAGAAATGCAGACATACTGGCCACCACTCTTAGGGTCTCAGTTTTTTTATGGTGTTTTCATGTTGAGGTATCTGTAGAGAGAAAATAGAAGATCAAATTTTCAGAACTTGTTCTAATGTTTTTTGATTTTTATTGTATGTTTCATCATGGTTGTGGATAAGCATCCATTGTTCCATTTCAGTAGAACTGGTTTAACACAGATAACAGTAGTCAGACAGCATTTGGCTGTCTTTGAACTAAACTGGGCTAGCAATGTCCCTGAGATCTCCACAATGACAGTAGTGACAGTAAGCTGAAAAATTATGGATCAGCCCAATCTCAGGCCATTTTGCAATTACCAGTGCGTGCTTTGCAGCGCAGTGAAGGCATCTTTGTCTGATGAGAAGGGTGTTCCAAAACCTGTGGCAATGTAAGAACTCAATAGCCTGAGGATGTTTCTGTATGGACATGGATGTAGCAAGCCCTTAGTACTTAGGCACATAGATGTGAGGCTCAGAAATTTTCCAAGGTAAGGCCATAGACTTGGGTCTGGGCCAAATGTAGAATGTAGTCCTGACCCACATGCTTCCCAAGAGGGTAAACGGAGTGAGGAAATTATTCTACTTTATTGAATAGTGGAATACAGCACATTGCACCAGACACATGAGACCAGAAAACATATTGGAAAAATTATTTTTCCCCATTAGAAGCATGAATAATTACCAGTGAGTCACTCTTACAGTCTTCTCAGATTGCTGACATCACTTACTGCTAATTAGGTTAGGTTGAAAAATGAGTTTGCAAAAACGTTAAAATAAAATTGCACTTGAACATGTTTGCTGAGTTCTCAGCAATCTCATGGAAATATAAACAGTGAGGTGATATGGATTAAGCTCAAAGAGTGCCAGATCCTGGCCGAACCAGCATATGCTCTATGTTTACTTGACAGATTAACACACATACTTATACAAAAAAAGCATATCAAATCCAAGCAAGCTATACTGAATCTAATTTGTCTTCACTAGTGGTTGTGTTGTTAGGGAAACTACCCAAAACCTGAGTGAATACCACTGCTAATCCAAGCCATCAGTTTATTTCAGGTGAAGTTGAAGAAAAATATCAGATTCCCTCTTTTTAATTTATTACAGCTGATAGAGCCTGAAAAAACAAATATAAAAAATGTTGAATGTGTAATGAATTTATTATCCATACACAATGGCTATGTTTTTTTGTTGAGATGAAAAGCCAGATAATTTTCAATAGCTTAGATTTTTAGTTTTTAAAGACAGTAAGTTTCAATACTGCTGTACACAGGAGTCACATGATACAGATTCTAGACCAAGCACAGATTCCGATTTTGGTGATACATCCTCATACACTTATGCAATCTTAATAGAAACACTTTTAAAAATTTCACAGCAAGAACTTTCACACAAAAAGAATTTAGTTATATATTACAATATTGTAATACAGAATAGAAATCAGAACATATGTAGTCAGATACAAAGTTTTATGTAAATATGGTTTATTGTGGAAAAGTCATTGTTTTATTCTTTTTTTATTTTACTTATATTTTAACAGTATCTTTCAGACACACAGTATCAGAAATTAATTATTAAAAATAGCAATTAGATCAAGAAAAATTCTGCTGAATTTCAAATATTTTTCTATAGTCCTAATGGAATTCAGTTCTATTCCACGAAAACTTTCAAATTTTGCCATACATCCTACAAACTGAAAGCAGACACCATACTATGTGAAAAGTGAACACAGGAGAACTGGTGTTTGGGATAAGGAGAGAAATGTGCTGCATCTACAAAATCTAGGCTGAAAGAATGAATATTTTAAGAAGGATTTTTATTGTTTATTTTTATATGATTATTTTTGATGGTGATTAAATTTATTCATTTGTTTCTTTGTTTGTTTATTTGTTTGTTTCACAAGTCACAAGTCACTTTCTTGGACACTTCTCAGACAGGTAAGTAAAAAATGTAGAATTGGATTTGTTCTGGAGTGACCAATACTGTCATACTGTCTCACAGCTCAGCACTTACAGATCTTTAGAGATAATCAGAATTAGTAGAAGGCTGCATTCAAGACTGTCAGAGGTAACATGGCTTCTATTTGGGGCTGAGTACAGCTCAGTGGTGTAAATGATAGTTTGCTCCAAGCTCCACAGATCCCTGTTTCAATCCATCACGTATCAATCAAGATGGTGATTATCAGTTTCCATTACTATCATTTATGTCAGGTTGTTAGATAACTTCAAGGCTAGTTTCACTTATTAATTTTAAGTATCTTCACCTTGCAATTCATTAGTAATAAAATATTTCTCATATTTAAACTATTAAATTGCTTCACTTTTTGGCTTATTTCATAGCTTTTATAAAATTCAGTCCTCATCAAATTCCTCTCTTATCTGTAGCGCAAGTTTCCCCTCATCTCCCAACATAAACAAAGCCATGGCAGACAATCCTGAATGGAGACATGCTACTATGCTACTTGTTCATAAGTACAGATCCTATTTTTCCTGTCCTGTCATGTTGTCAGAAAGCTATGCTAGATCAGAAGAATGCTGAACTCTCTACATCTCAGGGTCTGTCATTTTTTTCATGCTTCTATCTCCAATATATTTTCATGTTACATCTGGCCCTGGCAGCAGATTACATCCGCTACTGTAGGCCACTCACTGAGTCACACTGTCCGGTTTCTTATTAAGTGATCAGATGTCAGCTTGCTCACAATGACCAGAAATGACCAGTGCTTGTGTTACCATATGAACAATAGTGTTTACCTGTGAGCACACTCTTGGGTACAGTAGTGTATGTTCCAACACTTGTAGCACAGCCAACCTGCGCCAATGAGCTTAACAAGTATACCAATGAGAATAACAAGAACAGGAGTTATTTTCCAGAGCTTTAAGTATTATTTTAAATTCTCATTCTTGCATACAGCTAACTGTTATTTCCACAGAACAGTCCCATGCCTGCTGAATCCAGTCCAAAGTAATATACCACTCTCTTGTTTAAACAAGGCGGAATTTGTTTCTATTTCCTTCCTCCTTCTCTATCATTTTACACCCGAATTTCTTTCAAATGTCAATCACTGATTTGGCAGAAAAAATGAAAATTATGTGTGGCTTGGTCATTCTCTCCTTCAATATCATATTTTTTAAAAAGATCACACGTACATATGTTCAGAAATTTATCAGTAGAGATGAAGTAGAACTTCAAAGTGGAATTATGGCAGATTACGTGGTCAGTGGAAACCACTTTAACCTGTATATCTTTTTACAGTGGTAGATATAAATGCAGTAGGATAGGGAGAGATTTTATTTTAATGGAAAAAAGGAATGGAAAATAAATTTGAAAGTGTTTTTGGATATTTGTGTGTTGGTTTCCTGTTGGTGATGCCAGTTTTTGAGCAGAAACAAGCAACTTACCAATAGTCAGAAATGTAAAGAGAGGCTGCCTGCTCTTGCCGTCATTCAGCAATTTACTCTCACTCCTCATTTACTTGCTAATCTCTTACTTCATGAAGTTTATTATTCAACTTTATTCTCAGTACACTGATAAAAATTTATTCCTCAAAAAATCATAGACATTGCTGATAATAGCACTACTCTTCTGTAGGAAGTTAATGATACTGAAACTGTACTGGCAGATGGCACTGTGTTGATCTTCAATCCCTTTTTGGTAAAGCCAGCTGCTAAAGGTCACTCAAGTTCATATCACCAACTTTGCCAGAAGTGTATTAAAAACAAAAGTTCCTGTCTGCTGGCAGAGATGTAAGGGCAGTAATCTCCAGGTGGTGAGCAGTGAAAGGGAGCCAGAAATATTAAAGTCTTCAGCTGGCACTGGTAGTTCATGTGAAACTCCTGCATGTGGCTATGTGCAACCCTGAATGACTTCAGTGGAGTTACCTGGCTTTCATTGATACATCTCCAAATTGACTAACATCTGTAGTCATTTGAGTAATATTGTGAAGTAATTAAATTTTTTGTGGCTACAGTGAAAGTAATAGTGAATAATGGTTATAATAATTAGTCCTATCATAGTGGGAGGATATCAACCAGCAAATCTAGAAAATCTCCCAAGTTTATTTTGGATGAAGCATAAGAAGTCTTTGTTCTGAGATTTTCCGGTGCTTTCAGCTTCCACTTGACCTATTTTTCTCAGCTTGATCTCTCAGCAAAAAATTATTGAAATTGAGACCTACTGATATTATAGTAGAGCCTAAATCACATCTCTTCATTGTCAGGCTGCTGCTGTCATATAATGATAACTTTTCTAACCAGGCAGTAAAGTTGCTGAATAAATAATATCTAGCAGTTACTGACAAGTTTGTACTTATCCAGCATGTGATCTGCCTTGAACCATTCAGTAACATGAAATCATGGATGGCTGTTATCTGTAATACAAATATACAACATGTTTTCAAAGAATTGTTGGACTTTCACACTGCATGAGGTTCACAGAATATATAGATCTTCGCTTCTTCAAATCTGTATTGCAGAAATCAGAGATTTTTAACTTTCTTAACCCCATCCTAAGGAATCAAATGGACTTTAATTTAACTGGATATTTCACAACATCAGTGTAATTGAACATCAACTGTCCTCTGCCCTTGTATTCAGTAAAACCAACAGAATTATTTTTCCTGTATTTTTTTTTTCTGGATGTTTTCGTAGAACAAAACATTCACTTTCCTTTTTATACAAATTCTTTATTTTGGCTACTAGGAAGCCACATAATTTTTTTCAGGACAACAATTTGAGTGAATTGTAAGAGAAGGAGATGGAACCCTAAACTAAATAGTTAAGAGTGTTGTTGCTAAGAAGCTTCACAAAACAAACAAAAATTATAGACTTATTGAAGGAATCACAGGGATGCAGTTCTGTGGCCTGAATTAGTCCAAGTCCATATAGTTTTATTTTTTTTCTGAACTATTAGAAGCATAGTATAAGCATTGAGCTGAAAAACCTCCATGGATTCTCAGAACGAAAAGGGTTAAAATTTGTCACCTAAAAAATTTTTACAATTGGCTGCATTATCTAAGCTTGGTCCAGCAGTCTTGTGGAAGGTGGTCAGCCAAGAGTTAAAAGCCATTATTTTCCTGTCATACAAGGAACAGAAAACCAGTCGTTCAACTGAACAAAGACTGATTCCTATTGTAACATACCCAAACTCAACACAGCATTCTCACATAAGTAGAAGGTGAGAATATGATTAACTGCCTGTGGAAACAAACTAGAATTCCACAATACAGTTTTGGTTTTTGATGATAAAGAAGCAAATAAAAAGCTTGAAAATAAACTTATTTTCACAAATCCTGTTTCCGTTAGACATAATTTCTCCATCTTCTCCATTCTCCTAATCTACTGCAGAACAATGACTGTGTTCTGTAGCCTGTTTAGACATGGACAGGGTCACTGTCTTTAACAGTAGTGGATATGGTGCACAAAAATATTCGGAACAACTAAACAGGCTGAAGACATTGGTATAGAGGTAGAGGTAAGAATTTTCCTTTAAGAACAGCCTTGCAGCCTTGCAGCCTCTAACTATTATCACTTTACCTCTTTCTCCTCCCACACCCTTGGCTTCCTTTGCAACCAGCGGGTTTCAGTGACCCAGAAGTACATGGATATTTTCTACTGGAGTGGACCCAAGATTGTGAAATTAATGCAAGGGTATCAATCATGTAATCCAATAGTGGTCAAATACCTTACAACTTTTTTTTTTTTTTTTTTTTTTTGAGTTTACATTTTATTGAAAGAATATGTTTGCTAAATTTGCTAAATCACTCATTCCAATGTACAGTACTATGTTACAGTATTAAGGCCATATGTATTTGTATATATTCTGTACAAAGGAATGTCAAGTTCTCAGAGTTAAACTCTAATGTAAAAGCCAGAGTTTAGATTGTATGAATAAACCATGTGTCTAGGCAACACTTTCACTTTGAATTATCAGATCACACAGTATTTTTTAAACAATACAAAATAGTATATTGTTCAACATCTCCATATGAAAACGTACTGCTTTAAAAATTGTATTCCTTTCCTTCTTTTCATGTTACATTTAACAGTTCTTAATTATCTAATTAGCATAACATATCCTTTGATTAATGCCAATGTTTTCAAAATTGGATTACTAAAATGACCAACTTAAGAAGACAGTGCCTTATTTTCAGAGCTCTAAGCCTCTATAGCTCTCACTAGAATAATTTTCTCTATCTTGGCGCAATAGGCAATGAAGGCCATATGAGGTCATATGAGGCCTCATGCCAAATGAAGTTATACTCAATACTAATTATTTTTTCATCATTTAAGGTGAAATGTGTTTTAACTGAAGTTTCCTTCTAAGATTTACTCAGAACTACTCCAACATAACAAATGAGTATGTAACCCTACTTTGAGAAAGAAATTCTGTGATAGGTATTATACTGGGACTACTTTTCGAGTTTGAATTAATGCCTAAACCATTATGTTCAGAAAAAATTAAGGACTACCTCTACAGAAATTAAAATAGTGTGTTTCCTCAGGGAAATATTTAAATAGAAAAGTAGTGATGGAGTTTTCTAACAAATTAGAGACATGGGATTAAAACCTAATTCTCATGTTGAGTTCTCTCCATTTAATTCAGATGGACAGAGTCATGCTTTGTACACCTCACTTAGTGATTTTTTTGTTTAAAATCGAAAGTGGATATACATGTACTCTTACAGGCATTGCTTTATGGCAAGTTCCCAAATCAATGGGTCAAAGACAAGAGTAGATCCTCATCTAAATTTGAGGATGAAAGGAACAAGGGATCTGTACATTTGCAGAACAGTATAATATTACTCAAGAGAAAGTGCCATGCCTGTTGATGGCATCAGATTTCTAAATCTTCTTATCTAAGAAAATGTGGTACATCTCAGTATGACAACAAAAAGTACAAGGAACCCTATGTGATAACAGTTTCTGTATTATTAATTAGACATAAAAAATTAAAATAAATAAAGGCCTCTATGTACAGCTCAGAGAAAACCCAGAAAGTTCACAAATAAGTCTGAATCAATTTAATGCTTCCATTTATTTGGTGAAAGCTGTGGTATTTCCTCTGCTTCTGGTTCTTGTACACTTGAAATTTTTTTTTTTTTTCTTTTTTTGTTTCAGTAAATCTTCAAACACTCAAATCAAGACAAATACTGGATAAAAATATGGTCTTTGACCAAAGACTTTATGGTCTAAATAAAATAAAAAAGAGCTATTAAGAACAAAGAAGATGGAAAACACAATGAAACAATGGAACAAATATTAGTCAGACAATGCTGCAAGTGCTTGAGCTGCCAAGTTTTTGTAGGTATTGGGACAAAACAGGAGGTATTTGAAGTGATAAAACTATACTTTTGTATCATAAATCTCTTTTAAAGCTGGTTTTATCAGCAAGGAAAATACAGTTTGGGAGCCAATGCAAAAAAAAAAAAAAAAAAAAAAAAGACAACTTCCTATTAATGCTTACATGGACATCATTGAAAATGTCTGTTGTTTTACTTTTCTGACCAGACGAACTTGGTCCTACATGTTATAGATTGAACTTTCCCATTTAATGATAGATGTGAAGAGATAATAAGACACAAACAGAATTGTTTCTATGTAAGGTTTGTAAAGTTTTCCAGTACATGTCAGCAGCTCTTTAAAGTTAAGTCACATAGCTTCTTTCAGTGTCCAAAGGAAGAAACATTCCAGTGCCAGGGCAGAAATTACTCACTCAGATGTACATCTGACTTATCTCCGCCCAAGTATTCCAGTGCCTGGAGGCTTACCACAGATGTCCTTTTGAGTGTACACGTGTATGGATACGTTGAACATTGTGCTCTCCTTCAGCTACCGGAAGAAAATATTTGTCAGTAATGAGGACACAAAGAAAAATCAAGCTGTGGTAGATGGCAAATCCAAAAGTGACAACCTGCATGAAGATTATTGGAGCCAAAGTAAATGTTATTATGTGGGTTGGATTTTCAACGAACACTGGAATCTCATTTATAACTATTGATGCATTACCACGTGATTGAATTCTGTTCTTACACAACAAGATGCCTATAGAAATAAACTACAAAAAATGTTCAGGAATATTTTAGTTATTATTTTTAATTACTTAACCCAGTCGCTCCAGGAATCACTCAATATGAAAGATATGTTAAATCACATTATAGCTCATGATTTTCTTTTCCACATTCATGAGTTTTACTGAAGAGATTTTCTAAAAATTTACTACTTTTTTATCTTACCAGTAGGAATTTTTCTTTTTTGTGTGTTTGTTTGTTTTAATACGGATAACTTGCTAGATTTTTCTTGACTGATTCGACTATATTTCTTCAAAATTTCTCTTTAAGAAAAATAAACAGCAACATGATAGAAACAGCACTTCTATCTCATGTCAGGAGTACTCCTTCTTGCCTTTTGTAATCCAGTGTTGCACTTCTTAGTGTGCCACTGCTTCTAGGATAGAAATGCAAGGCATCCTGATATCTGCTTCTTAGTTCTTGGGTGGGGGTTGAATTAGGGGTGTTTGCTGTGGAATTTAAATACTAGATCTGCACAATCATAGATTTTATTCCATATGGTTTAACATGATAGGCATTCTCTTGAAAGTTTTAAAAGGTGTAATTGAAAAACCTGTTTTTTTGTTGTTCTTTTTGTTTGTTTTGCTTCACTGTGGGTCATGTGTGTGTGTATGCGTGTGTGTACAGTTGAAGCTGCTTTATTTATTTATTTACTTACTTACTTCTGTAAGACTTGGTTTGCCACAGTTAACCAGAATTCTTACAATATCATTTTAACAACTCACACTGTGCTATCATGTCTCTTTATAAGAAGAATCATTTCATAATCATCTTTTTTTTTTTTTAGAGTTTGAATCTGAAACAAAAGAGTTGGATAAAAAAATAAACAGAAGCAATAGCTGAAGATCAAAAATATTCAAAAGAAAAACGATCATTTTCTAGTCTGTGTCGGAGAACTGATTAAGAAACTGATACAATTACATCAGAAGTAGGAAATGGGATAATATCCACTTATACAGCCAGGCAGAAAGCATTGACTTTTTCCAATTTCACATGTGCTCCACTGACTTCTGTACAGGGATCATGCTTTGAAAATATGCCAAGGGAATCTTTTCTTTTTGTCACATTGATCCCAGTGGCTCACATTAAGTAGTGTAAGAAATGATGTCTTGAGTCTTCTGGAACCAAAGGTTCTCCTTTCTAGTAACAGCTGCTAGAGCTACCAGGATTAACAGGAGAGAAATTCTAACCTTGGCAGCTTCTCAAAAGAAAAATCAAGATACTCACATATATAAAAATTTAAAAATGTGTTTTTGTGTAAGGAAAGGAAAGGAAAGGAAAGGAAAGGAAAGGAAAGGAAAGGAAAGGAAAGGAAAGGAAAAAGGAAAGGAAAGGAAAGGAAAGGAAAGGAAAGGAAAGGAAAGAAAGGAAAGGAAGGAAAGGAAAGAAAGAGAAAGAAAAGAAAGAAAGAAAAGAAAGAAAAGAAAAGAAAAGAAAGAAAAGAAAAGAAAAGAAAGAAAGAAAAGAAAAGAAAAGAAAAGAAAAGAAAAGAAAAGAAGAGAAAAGAAAAGAAGAGAAGAGAAAAGAAAGAAGAGAAAAGAAAGAAGAAGAAAGAAAGAAAAGAAAAGAAAAGAAAAGAAGAGAAAAGAAGAGAAAAGAAGAGAAAAGAAGAGAAAAGAAGAGAAAAGAAGAGAAAAGAAGAGAAGAGAAAAGAAGAGAAAAAAGGAAGAAAAGAAAAGAAAAGAAAAGAAAAGAAAAGAAAAGAAAAGAAAAGAAAAGAAAAGAAAAGAAAAGAAAAGAAAAGAAAAGAAAAGAAAAGAAAAGAAAAGAAAAGAAGAGAAAAGAAAAAAGAAAAAGACAGCCATCCCAATTGCAAAGGATATTAGATTGGATACATTTTCCATCCTTTCTTTTTCATAAGAATGAAATCACATTTTGGATACATATCGGTTTGACAGAACGTACAGTGCATTCTTACATTTTTTTCATAGCTGCTGTTAGTATTGGCTGATGATTTTCCATCTCTTTATTACAAACTCTTCACATCATGTTTTAATTTTGGGTAGAAATGCCAAATGTTGTAGAACTAGCATAGAGCTTTGTGTTACTGTGATGCAGTCAGATTTTGGCAGGATATTACAGTTCCTATATTCCCTTCTAATTCTCCTGATGCAAATTCCAGGGTTAAACTGGACAGCAGTCCAGACATAGCCAGAGATTTTTTAATTTAAGGGCTACTTTTTCATCCACAGAGATCAGCAAGTCTTCTGAAAGAGACACTACTTCATTAATTTGATTCAAGACTGAACACTCACCTGTAAAATTACTTGCCTTCCATGTCTGTCTTCTTCAGCTTATTGCTAGTTGTATGTACTGTATACCGCTTTACAGCAAAGCAAATGCCTGCTTTAGAGACATTTTTAATCTTTTCTAATGTTCAAAGGTATACAGTCCTCTTTTTATTTGTTTTCATGGAGATTATAATAGATCAGGAAATTGTATTTCCCTAAATTTCAGAAGTTTAAAGTTGAAACATAGAACTCTTCCATTAAAATCTCAATGATCAAGGGAAAAAGAAATAAAATCTTAAAATACTACAAGGAAAAAAAGCCTCACTATTAGTTTTAGGCTCCATCTTAACCTGGGAAGCCTGCAGTTTTACAGTCCTAGTCTCACATTTTTTTTAGAAGCGTGAAAATCCCTGTATGAGTAGATTTTGCAGGCCTTCACCCTCCTCCCAGAACAGGCAGCCAGTGCCGGTCCTCTTCCTCCATCTGGGAAGGCTGTCACACCTTCATGATCTCATACTAACTTCTCGTTATTTCCTCCTCCATGCCTCATGGCTAGATTAACATTGAGAACTACAGTCAAGAGCCTCTTATTACTCATTTGCAACCTCCATTCTCTCACTTTCTAAGTATTACAGATTTCCTCTCACTTTCTAAGTACTGATTCAAACAATTGTTCTAAATTCCATATGCTTACTTAATTTTCACTATGTGAATAGTATCACTAGGTTCATTTTAATTTCTCAAGTAGTAAGAAAAGATGCTTTCAAGAGGAAACCAGCACTGTGGACTAATTCTATCCTATCTGCCCATTTCCAGCCATTCCAAGATCCTAAGGACAACATTTTTCATCATTCTGTATTTTTCCAGCAAATAAGGAAAATCTGAATGTGGTTTCATAATTGTGTTTGTTTCTTTGTGCATTCAGCAAAGATGGCAGCTTCTCACACTACTGTACTACTATTTTACTAGTTAAACTATAAAGCAAAAAGGTTCTAGTTACTTGCTGGAGCTCAAAAGTGTCTGAGGACGAACTGAAACTGTTTACAATGAAGGAAAAATAGTAATTTATGCCACTGTAACTTTTTTTCCAGTAATAACTTAAGGTAGGTGTAGTAACTTGTATTCTGTTTTCCTTTAGTTTGTGTTAATTTTCTATTTAAAAATATCTATTTGGAAACAACTTGAATAAACAAGTTGATCAGCCAGAAGGGTTTCAGTGTTCCTGCTGACACTGGCAGAGGGAGGGAAAATGATGGAAAAACTAAATAAAGCTTAATTCTTACTAAAGAAACACAAAGTAATAGAAGTCTTCTCCAGTGCAGTGGTTTTTTACATGTACAGAAGTGGAAAGGATAGTATGAACATCAGTACAAGATATGGAGAGCAGCAATATCAGGTGTCAGTAATTGTCTTTACAAAGCAAGAGGTCAGTTAAGAATTAGTGGCAATGAACGTTTTCTCTACTCTTTTATTATTTGTTCTTCGATCTCACAGGATTTTGAAACCATCATACTAAAGCATGAAGTGGTCGCAGGTCCTTTTCCTGGACTAGAAAACAAGTTAATATAATCCCTTGCGTCTTTTACAAGGGAATATTTACAAGAGAAAGCTACTATCATAGGAGTTTTGTTGTTGGTTTTTTTTTTTTTTTTTTTTTTTGTGACAAAGTAAATAGCTTCGCTCTTGAAAGAACTGACAGAAACAATCTTATTGTACTGTGCAACAGCATGAATAATATTAGCTATCCCCACTGTTGAGCTTGTGTTCTTGTATTCTAGGATGTTCATTTCAGCATGGTCTTCCTATATTTTTAATTTCTGATCTGGTTTCATTTTCATTGCAAAATAAGTAGGTCTTGAACTGGACATAATTGTTAGGGAAAAATCTTTGCTCGTTCCAGTAGTTTACATTAAGCTGTCAGCTCTTTGAAAAAATACCTAACATCATGTTTAAACTTTCCCCCGTGCTCTTCTCCATGCCTTCATCAGAATATAAGGATAGACAGTCTTCTTCACAGGAAATAAAATTAAAATGACCTGTTTACATAGTTATTAAGCAGTAGATACACCTCAACTGAAAAGTCTATAATTGCTCTTGATGAGTTGTTTTACAGTTTCAAGGTACTCTTTCTTTCATAAACAGTATATTCATTTTTCAGCCTGTTTTCCTAGAAAAATGTTTTCCACTGTCTATGTTCTTGTGTGTATAAGCGTAGCTTATTAGCCATATATATATTTTAAATCTGTAATGAGTCTGAAGAATGGTTTAGGTTTTAAAGAAATTAAGACTTTGAGTCAGTTTTCCATGCATGGATACATCTAAGACATCTGTCCCTCATTCTGAAATCATAATGAATGGAAATAATCTCTTATAGCCAAGATGCAACTTTTTCAAGTTCTGGCATACACTAAGGAGAGGCATGCATGGTAGATATGACACAAAATCTAGAAGAGACTTGTATTTTTCTGCTGATGCAGCTAGCATTCATTTGTAGGGACTAGCTAATT
This sequence comes from Meleagris gallopavo, assembly GCF_905368555.1. NCBI lineage: Eukaryota > Metazoa > Chordata > Aves > Galliformes > Phasianidae > Meleagris > Meleagris gallopavo. Next base: position 64,105,714 of record NC_139406.1, on the reverse strand, counting down.
GTATAGCCTTAATATAGTACAGTAAATGAACCAATCAGTTGTTAATTCACTATAACGTATCGTAGCGTGTTGCTCATACCACTGATAGTTGACTTGGTGCTCTCAAATATGAAAGACTAAAATGTATTTAGTCTTCATCAGTATATCTTTCCCTGTCACTTCAGCAGCAGAACCCAACATGAGCATTTGAATCTGAGCATTTTCTTCATTTCTAGCCTTAATTATTTTAGAGAAGAGAGGGACTGTGTGACCTCCCCACACCTTGTTCAGATGAATTTTTCTGTAATTCTTCATTTTGTCTGCTAAGACCTTCACAGTTCTATATTTTATTCATCACTTATTGGCTTAAACATATTTGAATAAATGATTTTTAGTGTGTTTTCCTGTCTTATTCTGCCTGTTTTCCATCTTCATAACTACTTTCAGACCACTGAAGTAATCATAGACTATCACTTTGCCTCTCTTCACCAAGATGCCTCTCCTTAGTGTATGCCAGAACTTGAAAAAGTTGCATCTTGGCTATAAGAGATTATTTCCATTCATTATGATTTCAGAATGAGGGACAGACTAAGAATACGCATAATGAGAGTTCAGTCCATGTTATTTGCTTCAGCTTTTCAAACATTTTCAAATGTTTTTAACATGCACTCAGCTAGTGAAATGTCTAACAAATTTAAGGCTCGTAAAACACATTTACGTTTCTTTCCTTAAATCCAGAACTTTATCCAGGTTGAGCTTTGGCTCAAAAAGTTTTGCTTAGCTGAAGGTTGACAGAGAGGCAGTGTTACACAATTTGCTTGATTCTGTGATCAAGGTTAAGGAAAATCACATTTAAATTCTAGTTGAGATAATCTAGCAAAACAGCGGGACAATGTTACAACCACCTTCCTGTTTCAATTTCCTGAATATAGGTGATTCATTTCTGAAAGGAAAAAATTTCAACTGGAACATAAAGGGATTTTCAAGATCTGCATTTCTGCCCGATGTTTTATGGAGCAGTGAATCATAAATGTAATTTAAACCTTTCCCACACAGTGTTACTGAGAAGAAGCTTGTTTTTTTGTCTTTTTTTTTTCTTATTTATTTTTGCTTTTCAGATTAAAATAACAGCCAAAAATGTATGAATCTCCTTAACTATTCCACAGCTAAGCTCCTAATTTTGTAATTCCCTCACTGAGTGACTAAAATAGTTCAAATGGGATTCTCTTTCTTTGTGCTGGTTGTTCTTAAAATATTTGGTGCTTATTGGTATTTACTTGTTAGCATCTGTCAGATTTCTCAGAAACATGTCTGGTTTTACCCAGGTTTTATCTCCATTTTTTGTTTTTGTTTTTGCTTATACTGCAGATAATAAAGAATACTCCACCTTAACAATTTCCTCTAGTTTTCTACTATTCCCCATATCAAAGGTTATAATCTCACATTTTCTGTTGTCTATTATGCTTCCAGAAATGCTCACTGATCATTCAGGTTTGAAGGTACAAAATATGGTTATAAAATTCATGTCTGATGAAGTTTGGGCAGAATATCTTCTCACGCTCATAGTTCTATCTATCCTGATCTGCACTTCAATGGCATCTTTTAAGATGTACTCCTTTCCAAATCATCTAGACTCTTTATTAGTTACTTTGATATTTCTTTATGCAAAACACAACAGTTTTATTAGGTAAATTGAACAATAACAATAAGTACAGGGAAGTTATCCTTGTCCACATCAAATACCAGAACTACATAAAGTTGAAGAATGATATGAACTGTGTGCCTCAAAACTCAGCTAATATAAAGTGCACAGAAGTAATGTTAAAAAAATTAAAATGTTTGTCTTTCATTTTTTTTTTCTCTGCAATGTGGACTGTAAAATATTTTTAGACAGCATGTTAGATGAGTAGATCACAGAGGCCTCTGCCTAAGGTCAAACTAACAGAGCAGAAAGTGATGGATACAGCATGAGAAAATTGATGCACAGAACAAATAACATCGTGAAGAACTAAAAAATTTACTTACCATATTCATAAAGAATAGATGGATTGCACAGGCTGTTAAGGGAGACAGTTTTTCTCTATGTGAGAACTTAGAAATTTACAGGTACTTTTCAAGGAGCTATTTTGTAAAGAATATCAGGGCCTTTTCAGAGACTGGATGTGGAAGAAATATCAGAAATACCAAACAGTTATAGGACAATTAGGACCAACAGGGAAAACGTGATTGGGGAAGTTTTTGATTTAGGTGAGGAATGATGATGTCAAGGGGAAGAGTCTGAGACAGGGGACAAAAACAAATTTAGGAGTGGCAAATCAATTCATTTGGGCTGTTTAGGGGTCCATGTCTGACAATCTTGCAGTTTGGAGCAGTGATAAACGTGCTATTTCTGCTGCCTTCTCTTCCAATATGCTTTTGCAGTCAGAAGGGAATTGGCATTGTTACTACATTGGTGAAGGAAATTCCCAGCAACTTGCTTTCTGACAGCAGTGGAATGTGTTACCTAGCACCTTCATTTAGCCTCTTTTTAAACCTCTCATTTTCTCCAAACTTCATGAACAGTAACTTTTGAAATGGTGATTAACATTCAGCTAATAGCAGTGGACAGTTGTGCTAACAAAATGAAACAATTTGATGGTGGAGTATGACAATTTAAATGTTCAAGAAGCCATTCGCTACAAGTCTACTTTTTAATGTGGGAAATGTCTGAAAGTGCTGAAACTAAATTTAAGCCTACCAAAAAACAGCATGAGATCTTTTCTTCATTTTATATTTCTTGTTATAAACAATATAATGACTTAGACAAAGGCTAACAGGGCTAATGAATACATAGCGGGACTTTGCATAGGATACTAAAGCTGATAAAACCCACATACACCTACCTCCACCACTGCAACTCATGTCCATAAGAAGTATTTAATCTGGTTCAATTGCCATAAGCTAAAGACTTGGAATTAATCGGTGAAAGGTATACTTCTGCTGTCTGCAAATGTAGTCTTTCAGAACTGTACCTGTAAACATCAGACTATCCATGGGATACTAACATTGCACTAGTCAGTGGAAATACAATGTACTCAATGGTTCTTCACACCTTGATGGTGTGTGTTAGTTCACCTCATAGCAGTTAGTGGCTGGCACACTCAAAGACTGAAATGTTGTTGTGAATAATAAAACTGAAGTAACTATAGACTTGCCAACTTTCAGCAATCGGTGGGAAAACATACACACAATATTAATTATAATCACAGAATCACATAGCCACAGAATTGTAGGAGTTGCTAGGGACTTCTAGAGATCATTGAGTCCAACCCCCTGAAAAGCAAGCTCCCTACAGCAGGCTGCACAGGTAGGCGTCCCAGTGTCTATTCATATCTCAAATATCTCCAGACAAGGAGAATCCACAATCTCCCTGGGCAGCCTGTTTCAGTGCTCTGTCACCCTCACTGTGAAGAAGTTTTTTTGCATATTGGTGTAGAACTTCCTATGTTTCAGTTTATAGCCACTTCCATTTGTGCTGTCCCCACAGACCATGTCACCCATAATGTAATGTGGGAATACAAGAAAAACTATTCAGAGCAGCAACTGTGGAGCAAGATAAACAGCAGTAATAATATTCTTCTTCTGGTGGATCTCTGACATTTTTTTCAGTGTTTCTGTATTAACAGATATAGAGCACTGTGTTTTCTGTATTAACCCACAGGATCTTTGAACAAGTTTTATCAGTCTCATGCGCCAAAACCACATCTTTTGAGGGATAATTCCCTGGAGCCCACAGGGACCTGACTGAAGCATTTTCTTTCTGGAGCAGCAAGTTAGCATTTCCCTAGGCACATCCAAAGAGAGGTATACATATCTACACAACTTTGTCCTAAAGCAACTGACTATAAACTGATTTTGCTTGAATGAATTTCTGAGAAAGCTGATGAGGAAAAAGGTTGAGAAAGAGATGTGAGTTTCTTTCAGGTTCACATGTATATTTCCTATGAAGAAATATTGTTTATTTTTTCACAAGGAAAGTTTTTCTTCAAAAGACAAGTAGATTTATCTTTCCACCAAACATATTGCCTGTGCCCTTGCAGTGCTTATTCTGAACTGCTGCAGGAGTAAATGCTTGAACCATTGCCTTGTTCTCTTCCATTATTTTTTCTTATTACAATTAATAGATTATTAATTTTGATATTTTTTTTATGTTTTGTTTGCATAGTCTCAAACACAAACTTTGTTCTGACAAAATACTAGCTTCCAGTTTCTTTAAAACCATCTTTTTGGCATCAATAATTGCCAAAATACACAGATTTCTCCAAAAATAAGACCTTCTAATTATTTCCATGGAAATGACAAGAGATACAAAGAATGCACTAACACTATTTGATAGAGCTGATTCTCAGCTACAAACTACTGTTTTCCAACATACTCACCGCCATTAGCTATTCATTTTTGCCAGTGATGTACAAGAGGCTGCATGCTGTATTTGTGAAAATCTGCACCAGTGGAGCTGATCGACTGTTTCACAGCTGCTATGGGAGTTGTGGTGGTGTTACTAGGAAAATTTTGCTCTAACAGCCCAACTTTCATTGGTCTAAACTGATGCAATTCAGAAGACATCAAATCCAAACTACACAGTGGGAACAGTCCAGCCAAGATTGCCATTGTGCTCTTCAAACAGTCTTCAAACTAGTATGAGATCTGACACAATCATGTTGCAAAAGAATGTTTGTTCTCTTCTCTGTCCTGACTCTTGAAGTTCAAGCGTTCATCTTAGTTACCATTGCAATGTAGTGGTCAGAGTTGATGGCTTATCTGTGTTCCAGGAAATCTTATCCCAAACAACAGTACACATCACTTCACCCACTGATGGCTGTATCTTGAACTTTCTTTGATGAGGAATTCACATGTCAGTGCTCCATGGGCTGCCATTTTGATTCCAGCTCATAGCAGTGACATCACATCTCATCACTAGTGATGATGCAGTCCAAGAAATGTCACCTTCAGCCTCATTTTAGTTCAGTAAACCCTGACAAATTTGCAACAAATGTTCTTTCTATTCTTGGTTGAGCATTCATCGGATCCACCTGGTACAAACTTTGTGATATTCTAACATTGCCATCATTATTTCCAATAGACTGAAGCCAATATTCAGCTCCATACACAATTCCTTGATTATAATCTGCCAATTCATGCAGATGAGCTCTTCATTTTGTATATGACAGCTGTAGTCATCTGGATTATATTTTGTCTTTCATATTGCTGTCATCACTGCTATAACGCAGCATCTGCTGCTGAAACGCACCACCAACAGCCTCCCTGTGTTCACATTCACTGTTTGGTCTCCATAAACATTCAGCAATCACTGATAAGTGTCAGTGGGTGCAGTTTTTTTCTGCCTGGAGGAATTTAAATTCACACCTTTGCTTCATACACACTTCCATATCAGACAGCAATTTATCAGACTCCTCCTCTGCTGCCATCTATTGCACAGCAACAAAACGTAACAAAATATTGGTGGGAAGATTCAACCTCCACTGCCATACCATCAATATCCTAAAAAAATAGGAGGCATAGCTTTCAGAGCAGCCTCGTACGTGTCTGTTTTGCTAAAATCTTTCTTCAGTTCATGCTGTTCCAAAAGCGATTCACAAATTCATTACTTGGATCATTTAAAATTGAAGTTGCATATAAGAAGAATAGAAAATATTCTGCAAGAATTGAGTTCCTATTTTTTTCTGAAAGAAAGGAATACAATTTGACAGAGATGAAGAAGTTTCACCATATAAAGGAGCATTTACAAGGAAGTTGCTATGCAACTCCATGTTGACAATGCTGGTTGTGGAGCTATTAACATGAAAAACATAATCAGCCTTTCACTTCTTTTGTAACTAATGCCTTGGCCATAACCATCTATGAGAAATAGTACTCCTGGCAGTGTTTGTGAGAGGTGTTTCCTGTTGTTGCATTTTGTATGTTGTATTAGGTATAGGTGCAAAAATGCTTTCACTGTTTGTGCCCTAAGGCTGGATTCAGAAATGCAGCATTCATGTTCCTTCTTATGCTGCAGGAGCTCTGGGTGACACTGGGCAGATAACATTAGATAGGTAAATGGAGTGGGAGTAGCATCATCCTACTTCTTTCAGACCTTGAAAGAGTAAGAATAATGATTTGCTTTTTTGGGAATTACCAAGGACAGATAACCAACAGAAGAACACAGTGGTACATGTTGGGATCAGTATATTCCAGCTTTCCTAATTACAACACCTGTTTTGGAGTTATAATCTTAGATGTATTGTTTCCTCCAGGATCTCAGCCAGACTTAGAAACTAATGTCAATCCACACTGAAGATTAAGTTGGACTTTTTATGTTTATACAATTTACTGTGGGGCAATATTTGCAACTTGAACAACTCACTGATGATATCCATTGCTGTTTGACTTAAACTTACTTATAAAAAAATAATTAAATACATATTTATATAGTAAAAATGCTACAATTCTAAATGTTGCTTTGCATAGACCTTGGAGAATTTCATTATAATACTAAACTTTTGACATAAAGCGTCAACTTCTATTCCCCAGTTTAAGATGCGTGTACAATGATAAAACCTCTGTGAAAAATTTGTAGTGTTACATTTTATGTCCCTTCTTTTTTGTCTTAAGATTCTGAACTGTATCATTATTTTTCTTAATCAGAGTGCTCTGATTTTCATTGTCTTGGAAGGAAGGCAAAGAACAGATGTGTTTGATGATAGGTTAAATTCTGCAGTTGTTTGATTACTAGCATCTTGGAATAACACACTCATGCTGACATGAAGAATAATCTTTGATTATTTTTATTGAGGTACAGTGTAAGATGTTTTGCTAAGTATGAATATTTTGTAGAATGATTGTGGTATATATTAAAATTCACATTTTAAAGTAAGCTTTTATTTCTAGCATAGGTACTTCAGTGTAGCAAAGTGTGCTTTGCACTAGGAACCTTCAAGTTCCTCACTGCAGCATTAGTGAGGGAATGGTAGCAGCAAGAACAGCCAAAGGAATCTCCTGAAATGAGATACTGTGCATACAATAAGAAAGACTTGGATTTATGAGTCAAGATAAATGAACTTTTTCCCCTCCATTACTATCACTTAAGTGTGTTATACAGCTTACTTCTCAATCTATCAGATGAGACCTGTACTTCATACGTACTCAGATGCCTATTGATTTCAAAAGGAACAGTCTGCCCACTCAGGAGAAACTTCAGAAAACAAAAGCTGAATTATTATCCTCTTCCTCCTTCCATTTCACAAGCATTCTCTTCCCCCTACACCAAGATACATGAGATTTCCTGTCATTTATCTTCCTAATTTCTTTTTTCACTTATCTACCCCCACCTAACATTACTTCTACTCATATACATATATATATTTATTTATTGGAACATATATAAATTCTACAGTGTATTGGCTCCTCTCCAACAGCTGACAGGACACTTTCAAAAAGCCCCACTTCTTAAAATATATATTTTCTTTCAGTGGTAATTGGGCTCAAGAGTAATGAAAAAGCTTAGAACTGAATATAAAACAATATAAGTGATATAAATGTGAATTCCTAAGGTGATGGTTGAATGGAAGTGTGTATACCAAAATTAAATTTCAATTTATCATGGAGAAACCTCTATGGAGTGATGTACTTACAAAAAGCAATTAAAAAAAAAAAAAAAAGAAAGAAAGCTCAGTTTTTAACAAGATATTTAAAACTCTTCAAGGGAAAGTCTTAATCTTTTTCTCTTAAATAAATAATGCAATATGACAAGGGCATCTGAAAACTGAAATAGAACCTTAGCCAAGCAGAAAATACATCCTTCACCACAAAAGATATCCACCCACAGATGGTAGTAGTAACAACCAATAAAATAAAACTGGAACTCATAAAATTCATAATTTCAGTCACAAACATAAAAATTGAAACAGAAGAATTGCCTGCAGCATAGTGGAGGATTTTCATTCCTTTTTAACATATTTGCCATAGAGCTCACACACAATAATTAAATGCAGTGTTTTGGTTGTTATTGTCCACATTGGAGGATTATTTTCCATATTTTCCATGGAAAAGAGAGTCTATTCAGGTCCTTTAGTTTGACAGTGAAAAGCATAAACACTGCACCGGTTACCTCTTCTCTGCCACAGTATCCTGTCATTTTGCATACATCTTTATATTTTTACCTGGCAACAGGAAGGATGCAGTAATGAGAAGGTAAAGACATAGCTGGAGAATTTCAGAGTGGCGTGAATGTAAGGAGCAAGAATTATTATCTTGAGTCCCTGAGCACTGAGCATTATCAAAACCCTCCCCGCTTTGACTTCCCAATTGAAATCACTCCTGCCTTGACCCAGAACAACAAGCTGTAGCTCCACTTTATAGAGCAGGCATATCAAAGTGCATTTCTTTTCATATTAGCATAATCTGAGTCATAAGGAAAATAAAAGCAATTATGAGGACATTTCATGCTTTGGTATACTTAAATGAATTAATCCCTCCAGGGGGAAATTCAGGCTGGATATTAGGAAATACTGTTTTTTTGAAAGAGTGGTCAGTCAGTGGAATGGGCTGCTCAGGGAAGTGGTGGAGTCATCAAACCTGGAGGTCTTTAAGGAATGTGTAGACGTTGTGTTGAAGGACATGGTTTAGTGAGAACTTTTGGTGATAGGTGGACAGTTGGACTGGATGATCTTTTAGGTCTTTTCCAACCTTGGTGATCCTATGATGCTATGAATTAAAAGCTTTTATGGAAACTAATAAAATGTAGATAATGTCTGCATCCCATGTTAAGTTGAAATATGAGATAACGTATTTTTGACTATAATTTCTATAAATGAAAAGGGAAACTACAGGAAAATTTGTGATTTGTTACAGCTTGGAAATCCATGTCCAAGGCCTTGCACAAATCCAGGTAGATGACATCTGTTGCCCTTATTTGTCCACTGGTGCTGTCATTCCATCATAGAAGACCATCAAACTGGTTAGGCACACTCTGTCCTTGGTGAAATCATGCTCCGGATCACCTTCTTGTCTCATACGTACATTAATATGTCTTCCCTTCCAGTGGATCTGTTTAATGACCTTTCCAGGTACAGGCATGAGGATCATTGACCTATAGTTCTCTGGGTCTTCCTTTCTCCCTTTCTTGAAGATGAGTGACATTTTCTTCCTTTTTCCATTCACTGGAGACTTTACCTGACAGCCATGAATTTTCAAACACTATGGCTTGATAACCACATCAGCCACTTCCATTATCTGGCCACATAGGTTTATATGCATTCAGTTTCATGAGGCTGTCTCTGACTTGCTCTGCTCTTACAGAGAGAAGGATATTGCACCCCTATCCCCTGCCTAGAAGTTCAGGGACTTGAGAGCTCAGGAAAGCTGCCTGCCAGTGAAGATGGAGGCAAAGAACTTTGTATGGCCTTTGTATTTATATTGTGGTTGCATACAGTCCTGATGGATTACATGGTTTAGAAAAAGAAGATATGGATGAATTTTGCAGTCTAGGTTATAGGAAAAATTTTAGTTCTTCAGAGTAATCATTTTACTTAAAGAATTTTCTGCTAGAATACAATATTTATGATACATGTAACACATACTCAAGTGTTAGCCACGTGAACAGTGTAAACAAGAAATATGCATTCAGACCATTTGTGTTCTAAACTGTCTTTTTGAAACAATATTGAGTGTTATATTCCTTCTTGATATTACTTACTTTTAAAGATATTCAACAAAAATCTTTGTTTCTTTGAAGGGAAACCTTGCACTGAAGAGATTCAGTATCAACAAGTCAGCAAAGATGTGATCTTGTGAAAGAAATCATGGTGACACTTCTGTGGATACCACTGCTGAACATGTCATTTCACAAGGTGAAAATGTTGCTTACACAGCTTGAAAAGTTCTGTCAAAAACAAACAAACAAACAAACAAACAAACAAACAAAAAAAAAACAACCAAAAAACAGTAACAAGCAAGCATTTGTTTTCTGAGAGTAGAGAGTTAATTTCAAGACCATTTGCTGTAAAAAGTTGTCTATCTAGAAAAAGATTTGGAAGTGCCTCCTTTGTTATTTGTAGCTCAATTGTCTTCACTTCTGTAAACATACTTCTCAGATGAACAGTGCAAGGAGAACAAATGCAAGCAAGATTCTTTATAGTCTTAAATTAAAAAATACCAGTTCCAAACCACTGAGGTTTGTGAGTAAATTGTCTTTAATTTGAGAAAACAGATGCTGTGTGGTAAAACATATGGCAGATTACTCAAAAATGTGAAATTCTTTGGTTTTATTGTTTTGTGCCAGAATACAAGCAATGTTCATATATGTGGATTTTTTTGCTGTATATGTGGTAAGAAATTTACATTAAAAGATTTCTCCCCCCACTCTCCGCCCCCCCTCCCCCCAAAAAAAGTAAAAAAAAAGTAAATTAAGGAAAATAAACTTTAAAAGTGCATTATATCACATTCAAATATTTATTGTGTTATTTTGCAAAATTGAGGTGAGGTGAGTTGAGGTGAGTTGAGGTGAGTTGAGGTGAGTTGAGGGGGGAAGGGAGGGAAGGAAGGGAAGGAAGGGAAGGGAAGGGAAGGGAAGGGAAGGGAAGGGAAGGGAAGGGAAGGGAAGGGAAGGGAAGGGAAGGGAAGGGAAGGGAAGGGAGGAAGGGAAGGGAAGGGAAGGGAAGGGAAGGGAAGGGAAGGGAAGGGAAGGGAAGGGAAGGGAAGGGAAGGGAAGGGAAGGGAAGGGAAGGGAAGGGAAGGGAAGGGAAGGGAAGGGAGGAGGGAAGGGAAGGGAGGAAGGGAAGGGAAGGGAAGGGAGAAGAGAAGAGAAGAGAAGAGAAGAGAAGAGAAGAGAAGAGAAGAGAAGAGAAGAGAAGAGAAGAAGAGAAGAGAAGAGAAGAGAAGAGAAGAGAAGAGAAAGAGAAGAGAAGAGAAGAGAAGAGAAGAGAAGAGAAGAGAAGAGAAGAGAAGAGAAGAGAAGAGATGTTGCAGGATACCATGGGTTCCAGTCAGCTCTCCACAGCAGTCTAAGTATTCTGCAAGTACTATATCTTATCTGCCAGACCTATGAAGAATTTCTGGAAATGTCATACCTTTACAGAGGGCAGTAGGCATCTATCATGTGAATGACTGAATCATACCCTGCAGTCTATTAACCATGTATTGAATCCCTCTATACTTTTATTTCTCATGCCAAAAGATCTTTTTAAAAGCACAATAGAGCTTTAAAATTGGAATTGGAATACAGTCTCCAGTCTGAGTCTAGGAAGACAGGATATGAAGATATTCTGATTAAGGTGTTGAAGTACCATATATTTATTAGTGTTATAATGTAGAAGAATATGCAAAGCTATTTAGCACTCAAAAATAAACTAAGAAATGGTATCATATCTGTCTGACCCCTGTTATATCACATCTTATTAGTTATATAAGAGAAATTCTTGGGACAAATATCAACTGTAATCAGTAAAAATAAGCTGGGAAATCTGAAGTCATAGTAGGGCTGGGTGAATCTGATGAATTTTGTGTGTTTATGAGTCTATGTGTTGCCCTTTCTAGCAGAGAGTGCTGAGTTTGCAATGCTTTGAGAAGCAGGAAATAAAGACACCTGGTTACAATTTACCACCATTTTTTTTGGCTGGGCTAAACAGCTAGTCTTGTGATCTTTTATTGCTCTTGAACTCCCTCATTAACTCTTTCAGACACACTTTTTATAGCACATTTTAAATCCATGACAATATAAGATGTCTGATATTATCACTGATTTATAAGAGCAATCTTTATTATAAGGGAGCAGACACACCTCAACTCTCCCATGGTACTATTTTAACTTGTATTAGTATTCCCAGTAAATTAGGCCCAGTCTGTGTATTGTTTAGCATTGCATCTTAGGGCTATCAGGAGGTCAGATACAACGGGGCTGTATACTTACTGCTCCTTCTTCATGCTTTGCTGGGCTTGCAGATTCTTGTTTGAAGATTAAAATCTCCCTGCCTATTGCAATACTTCTTAGTTGACCAGAAAGTCTAGTCATTGCAGTACCACTTTCCAGTATGGTATTTCAAATATAACCTTCCAAACTCAGTGCTTGCAGCATTCACATAAAAATAAATGGATATTCACTTCATTTAATTCCTGAAGTGAGATTCTCAGTTACAATATGACAGCTTTACACTACATGTACAATTCATGAGCACAGAGCTTGTGCAGCTCCTTCAGCTGCCATTGGAATCTCTGATATTCCTAAAATACAGTAGGGTATAGGCAGGCTTCTTTCCCTTTTCGATTATATAAAATATAAAGATTCCCTAATGCCAACAGTTCATGGTTATCCTTAAAGTATTCAACAATGTATCATCTATGTCCTTTTAGAAAGGGTTTTAGAAAGGATGTTATTGTGCGAAAGAAATTGTGAGAAGTTCTATAAAACCTTTTGTCTAGGTCTGAAGTGAACAGAAGTGTCCTAATCCAGTCATATTCAGGCACGCTGTTGTGAAGAATCTGAGTTCATGCTATAGACTACTCAAGAGTTTCCAAGAGGGCAAGAAGTTATACAAAGACTAGGTTGGCTAAAATATATACATGTATGTATTTATTTTCTTCTCAGCATGGGAGTGGCAAATAATTTCAGAAACCATTACAACAGGCACAGCCAAGGACTAAACCTGTATTTGAGCTCATTGAACTCAGACAAAGGACTTCCTACAAGGCTGGTGCTATGTACAATAGCAGAAATAGAGATCATTTTGTAGGTATACTCCTGTTTTAGCAATATGGTCTCTAATTGGGCAAATGGATATTGATGGTGTGTGCTTACAAACTGTAGCAGGAAATTGTTTGGGGTATGTTTCATGGTTATATACCAATACTTACAAATGAAGTTGCAGTTTGCCATTCCAACACTCTTTTGTGTACATTTATTTATTGGTATACTTGAAGCAATGAATTATAAAAGTTGAATACTCTGTGCAATATTGTTCTTTAAATTTCTCATTTATATCTGATTGATTTTTTTCTTGTATTGTATCAGGATTAATTTGGAAAAACAATTTTTCTTTTCTACACGATTCATTACTGAATATGTGTTTTCTCTTCCCTTACATATTTCCTGAATGAAATACAAATCTTTTCAAAATTTTCATTATTTGCATCATCTTTAGATCCTTTCTTTTTTTCCCTTCCATATTTTGAGACATGAACATCAGAAATGAACCCAGTATTCAAGTGAAACTTTTTATGTGGCTTCATCTGTCACCCTACACCATAGGCTATTAAGGTATACATAACACATACCCTTTACTGCAGAATCATGTATAATGAGATAGAGGGAATAAACTAATTAAAACAACAGATTTTCACTGTCAATACTTCTGCTGCTGACCAAAAAACATTCTAGAATTAAAAGAAGGCATTCTGCCATGTCTCTTCACTCAGACACATGTATTTTAACAGTTAACATTTGCAAACTGCAATATACATGTACAAATGAAATGCTTACAACGTTGCAGGCAAAGAGCAAACCATTTTATCTATCCACATGTATTTATACATGGACATAATTTATTATTTTTTTTTTTTGTGAGAAAATAATATTCTTTATCTTCAGTGAAGAAACTGGCAACAGTTTATCAATGTATCCTTACAATTAAATATTCAGTAAGAAGTAAAACGCACTAAGGCCACCCCACATTTATTCACTCTCTGGGGAACTCTTCAATTCCACGTTAGCTTGTTATATGCCTCTACAATGAAAGTTTTCTTTCTTACTTTTGATTCAATTTTATAATTACCTCAGAATCATTTGAAGGCCTGTGAACTCCTCATTAAAGAGATTGAGAGTCTTCCTACCAGTAATGATCCTCTGAGTGAGTTATCTGCAGCATCATTAATGAAAAAAAATGGCTTTATTTTGCTGAAATAATTGGAAACATTGGCCATGTGTGATAAAGTTGCATTCCATAATTATTTTGCCACATATGATGTACATCTATTGTTTCCTATTATGCTTGTAAAGACATACTTTCCTATGTTTTATAGAGGTTGTTTCAGAGAGAACTAATTTATATTTAACCAATGCTTTTTACTGAGAATAATTCACTTTCATCAATAGGATGTCTACTGAACAATGCTTAACTCAATTTAAAGCTTATTTGAGTTTCAGAAGTGGAATTTATACTGGTTTTAAGGTAGAAGTAAAAATTCACAGCTATAGTAGCACCCTTATCAGAAATCCAGTGAAAACATCTGTGCTTGAAGAAGACATGCCTAACCTGTCCATTGCTTTTTCTCTCTATTGCTCTGCTCAAGGCACTGTGCTCAAAATTACTGAATATTGTTTTCTTAATCCATCTATTAATAAAGTTAATTGTTTATTTTCAAATTCAGACATATTCATATTATCAAGTCTTACTGCTTCAAATTTGGTTAAATGAGTGTTTCTCTTTTTCCTTGTTTCCTCCTTCTCCACATTGTGATTTCCAGGAGAAGGTCATCATGGTGAATACACTGGATGTGAGCTCGGAACCAGTATTTTAGTTGATAAACATCTCTCACTATTGCACATAGTATCTTTCCATTTGGCCACTCCCAGTCTCATTGGTTCTCAGTTTTTCTCAACTGATTTTTCATGTCTTTGCCTGTCCAACTTGAAAACTCAGTTTTCTGATGTCCCCTTCACACTTGCATTCATTCAATGCATGGCAATTATAGGCGTATTTATGTTTGAACTATGCACTGTCTGCTTCTTCCAGGTGATGATTCCATATGACAACTGCGGTTGGGGCTATTACTGCAGGAATCTTCCAGAACTGCCATTTCTGGGAGTGCTTTATTTAATCCTTTGCTAACAGAGTCCAGTGGAAATTTAGCTGTTAAAATTAACTATAGATTGAGGTTTCATGGACTGCAGTTTTACAAATGCTTGAGCTGATGGTGAATAAGTGTAAACATTTCTTTTACAGCCAAAAATACTGATAGCAAAGCACATAACCATTGGAAATTCCAGTTCAAATGTTTGAAGTTAGGCAAAACTGCAAGCAAAAGAGTCTTGCAATCTGTAGGCAAACCAAATGGTAGATTTACCAGTATACTTTAAGAAAGTAGAGAGAACCTTATATCTGAAAGCATGATCTACTATATTGTATACAGAAAAATACATACAGGATAAGATTCTAAAACAGAACCGTTAAAAGTCATCTAGTCCAACTTCCCTGCAATGAAAAGGGATGTGTACAGCTTGATCAGATGCTCAGAGCCCTGTCCAGCCTGACCTTGAATGTCTCCAGGGATGGAGCATTCAGCATCTCTTTGAGCAGCCTGTTCCAGAGCCTCAGCACCCTTATTGTAAAGATTTTTTCTTTATATCCAATCAAAATCTCCCCTCTTTTAGTTTGAAACCATTTCCCTATTACCTATCACTACAATCCCTACTAAAGAGCCTATCCTTTATTATAGTCCCCCTTTAGATACAGAAAGGCTGCTATTTACCCTCACTTAATTGTCCTTTAAGTTCTTTAATACTGTCACAGTTTTTGAATTATTTTCAGATTTTACATATATATCTGTACTGATGCAACTCATGTCTCATTCGATTGTGTATATTTGTCCAAGTCATTAATAAAAGGACATGATACAGCAACAAAAGAAGATCTGATCTGAATGGAAGTCTTCTGGCAATAGTGCTCAAAGGATGATTATTTATTATTATTTTAAATTGATCAGCAAAACAGATCTTAATCTTTCTATTTTTTCTTTCATTGATTTTGAATATTAGATTTCATGTTAAATTCCTCTTAGAAGTGCAAATACAGCACCATGATTGCATTTATCAAGCACAGTAATCACATTATGCATCTTGTTGCACTAGTTTATTTTTCCCTTAAAGAATATTAGGTGCCTTAGTGGAAGTTCAGAAAAATAAAATTTTTACTTTTACTTTTAACAAAAAAAAAAAAAAAAAGCCCAATTAAAAAATGACTGCATTTGCTTATTAAAACTGTCATAAAGATATTTTTATTTTTCATGTTTACACTAATAACAGGTATATGTTAAGACTCAGCTTTCACAACATAGAGGTTTCCTTTCTGGAATACTAATAACAGTTACAATTTAGGAAGGAAAAAAAATTCTTTTTGTTTGTCAATTTTGAGGTTTCACCTTAGGGCAAGTCTGGCATTAATGTGTTTTTCATCCCTAGCTTTGCCCTAGCTGGGACCCACTGCGTGAACTGAAGTCACTTTTTGAAAGCCAAAATCAGGCAAAACATTCATTTATTTTCATGCTATTTTAACATGTGTCTAGCAGAAATGATGAAGTCAGGAAAAAGTAGCCTCAAATCCACCAGTGAGGCCCCTTAAAGTACATTTGTTTGCGTACTTTGGCTTTATGAAAATAAGTTTTAAAACAACATTTACAGAACAAAAGCAATCTGAGCTGCAGTTAAGCAAGATACATGGGGTTGCAGCTGACATTTTCTAGTACAATGCATTTAATTCTCACATAGTAGGTGTTGTTGATGGATATGTCATAGATCAGCACTTCTTGAAGTTTAGAAGTATTGAAACTGGAACGCTCCAGTGTTTCTCATGCCAAATCTGGTGTTATATTTAGAGGTGCGCATCATGAGCAAGGCGAAGATGTAAAGGTTCTGGAATTAATGCTCTTGCCTTTTAACCCCCTGTGATGTTGTAACTGTCTGGATATATAATATAGGAGATTTTTTAGAATAAATATTGGCCATTAATTTCTCATTAGATTACTGCTTGTGAGGGCTGACCACAAGCCAAACAACATAAAAGCCGTGGATTTTGGCACTCAGAAGCAGGAAATACAAGTGAAGTTAAAATTGACAGGTCAGGGTTCAATAATTATAAAAAGGTATTTTTAAGAAGGAATATATGTAAATATATTTGCTAAGTAGTAATGTGCATGATATTCAACAAAAATTTTATAAGTACACAGGATTATGCATTGTTTCTGAATATGGGTTAAAAAAAATAAAAATCTCCAATGTGACCTTTGGACAAAGCTCCAGTGATTAGAAACAGTACTGTGGATTTAGATAATTCTTTTATTTGCCTTCTAGAATAACACATGGCATCCTCAGATCTCTAATTTTGTGGGGGTAAAGATACATTTTCAGCATGTTGTGGAATCAAGTTCTAAATGCAGCTCAGGCAGAGATACTTCAAAATAAATTTACAGTTTTTCACGTTGTCAGGAACTGGAAAGAAGACACTAAGACTCAGCATGAAATTCAACTATCAAATATATTCTTGCACACAGGCAGAGTCTATATTACACAAACCACGCATTGCAAAAATTCCGTCCCAGCAAGAGGTGGGATTTCATTATGGTTGGATGGGTTGCTTGGCAAGAAAAATATCATTCCTGAATCTTCCAAAATCTTAGTACTACTTAGCACCTTCTTGTGAAATATTGCCCTCAATGTTC
Source organism: Meleagris gallopavo (assembly GCF_905368555.1). NCBI lineage: Eukaryota > Metazoa > Chordata > Aves > Galliformes > Phasianidae > Meleagris > Meleagris gallopavo. Next base: position 64,088,272 of record NC_139406.1, on the reverse strand, counting down.
AGCTGAATGTTCCAAGGTCTTTGTGGATAGATAATCTGTGGCTATTTTTCCAACTCAGAATGTTCCACTTTCTCAAGCAAATGCCAAAATACACAGAAAATTACCTTTCTAAAATAAAGCATGCATATTTGATACACAACAAACATCAAGAATAATTTTCTTACCTAACATGTTAGGAAAAAAATGAATCCCTGAGTATGCAAAATTCAGCACCAAAATAGCCAGAATTTGCTTCAAGAAAACTTTAGAAGTTTACAAGGAATACTGCAGTGTTTGGCACTCTGATGGTCTCTCAATAATGTACTTCAATCACTAACTACAGTGTTAGTGTCAGTGAAGATGAGTAGTGCAGAGATTACTGCACAGTGTCACATTATGCCTTATATATGCCTACATAGTGCAAACTGGAAGAATTTTAGTAAGTTAACTGCTTGTACTGGTCATAGACCAGAACTCAAGAATTCCTGCAGCTTTGGCATATGCTTTATCATATATCCTCTCCCAAAGCAATTTGGTTGTTTAAAGGTAATCATTAATATCTGAGACGAAGCTTGTTTGAATTGTTTTCTAGCTACAAACATTTGTAGAATTTTAGACTTCATACTCCTAAAAGTTGTAACTTTTCAGTCTTTATTTGCCTATGTATCTTTTTAATAGATATGGAATTCAACTCTTGCATCTTACATTATTCTCATTTCAGTTATGCAAGATCTTGAATCTTGGGGGGAAGGAAATTATCCTTACTCAACACCAATCACTTTCCTGACTATATGTATAGTATTTGCTAAGCTGGGAGGCACCTGGGACAAGGAATATTTTTTAAGTTATGTGTCTTGGTCATCTTAGGCTGCTTAGATTATCTTTTTCCCATTTGGAAATAACAATGCCCACTCCAAGTACATTAAACACCTTAAAACTGATGTCCTATTTCCACAGCAAGGCACTTCTTATAGAGGAAATTATTCAAAATCAGAGATTGCTGTCTGTAAAAAATATTACAGCCTCAGAAATAGTATGTAAGTGTTCTCCCTTAAAAACATAGATTTTGCTTCTCTCCTATCTATACAACACAGAATAAAGCAAGATGCTCATATACACACATACAAAATACATTCATATATACATATGTTTTCTGCATTCATATTCAGTATCCCACTATAAGACAATAAATCTAAGAATGCAGTATTAGATTCCTACTATCCTATCAAAAAAAAAAAAAAAAAAAATCACTGTGTAACAGAATCTAACTTTCCCCTGCTGCTAAAGCAAATATTCAAGTTCTTTGGCTTTAAAATGACCTTCAAGTTCAAATGAAAATGAGTTCACTGCATCTGGAGGAATTATCAGTATTTTAAAATCATTTTGCAGCTTAGTGCAATGTAGCATAAATGGTGATCTCAACTTTTTCTTTCTCCTTCTATGTCTTCCTTCCTCTACCTCTTTTTTACAACAAATTCAAAACACAGGAGTAAAACTTATGTGTAATATGCTTCTGTTGTGGTTTAACCCAGCGGGTGGCTGAATACCACACAGTCGTTTACTCACTCTTCCCAGGGGGATGGGGGAAAGAATAATAAAAAAAAAAAAAACAACCAACCATGTAGAACTTATGGGTTGAGATAAAACTATTTACTAAGGCATAGAAAAGGAGAAGAATAATAGTTATGACTATGTATGTATGTATATGAATCTATATAACAAGTGATGCACAAGCGAGTACTCACCATCCACAGAGCAATGCCCAGCTAGATCTCCAGTGAATAGATAAGAGAGACATGAACTCCCACCCCTTCAAAAACCATATAATAGCATATGGTGTGGAATAACCCTTTGGCCAGTTTAAGTCAGCTGTCCTAATTCTGTTCCCTCCTAGCTCCTTGGGCCCTTCACTGAGAACAGCGTCTCTACAATACTGCTTAGCACCAGCTATAAATGTCAGTGTGTTATGAACATTCTTTTTCTCCTAGAAGCAAAACACAGCATCACACCAGACACTCTGAAGAAAACAATTCTGTCCCAGCTGAAACTAAGACAAAAGGAGAGCAAAGCAAGATAAAAACAGCCACAGGCTGTAAAGAAGGAAGAGTATTTTCAGAGGATGTAACCATAAAATGCATTAAAGCTGTATTGTTTTCTTACTTTTCCTGAAATCTGAAGTGTTATTTTTATGAAAAACCCCTGCAGGCAGATGCCCTCAATCTTAATCACCTCCCATTCCTTTCTGACACAGATATCTTACATCCATAAGTCTTCCCATAAGATGTTTTAATGTGCATAAAATTCCACTTCAATGTAAAATTTTACTAATGTAAATTATGCTGCCAACCATCCAAATGCCAGCTATCCAAAATTTGGTCTTTTGGATGCAGTAAGCTGTCTGGTCTGAATGTCCAAGCACAGAGAGTTTTATTAAAGCTTTCACATACAATCACTGTATATTTCTATGAATTTAATTATTTAGTTAATACTGGCTGTTGTGAATAAATATGGTATCAAAACATTTTCAGAACATCTACAGGTGTCCAGTGTTATTTTTTTCCCCATTTCTGGGTGATTTAGTGAATTGTCCTAAATATTACAGCTAGCGGCATTAGTTGGAATATCATTAATACAAAGCAAGAGGTAACTGCTGTTGCAACTGTTAGAATAGAATTCTTTCTGGGTATATGTAGACCGTAACTCAGCTTGAGGTACGTCTATAGCAGCAAATAAATAACAAATTAAAAAAGAAATTAATAACTTAGTGTTGAACCAGTGCAATTAAAAATGTATACATTTAGCATACTATTGAAAGAAAGCTAATTGCATTTCCCTAAATATAAAAGATGGCAGCAGAAATAGTGAATTAGCTATGGCTAACAATTAGCAAAGACTCTACTTTCCGTGTTGACATCCCTCCTGCTATGGGGAGCAGAATGGGAACAAACTTAAATATTTGATCATCCATCTTCAGAATAAGATTACCAAATTAAGTTTTTATTTCTGAAGGACAGTGAAAAATGAAGCTGTAGAACTGCAATCTTTATATCCTGCAGCATACATCAATGAGTCTTTCAAATCAAACCATATGTGGTTCACTCCTCAAAAGGTTAAGGATGCTTAACAACAATTTATCTGTCATTTCTGGGAAATGAAAGGATGAAGAAGTCCCTACAAATAACACAAATGCTTTTCAGACTTTTGCTCTGGTGTGTGTTGAAGGCTTAATGTCTGTCTGAAAGTTTGCAAAATAAGGTAGCACAGTAATTAAAAGTCAGTTGTTAATAGCTAGGAAACCTAGGGTGCAGACCACATCATGTGCAGTCAACTCTATTCAATGATTCCTCCCCAGTTCCTTACCTCATTTTTCCAATTAATATCAAAGTACCTTGAGAAAGGCAGCCCTTACAGGCTTTTTGCTTTGGATTGCATTTTTCTGCTTGTGTATCCTGTCCTGTTTTCTACCTCTGGGAGATCAGTCTTCTGTTATATCTTACAGTCCAACGTCTTCAGATAAAGCTTGCTCAGTCTAATGTTACTGTTAAAAATCATGGCCATAGATAATACTATAATTTAAGTTGCAGAAAGTAAAACAAATTGAAATAGAGATGTTTTTCTACTGTAAAAATATTTTAAAAATGAAAACACAAGGAATTAATTTTGATAACTTAATTAGGTGAAAACTGACATGCCAGAATCTTTGCTTTTAAACAGCTATATTCTGGACTGGTTTTTGGTTTTAATTTTTTTGAAAGGAGTATATTTTATTCACAGGCCAGTATGATGAGAACCATTTCACTTGCTTTAATTATCCTGTAAATACAAATTTAAGTGAATAGTTAGGAAGATGAGTCAGTCATAGGTAAAAACACTCTATGAGGATTATTTGCGGTACTTTTCCATGTTCTTGGCTTCAGTTTCATATTGGAAGTGTTGGAGCTTGCTATGTTCCAGTCACAATGTTTATTCTATCCACACAAATAAGAGGATGCACTTCATAAAATGCTACTAAATTTAACCTCAGAAGCAATATTGTAACGACAATAATATATACTGTAATGTATGTAATACATAATATATACTGTAATAGAAATAATAATGTTTAAGAATGATAAAAGTAATAAATGGGATGGCAGTATCCCTTTTGACAGTTTAAAATAATATGCTAGAACATAATGACATTTGTACTACCCTCAAAATAATATGTAAATATACAACACCAAAGTCCAGACTCTAAAAATACATTTAAGCGAAAATATTTTACTGCATCAACTACAGAAGAATGTCTCCTTGACCAAAGTGCCAAAACAATTCATGTGCCAGATCTGGAAATCTGGCACACAATAAGTTCTTCCTTCAAAGAGCAAGAATGAGTACCACGGAGGTCACAGTTAGGACCTGAGTTCTGACAGTTTCCCTTATTGTTTTCAGAGATCTTCAATGAAAATACCTTCTGGTATTATAGAATCATACAACAATAGAATAACTTATAAACTAATGTTTCAACCCCCTGCCTTGGGAGCTATCTACTAGGTCAGACTGCTCAGACCTTGAACATCCCCAGGGATGGGGGCATCCACAGCTTCTCTGGGCAACCTGTGCCAGTGCTCCATCACTCTCTGAGTGAAGAACATCTTCCTAACATCTAATCTAGATCTCCCCTCTTTTAGTTTAAAGCCATTCCTTCTTGTCCTATCTCTATCAGACCATATATAAAGTCAGTTCCCCTCCTGATTATAAACTTCCCTCAAGTATTGGAAGAATCTTTTCAACTCATGACACTATATGAGTCAGACTGCAGTTCTTCTGAATCTTCTAGACTTCGTCTGAAAATTTCTTCAATTTCAATTATCACTTCATGTGTAACTCTTCGCAGCTGATTTTGAATTTTCAAAAGTTATTTCTTTTAAAATACATATATAACTTTAGATGGTTTCAATATATTAATGCATGACTTCTGACTCTCCATCATAAGCTGGGATAAATTTTATCTGCTGCTCTATTATGCCACCTTTTTACTAACTTCCAAGTTGACAGTAAATAGATTCACTCCAAATTCCTTATGAAAATAGAATAAACCTCAAAATAATATTGTTTATGTTATATGCCCTGTAGCTTGTTTTTGATCTGCTTTTGTTTGTTGTTGTTTGTTGTTTGTTTTTTTTTTAATTATAATTGTATCTGGTTTTTCATCATATTATCTGTGAAATATATTTTTGTCAAAAAATATTTAAATTTGCAAACACAGACACATCATGATTTATTAGAAAATTATTTCCCCATTAATGTCATGGGAAATATCACTAATTCATAGTTTATACTCAAGAGTGTGCTGTGTTTTTTATTCATGTTTTTCACATACATTCTTCTACATAATCCTTTTAAAAACTTGTATGCACACACACAAACAACTTGAAACAGCATGGAGGTGATTTCAGGGTTCTGCATCTTATATATCATACATGTGCTCCATTTCTTTGACTTTTTTTAACCTGAGCTCACAGTAATCACAAACCAAATTGATTCACCTGAAAGAAAATGAAGAGATAGCAAAGAAACCCTCAGAGATGAAAGGTACAGTACTCACTAGCCTCTGCTCAGTTGCCCAGCACAGAGCTATCACTACTGTGTGGTATTATGAGGCCTACATCTAAAGTAATGCATCCTATTTATTTACTTTGGACCACAATGTCAGAGGCAGATGCTGATTGTACTGCAGTAGAGCCTGAATCTTCCCACCAATATTCCATTACTTTTTGTTGTCATACAATGGGTGGCAGCAGAGAGTGTGAGAAATGGCGTCTGACAAGGAAGAGTGTATGAATAAAGGTGTGTCATAGAATTCTTCTATGTGGAAATAATGGCACTCATTGACATTCAATATGCTTGATGAATGTTAAGAGACCAAACAGTGGATGTGAGCACAGTGAGGTGGTGGTGGTCCATTTCAGCAGTAGCAACAGCGGCACTGGGTTACCTAAACTGGTAAAATTTTAACAAGCAAAGCATGAAGACTCTTGTTCATCACTGGTGAAAATGAATAACTAATGGTAGTAACGATGTTGAGAAACAATGCTACGTAGCTGAGAATCTGCTGTACCAAATAGTATTATTCTGTTCTCTGTATCTGTTGTTGTTTCAATGGAAACAATCGAGACTTTACTTTTGAAGCAACCTACATATATTACATGGAATAGATAAAGCAATGCATATGGAATTCCACTGGGTGAAGTTTATAGTGTTACATTCAAGAAAAAAGAGATCAATCCAAGACTTATAGATGTGGCAGACCATTACTAGGAAACCAATACTCTGACAGTCCAAAGTACCTTCGTATTAGGTGAAAATTTCTTTTCAAGTAATCCATACACATTCTCTCAAAAACAGTACTGTAGACTATTTGAAAGGAAAAGGCTGAAGCTAACAAAGGAAAATAAGGACTTTTTGAAAAAGTAACATAGATGTTTTGGCATAAACTTCCTCAAGTCTGGATGTATGACTTCTGCTGGGTTTTCTATTGGGTTTCCTATAAAGGTTGTCTATAGGGGTTTCCTATAAGTAGGGTTTCCTATAACGTATGTCAATCTGTTGATTTCTGAGGTACTTTCAGCTCTTCATTTACATTACCAGTGAGATTGTTAAAAATCCAAGACTTTTTATCAGATATATCGGATTATCACACATCACATGTCTCTTTGATGTAGTTCATTAAAAGATAAGATTTTGAAAGAAAGAGAACATTTATGTTTGCCAAGAATTTCATGGCCATGGCAAAGCAGTGCTGACTGTGCACAAGTTCCTAAAATCTGCTTCTGTTAACCCAGTAGCTATACCAAGAAAATATTACATTATATATATTGGGGATTTTATACCAAAGAAGTTATCTAAATATATGTATATATTCTTCATTAAAATATTTTGTAATGCAAATTTTAAAGGAAGGAGGAAAATAAAAAAAGAAATAATTTCATAAAACATTCATAGAAAAATTACATGGCAAAATGACAATACAGCAATGTTTCACTTCTTTTTTCTTTCTTCTTTTTCTTTTTTTTTTTTCCTGCTACTAGGGACTAATAATGGGATAGAAAAATGCATGGCATAAATAGTTTTATATATCCTTATTTTGAAAAATTATTTTAAATAATAAAATGTCCATGGAACTAGATGGGATTTATCAGAGGATACTGAAGAAGCTGGCAGAAGTGATTGCCAAGCCACTTTCCATTATTTATCAGCAGTTCTGGTTAAAGAGGGAGATCTCAGATGACTGGAGATTTGCTAATTTGATGCCCATCTACAAAAAAAGGACAAAAGATAATGGCTGAGTTTATGCCAGAAGAGGTTCAAGTTGGATATTAGGAAAAACTTCTCAGAAAGTGTAGTGAGGTATTGAAACGGGGAAGTGATGGAGTCACCATTCCTGGAGGTTTTCAAGAAATTTGTAGATATGGAACTCAGAGACATAGCCTAGTGAGCATGAGTGATGGGTTGATGGTTGAACCAGCTGATCTTAGTGGGATTTTCCAACTTCAAAAATTTTATGATTCTGTGTGAAATTCACACAGGAGTCTGTCGGAAGATATGGCTTACCATTTGGAGCAAAAAGATCTTGAATGCAATCAATTAAATTGACATACTTACTATAAATAATTTCAAATTCAAATTCAATCAAATTCAATTTCCCAGTCAGCACAGGTTCACAGGTTCGTGAAAGGCAGGTCATGCTTGACCAACCTCATCTCCTTCTACAACTGGGTGACCAGCCTGGTAGATGAGGGAAAGGCTTTTGATGTAGTCTACCTAGAGTTCAGCAAAGCCTTTGACACGGTCTCTCACAGGCTTCTGCTGGGGAAACTGGCTGCCTGTGGCCTGGACAGGTATACACTCCTTTGGGTAAGAAACTGGCTAGAGGACCGTGCCCAACAGGTAGTGGTTAATGGAGTTAAGTCCAGCTGGCGACCCATTACGAGTGATGTCCCCAGGGGTCGGTACTAGGGCCCATCTTGTTTAAAATCTTTATTGATGACCTAGATGAGGGGATTGAGTGCACCCTCAGTAAGTTTGCAGATGACACCAAGTTGGGAGGTAGTGTGAATCTGCTTGAGGGTAGGGAGGCCCTTCAGAGGGATCTAGATAAGCTGGATCGCTGGGCTGAGATGAATGGGATGAGGTTCAACAAGGCCAAGTGTCGGGTCCTACACTTTGGCCGCAACAACCCCATGCAGCGTTATAGGATTGGGGATGAGTGGCTAGATGACTGTGAAGAGGAAAGGGACCTGGAGGTGTTGGTTGATGCTCGGCTGAACATGAGCTGACAGTGTGCCCAGGTGGCCAAGAGAGGCAATGCCATCCTGACCTGCATTAGAAATAGTGTGGCCAGCTGTACTCAGCACTGGTGAGGCCGCACATCGAGTACTGTGTTCAGTTTTGGGACTGAAAAAAAGACATTGAGGCCTTAGAGCATGTCCAGAGAAGGGCAACAAAACTGGTGAAGGGTCTGGAGCACAAGTCTTACAAGGACTGGCTGAAGGAGCTGGGATTGTTTAATCTGGAGAAGAGGAGGCTCAGAGGAGACCTCATTGCATTTTACAACTTCCTTGAAGGGAGGTTGTGGTGAAGAGGGGTTTGGCCTCTTCTCCCAGGCAACAAACAGGACCCAAGGAAATGGCCAGAAGTTGTACCACAGGAGGTTTAGGTGAGACATAAGGAAGAACTTTTTCTCTCAGAGAGTGGTCAGGCACTGGAATGGCCTGCCCAGGGAGGTGGTGGAGTTGCCATCCCTGGCAGTGTTTAAGAGGTGTCTGGATGAGGAGCTCTGATATATGGTTTAGAAACTTGCAGTAGCAAAGGTAACAGGAGGATGGTTGGACTAGATGATCTTGCAGGTCGTTTCCAACCTTGTGAATTTATGATTCTATAACTTCATATAGAGTCTTCACCTTTGATAGCTAGGACAGGAAACATATATTCAGATATAGAGATTTCAAATGCAGCACTTGCATCAGTGTCTAATGTATAGGTTTAGATTCAAGTGTGCTTTTCTCCAGCCAAAGATAATTTAAATGCTAAATTCTCTGTGTCACTAAGAAGTAGCCTAAGTGAACAAGGCTGTCAACATAAAAACTGCTATTATTGCAGTGCTAGGAGCAAGGGCCTTTAAAATAAGAAATCTGTATTCAACATGCTTTAGTTTGGCTTAAAATTACCCACATTTGAAGATTTTATTTGGAATGAATCAGATTCTGGTAATACAAACACAGAGTATCATTTAACTGTTCAACTATTCAACTATTCAATTAACTAATAAATGTATGCAGATGATTCCGTCTTATGAATCTAAAGGACCATATCCAGGTGGATATTTAGAATCTCCAAGGACAGAGACTCCACAGCTTCTCTGGTCAGCTGGTTCCTGTGTTCAACCATCCTTACAGTACAAAGGTTTTCTACATTTAAGAGAAATTTCCAATGTGTTCAGTAGTTCCCGTTGCCTCTTGTTCTGTCCATGAATGCTCCTGAGGAAAGCCTTGTTTCATCTTCTATATTCCCTCTCATCAGGTTTTTTATACACATTGATAAAATGTGCAGAGTAGAGGGGCAGGATCACCTCTCTCAACTTGCTGGTCTCGCTTCTTTTAAGAAGCAGTTGGCTTTCTGGGCTGTGGGGGCACACTGCTGACTCACATCCAGTTTCCCATCCACCAGTACCCCCAGGTCTTTCTCAGAAGGGCTTTGTTCAATTCTTTCATTCCCCAGCTTGTATTGGTAGTGGGGGTTGCCTTAAGCCATATGCAAGACTTTACATTTGGATTTGTTGAAACTCATGAGGTTCACGTGGGCCCACTGCTCAAGCGTGTCTAGGTGCCTCTTGATGGTATTCCATCCCTCTGGTGTGTCAACTGCACTTCACAGCTTGGCGTCAACAGTAAACTTGCTGAAGGTGCACTCGATCCCATTGTCAGTATAATTGATGAAAATATTAAAAACTATCTGTTCCAGTATTGACCCCTGGAGGACACAACTCATCACTGATTTCTGTCTAGACATTGAGTCATTGACCCCCGTCTCTGAACGCAGTTCAGTTTTTTGTCCATTGAACAGTCTACCCATTAAATCCATATCTGTCCAACTTGGAGAGAAGGGTGTTATGGGATAGAGCATCAAAGGCCTTACTCAAGTCCAGATAGATGACATCAGTGGCTCTTCCCATGTCTTTAGATGCAGTTACACCATCATGAAAAGCCACTAGGTTGGTCAATCTGAAAGCATCCATTATCTGATTTTCTGCTAAAGTTTATGAAGGCATTAGTTTTTATATTTTTTAATCATGGCTACAGATAAGTGCTACAGGTATTGGAAAGTGCTACTCTTTCTGGAGGGCTGTCTATCTAGCTGCTGTCCTGTTCCTGTGCTTTCTATCTAATTCAATTTGGCTGTGACTGTTTAGAGTCACCACCAACTTATTCCAAAGTTAAACAAAAGCGAAAACAAACAAACAAAAAACCTAAATCAAAACAAAAAACAATATCACCACTAACAATAACAAAATGAAAAACCGGACAAAACCAAAATCAGAAAACAATGATCTGAAACTTCCGGGCCTACTACAGACAACACAAAGGCAGGTCTCTGCAGAATTGTCCGCCCATGACAGATATAAAAATAGAAATTTGGTCTCAAATTCTTCAGTACTTATAATGCATATCAGTGTGGTACCCTGCTATGTCAGAGTGCCCAATTAGCAAGCATATTCATGATTTGGACAAGTCTTACCAATGCTATAGTGTTTATTACTTGGGAATTTTTACTTTAATGAAAACATATGCACATGCAAATTGTTGGTGTCTGTTTTATTGTGTGCCAGGGTGTGGCCAGAGTAACTTCCTGATTAAGAGATCAAGTTACGCCAGTGAATCACAATCTGTAACTCTTTAGTATCTGAATTCTCAGGACAATTTGATATGTCTTGCTGTCAGAATTAAAGGAAATTAGAGGAAATCCTGCTGCATCCAGTCACATTGATAGGACAGGGTGGTGTTTTCTTTTACATTTACTGCTGAGACCATAGTTTCAGCTCTTTGTCAGATGTAGCATGTGGGTTGTGACTAGATTTATGTAAGCAGCATTGCGTTTGAAGGCCCTGCAAGTCATGCAACCAGAAATATTGATTTTGAAAGTATTTTGGTTTGCTTTGTCTCCATACAGGTACAGATTATCTTGTTATTAAAAAAAAAAAAAAAAAAAAGAAAGAAACTACAGAACTTCCATGCTGCATTGTCTGATAGACTGTGGAGACAAAAACTGTAAAATAGATTTAACACAAAGCCAATTTCTTTGATAAAAAACAGGTTCTGCATGTTTTCAAGTCATAGTCAGTGATCGTTCTGTAACTAATGTCCCAGACAGTTTTGCTGGAGTCAGTGCTCAAAAGCACCCTCAATTAAAGACTATTTGTTTTAATTTTGGAATTGACTGTGTAAACAGCAATTCCTAATGGTATTTACTTGCTAGTGAGAAGTACAGCCATGTTAAACAGTACATGTCTATCTTTTTTTTCTTTTTCCTTTGTTTTATAATTTAGTTTTGCTAGGCAAAGCTGATTTAAAAACATAAATCAGATGCCAGGGAAGAAAACATTTCAAAGGTTCTGTACTTGGAAAATGCATAATACTTTATTATTAGCTGCCATAAAATTAGCAACCTGAGTTTTTCACTCTGCCTTTCAGAAAAACAGTTGCTTTTGATAGTGGAAAAGGAAGCTAAAATGATGTGGGAAAGAAAATATATGGAAATATTTTTACCTTTTGCAGTAGCATTTTACAAAGCCCTTAATTCAGGGTTTCATATACTTGATTCAGAGAACTTCAGTTGGTAAAAAATATTCAAATTCAGTGATGGAATCTCTTTGATTTTTGTCAGGTCCTTTTTTAAGTGTGAAGTTATCAGTCGGAAAAATGTAACTGGAACGTTGTTTTGGACACTGTGTCTAACTATTGCTTCCAAACAGGAAAAAGAAAACAGTGTCTTGAATGTCAGTTTAAGTAAGAAAACAATTTATAAGCATTCCTTTTCTGATTATCATTCTTAAATTTGCACCACAGCTAAATTATTGCTTCAATGGGTTAAAAAAATAGAAATTGTAATTGTGGTTGCAGTTTACTGTTTTGTTCCCTAAAATAATTTCCAGGTTAACTTTCTTCAAAGGCCATTTGCGCTCCAACGTCAATATTTTCACTTGTATGTTTCTTTAACAGTTTGCAAAAATGTCTGGTCTTATATTTCAAATATTCTTCTTATGTTCCAGCTACATGAATAAGCACATTTTTTCTCTTAAACGAATCTTTTCTAGCAGATTAGGCATGTGAGAATGTTGTGTGTGTTAAGTGTCATTGTCAACAAATATCTCATTCTTAAATTCAAAAAATTGTAAAAATACTAATAAAATATAGCAATAATTTCTCACTAATTATACAACCAGTTGTTACAAACAGGCAGAAGAGAAAAGTAGAACATGTCTGACCATTTCTCACAACATCAGAATGTTCATGCTCTCAGACAATTGGGGTCTGTGTCTGAAGGAGGAAGCCTGAAGTCCAGTCATAGCTCCTGGAAAGAGCTGTGTTCCTCCAGAGGAGCCTCTCAGCTCCTGAGAAAGTGCCTGCACTAATTTGTGAACTGTATACTGGAGCCTGCATTTAGCTATCTGGTATGCAGTGCATAGATTAACTCTTTAATAACAAAAACAGCAGACAGTGCAACATTTGTCAGCCTGTTTACTTACTGTACTGCTAGGTATTTAGACTGGACAGTCACCTCAGTAGTGCAATCACAGCTGAATGCCAGACATGGAGACAGCTCAGCCAACCCCTGTGTGAAGCATCCAGAGTGAGCACAAAGCATTTTCTGAACAAGATGTCAGTACTTGTACCAGAAATGGGCAATTCAAAATGCACCACTGAGAAAAATAAAGCACTCCTGACACATTGCATCCTACAGGGCACATTATTATTCCCTATTAACTAACAAGAAGAGAAGGAAAGAGATGCTAGATTATGTCTTTAGACCAAAGGAGTAGAGATCACACACTGATTTTCTGCCTTCAGACTCTCTAGTGAGAAGTTTCACGATGGGTTTTAAAAGTAGAGCCAGCAAAAATGGAAAGGAGACATGCACAAAATGCATAGAATGATCACTCTTTACATCTTTTGGAAAAGGTAATTTACACAGATTGAAGTAAATTGTCCAATAATGAAAGAAATAGTGCTGGCATTCTAAAGGAATGCTTTCACCTTAACTTGGAATATCACTCCCAAAGATAAAAAGATGCTTTGACATATATCTAGTTAATATTCAGAGAACACTATCTGATGTTTTCATGGATGCAAGTCAACCTCAAATGACCTTGTCCATAGCCCTGAGGTATGCCATTCTCACTCACTGCCTTTGTTCTTCCCAAAGTTTTTGGGTTCTTTTTTTTTTGTTGTTTGTTTGTTTGTTTGTTTTGGTAGCCTTTCTGTATCCTTCTCCTACTCCTGCTTTTTATTTTCACTTTTTCTCAGAGTAGGAGTATGAGTATGTGTCACTGGTCAGATAATGCACTAAAGCAGTCTCTAAATTGCTATCACAGTCTCCAACTTCCATAAGATCTCACCCTCAATACGGAGATATTTTTCCAATTTTCCTTTTGTCTCCCTCTCTTTCTTCTTTCTCACACCACTCTGTATAAATTGTTTTCCTGAATCTGGTCTTCATTTATTGTTTTTCTATTTTAGACTATGAACATTTCAGGGTAATGAGTATATCTTATACCACCTTTGTAAAATGTTGTGTACATTTACATTTCTCCATAAATTATGTTTAAACAACAGGAAAAAAATCCAGAAAAAAATTCCTTCAATTCCTAAAGAGTCAAAAATCTTTCTTCCTAACATAAATTATATTTGGATGAAGTCAAAGGCAACAGTCACTAGTATAGCAGTAGCAGTAATGGTTTATTGTATTGTTAGTTTATTAAGACACAAATTCTGAAATCAGTTGTGCAAAGGTAAAAACCTGACGGCAGTAACTGTTTTATGCAAAGTATGGTAATAGTGGGAAATCATTCTTAACAAACTGCTCTTGCAGGTCAAAGTAAAACATTCCACATGTGGAATTTAAAACTCTCAAATAAACCTAGTATCTCAGGGGAGGCACTCTGTAAGGGAAATATCAGTTTTCACCAAGATTGTCTTTCAATTAAAGTTTTACTTACATACTAGTTTGTTAAGGGGCATATAGTTTAGTAAAGTAAAACAACTCTACTTTAAGATCAAAGTATTTTGCAGCATGCATATATGCACGCACATACTGAGTTGTATCTTCCCAGGTTTTTTTGTGTGTGTGCACCTTTTTTCCCCAAAGTTTGTTCATTGAAACTTGAGACTTGACATTTATTTTCTGAGGTTTCTGTGGTTATTGTAGTCAGAGCTACCAATACTGCAGTAAAGTGAAGAAACGTGCATCTCATATTTTCTATGTGCGGTATAAAAAAATCCAGACTTCTGCAGATTTTTCAAGTATTGGTTATTTTATAATTTCCTTCCTTCTTTCTTATTTCAAACCCTTGTATAGATTGTATGCATGCCAGACATAATTTTCAACAACGAAATATTGAAATAGGAAATATTTCACAACATGTTCTTCATGTTGAGTCTGCAAATGCTATAGCACAAGTCTTCCACTTCAAAGATATACTCAGATGGTAGGAGTCATTAGGGAGAATGGACATACTGCAGGTTGCAAGTAGTACCATTCATTTTTTTAATCATGACTACCATACATGCAAAAATGTCAGTGTTGAGCAATTACAAAATGCAAGGAATCAACCTAAATGAGAACAGTTGGCTGATGTTGGAAACCAGAGCAAAGAAAGGTTAGCCCAGAAGAAATTTCAGTAGTTCCTTGCCACAAGGACAGAACCATTTCTGGCCAGCAGAGAAGATGCATTCATGCTGTGGTTTAACCTGGCAGGTAGCTAAGCATCACAAAGTCATTCATTCATTGCCCTCCTCCCAGTGGGACAGGGGAGAGTACTTAAAAAAAAAAAAAAATACAAAAAACAACAATGTAGAATTTATGGATTGAGATAAAAACTATTTACTAAGACAGAAAAGGAGGAGAGGAAAAAGATAATAGTAATGATAATTATATACATATGTATATATATGTACAAAACAAGTGATGCACAAGGAATTGCTTTCCACCTACACACTGATGCCCAGTAAGTCCCTGAGCAGTGGCTTCTCACCTATGCAATTCCTAACCATCTTTCAAGGTGTTTTTTTTTTTTTTTTCATGATGTCGTATGATATAGAATATCCTTATGATCAGTTTAGGTCAGCTGTTTGGGTTCTGTCTCCTCCCATTTCCTTGTGTCCCAGAGCCTCCTTGCTGGCAGAACAGTGCAAGAAGCTGAGAAACTGAAACACCCTTGGCTCTGTACAGCACTGCTCAAAAACAACCAAAACATCGGTGTGTTGTCAACATTATTTTTCTCCTAAAACCAAAACACAGCATCATACTAGACGCTATAAATCAACTCTGTCCCAGCTGAAACCAGGACACTGCACCAAAAGAAACATTAATGATCTAATTCCCCCTGACTTCGAAATATGTACTGTCCCAAATAATTTTTCACTGTTCCTATTCTGTAAGACTTAATTTGACTTCTAGCGTAGCATGCTAGATCAGTCCTCCAGATTGATCTACATGAAAGGAATATCCTCCATTTGGGGTGTAAAAGGAGTCACCATATCCTTTGTGACATCAGAGAGAAAGGTCTGAAGAGAAACACTTCAATATCTACAGATTACTAACGCCGTACTTACATGAGTATGGATCTGATGAGGATAACACTTCTTGATTGTTTATTTTGACTTTTCTTAAAATAGTTTCCATTCACATTCATTTTAAGACATAATTACTCTAAATATAATACTGTTGTTTCTTGCTCTGAGTCTTCAGGGACTCAGATTCTCCAGTGACTTTCTAGATGCTGGTGCATAATGACCTGTACCATATGATCTCTGGGGAATTTCTAGAGGTTGAAGGCCCACCAGTGGGACATGTACACAGCACTCAAAGCCGTCTCTTGTATAATAACGCAATGAATGAAAAACAGGAAATTACTTCTGTTCTTTAAAATTCCAAGTCTACCGCATAAAATTATCAAAGTCTGAAAAGGAAGCATATGTTCATGTTTCATATCAGAAGTCCATGTTAAACTAGAATGGCAAGGAGCTGAGTTATTTGTAGTTTGCTTTGAATAACTGGCCTGGAATTAGAGTATCTGAACTGTCTTGGCTCTAAATTAGTTTTGAAGACTCATGAAAGCTTAATAGTGCCGGCAGGATAAGTAGTATTTGACTTTGACTGGATCCTCCACAGTTCTAACTGTTTGATTATATTTTTAACAAAAAAGTACTAAGAGAGAAAGAATATCTATTTTTATTTGGTATACGCCAATGATGTAGAACTTATTAATTGGAAATTAGAAGAAATCTCCAGCTCCTATCTTTCTACAGCAAAAAAAAGCAATACGGAGCACATTAGAGCAATATGGCCTTTTCCTTGTCACCCCTTGAAGAAGAAAGAACTACTTGTC
This sequence comes from Meleagris gallopavo, assembly GCF_905368555.1. Classification (NCBI taxonomy): domain Eukaryota; kingdom Metazoa; phylum Chordata; class Aves; order Galliformes; family Phasianidae; genus Meleagris; species Meleagris gallopavo. The sequence continues at coordinate 64,071,648 of NC_139406.1, read as the reverse complement.
TCTTTGTTTTTGATACTGGCCTAAAGATTGCATTAATGAAACTTTAGAAAACTGGCAAAATTATATTGTCAGTTCTTGCTGGAAGTATGCTTTAAGTGTTTAATATTATTTATTTATTTTATGCCTGAAGAGATCTTATATTTCTTTGGGAATATATTTTATTTTGTGTTGATGAAGGTGAGATTATGTTAAGGTAATGATAAAGCACAACTTCAGGTGATGACAAGAGGGGAAAGGAAGAATATACAAGGTTTGCAAGGAGGTCAGTGGTTACACTGTCTTGTACCTGATACTGGCCAGTATATTGGAAAACAGTATGGGTACGGGATGAACATGATATGTTGCATGGATTTCCAGAGATGTAAAAAATTATTCCTTGCTGTTTGTTCAGAAGTTTCAGACGTTTTTATCATTTCATGTTGGTTAGCCTATTTTATTAGGTAAGATAGTGAACAACTCTGAGAGTAATATATTTCCACTTCTTCTGGTGCTTAAGCAAAACAAAAAATATTGCCAAAAAAATTAGATGGTTTTGGACAATTTTGTTTTGGAAAAGTGAAAGTTTAATACATGATATTTTGATTCTTTTTACATTCATTCTCCTTTCTTCTCCATTGGCTATAGAAAATATTTGGTTTCTCTATTATTCAGGACTTTTTTTATAAGAAACTACCTTGCATTGATAAAAAAGATGACTGTGGAGATGCGTACAACATTGTAGCAGGTTGGTTTAGAATGGAAAGATGCTAATCTACACATATTTTTAAATATGTGCCAAAATCAAACATCTGTTAGCCCTTCATAAACGTATTATTTACTTATTCAGTCTGAAAAATAAAATAAATGTTAGTTTTTTCACAGTCTATAAAAACTGCCAGGTCTTTACTGCACAGACCCAAAGAATTGTACCTTATTGTCTTAATCATACATTAATATTAAATTTTGCATTGTTTTCTGTGTGGAGAAGTACAATCAGAAATATATAATGCTCTGAGTTAACACGGAAAATATTTGTATGTAGGTGGAATTATAAGAGCAAAACTGGTGCCATTTTTTAAAGCTAAAGTTAAATTTATGACTGTGAGCAGAGCAGATTAGGCCAATAATGAGAAAGCTTTCATTATAATGCTTTCTATTCTGTCCCTCATGCATGGCCTCTTAGCTCTCCAGTACAAGCCCTTAGCTTTTTACTATACTCTGCATCCCATCTTTATGTTTGAACTGTAATAAGCAGTGCACTTGTCCCTGTCATGATTTTCCTCACCAAGGAGGCCTGTAGAAACATGTTTCTAGAGAATTACTTCTTCAAATTTCCAGTTATGACCCACCATTCAAAAAATCTCAACTGTCTATATTTTGGAACTCTTTGTTTTGGAATTGGGATGATCGTCAGTATAATGAAGGTGCTGACTTCTCTAACCTGTACTGCAATTCCTAGAAAGTCCGTGGCAGATAACAAAAGAGCAGAATGCAAAAAGATTCTTTTATCAGGGGCAAACCCATTTCAGTAAAAAGTGACTTCAGCTGAAAATTAATGTAAATCAGAGGAATACATACAAATTAAATGTGTTCATAAACTTGTCCATGCATTCTGTCCAATATCTTACAGACTTTTAAAAAATCCCATTCTTTTTTTATCTGAGAGGAAATGGGAATAACAAGGAATGTCAGAGGGCAAACTTTAGCATACACTGTGTATTTTTATAGGGTGCTAAACTGATGAAATAGGAGAAATCTAAGACGATTATAATTTATGAGTCACAGCCTTAGAAAAGCTGGTAAACAGCTGCTCTTTTCTAGTAATAGCACTGATTCATGAGAATAAGAAGAAGGCAACGGTAAAAATTTATTTTATTATTCATTAGATGCCAGAATGAGCGGAAGGAATTTCAGTGGTACACCCCAGTTCTTCCGGCAGTACTTCACATAATATAAAAAGATTTATTTTTTCAAGGCTATATCACATTGGTGGCTGTAAATAGAGAAGTCTGAACTCCACTTCTCAAGAAATCAAGGAAAGGAGTGAGAAGCAGAGCTGGCCTTTTCCCATTTAGTGGCCTTCGTCCTAGATAAGACACATTTATTTCAGGAACAATTAATGCAATAATCATTTTCCTGAGTTGTTCTGAGTCATACTGTTTGAACTAAATACTAAAATATCCTACTTGTAGCAGATTTTTCTAAACTTTAATTGATTAAGAGTTCTACTGTCACATTCCTCTGGTATTACTGCATTAATACATTTAGGCATTAATACTTTATAGCAAGCCTACATTTCTGAATGCCAGAAGACTTTGTGAGATATGTATGAGCAGAACGCAGCATTCTGGGCTGTTTTTAGAAGAATAATACATTTAACCGAAAACAGGAAATTGCTTCTTTTCATTGCTGTGTCCATTACAGAGAAGTATCTTAGACCATGAAGGAATTAAATCCAGTATTATACAAAATCATTAAAAATGTAATGGAAAAATAGGAATTGATATCGTATTTTCTCCAACTAGCTAATATAGGACTTGTATATAGAAAAAACACCAGCCTGGATGTAGGTTTTGATCATTCATAAAAGCTGTTCTTTTCTGTCAGGTCTGAGTGAGATCTGACCTTCATAAAGTTAGATAACTGTTTGATGTTTTATGGTAAAAGTTTCTCGACTTGAAACAAGTTAAATAATATATCCAAGAATTACATTTCTCTTCTATACCACACTAATATCTCAATACATCTGGGACTCTTTTTTTCTTATACTGTTCCTAATGGAGAAAATACCAGTTTAAAGTAGAAGCTCTTGATAGCAAACTTAAGTCCATGACTGTGAATTTGTGTTATTAAATTATTAAATTGCTTTTTTTTTTTTTTAATTTTTTTTTATGTCAGTCCCTAAGGATTTTTAGCATCATAATGGAATTTTAAAAAACTCTGATGGAATGAAGGAGACGTGGAAACAGGTATTTCTTTGCCATACAGATAGCCTGGTACCTTGTTAGGCTTTCCTTTATAAAGGCTGCTAAACACCCCTCTTCTATATAGCTACCTCTTTTTTGCTTGTAAAAAGTCTTAAGCTTCTAAACCACTAAACCTCTCTCAAAGAGAATTCAGACATATATATATAAATATAAAAACTCACGAAAACTATGAGTTTTATTTTATTAGGAAAACGAGCTGAAATGCAACAAGCCACAGTACTAGAAGCTCATTTGAATTACAGGAACTGAAGACAGATTTAATCTATTAAGTAATTTATTAGTTTTCGCACTATATTACTATCAGTCCTTCCTCAAACCTACTTTTAAATATCTGAATCTATAGATCTTCCATTACTTCCTTTGATATATACTGTTCCTTGACATAATATATTTCACTGATAGGAATTTATTCTATCTTAATTTCAACAAATTATTCATAGCTATATTCTCCTTTGCCACCATAAATAATTTTTCTTCATCCTTGGGGTGAAATCTCAATCCTTCAGAAATTATAACAGTTTTGCTCTTATTGGGCAAGACTACTTGGGTCAGAATTTGATCCTTATTTTTATGAGCTTGAGATACTTTAGAATGTTATAATAAGTTATCATTTACATACACTAGAAATATGTCTGTTTTAATCAGTCAGCTTACAAGAGATGGAAAATTGAAATATGAAGTCAGAGCACCACAGAGGAAAGGCAAAGGCATTCATTCAATACATTGTCATATGTCATTAAACAGGTTAGAAAAAAAGGCCACCAGGCAGGTGGAAGCTAAAAGAAATGTTGAATGATGATTGAAAATTATACATAACACAGACACTTTTAGAGCATGAAATCCTACCCTTTGTCTTCATATAGACTATATGTATATGAACCCCTTAGAGCAGAGAATAAAAAGGAAATATATAGGGGGAAAAATACCTACAGAGAGGTAAGATCTTGTAAGAGTAAAAAAATATTGAAAAATGAAAAATCAAATTCACTAGTGACTACCAAGTGTCAAAATATTCACCCTTTCAAAGAACGTTCAATCGTTTATGAAAACATAACAAATACTTCCAAGTGGTCTTACATAAAACAAGCTCTTCTGTATTGAGATTCTTATTACTATGAGCTAAGTAATTCATATCATTTTCTTTCTGTTTTCTTGGGCTTTCAGAATACAGATACAAGTATCACAAAGTGATACAGAGCACAGGTGAATATGTATTGGCATCTAGTAATGAAAGGCTTTACTTTAAAATAACAATGTCAAAGATAGAAAGTTTTGGCAAAGTAATGGAGTAGATTTACCTGCAATAAAGAACAAATTAATCTTTAATAGCACGGAATTATTTTCACATTATATTTTGCAATATGAGCCTGGAGAGAACATTTTTACAGCGAGATATTCTGGTTTATTCACTGTTTTCACTATTTCACTATTTTCAAACCATAGTAAGAGACACATAAACCGGATACAACTAATTTCTTTGCTTGAGGGTGTGCCAGTTACTGGATCAGGACAACTCAAAAATTAATAATTGTTGAAACAGTTGACAGAAAAAGGCTAGATATGCCATCATTCAAAATTAAATTTTATAAACAACTAAAATTACACAAATCGTGGAATCTTAACCTGCCAACCTATAGATAATGCCAACCATAATAAGAAAAAATTAACCCTCTGCAAGTATAAATATTTACAGATGAAACTGCTTCATAGTCTGCATTCAATGCTTTTCATTAGCCTCATTATGTATAGAAATTACACTTTCAAAACATGAAGACATTTAAATAAATCACTGAATAGACCAAGTACTCATTGTCTTAAGAGCAATCGCACCTCTTTTGACTTCTGTATATGAACATGCTAACAAGTCTGGGAAATATGCTTAAGTGGATGTAATTTGGATACTCACTGAGGATGCTAGTCCGCGGACAGCACTGATTCTAATACTCAATGACAGTCTAAGGTTAGCTTAACCAAAGTTGCTTAAAATCCAAGCTCTGGTCAGAAGACATCTTTTCAGCAGCACTTGAACCTGCAGGAACCATATACATTTTATTATTATTATTATTACTTAACTACAAAGTTTCCCGTGTGCCTACATTTGCAAATATCCAGAAGTACCCACTCTGAAGAGCAGAGTGCAGTCCTGCACTTTGCTCCGAGGACCAGACTGAGGCCCAGAAGTGAGACTTTCCCCAGCCTAAATATTTTGAATGGTTTGTGCATTCTCTGAATACAATTGAATTCAGGAATAATGATGAATTCCTTGCATAGTGAAATGATTCCTGTCACTTTCTTTAGAAGAAGTAGAAGAAACACTATCAATGTCTTTGGCCTCCTTCACATAAGTCTGCCACAGGTTGAGTATGAAGTAACAATCAGTATTTTTCCTTGGTGTAAGGGAAACTCAGTCACATCACTGATGTCCAGTGAAGCACCTCTGTCACTACAAAACTTAATGTTGTTCAAGGCTGGGTTAATGCTTCACTCTTTCAATAAAAATCACACTGACACAGGAAGGAATTTAAGCAGGAGAGGAAGAGTAAATTGCATGGGCAGTGGAGCATGCTTTTGAGAAGTAAGACTCTGGAGTCCCATTTTATCTTCCAAGCAATTGATATGAAATTCAGACAGTGATCAGAATTCCAGGTAGGCAACATTTTATGTGGATTACATTTACAGATACATTTAAAAAAATTAAAATTTTTCTTGTTAGTCAACATATTACATGTATCTTAAAAGAATTTCATCATCTTTCAAAAAAAAAATCTAATTTAATGTTTCAAATGTATTTATTTTCCAAAATAAAACTTTCAGAGTTCCAAAACTCTGCATAAGTTTTAATGTCCCCACATTATATTTTTAATGTCCCCCATATGGGTCTATTTAGCCTTGAGAAAAGAAGACTGAGAGAGGATCTGATCCAAGCCTATAAATATCTAAGGTGTGGGGGGCAGAGTGGCAAGGCCAGACTCTTTTCGGCAGTGTGTGGAGACAGGACAAGGGGAAACAGCCAGAAACTGGAGCATAGGAAGTTCCACACAAATGTGTGTGGAACTTCTTTACGGTGAGGGTGACAGAGCACTGGAACAGGCTGCCCAGGGGGGTTTTGGAGTCTCCTTCTCTGGAGATGTTCAAGACCTACCTGGACACCTACTTGTGCGACCTGGTGTAGGGAACCTGCTTTGGCAGGGGGGTTGGACTTGATGATCTCTGGAGGTCCCTTCCAACCCCTATGATTCTGTGATTCTGCGATTCTGTGATATTATATGTCTAACACAACAATAAATTGTAAATTTCATAATCCTTCTAGCCATGAAACTTTAATCTCAGAAACACCAATAAGAAACAGAATTTAACAGAGCTTTAGCATTAATCTTCAAGGTATTAAAATTTTCCTCGAGTAAAAAAGAAAACATTTTTATTTCTAGAACTTACATGGAATATTGGTAAGCGTCAGAAAGATTTTTTGTTCTTATTAACTCCAGCAACAGCCATAAGGCATTCTCTAAGGAAACAAATCTGAACTCACTAGGTATATTTCCATGGAACCAGGACAAACTTTTGATGCCATTCTAGCTAAGAATTTCTTATTACAAATTATGGAAACACAGTTCAAAATAATGGAGTTTTCCACAGTGGTCTGAGTTTTTCATTATCGAGATCTTTTCTAAAAGTATTTTTAAAGTTAAAAAATAGATAAATGCACCTAGCTTCATTGCTTTTTCTTATGATTTTTTTCATAAATGAAATGGATGAATAAAAAATAAAGAAAAATCTGATTAAAAGAAAAGCATAGCAGGCTTTTGTTTTTTTCAGGGTGCTTTTCTAAAATAATTCAAAATTAATGACAGCAACAACAAAAGTCGATTAATCATGATTTATATTCACTCATGTAAGGGATTAAGGAAACCTTAGGAATTAAGATGCAGATTACCTTTCTATTAGAGGTGCAGGACAACATATTTTAAAACTGAAAGTAAATTCAGCTGCCAAATGAAGAATATTTCTACACAATTTTTTTTCATTTCAGTTTATTTGGTGATTCACTTGAAATGAGAAGAAGAGCAAAAGAAAAGTAAGAGCTCAGATCCGCTGCTTATGTTGTTATCACAGAGTATTTGATCTATCATGCTTATCCTTAGTCATACCAAATCCCATGTATAGCTGCAAGCTGGCTTGGTAAGTACAGGTTGTCAGCATTACAAGTTTCCTTGTCCAGAGGGTCTAGAAGAAATCATAGAATCATAGAATGGCCTGGGTTTATAAGGACCACAATGATCATACAGTTTCAACCCCCCTGCTATGTGCAGGGTCGCCAACCACCAGACCAGGCTGCCCAGAGCCACATTCAGCCTGACCTTGAATGCCTCCAGGGATGGGGCATCCACAATCTCCTTCGGTGACCTGTTCCAGTGTGTCACCACCCTCTGTGTGAAAAACTTCCTCCTCATATCTAACCTAAACCTCCTCTGTCCCAGTTTAAATCCATTGCCCCTTGTCCTATCACTATCCACTCTTGTAAACAGCCATTCCCCCTCCTGTTTATATGCTCCCTTCAAGTACGGGAAGGTTACAATGAGGTCTCCCCGAAGCCTTATCTTCTCCAAGCTAAACAAGCCCTGTCCCCTCAATCTTTCCTCATAGGAGAGGTGCTTCAGCCCTCTGATCAGCTTAGTGGCCCTCCTCTGGACTTGCACCAAGAACTACATGTCTTTCTTCTACTGGCGTCCCCAAGCATGGACGCAGTACTCCAGATGGGCCTCACAAGAGCCAAGTAGAGGGGGACAATCACCTCCCTCTCCCTGCTGACCACCCATTTTTTAATGCAGCCCAGAACACAGTTTGCATTTAGGGCTGGAAGTTCACACTGCTGGCTCATGTCCAGTTTCTTGTCTACCAGGACCCCCAAGTCCTTCTCCACAGGGCTGGGGAACCCTCTCAAAGGGTTCTACGCTGATGAGTCAGTTCTTTTCCAAATAAAACCCATAATATAATAAGCTTTAACTATGTTATGAAGATGAAGGTTAAAAACAAATTTTCCAACTTTTTTTTTCTGCATAAAATTTATTTTAAAAGTTACATATAAAAGTTTTAATGAAAAATTTTGGGAAAAACCACTGCAGAGAATCCCTCTCTGTAAAACCAAAACATCTTTTTTTTTTTTTTTTCATCCCAAACAAAATCTACAGCCAGGACTGTTTAGTGGAATGAAAACAATTTAAATTGTATTTTGTTATTCCCATTTCTTTATTTTCTGTCATTGAGAGATAAAAGCTTTTTGTCTGTCTGTGTAATCTGCTGTCCTCCTTGGCCAGCACACCGATGATCAAAATGTAAAATATAAATAGTAACACACAGCAATTTACATTTAGCTTCATACACTTGTCAGAGGTCATTAAATGACTGTAATATTTTTGCAATAAGTTATTGTTGTTAGTGCAAAATAATATATAGGAAAAAGTGCACTTAATTCATGAGATTCTGAGCCACATTCTCCATTGTAATGAAGATACCATTTCTGAGATAGCTTGTCTGTATAAGTGATATTATATTTTTCAGTGCTTTACAAAGTACCTCTACCAAAAGCCAGAACTTCTTCATTCATCAGATTTCTGTGTGATCAGAAGGGTCAAAGATAATCCAGATCTGTGACTGCTGAGATGCAATGCAATGGGCTTTCTTTTGCAAGGACAAAACTGAACATGAATACAGAGGACAAGATTTCTTAGCCAAGAAGTGACATGAGTCACGTAATCACGCTGCCTTCAGATACACAGGAATATAGGAGGAGACTGCAGGAAGTGGCCTACCTGCAGACAACATCGTATTTCTTGAATCAGTAAAGAATGTGTGACTTCGTGTGGTGTCAGGTATATAGGACCTGTATTTGTTTTTTCTGCGTCTGAGTGCTTTTTGTTATAGCCAGGGGGAAATCACACAGAATTGTACAGAATCACAGGATTTGGAAGGAACCTCTAGAGATCACTGAGTCCAGCACCCCCTCAGCAACTTCTCAGAGCTCATGTGTCTTCAGACATTGTAAGCCTAGTGGGAAAGTGTATTTCTGTAGACTCCAGAGATCATGGAGTACTTACTGCCTCTCTGGTATGTTAGATTTCTTCCATCAACTTTATAAAGATCTTCTACTGTACAGGTTGTGATGCAAGATACGGGCACAAGCTGAAGTTCACGGTGATTTGTAATGAAGACAGAACAATCATGATACAATAGAAACAAACCCACAACAAAACATCAGTTGTACAATCCTATACTAAAAATGCTACCTTGTTTTTATGTATGATGTATCGTCTTGCATCAGAATCTGATCTTTGTAGGTGTTACTTGAGACAGGATTTCTAATGAAAGTTTGCACCCTGTTTCTTTCCTCACTTTCTTCAAGATTTTGTTCCAATTTATGTATTTATTTTTCATAATCTGAGGCAAGAGTATGATCTGTTATGAGAACATGCCTCTCTTAAACATATAAGGAAGGAGTTGTCATTTGAAAACAAGGATTCTTACTAGCTCAAAGGAAGACTTAGGAGTCAGAAACTAGCCCTGCATAAAACAGGCAGTAGAGAGCTGAAAAAACCACCTCCAGAAAACCAAAGGCACAAAATGATGCACAGCAAAAGAGGAAGCCAGCAGAAATGGGACTTACAGGACAGGATTCTGAAACAGGAGCCTGGAGTAGATTGTCATGTCGCTGCAGCGCCAATCTTTATTCATTGCCCTGTAGATTTAGTATCCCCTAGAGGGGACAGTATTTTTCTATGACTCTTACGTTTAAGACTTTGTACTGAAAGTGTGGGAAGCAATGAGTATAACTGTTTTATAGGGTTACTGCATCCAGTTAAACAGATCTTGGCTTTCAACCTACTGGCTGTTCTTCACAGAGATGTAAAGAGGTATCTCTGTATTAGATTCTGAAAAGCTGGTATCTTTGGCTGATATTATATTACATTATTTTAAAACATGCTAACACTGGAACCCAGAGGTATGAATACATTTTTGTTTTCTTTAATTTCAGTGGAAAACAAGCTAAAGCTGAAAATAAAATATGGTTCCTGGATAGTCAGTCTACTGTATACAGAGGATGGGGAAACTCAATGAAACCCATTCACAGTAGGTTAAAGTTGGCCACAGGAACAGCTGACATTGGAACATTACTAGAGAGACCATGTTGTTGTCAGTTTATTAATGGCTTCACGAACAGCAGAAATAAACAGAGCATTTGGTTTTAATTTTAGGTTATATTTGTACCCTACTAAACTGAAGACCCCAGTGACGTCTGTCTCAAGTAACTGGCACCACCTCTGTTTTTTTAGCAGACCTTGATAAAAAATGATTCAGCACTGAAGAAGTGCACTGTATAACACATAGCACATGTGCTGTACATCTCAGTTATCAATACACACTACTATTGAGAACTGGTACAATCCTATTTTTACTTACTTTCATTGCATTTAAGATACTTTAGCTACCATGAGGTGTTCTCATGTGATGACAGTCAGAAGAATGATTCACTGCACTTTCCATCTTCCTTAGCACTGTACCTCTTCAGCAGAACAGCACAGCTCTGGTGAGAGCTTGGCGCACAGTTAAAACATTTTGTACCCATTAAAAACCAGAGGGTGTGTATTGAGACTAGATGAATAACTAGCAGGGCTTCTTTCCTTTTCCCTTTCTCCTTCCCTTCCCTTTTTCTAAAAAGGTTTTCCTTGGATACTATAAGGAATCAAGACAATGATCAGAATCAAAGGCTTAGACTCAAGAAAATCTCCTTTCTAAGTGTCTGCAAACTCCAACTGTATTTGAACATTTCTTTTAAAAAATAGATATTCCTTCTCATGTAGTTTTTCTTATGTTAAAAAAAATATTGTTTTTTTATATTTGTTTCTAATTCTGCTGCTTCTGGGCATCAGTCATCTAAGTAAATCTAAATGACATGCCTGAATTCAGATGCATCTGAATTCAAATGTATTGTATTGTAGTTCATGCAAATTCTTTGTGGATATGTTTTCTTCTACAGAGTAATTCTTAGCTCAGAAATGTTTCATAGTGATCTTCACTATTCCCTGGACACTCAGAAAAAAAAGATAATTCAATTAGTTATTGGATAATATATATACATATGAGCAGCTGTACTTCCAGGGGAGCAGCTCATTTTCCCTCACATTCGTTTAGCATCTCTGTCCTTCTTCATCATGAAAAATAGTCCCAGAAGGCAGATTTTCACATCTCAAAGAAGACATATGCCTGCTTATGCCCACCATGACCATGCTTGTCTTGACCCATGCATTACTACATGAGTTGTGATGCGCTTCTTTGCTTAAGATGGCAAGAAAATTAATTCTAAATAAAACTTCTGGGTAGAAGATTCAAGTTACCAAGTTTAATTGTTTTTTATTAAATCAAAAGATTGTTAAGAATCCCAATATGTAGCTTCTTTTCTGTAAAAAAGAATTACACAGTTAATAGGAATCAGTACTAATTACATTCACAAACTGGTAGTTTTGACACGAAATAAAAAATCTTTCAAGCTAAATTCTTTATGTTAATAACTCAGCGTCAATGGTTTATGGACTGGTTTGGTTTGGTTCCGTGATTATTGGGCCAGGGGGACTCATGGACCCATGCCCAGGGAAACAGTAAAAGGAAAAAAAGGAAGATGGGCCTAAAAACAAAATAGTGGCAATGATCTGAGGAGTAAAGTTAATTTACTAAATAAGGTATCAGAGTGCAAGATAACACAATATAATACAGTTTCGGTTGTATTGGAATTGAAGTTAATAAACCAAATTAAATGAGAGAGAGTGTCCAAAAACTGAAAGTCTTACTCTACTGCTGAAAGCGAGATGGCTAGGAAGCACACATGCTGCAGAGATGAGCAGAAAGGGAACTGATAACAGTTTTATCTTTCCTTCTGAATGGAAAACAGAAATGCAAAGTTCTCTGGCTTATGTAGTTCTTCTCTTCTGAGAACTAGGTATCTGGAAAATTGGCAGTCCACAGAACGAGCATTAACTCTTTAACTCCCGCTGCACCACATGATGTTATGATGGAGAATACAGATAACAAAAATCATAAAGCCATGAGACTGAGAAATAAAATAAACCATTGCAGTTCAGAAGAGTGATCCGAAGATTTATTTTTGCATAAGTGAGTCATAAAAACTTCTGATAGAAACTGAAGATGAATTTTTTGTTATGATCATGATGGCGGATACAGAAATGTAAGGAATTCAATATATGCTAGAGATCAAAATATTATTTCAGTAATTCTGCCTTTGACCACCCAAAGGTACTATCTTGCCATTCCATATTTGCCACCTTTTCCAAGCACAAGAGAATAGCTTCCATATACCATACTAAATCTTCTAATAGGAAAAGAAGCATTTCAGTCTCAAAGTGTGAAAATTAAAGTTGACCACATGACAACTCTCCTCTGCGCAGTTCATCCATAGATTTATCATTAAAAAAATATAGTTAGCTTCAAGAAAAGAAAGTCTTTATTAGATTGAATAGAGCATAAATGTTCTGATAATTATTTGAAAGAAATAAGGAGGCAAACTAACACTTCAGAGAAAGTGTTTTCTAACAAGGAGCAGGCAGGATAGTGTTTGTGTTTATAAATATTCAGATGTCCTTAAATATCCATTTTCCCAAACAAATACTTTGCTCTCTCATGTACAGAACGCTTTGTTGTTGTCACTCAGCTATTGATCTTTATTCGAGAGTAATTTCCTTAACTTTTTAGTTATTCAACTATAATTCACACTTTTTTTATGAAAATTTCCCCACTGAGATTGATCATGAACAGTTCATTCAGTATTTCAGCCTCAGGTAATTGCAGATTAAAGCTGTGTTGGTTAATCATTATTATTGTCTTATGTCACATGATATTTTTCCTGAGTGAATGGATTTAGTGATTATAATCTGAACAAAGGCATAATGAGGTCAGTAGAGTCTGGGTTTCCCAGGAACAGGAATTCATTTAGTGAGCAGTTACAAATAAAAACTGCATCCTGAGGATGCTGAATGCAGTCTTAAAGTTCCATGTGGGAAGGAGCAGGTCTGTGTTGTTCTGTCACCTTAAAGAAAAAAATCACTTATGCACTTACTCCCATTATAATGGCTATGGCCTCAAAACAGATGGGCTGAAGAATATATTTTTTTAATATATCTAAATGAGCTGTGGAGAGTCAAGGTTATAAAACAAATTTTTATCTAATTTCATACTTAGAAATATAACATTTGAACTGCATGTGACAACTTTTTTAGAATCTTATTATATATGATAGAAAATGTACTTGAGTACTTGTATACTTGTACTTACACCTTAGATCACAGAGGTTGGGTTTTTGGTAATTTTTTTGCCAAGACAGTCTATCTACTTATTTTATTAAAAAAAAAAAAAAAGGAAAAAAAGAAAAAAAAGAAAAAAAAAGTAGGCTTTTAAGCCTTTCCTTTGGCACAACTGCTATTCAGTTTATAATCCTTCACACACTGCACTAAGCACTGATGAGGCCAAGCCTGGAGTACTGGTCCACTCTGGGGCTTCCCAGGATGACAAACATGGACATACTAGAGAGAGGCCAGCAAAAGGCCATGAAGATGAATTAGAGCTTGGAGCACCTCTCCTGTGTGGAGATACTGAGAGCTGGAACTGTTCAGCCTGGAGGGGAGGAGGCTCAGGGGGATCTCATCAATCTCTATAAATATCCAAAGGGAGGATGCAAAGGGAATAGAGCAAGACTCTGTTCAGTGGAGCCCAGGTACAAGAAAAGACGCAAAAACCTGGAACAAAAGGTTTCCTCTGCACTTCAGGAAGCACCTCTCTACTGTGCAAGTGACACAGCATTGCCACAGGTTGCTTAGAGAGGATGTGGAGTCTCTTCCTTACAGATTTTCAATATAACAGTCCTAGATAGTCTATTCTGGGTGTCTCTACCTGAGCAACAGCCTTGGACCAGAAGACCTTCAAAGACGTCATCCAATCTTAGCCATTCTGTGGTTCTGTAATTCTATGTTGTGCTATGAAGTTTTCTAGCATACACCATTTTAACTAACACAGGAGAAAAAAAAAAAAAAGAAAAAAAAAAAGAAATAAAATAAAGTAATTAACCTTCATTGTTGCTTTGTCCCAAACCAACTGCTCAGCTTCTCTAGGAGTAAGAATGAACATTGAAAAACATACTATAAACAACCTGGGATGCAATGTTTCATGGTTTGGTTAGATTTTTAGCTCCGTGTAAGATAGAAAGAAAGTTACTGGGACAGATTATTTTCTTAGAGTTCTTCCATGATACTCTTATTCAAAGTACAGTTTGTGAACACCTTTTGAACCTCAATATGCCAGAAGATTGTCTGTGAAATGACAATGAAATCACACATTTGCACTCATGAGGCAAGTAAGTCAACAAACAGAATGTAGTAAAGAAATAAATAAACACTCAAAATCCATTTTAATATTTACCTCTAAAAAGGTGGAGGTGAGGAGTGTGTGCTACTTTACAAAAGATTTTGTACCAGTTGTTTTGGAAAGGCTAGGCAGTAATTCAAACAAGAATGTTATAATCTGAACAAAGGCATAATGAGGTCCCAGGAACAGGAATTCTGAGATAATTCATATTGAGAAGAAATCTGCCAGTTATTTGTAAGACAGATATTTCCCTGAACAAACTCTCTGAAATGGCTGAAGAAATTCAGTTACCTTCTAAAAATCCTTTTTATTCCTTTGCAAATCTCTCATCTCCAAATTTTCTTTAGCAAAAATCAATTGGTCACAGGATTTACAAAGTATTTTACTCTAGTACGTAAGGTTTCCAAAATACGAGTTATCATTTTAAAGCTGGTCAGATTTTATGCTATTTCCAGAAGACTTTGGTGAATATTTTCACTAATTAAAAAATGAGAACAGAACTCAGCTATTCTGTTTCATTTTGTCCTCTATTTTGCCATAGGTTATAATTATTACACCCATTAAAAGCTGGATGAACAGTGAAATTGAGAAGTTAAATTCTTTGCCTGAGGTCTAGATGTGCGATTTTCTCCCATTTCTATGCTCTTTTTTTTTTCCTTGAAACTTTAGTCTTTTAGTTTTTAGATTCTAAAATGTAACAGCATTTCCATGTCTTCCACTCTTCTTTTTTTGCCTTGTCATAAGAAGGTAGAATTATTCTATAGTTTGAAAAATAAAACAACTAACAAGATTCCTAAAGAAAAATCAGATACAATTTAAAAGTTAATATTTAAAGTTCATGTTGATATTACATAGTTTTGTGCATAACAGAAAATATTTCCATATAACACTGTCCTTCCGCCTCTTTCTCCCTGTGAAAAGGTATGATGTTCTTTCACCAGAAGACTAACTCCATCCTTTCAAAGCCTTGTTTCAAGCTTCTTGAGCATCAAAACCTCTCAGCTTCTGAAATATGTGGTTTTCAAACTACAACCTAGGATCTCTGGGGATCCTGGTCCATAAATGGTCCATGGTAGGTAACTGAGAAAAGCATGCTGACTGAAAGCTTACATTCACTATCCTTAGACCTGTTACCTCAGTGGAAAAAATATCAAGGGTGCACTTCTTGTAAAAGTCAAAATGCACATCTGGGCCTGAACTGTTTGTTAACAAACACTTAAATGTCATTAAACATAATTACATTTATCCATTTTGCTTATTCTACAAGGTAGTAATGCAACCATCATTATTTAAACTCACACTTAGCAAGAAAAAAATAAATATTAGGAAACAAATAAAGAGATTGTGAAGGAAAATTGTGTTAAACTTTTAGTTAAGTGTGGAATGAGCCTCCAGGGTCAGTGCTTATAACACTCATCTGTAGAGGCAATGAATTCCAGGGCAGTCTTCGGAAAATATCTTATCTAAGTAAGTGCAAAGCTTGAGGCCATTTGACAAATATCTGGCTATCATTAAGTGAGAGACTGCATCTGGAAGAGAGAATCTGTATGCAGGAATTAATCTGCATATGTTTTCTGTAAAACCCACATGACAAATACTCTAATTGCAATAAGAAAATTAATCCTCTTTCACAGCCAGTACTATTAAGAAGTCCACTGCTTAATCTCTGTATTTCAGTAATTATGATGCCTCCAGAAGTTCATCTGAGTGCCTCCAGAAACTTAGTGTTCAGAACTTGCTGAATCTTACTCACAGATGACTTAACTTTTGTCATCCCTTGGCATGGATGTGTTACCACAGAGACAATCAATTTGTCTGAATCAGTGCAGTCTGAACAATGGAGCAAATGGAAAACTCTTCACAGCAAGAAACATTCAATTTCATTCCTGTGCAAAGACAACTCAGATTGTCTATTCTGCCTGCCAAGCAAGACAATTCCATTGTTTGGGACTTAACAGGCATTGTGGCAAAGGAAGTGAAAACACATTTTTGTTTCCAGCAATGTTAAAGCACAGCACTCTGCATCATAAATTTTGATAGCCATTCTACATTAGATCTTTTCAAATTTGGAAAATAATATTTGCCATCATGATCTTGTCCGATCTCTTCAGTTCTACTGTCAAAAATCATGTACCTGTTTTTTGGTATTTTTATATTAAGCAACATAGAGGACAGAGAGTAAAGAATTCACAGTCTTGAATAAGAAACAACATTAATTTTCCTTATATTATCACCTAGGGAGCTTAGGGCCTGCCCAACATTCTTTCTCCAACAGATATGAAATCTGTTTTTAAGCACTTCTTTCCTTCTAATTTCATTCTTTCCTCTACTTCCAAAATTGGTCAGCTACTTCATAGTTAATCACATTTAAGTAATAGTTTTACTTCTGAATAATAATGAAAATACAAATAGATAAGCAAGGATTGCATTTTTTCCCAGAATGAGTTTGTTTGTAAACTGTATAGCAGCCATCCATTTACTAATAATAAGTCGAAGGCCTAGAAATGTCACTTGAATTTTACTATCTTGGTATCTCTTCAACAGTACACATTTTTGAATTTCAAAATCAGTGGAGGAAATAAAATGACTTTGTAGTCTTAAAAAATGAAAGTTTGAAAAATCTCTGTAGAATGCTGAATAGATCCCACAATGTCTTCCTTAAAGAACCTATCTATAATATCACAGGATATTTTGTAAAATTAAAAGTATATTTGTTGCTGTTATTTTGCCCGAAATCCCTTTTTTTGTCCCTAGTAATCTAAATGTATCAGTGAAACTTCATTCCTCAGTTTTTTCTCAAAGTTTCCTTTATCTTTAAATGAATATTTTTCTAGAGAATGACTGTCACTAGACTAAAATGATCACACAGATATTTGAAATCTGTTTTGATGGCTTTGACTTTTTAAAATGATATTCTGAAATTCCAAAGTAGTTCAACCAATGGGGGCTTCAGGGTAGAACCTTAGTTAATAAAAACAAAAGTAACGAATGATGTCAACTCTTCCAGAGCAACCTTTTTTTAGCAGGAAGTAAATCTTTTACTTGTGAAAAATAAATTTTTCTTTAGTCATATGTTACAGATACTTTAGCCACAGATTTCTGAACAGCACATCTGTTTTTAAGACACTGCATGCAGAAACATCCCACATATTTATGTCAAGTAGGCCATGCTTCATCAGTAAGACATGTTTAAGAGAATAGGGAAATCCTATAATAGATCTAGAAAAGTAATATATACAAAACTGGGTGTATGTAACAAAATAAAAGGATGTCTTAGCACTGAAAGAAAGGTATTGGATACAGTTCTGATGTCAGTGGCAGTTTGGGCCATTTAAACTCAGGATGTGGACTTACAAAGAAAAAATGTGTGTACGTGGTATGAATGCAAGGAGTTTACTCTACTTATTAATGGAAGCCCAGCAAGTAAAATATCAAAATATTGGAGGGTACTCATGTAATCTTCCTGATTACATTTAAAATTATTGTCCCATTACCTATCTGATTCTGATATACAAATCCTTCTAGATTTTTGTCCCGGTTTCAGCTGCAACACAGGTGATCTTCATTGTGTCTAGTACGTTGCTATGTTTTGGTTTTAGGAGAAAAAAAGTGTTGATAAGAAACCAGTGTTTAGTCGTTGCTGAACAGAGCTGTACGCAGCCAAGGATGTTTCAGTGTCTCAAACTGTCCTGACAGAGAAGGCGCTGAGGAGACAGAATCAAGGTCTCAGACTTAAACTGGCCCATGGGATATTCCATACTGTATGACATTATGTGAAACTATAAAACTGGGGGTAGTTGGTGGGAGGTGGCTGCCACTGCTCAGAGACTGGTTGGGCTTTGGTCAGTGGGTGGTGAGCAATTGCTTTGTGCATCTTTTGTTTTGTGAATGTATATGTATAACTATGTTTACACACACATATATGATAATATGTCTATTATTATAATTACTAGTTTGTCTCTCTTCTGTTCTAGTAAATAGTTTTTATCTCAACCTACAAATTCTACTTTTTTTTTTCCTTGATTCTCTTCCTCATCCCACTGGGAAGTGGGGGACTGAGTGAATGATGGTGTGGTGCTGATCTGTCTGTCAGGTTAAACCACAAGTTTTCCAAGAGTACCGCAGTTTCTGATATATTTTAAAATGTGATCTGTTATTATATTTTTCCCATGAGAGATATTGAAATTTAAATAATCTGGAACTTCTGATATCTTGGAATGTTCCCAAAATGTTTCTGTATCAAACCCAAGCTACTTGGCCTGAAGTTATTACATACCTTTGAGTTCAGTCCATAGTATTGAACATTAGGATTGTCAGAAGATGTTTAAAAATGTGCTTGATCATCCACTGAATACTACAAACTTTCGAAAGGAAAGGAATTTCTCATGTTTAAAAAAAAAAGGATGATCAACAATAACAACAAAAAACTATGATTTCTTTAAAATTCACTACTTTATATTTTGTATATGGTCCTTTTAACTGCCAATTTAAAATGATGCTGTGAATGTTTTCAGATAGATAAAGCAGAAGTAACCCTGCAATAAATAGAGAATAATTACCCATACTTAGAATTGAGAGAATATTTAAAGCCCTGTTATAAAGAGACTATATATCTAAGAAAACAGCACAGATACACAAAATGTAACAGGTTAAATCTTCAGCATGCTGGGATTAAGCTCGGGGACATCTACTTGCTATGTTTATACATGTTTACCTACAAAATGACCCTACTATAAACACACCCAACCCTTGCTGAGTTCATGAGTAAATTTTGCAAATATGCATAAAGTAATTTAAGAACATAAAATTTGCCCTCTTTAAAACCACCAACATAAAATAAAATAAAACATTTTGAGTTTACATATAAGGTTGCCAGCATAAACAAGATTGGTTGGCCTTAATAAATTCTCTCCCTTCTTCCCCATAGACTGAACTTCCCGCTACACGGTGCCTTCTCACATTTATAGCTTGACTGCAAGACGACCATAAAATTTTGTATGTACTTCGCAGAAAACAGATAAGATTATTTGTATGACCTTAACAATGCATTTCCATTTCTGCAACCTTCTTCTTATAGTACTATTTGTTGATGTAAAATACTATTATCTTTCATATCACTTTTCTTAGAGATATCAATGTCTTTAGTTCAAATTCAAATGTTAGTAAATCTTTTGTTTTATAAGCTATGCATAAGTCAGCAAGTAGCATTATATTTTGAGTGTCTCAATTTCCTCATAAACAATTTGGCAGGTCTCAAAAGAAAATCTTCTACTCTCTCATTTCCTAACTTCTCAAAGCTGCCTTTTGAGTACTCTATTATTTTGAAAATTTTAAACAGGTGTAAAGCTGGCTTTTATGATTACTTAGCCAGAAAGAAAGGATCTGTTTCCAGCCGTAATAACAAGGAGCTGTAGTGTGCCACAAAACCTGAAAGTTAAATACTCCATCTTGAATCTTAAAACTTGGTATTTTTTCCAAAACTGAGATCCAGTTATTTCTGCTTTTACTAAATAATCCTTAAGCTTTGTTTTAATATTCTTCAGCTTTTCTCTGCTGGCTATGTTAAATGAAACAGGATGAGTTAGCAGTAACCTGTCTGAAGATGTGGTCAAAAATTTTTGAAAAATTGATATTCTAAAGAAAACCTCTATCTGTTCTGAACAATATTTAGAATAGAAAATTAAAAAATAAAAATAAAACCAAAACAATTATTAGATACAAAGAAGTATTCCACGATCTCAAACTCAACATGAGTTAAAAAAAAAAAAAAAAAAAGCTAAACTCATACCTACTGTACGGAAATTGTCTTGTTTTGAGATGTTCTGAACAATATTTAGAATAGAAAACTAAAAACAAACAAACAAACAAAAATTATTAGATACAAACAAGTATTCCAGGATCTCAAACTCAGCATGAGTAAAAAGGGAAAGGGAAAGGGAAAGGGAAAGGGAAAGGGAAAGGGAAAAGGGAAAAGGGAAAAGGGAAAAGGGAAAAGAAGGGAAGGGAAGGGAAGGGAAGAAGGGAAGGGAAGGGAAGGGAAGGGAAGGGAAGGGAAGGGAAGGGAAGGGAAGGGAAGGGAAGGGAAGGGAAGGGAAGGGAAGGGAAGGGAAGGGAAGGGAAGGAAGGAAGGAAGAGAAGAGAAGAGAAGAGAAGAGAAGAGAAGAGAAGAGAAGAGAAGAGAAGAGAAGAGAAGAGAAGAGAAGAGAAGAGAAGAGAAGAGAAGAGAAGAGAAGAGAAGAGAAGAAAAGAAAAGAAAAGAAAAGAAAAGAAAAGAAAAGAAAAGAAAAGAGAAAAGAAAAGAAAAGAAAAGAAAAGAGAAAAGAAAAGAAAAGAAAAGAGAAAAGAAAAGAAAAAAGAAAAGAAAATTAGGTTTAACAGTTAGGAGTGAGTATTACATTACAGTATGTAGATGAACAACTGTCTTGCTCCAGTTTATTGGAGGGAGAAGAGGTTCTTTTTAATATCCATATACCCGATGTGAGATTAAGAAACAAATGAACAAATGTTCAAATGTTGGTTCAACTAGTTTATCATAAATCCTAATCAGAGAGACGGGGAAGGGAAGGACGGTGACTATTATGAATCAGGGAGACGGGGAAGGGAAGGAGGCCCATAGAAAAGATAGGAAAGAAGCAAGAATTGCATAAAGTGGGGATAGTCACCACCAGGATCCAGCAGTGCTCCTGTTGCATGACTTTTTGAAGGTCCAAGGCAAAATCAGCAGGGGGGGAGAGCAGCAGCATGGCTGGCCTTGGGCAGCAAGCAGGTAGCAGGAAGAAGTAGTAGAGCCAATCAGGGAGGAAGCAGCAGGACTCAGGTAGCAGGCTCAGGAGAGTCCGCCAGCATGCAGGAATTCCGTAGTGAGGAATCTGATGGCAGACACCTTTGTTCTTCTTCAGCATGCTGAAGAAGAGCGCAGAGCAAGTCCAGGACAGAGAGAGGTAAGTCATGAGGTTTCTCATGTCAGAAACCTTTTCTTCTTCATGAGGATTCTGTTGCCAGAAAACTTAGCCTCATCCCTTTTTATCCTTCTTCTTCTGCCAGCATGGCATTCCTGGGTGCTTGGGTAAGAGTCATGTGCAGCACCTCCTGAAATGGCCATCTTCCTTGAGATAAGCCCACACAAAAGACCACTTCATGGTCATTAATCTGCGGCTTATCTCTCTCTTGTTGCCCCTGGCCTTGCCCATCTGTGTCCCCCAGACAAAGGATTTCTCAACCCTTGCCCAGAACTTGCTCGGACTTGTTCATCTGTGCCCCCAGCAAGCTTTGAGACAATGATGTAGAAGGATAATCTCTTACAATAGCTCATTAGAATGTACTGGTAGTTCACTCTCAAATTAGAGAGATATATTCAGTATCATTCCATAGCTGCCTTTCCTGGGTATGATCTATTTTTTATTAATGAGGTAGATGATGAAACAGACAGCACATTTGCTTAATTTACAAAAAAAAAAAAAAAAAAAAAAAAAAAAAAAAAAAAAAAAAAAAAAAAGCTGTGCCAGGGCAGCCCACAAATATTTGGCAGGGCAGGATCAAAATTTAAAGTTGTCTCAAAAGAAATGGCTTGAAAAAAACAGGATTTGGTGCGATGAGAGAACCAAATGTTACCTCTATATCAATCAATATTTGAATAGATGTATGATGAGAAATGAACAGGTAGACAATGGCAAGAAGAGAATCGAGAAGACTGAGCATTGAATGTGAAACATCCCATAATGTGAAACACTGCTATATTCTACCAATTTTCAAATTACTTGCCTCTAAAACACTGAAATCTTGTGAATTTGTCAGCATTTACATGAATTCAAATACTAAAGAATGCATTTTTGGTACTTCCTTCATGTATAACTTTGTCTTTTCCATGTTTCTTCAATAACATAATAGCTGTAAGTACGTTCTTATTTTCTCTTCTCCTTGAAGTATTTCTGCAACCAAATTGTAAATCCATTAGCTCCATTTATAATTTAATAAATCTTCCTATGCACATACAGAAGCCACCGCAGCTTCATCCTCCAAGCTCTCTTTTCCTAAAATCTAACTGTGAATGGTTGAGAAAACTCAGAAGAGAATCACAGACTGAAAATGTCTTGTATGTGTTCTCAATTACTGTTTTCTTGAGTTTTAATAAAATATATTTAATGTTCACTCTAGCACAAATCACCGTAAGAAATCTAACTTTTAAGTGTTTATGTGTGGCTGACACACCAGAAGGCTGTGCTACCATTCAACAAGACTTGGAAAGACTTGTTTTTGGCAGGGATGAACATGATGAGGTTTAACAAGAGCAAGTGTAGAGACTTACATGTGGGAAGGAACAACTGCATGCATCAGTATAAGTTAGGGGATGATCCGCTCTAAAGAGCAGGACCTGGGGGTCCTGCTGGATAACAGATTGGCCATGAGACAGCAGTGTGCTCTTTTGGTCTATAAGGCCAATGGTATCCCAGGGTTCATTAAGAAGAACTTGGTCAGCAGGTCAAGGGAGGTGATCCTTCCCCTCTTCTGTGCCCTGGTGAGCCCATATCTGGAGTACTGTGTCCTGTGTCCAGATCTGAAAAGGGATCTCCTAGGAGTTCTGCGGAGGGCCACAAAGATGATAAAGGATCTGGAGCATATCTAGAGCATATGAAGAAAGGCTGAGTAACCTGGGTCTGTTCAGCCTGGGAAAAAAAGGATGGATGAGAATATCTGATTAATGGTTATAAAGGGAGATGGGAGGCAAATGGATGAGGCCAAGCTCTTCTCAGTGGTGTGTAGTGACAGGAAAAGAGCAATTGACTAGAATTTTGAACATAGGAAGTTCCATACAAACATGCAGAAGAACTTATTTACAGTACGATTGACGGAGCACAGGGACAGGTTGGCCAGAGAGGTTGTAGATTCTCATTCTATGGAAATATTCAAGACCTGTCTGGGTGCCTACATGTGTGACCTATTGTAGGGTACCTGCAGGGGGGAGTTGGACTTGATGATCTCTTGATGTCCCTTCCAACTCCTGCAATTCTGTGATTCTGTGATTTACCACTAGAGTTCAGTACTTTTAATCTGTCATGGTCAGAATGCCACTTGCTTTAAGTTACATTTAAGATTAGGACACACAATTAAAATGTTTTATCTAATCATGGTGGCTAAACAGTCAAACTCATATTTAGTCAGTAAATGAATCGAAAGCTCCAGGGTATGCTATGTGCTACTGGACCTAGCCAACTCATGCTTGTTGGGCACTCAGTAAATATTTAAACCACAAAAACTGGATAGATTAAATAGTTTCCCTTCAGGCTTCTTTTTGCTGCTAAACTGAAAGATAGAAATAAAACCCAGCAGTAGCAGGCAGGAATACTATTCATTGCCATTCAGACAGTCCCCCCAAGGAAGAAAAAATAAAGGTTAATCATCTTTTGTATGTCATTACTATATTGTTCTAAACAATTAAGTGTCACTCGGATAAACAGAATTTCCATAACACTACCCAAACTCACTCCATTTGTAGACCTGTTTAAAGCAAAAGAAAAGAAAAAAAATCTTATTTTGAGCTTCTTTTTCTTTTCTTGATTACATATTGTTTATGCAAGAAATAATTGGAGTACCAAGGTTATGAAATGAACTAATTTAATTAACCAAATGTCAAAAGTAAGATAGTTAGAGAAGAACAAAAGGAACAAATATATAACTTGTTTTGGTTATTTTCATCATCCGCACAGTAGGAATACATACAAAGGATCTGTATTTTGTTATCATTACTACTACAAATATATTTAGTATTTAATTTCTGACATCACCATAGCGATGTGGCCCATACTGAGCTAGAAACTGACAATACACTTAAAGAAAGCTAGGTCCTAAGTGGAGATGATTCTGCCTAAGTGTATATTAATCACAGGCTTTTTTGAATGAAATAAGAACCCTAAATGCATTAGAATCATAAAAATCCTGTCAAGTTTCTTTCCCTTCCAAACAACCAGCCGCTGTTACCATGCTTTTGCTGTCAGTTAGTGAGCAAACAAATGCGGGAACTGAGATTCAAGGAATGTAGGATGGGTTATTCCAAGTATCAAATTTTCTCTAATGAGACATTCCAATAGTGCTTCATTTTTAGATTTTTTTTACATGAAAAAAAAATTGAAGGTTTAAATTTCTTCTCTGAATCTTGCAGAATTTTTTATTATTTTAAAATGCTCTTTACAATTAGGCAGATTTTCCAGAGCAAGTTCTTGTTGATCATCCATAAATTGATTAACCCATCAAAAAATATTTTCAGATAAATTAGTATTATAAACCAAGAGCAAGTATGCATTATGTGAAGTATCATGAGAATGTAATCAAACAGAAAGCACAAATTTCAATGTCATGGTTTCAAAAGCAGTTGAAACTAACCTAAGTTATAGATGCCTCAAGAACATTAATTTTGAATATCATCATGTTGTACATAAGAAGGGCATTATATTTATATAAGCTGTAACTTCTCTTTATGTCTCACATATTTATGAATAATATGCTACCTTAGTGTTGCTGTGAGAATCGCAGTTTCATTGATAAGTTTCTGACTTGTGCTGTTTAAGTTTTCAATACAACTCATGACAAATGTTGCATTAATCTATGATTTACGCAGTTATTTTCCTTTTAAAAACATGGTAAGCATGTGAAGTAGAAAGGCATCCTGTGTCTCCTTTGAGTGTGTGCAATATTTAAAACTAAAAAAAAATGGGAGGAATTCTCAAGGAAGAAAAAGATAAAGCTTGCTTAATTGCAAATTGATATAAAGGCACAGAGTCATTTGTTTCAGTGTGCAATTTGAGGTCCAAATGCAATAATATGTACCTATCTGACATTTTGCCAAATGCTTTCTGAATTGATTGCACACTGAAATTGCACACAACAGCATTGCACACAGCAACTCCAGACAACCCTTTTGGGGAGGAGTGGCTGGAAAGCTGCCTGATGGAAAGGGACCTTGGTGATGGACAGTCAGCTGAATATGAGCCAGCAGTGTGCCCATGTGGCCAATGGCATCTTGGCTTGTATCAAGAATGGTGTGGTGAGCAGGACTAGGGAAGTCATCCCGCCCCTGTACTCGGCATTGGTGAGGCCTCACCTCAAGTACTGTGTTTGAGGCACCTCAGTACAGAACAGACATCGAGGTGCTGGAGCAGGTCCAAAGAAGGGTAGCAAGGCTTGTGAAGGGCTTGGAGAATATGCCCTATGAGGAGAGACTGAAGGAACTGGGGCTGTTCAGTCTGGGGAAAAGGAGGCTGAGGGGAGACCTTATTGCCCTCTTCCAATATCTGAAAGGTACTTAAAGCGAGCGGGGTTGGGCTCTTCTCACTGGTGGGAGGTGACAGGACGAGGGGAGATGGCCTCAAGTTGTGCCGAGGTAAGTTTAGGTTGGATATCAGGAAACACTTCTTTACAGAAAGAGTTGTTAAGCACTGGAATAGGCTCCCCAAGGAGGTGGTTGAGTCACCATCCCTGGGTGTGTTTAAAAACCGTTTGGATGTGATGCTCAGGAACAGGATTTAGGTTGTTAGAGTTAGGGTAGTATGGTTGATCGTGGTTGGACTCAATGATCTTTAAGGTCTTTTCCAACCTGAGCGATTCTATGATTCTGTGATTTTATGATTTTAACCATGTACAAGTACAGAGAAGAATTCTGAAAAAAAATATGCTTTACTTAATAAAGAAAGCAGGCTTATAAGCAGGCTTATAGCTGATTCATATTGTCACTATTATAGACTTTCCAGAAAATTGATTCTTCTCGCAGAAACCAGGACACCTCTGTTGTAGCACTGGATGTTCCACAAGCATTAGGTATGGTATTGGTATCAAACCAAGACCGTTTTCAGCTTCCTATCAAACCAAGAAAATACGTTAATGGAGTGAACAAAGCTGCAATAAAGCCTTTGTAATTACATTTTTGTTTAAGTAGATCTTCTCTGCAGTAGTACACCTTTGTTGGAAGTCTGCAGACTGGCTAATATTCTTTGTGGTACCTTTGTGATCAGCAAAGGGACATTCAGCCTAAAGGTTATATTGAAGTCCAGTGTCTTAAAATTAAAGTACATAAATGGATTACAAACTGAAATGCATTCATGTCCTTGCTTAAAGGCAAGTATCTGCACAAACACTACTGCACTGATGTTTTTATGATTGCTTATTGTCTAGAATAATTGCTCTTTCAGAGGTCAAGATTCTTATGTAACTCCCATTTACTTCAGTGGGAGTCTTTTATTAGCTTCAAGAAAAATGGGAAAGAATGTTGTATTTGCATGCAGAGCTAGATGCCATCAGTTCCCTCATCACCTGACACTCAGCGTATGCTGAAACAGCGTTCTTAATGAGGAGAGGAGGCAGGATGGAGGGGGAGAAGGGACTAAAGCCCATTAGCTTCCCTGTTAAATCCATGCCTGGGACTTTATGAAAGGACTCAAAGAAATTGTAATGCAATAGTATCCGGTCCTCACAGCTATTTGCTCAACAGTCAGTGACAAGTTCAAATGATGTAATGCTTCTAGCATGTACATTGTTACTTAAGTGAGTTGCTAATTAATACCATGTTGAAAGAACTTCAGTTGGGTGTCAACATAGCCAGAGCTGGTCTCTGCAGTTTAGGGAATGTTTCTGCTTCAGCTCCTTCTGTTCTTACTGTCTGCAAAAAGTCTTCTCAAAGCAAATCTTTTTTTTTCCCTTTTCTTTCTCGTCTCCCCACTCCCCTCCCCTTCCCAAATTGCCTCAGGGCTCTTAATTGCTGCACACAGCACATTACAAATGCTGTTGCTACGTGATTTTAGCAAATTGAATTTTCTTGTGTCCTGGCAGATTATCATTTGTTTATTGACAATGGAAAATAATTCTGGCAAGACCTGGACTGTACAAATACTGATAGAATATAATGGAAAAGCTATTTGCGAATGATTGTCCCAAAATATCTGTGAGAAAGCGTGAAGTACACATCATATGCTCTAGGGATGCATGTGAATTTTTTAGATGCAGCTGTTCTTCAGCACAAAATCGTTCTGTCTGGTGTTTTATTCCCATGCTAGGAATAAAATACTTGTCCAGAGTCTGCAGTCAGCTCAGTACATAAACTAGAGGCCTTAAACCTCAGTGATGTTTAGAGGTCTAATATCTTCATATGGTGCCTATTTCCAATTGAAGCATTAGAACTAGTAATCAATATTATTTTAATTTTTTCATCCATAGCACCTCCTTGCAGTAGCAACATTTATATTTCTCGTTGATTTTTCAGTTTCCTAATATGTAAAAGGAACTGGAAATAGAATATCTAATGCATATCTATAGAATCACTTTTTTCCTTCCAAAGACAGTAGCTGTTCTCAACAGAGATGTAAAACAATTTTTGACACTCAACCTTAAATCATTTGTGAGTTTCTCTTATTTATTTTACCTTCTTCTTTGTATACTAAAGCTAAATATATTTTTCCCACCTGATTTATGTAGAGGATTTATAAATTTTTGGCCTTGTTTTGTTTGTTTTAAATGAAGACAAATCAATCAAGAATGAACACTGAATTACATACATGCTTCTCATTGCTGAAGTTACTGATCAGAGTTAATATGAAATAAATCCTTATTAAAATGTACTAATAGAATTAGTGCTGTCTCATCCTGGAACTATCTGCTCACATAGGTATACAAACACATTAGTCTACCTGCATCGTGACCATCCTTCCATGCCAAGGGCTGGCACTACATCACAAGTTACAAAACAAAACTGATAACTTCCACCAAACAGACTACCTTTTTACACAGATCAGTTCCAGACAGTAGCATACCTAACTCAGATATTTAATTATTAGATGCCATCTACTTGGAACATTGGAGTTTCACTCAGGATGTCTTCTGGAGTTTTCATAGGAACTGGCTAAAACTATGTCTGTTGCATATGAATTCCAATTGTCTTGGGAAATTACCTGGATCTAGGATACATTTCAGTATATTACTAGGAACTCTAATATTTCATCATAGGTACTTACAAGTAATTGGTAAATATCCCATTCAGTTCATTGGTAGAGAGATAAGAGATTCTAGGAGAGATTGTCTTAGTTTTGCTGAAAGCTAACTTCCTGAAAACAAACAAACAAACAAAAAAAACCTGCAAACCTTAAAACATTACATATTCCCAAATGTCAACTGTAAGTTCAACCGAAAGGCTATCACAATATCTTGAGTGCCATGTCTATTTAACAGTAAAAGAAAAACTGCTTCATATCACTTCTATCCATAGTTATCCATGAAGATTATGAAGGTTAATCTAAGGCAACAGGACATAAGTCAATGGCTAAATGACTAATACAGAAATCATGCTACTTTTATAGTATTTTCAGTTAAAACATCGATTGTGTGATTCTTGTGAGAAATGGAATGTAAAGAATGGAGCAGGGATTGATAGAAGTCCATGGCTAGAGCGCGTGTGTGTCTTAGTTGTTTACAAACAGGAAGACTAAATTCATTTCAGGGAAAGTACTCTAGTGTCCATAGCCAGATATCTTTCTTATAAAAATCATAAATCAATTGATTTTTTTGGATAATATTAATCTTAGAACATTTTCAGATTATTCAGATTCCTAAATGTGTCAGCAATAGCTACAGTCTTCAGAAAAATAGCTAAGTGGCAGAATATCTGAAATAAAGTACACATGTAAATGCATCCTGTTTTAGCTAACTTGACATCAGGATGATTTTTTAAATGAAGATTCAGTGCGCACTTCATAGAATTATATCTTGTCAAAAATTCCAGGTAAGTTCCATATCTTCTGTGTAGCAATGCCTCATTTGGTAAAATGAATCAAAACGAAGATTATGATGAAATTTACTTGTGTTCTAGCTTTCAAAACTAGAAGACAGAAAATTTTAATGTTATTTTTCTGATATTGAAAAAAATATATTTGGAGACATAAAGATAGAAACTTACTCTGTCATCTTTGTTTAAGTCAGTTCAGAAAGCCTAAAATACATAAAACAATGCTGTTTTTCCTGTGGAGTTTGACAATGGATGTAGAAATTCTGGCCAGTGATAAGGACTTTAAAGGTCACCCCACAAGCTCCCTAGATAAATGATCATGACACCAAGCCTGTTAGAGTTCAAGAAGCATTTGAACAATGCTCTCAGACATATGCTTTGAATTTTGGTTGGTCCTGTGTGGAGCCAGGAATCAGATTCAGTGAACCTCACCTGACTCAAGATATTCTATGATTCTATGATCCGGTAATAAGTGATTAGTCCTTCCTCTGGAAAGCAATACCGATATTCTATGAGACTACAAAAATCTTGGTTTTACAAACATGTTTTTTCTCCATGTCAATTCAGTGCTTTTCTATGCAATATCTTGAAGGATCTAAAAGAAGATGACATGACAATATCACCAATGAATGCCTAAATCTGAGATAAAAAACAAGAAGTAAGACACAAATATAACATTTCTATTAGTAAACTAAACATGGACCTAGGCTCAGTTGTCTTGTCCTGAGGGCATGTTACACAGCACAGGCAAAGTAGAGACAGTTTCTTGTGTTTTCCAAATATATACATCTTTCCTTCTCAAAAGATATTTATTCTTGCTGCTCATTAGGAATAACATCTGGCATATAATATAATATGTTTAAAGTTTACAAGCATGTAACAATATAATATCATATTTGTAGATTAGATGCAATGCTTATGGGATGCTTAGGAAGCAAAAGAGATGATAAGTATTACAAAAAGCTAGTGATTAGTCCCCTTGGGAATAGACCAGTGGAATCATAGAATCTTAACATCGCTTGGGATGGAAGACATCTTAAAGACCATCTAGTTCCACCCCCCCCTGCAGTGAACAGGATTTGTTCTTATCCATCAGTTTAACAAGCAGGTTCTTGTTCAGCCATGATGTTTTTTTTCCTCCTTTGTTTGGTTTCATATGCAGCAGGATGGAGAGCTCTTGTGCTCTCAGAAAGATGATTTTGAGGATTAACTCTTATTTCTCAGACACTAGACATGAGACTCTTTCCCTCAGGGAAAAGCCATTTGACAAGGTCTGGGTAAGAATATGACCTGAAATCCTCTAATGCAAAAGATATTTTCTCTCATGAAATATTTGTATTTTTTTCACTGTCATTCAGTCCCTAACACTGGTTGCTTTTTGTATTTTGGGCTTGCTTCATTTTGGTTAATATTCACTGAAGAATTATTCCAAAACAGTCCAGCATCTTGTGCAACATTTTGATTCCATGTAAGTACAGATAAGGTGCCAATATGGCAGGAAGCCATACTGATCTAGATGTGCTCCAGTTCTTCCAATGAGACAAATTAGGCAACATCTTCAGTGGCTATTAACTATTATTAATTTATTAACTTATGGAATTTCTTTAAATTTTACAAGTGGTATGTTTGACTCTCTTTACCTAAGATGGAGATGCTAAACATTTTATGTGTAAGCACAAAATCTGTGGTAATGTATCATGTCCACATGTGGCTGATGGAGTACATTATTTTAATCCAGCATTTTTTATCCTATTTAACATTTTCACATATTCAGCTGTACAAGTTAAACCTGATATTAATCAGTTTTGATGATCTTCCAGCATGGAAAATAATCTAAAACTGGAAATTTTTACCATTGTTGATTATCCCCTGAATGAGAACAGAATGACTAACGGAAGGCATCTAGTTGTGTAGAGATAACAGTACAGAGCTTATGTAAAACTCTGTGTACAGTTGGCAGCAGACAAAAAGATTTTTGTTAATAACAGACTGAGTGATTATTAAATGGTGCCATAAATTAGGCGAGATCCTGAATGGACAAACACAGACAATGAGATGGACTGAAGCCACTGTTATCTACTCAATTTAGATTTATCAACAGACTGAAGAAGACAAGCAGCAGCTTCAAGTGGCACGAGGTTGTTCTCCCTTCATATATAGATGTGGAAAGCAAAGCAAGTTTGCTGTTATTTAAAACTGGCTAATCCCCAAAACTGATCAGTTGTGAGTAAAGCATTTATAAAAATAGAAGATGTTACAGTTATGTAAAATATCACTCAGACCTACTCTCTTTCTGTCATTGAAGATGCTATTGAATTGATAGGACAAGAGACAGTTTTTAAATGATCCACTGTATGAGAATGCTTTTTAATTCACTCATAAATGATTCACTTTTCCATTTTGTTGCTTTTTACTTCCTCTGCTGTTGATTATAATGTGAAAAAGTAAATAAGAAAGAACTAAAAGTTCTATCTATTTCTGAAATTCAGGAAAAAATACTAGTCCTGAAGTACTCTGAATTTTCAATCAGTGTACTTCCTAGCAAGATCTAGCAGCTTACTTAGCAAAATATTAACAATCATCATCACTGTCCCAAGGGAATTGTTTGTCTAAGGGTAAAGAAACATTTAATTCTCACTGAAGAACTGATAATGCAATCCAAGTTTCTCTGGATCCTCATAACCTTGTAGATAACAGTGAACTGATTTTGCAATATACACATTTAATATAGTCACCATCCGAGGAGAATACCAAAACCAACTGATTTTAGAACTGAACTTACAGTCTTTATCAGCACTACCAAACAGTACTAAGTAAAAGTCAAGAATTTTACCTCTTCCAAGTAATCGAAGGTACAAAAATGACAGAAAGAGACATGAAATAATGACAAAAGCTAAAAATACCTTCTGTTTTCTCCCAACTATAAATAAGAAAAAACATTTTGTCATAAAAACCTTGTTTTGGCTTTTATTTTGTTTATATAAGGGCATAAAGAAGTCAGTAGGCAAAAATATAGGCAGAGTAATATATGTAAGATTCACAGAAGGCACTTAAATAGATTTTTAAAAATATATTTCTTACACCTTTTTCTTTCACTGTAGAGTCTGTTCTTAAAGAAATATATAAAATGACGTGGAAGATTTCCTTTGTAAGATTGTCATTATGGGCAGCATGTGAAGAGGTAAAACAACTTCATGGAATCTTGTATAAGATTCCTTTCATTTCCTCTTAAGGAATGAATAATATTTCAGTGATAGTTGAACATATATTTCATTATTGTAAAAAGAGCAAGTGGCAAAGGCAAGGCTTTACAGTTTGTAAAGTTTGTCCTCTCCAGTCTACACTGTTCTTTAAATGAAATGAGGTGAATTCTGCTAACACTTCTAACCTTTGTTCAAAGGACAATAAACGAAGTACAGATAATTGTATTGTTTTTAAGCTTGTAGTGCAAGCAATAGAGTCTTTATGCTTGGTATCTAAACAGGGATGAATTTCACCTAGAGGCTACTTTGTGTGGCCTTTTGTATGAGCAATTATATTATTATAAAATATGAGTTTCACAGATGAACTAAATTCCATCTAGAATCTTCACCTAGGAAAAAAACAAACAAACCAGCACTGCTGTGCCTTGTTCAGAATTCTTCTTCTTCAGAGATGACATCCAGGTGCATCCTTGAAAAGCATCTTTGATTTTACAGCTACAATAAGCATAACACAATTTAAAAGCATAGATGACACAGAGCTTAATTCAGAAACTGTTACTTATATTAAATTTAGTTACTATTCCCCTGCAGCTTTACATCAATATTGACTTCAAAGTGCTGGTAGCTTTCACTAATCTGAATTACTTTCCCGTATAATTCAAAACGTAATGAGGCAGCTCCTAAATGAAGCTGCTGACAAAACAAGAGGAGAGGCTATTAAAAATTATGTGGCAAAGTATAAGTCATGAACAGTGACATTTGGTGTTCAAAGTTGTTTTTTGAGCAAACCTGTACAAAAAATTCCACAGAAAAATCAGCTTCCTCAGCCATCTTTGTTGTGCGTCTAAGAAATGAAACTTCTACATGATTATTTTATTTCTGTTCTGTTCCAATCAGATTTTATAGTTATGCCCAGAGCATTGTATTTAAGCATCTTCCATTTGTGCATACGATCAGCACCTGCTATTATTCATATCTGTTTTGTGTCATTTGTTCTTTTCTTCTTCTCAGGTAGAAGTACAGGTTCTTGCTACAGCAACACTTTTTGTTGTGCTGTGGAAATGTCCTTCCAAGGGGAACTTGTTCTGAATTTATAGGTAAGCATATACGAATGAGGTTCCACAAACTTGTTTAAAATATTGCAATCAATACAGAGAGAAGAATACAACTACACTGTACTTTCCTTATGTATAGTGGCATTCACAATTAGCTGGAGTTTTCAAAATGGTTGTCTTTATACTTAATGTTTATTCTGTAATGCTTTGCAAAGATGAAGAAAACTGAAACCTAGTCTTCTGTCATTGTATTAGAAAAGAATTGTCCACTCAAATGGAAGTGATTTGTATATACTGTCTTTTGATCATGAAATTCATTTCTGTCTTGATTGGTTCAGTGTTGTTTGCTAATTTCATCCAGGAATTGAGAAAATGGCCAATTAATATAGCGATCCAATATGGTGGAGGTACCACTGTGCTTGGCATCAGCAGCACACAATAAATTAAATTTACAGCTTACTGTCCTCTGGTGTACATCTGATTTTCTTCATAGCATCTGATATGATCCCATGTTTTTGAAGAAAAACAATGTTGATAACACACTGATGTTGCTGAGCAGTGCTGTACAGCCAAGGACATTTCAGTTTCTCAACTTTTTGTACTGCCCTGCCAGTGAGGGGGACAGGCTGGGCACAAGGAGGTGAGAGAGAACAGAATCAGGACAGCTGACCAAACCTGGCCAAAGAGATATGCTATTCCAAATGATCTTAATTTTTTCTCAAGCAGCAGAAATTTTTGTCTTTAGGAGATGAACAATTACTCAGATATATACCTGTATGAAAATGTTGGAAATATTGAACACAAATTGAAAGTGAATCTTGAAAAGGATCCCAAGAGTTATCGAGAAACTCTTTCATTCTTTATAAGGAGACTATTTTTAAATCATAGATTGAGAGCTTTCTGTGAGTTGTCTTTTTGCTCAAAATGTGTTCCTTACAGCCCTACCTCTTCTAGGATTCTCTCACTTATGTGGAATGTAGAGTTTTTCCCTTATATTTATTTTCATCATTAATCACTAATATTGAAGGCAAGATCAGCCAATTAGTAAACCCAATAATCATATATCATGTAAGGAATACAAATATTTGTGATAAAGGAAGAATGCTTAATTTAATTTTTAGGACCAAATTTAGTGTGCTCACTCCTATAAAAATCAAGGAAACATATCCATGCAAAAAGAAACAAATTAGTGAGCAGATAGATTTCACAACTTGATTTTATTATTTACACTTATCTGAAAATGGTAGATCTTTGTTGCAGTTTCTTCCTATTACTTTTTTTCTTTTTTCTTTAAAACAATTCTGAATTTTTCAGATTTACGTGAGTGAAGGAAACAAAAAATGCCAGGGAACCCGCCAGATTTCAAAAGCCAAAGTATAAATTTTGCATGAACAATTTCAAGCATTGCTTATAAGTACACAATCAGCGTCATGGATTTAACAAAACATCCAATTTGAAATAACGTTGTAATTATGTAAATTGTTATAATTTAACAAGCCTCAACCTTCCCAGAGTGAAATGAAGCCCTTAGTACTCTATATCCACAACTTGACATGAATCGGTAGGCCACGTCTGCGCTGTACCCAGCAGTGTTTGCAACCTGTCTTTTTGGCAGCCCAAATGCAGTCTAAATTCAGGCTTTGTATAAATCCCATCAATTTTTTCAGGGCCCGTTCTCGGAGCAGACAATGTTAGAGACAGCAGGAATACAAAAATAACTTCCTTCCTTTACTCAGACTATTTTATCTGGCTGATACTATTCCTGTTAAAACAGAATAAAAATGGATGGAATACATGGTGGAGGTTAGACAAACCAGCGCATGCAGAGATGCCCTAAAGTGAATTCAACTCTTCAGGTTCCAGCTGTTTGCCCCAGGAAATACTACCCAGAGCAGTTTTAAAAAGGCTCCAATAGAGAAAAATAGTATGGGCAATTGGCAAATCTGATCACAAGCTTTGCAAGCCCAGCCACATGAAATACAGTGTAAGTATAGCGTCAGATATTCTGCTTTACATTCCTACTAAGTTGAAGGAAACCTCAGTCTTACTGACTCCACCACCTGGCTCAAAGCATTGCAACCTCTTCAGGAAAACTGATGTTAGTTCCTAAAGCTACTTAAGAAAAAAAAAGGCAGAAAAAGAGGTTGTGCAGCCTTGCTAATTACTATTTCTCTCCTCAGGAGTTAGTAAAAAGGCAACTATTTATCCATTTTTCAAATCCAGTAAAAAAAAGAGAGAAAAAGAAAACATGATCTCCTGGATCATATGTCCTCTGGAAGACTTCAAGGGACAGCAAGTCAGTTTGCAGGAAACTGAGACTGTATAGTTTATTAAACTTTGGAAGAAAGAAGGCTGAGAATTATTTAAATAACGTGATGGAAAGCATCTGAGGGGAAAAATGAAAACAACAAAGCAGAACAAACAAACAAAACAAAAAAGCCAAATGGTAAAAATAAAAGAAGTCCAAATGAGTTTAATGAAAAACTTATTAAGGGTGCGGTGGCCATGGCTAATGAACAGGACAAAATTTCCTGGAGTAGCTACCACCAGGAGACAAGAAAGTTCAGGATTAATACATATACATATTTTTTGTATTAAAGAGGGTCTTTTATCTCATTATGGGAGTACGGGGAAATTTTGAGCAATAAATGAAACAAGCAATAAAATATTAAACAGTAATGGGAAGGACAATTCTGTTAGTAGCAAAGGACGTTATGAAAATATACAATATTATTTTTGAAGTTAAAAAAAAAAGTCAGTTTTTTGGCTATGCCTCAAATAGAGAAAGCAAGATATGAATTGGGTAAAAGTATCATAAATTTTGTATTTGTTTTGCCTTCGGATTTGAAGGTCTTATTTTTACACTAGCTTATGTCAACTCTGTGACAGTCTTGGACTGATACAGTTTACTTCATTACAGTTCGGAAAAAAAGAAAGATCTTTAGTGTTTGGGAGACACAGAAATTCATAAATAAGAGATTGTTCATTAGAAATCCACTATCAACTCAGAACGTTTTAGTCACTATAATATTTTTCAATCTTTAAACTAGTAGTCTTATACATATTTCTTCCCACTGTATATTTGCATTAAATGACCAAGCACTGGCACAGGTTGCCTAGGAAGGCCGTGGTGATTCCTTGATAGAGATCTTCAAAAACCAACTGGTCGTAGGCCTGGGCCCCCTGCTCTGGGTGTCCCTGCCTGAGCAGGGATTGGGCCAGATGGATCTCTAGAGGTCCCTGCCAACCTCAGTTGTTCTGAGATGGTGTGAAATGTGATGGGTAATAGACCTTATATAAATCATAACATTTAACGTACAAAGTTTTTATCGAGATTTGAAAACCACCTCAGCAGATGACAGTGTAGCTTTCTACAGTGGTCAGATGGTTTGGTTTCAAATAAATTAATGCCAGGCCAATTGTTAAATTTTATTTACTGTTTGGATAGAAAATGTTTCTGCTTAACTGAGGAAAATCAATAATCCTTAGAAGCGTTAAACTGCCTCAAGTATTAGGTTGCATAAATAAAAAAAAATAAAATCTCTGCAGCTGAAAGGAAGGAATAAGAAAAATATCAGATGCCAAAGAGAAAGGGGAGACAGGTTCCTAGCTGCAGGCTGCATTCACGAAAAGCAACGCTCAGAGGAAAAGTTTTACTAAATTAATGGACTGCCTCTTAGAACAAATCACATGAATAAAGAGCCATTATTTTCCCTCCCATACCATTTTTGCTTAAATTCTCTAAACCTACCAAAAACTTTGTTCACCTTTGTATTGTAGCGTGCATATTTCCTCTTGCCTTCACTTCTACCTGGTGTTAAGGTTGACTGGCATAAGCACAGAGATGCTGCACCTGGTTGAGGAGGAATCTATGAAACTGGCCTACAGGCTACCTAGTCCTGTTCCACACACCGTTACTTAGGGAGTTGCGGAGTGCTATTTTCTTCTAGGCCGCTCTTGCCAGGTGTTGTGATGCAGTATGAGACAACTCCCGATGAAAATTGTTAATTGGAGTTTCAATGCTGTGCTGCATTTTCCTGAACTTTGTAAGTTTAAGAAATAAAAATTCATCTCAGGTATCAGGTCAACCTGCTGTAATTAACAGATGTACTTGGAATCACTCATTATCACTGTTCTACTTTTCTGTTGTCTAGAAAGACAGTTATAGAATAAAAACCAAAGCAAAGGTTTGGAAATAACAGGAAGACCAACATTTGTTCACAAAATATTGGGAGAATCCTCAAGAGGAACAACCATAGTTACTGAAAATCATTGTTCTGTGATCAGTTCACAAAAATAGAAAGTGTAACAATTGTCAGATATTTTAAAATAGAAATAGTAAGTATAAAAATATATATTTCCTTTGTTTCTCTTTTTCTCCCTTATCCTTCCGCTTTCCCTCACACTTAAATGTTTCCTGCCAGAATGTGTGTATTTATGTATGTGTGTATATATATATATATATATATATATATGCTGGTTTGCTATTATCAGTAAAAATTGTACAGTAAAAATTGTATAGTCAATAAAGGCTGATGGAAATGAACAGGAAAGAATATTGCTATCACATTGTTCATTTTGTTTCTAAAATTCAAATGTGTTTGTGATTTAGTAGGGCTATTTTCTTCCCAGAAGGATGTATTAAAATGACCAGGTTTTCAAAATGCTTCCCATCACACATATTGCATGAACAAAGGGGAGATTTTCCAAAGGACAAGGTGTTCATTTATTCTGATATGTCCTGCAGTTTATAAACCTGTAGTCCAAAAATTGAGTTTTTTAGCAAATCTGTCCCTAAATGTACAGGACGTGATCTATCAGGAAATATGGATGGGTATCTATTAAAGAACAGAATAAAAGAAAACAAAAAACACCATCAATGATTGATTAAGGTTCCTTCTGGATTACTTGCATCACTGGATTTTGTTCTGTCTAATAGGAAGCAATATATGTGTATTTTGTCTTCTGAGTATTTCTGAAGCTGTGCTATAGATGAGAGGTTTAGATTTTTGCAGTTTCATACATAATCATAGAATGTAATCTATATTGCACCTAATAATAGCAGAGAGTAAATCCACACAACTAATGTAAAGAAGTTCTTGTTCAGTCTCCATAAATATTCATAAATAAATGCAGATGAAAAATCCTAGCACTCCTGTGGGATCTGGGATGCTTTTGGGGCCAGGCAAAATATCATTGAGAACTGACTTAACACGAGTCCCTTATATCTATAAAAACAAGTACCTATTAGTTTGCGTGAGATTGCTCTAAACAGCTGGCTTTTTATATTATCCATTATTTTTACTGTGCTTTGGTTAAATTCTAGCTTTGCATTCAGCCCATAAATAGCTCATGTGTTGGGGGCTCTGCAGGGGTTTCTAAAAGAACTCCACTCTCACCAACAAAGAAAAGTAATGACAGTAAAATTGTTTCATGGTGCAGGGTAGATTTCTATCCCATCCACGCAGCAAATTCAATTCTCTCCTGCTTTGTTTCCTGAAATTTCCATCCTAGAAGAGATATGCCCTATTGTATAACCAGGTAATGTTTATTTCATTAGTAGTAAATCTTTAAAAATATCATCATTTTAAAGAGGGCCTTGTTTGCTTCCTGTGTTACCATTTTGTGTTGGCCAGGAAATGAGCCTGGGAATGGAAAGTTATGCATGCTCTGTTTTTTAAGTTTATGGAGGTGACAGACTATGAATCCAAATTAATGCCCTTTGAAGAAATTTTGTCAATGTTTATTTTCAGTTTGTTTTTGAAGAATGTAGACTACACCATCAGCTTGTGTAAATTAGCACATATCCCTTGAAGTCAAGCGAGCCGGCCTGATTGACACCAGCTGAAAATCTGGCTTGAGTTTTTAAAAATCACTGTGATTAAATGCTGGTGTTATTTTTCTTGAGTAATACGTTTACCAAAGTGGAAAATGAGGCAAAATTTCAGAACTTTCAGCTAGGTATCCTGAAAGCAGCTAGGACAGTGGGCCACCATGGGGAGTTTCTTCTACATGACAGTAAAACTAGTAAATCTTATTTTCCTAAAATCTTGTCTGTTAAACCAAGAATCATAGAACCATAGAATCATAGGTACTTCCCACTAGACCAGGTTGCTCAAAGCCTGGTGTTGTATGCTTCCAGGCAGGGAGCAACCACAACCTCACTGCGCAACCTATTCCAGTGTCTCAACCCTCACAGTAAAGAATTTCTTCCTAATGTGTAGTCAAACCTACCCTCTTCCAGTTTAAAACCATTTTCCCTTTTTCTGTTACATGCCCTTATAAGAAGTCCCTCCCCAGCTCTCCTGTAGGTCCCCTCCAAATACTCGAAGGCTGCTATAACACACCCATAGAGTCTTCTCTTGTGTAGGCTGAGGAACCACAGCTCTTCAGCCTGTCCTCACAGGATGGTCGCTCCAGCCCTCTGACCAGTTTTGTGGCCCTCCTCTGGACCTGCTGCGATAGCTCCATGCTTTTCTTGTCTTGGGGGCCCCAGAACTGGACACAGTACTCCAGGTGGGGTCTCATGAGAGCAGACTAGTGGGGCAGAATCACCTTCCCTGACCTGCTGGTCAAGTTTCTCTTAATGCAATCCAGGATATGGTTGGCCTTCTGGCTTGCAAGTGCACATTGCTGGGTCATATTGAGTCTTTCATCAACTGGCACCCCCAAATCCTTCTCCTCAGGCTCCTCTCAGGCCATTCTTCATCCAACCTGTATTTGTTTTTGGGATTGCCCCAACTCAGATACAGGACTCTGCATTTGGACTTATTGAACTTCACGAGGTTGGCATGGGCCCACCTCTCAAGCCTATCCAGGTCCCTCTGGATGGCATCCCTCCCTCTAGCATGTCAACTGCACCACTCAGTTGATGTCATCTGGAAACTTGCTGAGAATGCACTTGATCCCACTGTCAATGTCACCTACAAAGATGTTAAATAACACTAGTCCCAGCACCAATTCCTGAAGAATGACACTCGTCACTGGTCTCCACTTGAACACCAAGCTGTTGACCACAACTCTCTTAATGTGACCATCCAGCCGATTTCTTCTCCAGCAAGTGGTCCATCCATCAAATCCATTTTTCTTTAATTTGATGACCAGGATGTCATGCTAGAAGAAACCCTGCTCGTTATGCCAGGGCGTTTCTGCTGGTAGAAAGAGATCAAGGGAAATATTGGCTGTGTCAAGCACAGAGACAAACTTAAAGAAACTATAACTTCAACCCAAAAAGAGTTTGGCATAACAGGTTAGAGACCAGCCCACATAAGAGAAGGTAGGGAATGCCAAATTCAGTGAATTTCCTGGACAGAGAGGTTGTGAATTAATTTCCCTTTTCACCCCGTTTCTGTGGGTAAAGCAAATTCAACCTTGTCTGGAAGATGTGCTTGTGCCTTGGTGTACTAATGCTATTCATAAAAATCGGAGGTACAGGGTTAGTAAGGCTGCTATGTTAAGAAAGATGGTATCCAGAGGGCAATACATAGCACCTCAAGAAAAATGTGCGGTGATCGCACAGTCAAGAAAATGTGTATAGTAGAGAGAATGGAGCAAAATTGAGAAAACTAAGCCTACTTTTATGATTAAAAACAGTCCTGCTCAGTTTGTTCAAAGAAAAATGAAAGGCACTCTTATGTTAGAAAGAAATAAATGGTTTGCTTCCAAAATAAGTATTTTGAATAATCTGTATACCTCTTTGTTACTTTTATTTTTTCTCTGAAAGAATCTCCCATTGTGTTGAATGATCCATAATTCATGCCACTTCCTGCAACGTTTCTAACCCTGGATGCTTTACTTCCTCTGTTCCACACAGAACTGTTCCAGGGAAATCAGACAAAGAATATTTTCTTACATCAGTTCATTCATCACATTCAAATGTCTTTGACTTGTTTGTGGAGCTAATGTAGGAAGGATTTGCCTTTTGCAGAGTATTATCTCATTGTATTGCAAATGGCATCACAATTTTACATTAAATCCTCTGAGTGGAGCCTTCATCTGATGTACACTGGCATGAATAAACTGACGGAATACTTTAGGTCTGAAGAGGTCTGCCTGTAACTATGAGATTGAATTACATCCATCTGAAACAGCAAAACTGGTCATCACATTCAGCAGACTGTTTCTCAGGTAGAGTTTTTGGGTTCCTGACAGTGGAAATTGGAGACATTGTTTAGAGCTAGATGAAGATCACAGCCAAATATCCAGTTAGGAGAGTCAGACCATTAAACTGAAATCTTTATTTAAGGAGAAAAGTCTGGAAATGAGATGGTAGCATAACATAAGGAATATTGTTTGTCACTCTATATCTATCTGTATCTATATATCTACCTATCGATCTATCTATCGATCTGTCTATATAGGCTGCCTCCACTTACAGAATGAGAAGCATTCCTACTAATCCCTGCATTAAATGTCTGAAACCGTAGCCACTGTGTCCTGGTTTCAGCTAGGACAAAGTTCATTTTCTTCATAGTGTTTGGTATGATGTTATGTTTTTGCCTTTAGGAGAAGAATAATGTTAACACAGTAATGTTTTATTTTCAATTTTTCAGCTTCTCATA
Source organism: Meleagris gallopavo (assembly GCF_905368555.1). NCBI lineage: Eukaryota > Metazoa > Chordata > Aves > Galliformes > Phasianidae > Meleagris > Meleagris gallopavo. Next base: position 64,029,678 of record NC_139406.1, on the reverse strand, counting down.
CTGAACTTCCAGTGAGTGCCTGAGGGGCATAAGGAGCTGAGAGGGAGAAGAACCAGAACAGTTGACTAGGACTGGTCCAAAGGGGTATTTCATACCATATGCCATCGTGTGAAAAAAACTTTAAAACTGAGGGGAATTGGCCAGAGGGACAGGCACTGCTCAGGGACTGGGCATTTTTTGACAGATGGTGAGCAATTGTGCTGTGCATCACTTTTTTTAGTGTATATATACACATTTACATATGATTATCATTAATGTTATTTCTCTCTTCCTTCTCAATCTTACTAACGTGTTTTTATTTCAACCTACAAGTTATACCTTTTTTTTCCCAATTCTTTCTCCCATCCCACTGGAAGAGAAAGGAGTTAGCAAAAGGCTGTATGGTGTTTAGCTGCTTGCTGGCTTAAATCACAACACTGAGCAAATTACTTGCAGACTAGTAGGAAGCCCTAGGGGCAAGGCATAAAGAGGACATCTCCTGTCAGTAGATCAAAGCTGCTTCCCATAACATCATCACACAGAAGCTAGTATAGTGTAGTCTGGATAACCAGGCACTGAGATGGATTAGAAACTGGCTGAATGACCAGGCCCAGATTGTGGTGATCTGTGGTACAAAGTGTAGTAAAAAAGCCAGTAACAAGGGGTAAATACTAAGTCCAAATCTGTTTAACATCTTAATTAATCACTTGTATGATGGGGTAGAGTGCATCCTCAGCAAGTTTGCTTAAGACTGTGAGGGGTGGCAGATACACTAAAGAGCCCTGCTACCACCCAGAGGGAAATGAACTGATCAGAACCTCATGAAGTTCAATAAGGAGAAGTGCAGAGTCCTTCACATGGAGAGGAACAACTCCAGGCACCTGTATATGCTGGCAGAAACCTGGCTGGAAAGCAGCTTTGCCAAAAAGAACCTGGTGGTTCAGGTCAACACCAAGCTGAATGTAAGGTAGTAGTGTGCTCTTGCCATCAAGAATGCTAATGATATTCGGAGTTCCATTATAAAGAGCATTGTCAACAGGTTGAGTGATGTGATACTTTCCCTCTACTGAACACTAGTATAGCCACAGTTGAAGTACTGTGTCCAGTTCTGGTCTCCCCAATACAAGAGAGACCTGTGCATACTGGAGAGAGCCCAGTGAAGGGCCATACACATTATTAAGATACTGGAGCACCTCTCTTGTGAGGAAAGGCTTAGACAGAGTTGAGACTACACGGATTTGAGAAGAGGAGGCTCAGGGAGATCTCATCAATGTCTATAAATACCTGAAGGGGGGGGTGCAAAGAGGACAGAGCCAGGTTTTGTTCACTAGTGCCCAGTGCCAGGACAAGAGGCGATGGGCACAAATTGAAACATGGAAGGTTCCCTCTGAGCATCAGGAAACACTTCACTGTGTGGGTAACTGAATGCTGGCACAGATTGCCCAGACAGGTTCTGGAGTCTCCTCCTTGGAGATATTCAAAAGCCACCTGAACATGGGGCCTGGGAACCCTGCTCTGTGTGTCCCTCCTTGAGCAGATTTGGACTAGGTGACCTCCAGAAGTCCTTTCCAGCCTTAACCATTGCATAATTCTGTAATCATCTAAGACTTGAATGTCCCAATGAAATGGATTAACTACATTTTATAAAGTTATCTCTTTATTAAAACATCTAGTACTGAGATAAGACATTCAGAATAGGCCATGCTGATCCTTCTTTGACAAAAACACTTGAAACACTGACATAGGTAAAATTTTATGATGCTCTAATCATCTGGTGAACACATTGCTTCTTTCAGAAATATTTTTATAACTTGGAAAAGCAGAGCTCTTCATACCCCAGTTTTTGAGGAGCACTACAGGTATTTATGAGATTATTCTGTTCACTGAATTACAACAGTTTAACTGAAAAGATAACCCAACCTTTCATTTATCAAATTTTGACATTTTATCTAACAATAAACAGCTTGACTGCTGCATAATATGGTTTGCTAAATTGCATAGAGAACAAAATCTCTGTTGTCAGTATTGTCCCTGTGCTGAAGACGCCTTTGTTACCACACTTTCTCATACATGCTCATGTTCCTCCCTCCCTCCCTTTCTCTCCTCTCTGATTTCACATGAACATTTCCAGAAACAGAGCCCTGCAAGGAGTCTGCCATCCCATTCACCCTGCTGTGCATTGCAGTGCAGTATCACCAGAGATATCCTCTCAAGATTTTCTCTTTCTTTGTAACTCCTACCTTTTACTAGGAAGGAAAAGAGGCGTTTATGCCTTGCTGAGGCTCAAAGCAGCTAGGTTAGGTGAGAGGAGAGACACGACTTCTGTTTCACAGTCACTTCTGTTGCTAGGCATGAGTCGTGAGAGTTGAGTCACAACTTCAACTGTGCAGATACTTTCAGTAACTTCAGGGTCAGAACCAGAAGTTGCACTGCATAACAAGTATTCGAGCTAACATATATCATTTTGTCAGTAGCTTGAAGGAAAGAAGCTATATCCTTTATATCGGCTTTTTTTTTAAGGGACAAAGACTTTATTCCCTGTGTGCAGATTATCTTCCTTGTACTGTGAGTTAATCCCCATATTACTGCATCCTTTCTAACTCTTCACCAATGTCTAATGCTCTGAATTTTCATTTCTAACACATAGGTGTCTGGGAATTTGTTTGTCTGGGGAGTACTGTGTGGTTTTATTGATCAATGAACTGGGGGAAATCAAGCAAAGAGAAGAGTTTTGAGCTGAACAGACTACAAGAATTTTAGTTCATTTTTAAATTCTTCAAATTCATTCAGAATAAAACAATTGGTTGGCACCTTCATATTTTCAATCTTAAGTAAAGATTCATCCTAAAAATTAAGAGAAACTTGATCTGTTATTACATATATTATAATATATATTATGTATATATATATTTTAAGGGAAACTTGAACTGTTTATTTTAGAAGACTTTGTAAATACAAACAAACCAAAGCAGTTTGGGAAGCTTTCTATGACATACCATTCATCCTGTCTTCTCCTTACTGAACAGTTTGTTCTGCTTTCTGTATTATGTGACTTTAGCTGAAGTTTATTTGATTTAGGATAGTAACCACACAGTTTTAAAGTACTGAAATCAATCTTTATTATGATTTATTATTTGAATTCTTCTATTCAGGGACCATGTGTTTGGTACAGTCGTATAAGTTTGTCTTCTAATACACAATAACGCCCTGTTTTTCAGTAAGAGATATTTTCCATATTCTCTGAACCTCCGATGTTCCAGCCTTTAGCTGCAAACTAGTCTCACTCTTTTTGTTAAAGACCAATTCTGTGATAGATTATGGATGTTATTTAGTATATTTTAAAGAATATTCACTATTTTGCCTATGCTTTTGGTTAGCGCTAAATAAGAAGCTGGGTTGAGTACTCAGCCCTCTAGGGAATCATAGATGGCAATTTTTTATAGGAGTGGCTCTGAGTTATTCTGTTCTGTATTGATATAAGAAAAATAACAGCTGAAAGTATTCTGAGAGATCATGGTAGAGATGGTGGTTTTCCTTAAGTATATTTTAGTTGTTTTGATTGGACTGCACTTCTCCAGGGACTGTAATAACTACAAATTGAACTGAAGCATTAGCAGAAAAGAAGTCTCAACCAAAGAAAAATATGTATATTGTGTAATAGATGCAACAACACATCTCATTCTATGCATAACTTCCTCATTCCTAGGACAAATCTGTTCACATTACAAAATAATTAAAATTACAAAATAATTGCCTTGCAACTTATGGAAAACTGCTTTAAAATGATGTGGGTTTTGAAGCTTCCAAATATGAATTAACGTTAGTGACAAGCTAAAACTGACCATATCTGCATAATCTGCACATCACTGAATACATCTGTTATAATATGCTCGAACTCTCAACCGGTGGCAGAAGGACAAGTCTTTGTTAGTCATCCACCAAACCTTCTGAGCAATAATTGCTTTATTTTCAAAATGCAAACTGATCTAATTTACTCTGTAATTCTTACTGGATAAGAGAGGGGGGCTCAGAGCATTTCACAAAACTATTCTTCATTTCAGTTATAGGCATGCCAGAGTAGGACTATCACCTCCACTATAGCAAGCACTAAATCAACTCATACAATGTACTTCTTTGTGTATGGAACTGGGCTAAATCCAAAATCTGAGACTAAGTCCTTTTGCATAAAATGATTGCTCTGTTTCTGTGCTTAGCGCAGCCTGCAGCTCAAAGGTCTTGGAGTCGTTCTGACACAACAAAATAAATGCTTATTCAGAAGACATGATCTTTCAGTATGAATAAAGAAAACCACCCAGCACCAACAAGAAACAGATGGAATGGAGATTGAACCGACTACAGGGAGATTTATTTAGCAACTGTTTCCAATTTATGTTTGAGATGTACAGTAGCAGTAATTTATGAGAAGTCAAAGCCAGCTTGCTATTTACATTGCATATAAACAAGCCTAAGTGAATAATTATGCAGCTGAAGTACTTGTTTTTCAAACATTAGGTTAAGTTTAGGAGATTTGGTACCTCTTAGTGCTTTTTCGTTTCTCAAGAATAGTAAAAATAATTTGCATTGCTACAAATCCTGTGGAGTCTCTCAGATAATTGCAAATAGATGCAAGAGCAAATCTAATATGAGTTTTTCCATTTATTCTAAGCTGATACTCCTAGTATGGATATTGTCTTCATAAAGAACGTTCATACAGAAATATCTGCAAACACACCAAATGAGGTTTGTTAAATGTCATCTAAAAGCCAATGCAGACTGCATGTCTTATATGCAACAAAATTTCAGATTATTTTTAATATTGCTGGTGTTTGGTACAGCAGTTTTTGTTCAGCTGTAATGGCTTTCTGAACATCTTACTAAACAGTCAGCATACAGTGACATTTTTATTTCCTTATAATGCCCATGCATTAAATGAAATCCTTGAATTTTAAAGCCTGAGTGTTTTTGGCATTGAAAATTAAAGTATTTTGCCTGAAGAAATAGGGTACTGCAACTTTATTCTAGTTGTTTGGCCAGTGTATCTCAGTTCTTAACCAACAATTTCACTGCTAGCCTTCAGACATTCGCACCATTGTTAATGAAGACAAAAACAATATTGGATAAATCACCAGGGGCAAATACTGAATTGAGTAACTAGGGCAATTACTACAGAAATCAGTGTGACTAGTAAGACATGGAGCATCACAACTGGCGACTTTGTTCACATGTTCTTGACTTTCCTCCCTTGGTCTCTTATATTTTACTGTCCCTTATTATAAAAGCTGGTCTGATGTGGGCTTTCAGGTACTGCTAGCTTCTGAACATTTAAGACTCATTAGTAGCACTTTGTGCAAAATGCTGTTATGGTTTTATGATTTGGACATCCGTCTCCCAGCAATCAGGCTAAGATGAACAAGACATTAGATGGATCACTGAACAGCTGATGGCAAATTTCAGGTGTCATATTATCATCCTGTGTTAACATGGAACAGGAACAGGAATCACATTTGATTCTATTTTCACACTGCATGGCAAAGACCTCTGATTTAATAATATCATTAATAAATATTGATATTTAAAATATCAATTTAGTCATTTATTCATGACAGTAAATACAGGCGAGAGCTAATGCTGACGGCATGGTTACTTTTCCCATAAGCATAATTTATGTCTTTATAAAATCATATGCAATTTTCTGAACACTAAAGTATGCTCTCATCTGTACATCTAAAGCTCCGTAAGATGCATTTTATACAGTGAGTGAAACAAAACTCTCCAAGCTCTTCATTCCTTGTTTAATTCCCTAGAGTTTCGCAGATGCTTTAAAAGGCCTTAAGATAGAAATTGTGACAGTACAGCATTTTATACAGTATTTATATGAATTTCCAAATAGAATATTGCACTGTATGAATTGTTTTTGTCACTTCTAAATATTTACATTTCTAAATTTGACCCTTTGTATTACTGCAGAAATTGCAGGAAATAAACCTTCCGTTGTGAATTCACAGGAAGCTGGCTTATCTGAGCTTTAAGCCAAATTCAAAACATACTTCAAAAGCAATTGCCACACAGAGGATACTGTATATGTGAGTAACTTGGTTACATCTCTACTATATGAAATAAAGTGCCATGCATTTTTCTGAGCATATGCATCAATACAGGAAAAAAAAAAAAAAAAAAAGATATTAGTATTCCTTTATTATTGTTATTATTTATTGTCTCCTGATAATCCATACGAAGCTGACAGTTGGGTATTTACATAAAATTTGAGACTGGGTACTTCATCAGTTAAAAACACACAAACTTATATACAAATTTTCCTAACCTGTGTTTCAGGCTTAGTTCTGAAAATACTTTATGCATAATTTTTAGATCAGACTGTCCCCTACATGGAAATGAGACACAGCAAAGTCTGCAAACTCTCTAATATATTTCAATATTGACAAAGTTTAAGAACTGCTTCTCACCATCCCTAGTTTATGTCTGCCTAGTACTGTAAGCAGTCTGCTGGCATGAATATGGGTTCCAAGTTCCCTAAAACTAAAATATTCTCAAACACTTATCAGAATGGTGAGATGCGAATGACTTGTGTCTGACCACTTTGCTATCATACTAATTGCTGTTTAGTCATAAAATTAGCCACTCCATCTGGAAGCAATGCAGCATAGCAGAGAGACCACAGCTGATGTGCACTGCTTCATCAGGCAGGTGAACTATGCTTGACGAATACTTGATCCCTCTCCACATGATTCATATGATTTCCTTTTGAAAAGATTGCAAGTTGTAATTGGAATTACCACAGGATCATGGGATGAGTTTCATAGTATTCTTCCTTGCTTCAGATAATGCTTTTAAGGGCCTATTGCATTCACTGGGTTTACATTTCTTAATACTTTAACTCTGAAATTCATAAATAGCAGATATCGGTGTACCATAACACCTTGGGTTTTTTAAGGGGAGAGTGTTTATTATTTTAAAAGAGAATTGTTATGGATCAGTGCTAATTACACTTGACAGCTATTTGCTGCTCAGTGGCAGTCAGCACTTAAATGGAATCTAGGAGAGGTGGAGCCAGGCTCCACCCCATCCAGTAGCACAGGTGAATTGCCTCCACCTGTGCTCCTGTGGCTGACTCATTGCTTGTTTCAGGAGGTCAATCAGAAGTTCAGGCCGTGATCAACAGTTCCCATACGTTAACCATGCAGTACTTTAGAATGTGAAGTCTTACTTTCTTCTATATTTTCTGCTTATACTATAATATGCTCTCAAATACAGCTAGTTACTCATTCAAACTAGTTGTAACTATCCGACATATAGTTGCTTTGTTGTAGACAAAAATGAGTAGCTCTCGCTCTACAACCATTGGGAAACAGATACTTCTCTCATTTTCAACAGTTCCAAGGGGCCAAAGTTAGCTGGGGATTTCTATTTTTATAGGTTAGAATGCATGCGGAAAAGCAACCAGGCTCCCAAATTTGTGCAACAGGTGTGAGGAGAGTTACTTCCCTTTCTTCTTTAAACAGTGTTGGAGAACTGCTCCCTGCAACTCTTTAAATACACTGGAGATTGCCCCGTTTTTTCCCCCACAAAACACTCTCTTTGTTGTTACACTGCTGTGGATCCATCCCTGACCCCTTGCACAGGAACTCTCAGAAAACATAGATTTGACTTCAAAGGGGAGAGAGAAAGCAGACTTGCAGAACACAAAAAGACATCACAAACAGAAAAAAAAACCAAAACTGTTCAGGAAAACAAGTATAGGAAAAGGCAGAAATTTGGTGTGGTAGTTGCATTTCCATCTAGGACCCCTTTCACACAAGTAGTGAAAGGAAAGAAGGTGTGGTTATGACTGAAGGTTTGACTGCGGTGTCCCTCCCTCTACCCTGGGCTCTGCTCTATCCAAAGAGAGGTATGAAATTTGCCTGGTCAGAGAGCAGAAAGCTGGTTCACCACTGAAACCCTGCAGCACTGGTAACTTGCAGCAACAGGGTTGCTGCTGGGCTGTAAAGCCAACCTGTAGGAAAGTCTCCTGTCTGTGAGTACACTGTGTTTGCTTTCCCACAATGTAGTTTCAAATATCTTTACCAACAAGTCTGCTTTTCCTTAATTTCAGAAATTGCCTTATTCCATTTTATGTTCTGATAATGTTAACTGTTGTTATTATTTAAAGAATGCTGGAGCAAATCTGTCTCAAGCCTTTGAGTGACTTGGTGCCCCATCACCCCATCACAGTCAAAGCCTACTTGCACTATGGTTTCATTTCTGAGCAATGGTTAGTGACATCACTGTGCGATCTACACAAAGCTTCTTTCAATGCATCCTCCCCTGCCAATACCACGTTTCGTCTCCCTCATCAGTTAAACAAATTTCCCAACTAGAACTGATGAGGAACACTTCTCACCGGAAGCATTTACCAGAAGAGCAAAGGGCTGGATTGAGATGGAAAAAGGTGGCAATTTTTTGTTTTATAACATTGTTTTTTATAACATTGGCTTTCTGACACAGTTCCCCTTTGCAATGACAAAACAGTCTGCTCCCAAATATCCTGGCTAGAACTTGAAAAAATGACTGCAAGACTTACTCAGAGGATTCCCAGTGTAGTTAATAGAAATTGTGTGCCTACACTGCCTCTACAGCTTTTGAAATTTCAGGCTGCGTCTACTGCTTGGTTGTACAACTTGCAACAATTAGTTGAGCAGAAGGAAACTGTGTGGTTGCTAATTCTTCTTCTTGAGGCAAGGGAAACAGCTGAACAATAAAGGCCATCAAATGAATTCTAAGTAAATAATTTTTATTCAAAACAGATTAAAAAAAAAACTAACAAAGCTTGTCTAACTACATGAGGTAGTACATGTAGCAAAACAGAAGGCAGAATATAATATTCTGAAGTATGAAGAATATGAATCAGTTTACAAGTTGAAAGGAAATAAATTCAACAACAGAAACAAAAAATACCAAAAATAAATTTTAACAGCTTTTCAGTCTTAAAGCACAATACACTTTTCATAGAAAGAAACATAGTATCACCATTACATGTTCTCCATATACCATAATATGGTAAAATTAATGCACAAGGCTGTTCACCATAAATGAGTTTCAAAAAAATGGTGAAGCAACAAATGACAACTGTCACAAGGATCCGCACCACTATACTTCCTGGCCTGCAGGAATATTTGCCAGGTCATGAGGAATAAGCTTGCTATTTTCTTAAAATTTACCCTCATAATTTTGTATAGTGTACGGATACCATGTACAGCTTAAGCCCTCAAGCTTGCAAATAACTATGCACGTGTACAATTCTATGTTTTTTTCTGAAACCCAATTTAGGTAAATTGAATGAGTCACGTGGTAAAAGTAAAGCGTATCTTTGCAGAACTGCACCGCAGATCTGATGGTTTATGCTTAATTTACGGTTACTCCACTTCTGAATATGAAAATTTACTTTCAGACTAAGATCCTTCAAGGTTTTATACATCTCCCTCAATCTGCCATAAGACAAGAGAATATATGTGAAGGACTGGGCCATAGTGAATCGGTACCTTGAACTAAAGAGCTTAGCAGCATTCAATAAACATTGTATTTATAAATGTATTTAAAAAATAGCAAATATGAATGGTCCTCTCTTGTAGAAATATTTGTTTAGAGGAAGACATACTAATATGTTTTCTCCAAAGGACTTCTCTGTATTTTGTATTTTATTTAAAAATTGTATTTGAACTTGTTATGATTTGTGTGAAAATTGAAAAACAGTCTAGCTCTTCATTTCTGCTTGCATGGCTAATGCTACTGTAAATCATCAAAAAGTTACATATATTTTTATTTTACTTTAAGGCATGATTCATTATACTGAATTTTTGGGATGGCTTCTTTTATGTACATTAGAAATAAAAACTCAGGCCTCCCTATTTTTAAGGCTACTGTTAGTGGCATATATAAAGCACCATACAATAATATATTCGGATGAAGAAAACACAGAACATTTATGAGCTTTAATTAGCCATCTAGGAGTAACTGCTAAGAAAATATAGCAATATTTAACACAGGATTCAAAATACTGTTATTTATCAATATAGATTTTCAAATGGATTCTTCTCCCATGTTTAAAGATTTTTTCATTAAAATTTATATGTAATTTAAAGGTTTTTTTGTGGGAAGCAGTATATATCTTCTGTACAAGAATGTTACAGTTTTATACAAATTTTAGCAATGATAAGAAATGGTCTTTAGTATTCTCTTCCAAGTGCATGGTTTCACTTGCCTGTTTTATAGTCTACCCGCTTGATTCAAACAACAGCAAATACTCTGAATGCCTTGCTTCCTGGAGGATTCTGTAAACTGAAACATTAAAAAAAAAAAAACAACTGCTTTTATTTTTAAGATTATGGCACTTCTGTGACAACTTTTTTGAATTGTTAAATATAGCTCTAGATTCCTGCAACTCTTCCTATGACCACTCATAACTTTTAATAGCTAATATTTTTTTTATTTGTAACAAAATTTATTAAAAAAATCAATTTTTTTTTTCTTCCAGTAAATTTATTAGGAACAATTCATAACATATGAATTTCAAGTAATCCTAGATTTTCCTTTGTAAAGGAAACCAGAGATTCTGGTAGCAAAATGCTAAAGAACAGTTTATGGGAACTTGCAAAAGCATATATCTTATGTTGACTATTAAAGAACTACATTCAGATATAACTTGCCAATCCAAGAGATCACTTGCTCGTTCATTGTTTATACTCTAAAGGATGATTGCTAAACAGAATTTAGATTTTACAAAAACAAAGGAAATATATTTAAAGCACCTTCAGAACAGATTAATATGTGGCTTCAAAAGAAACAAAAACAAAAACAATGAAATTTTGTTAGAATAAATATTTTTGTAATGAGAACTGAAAGAACTTGTCATGTTTAATGATCTAATGCTTTTTCCTTTTGAAAAACTTATTTGAGGCACATCTGAGAAAGAAGGGGATATGGAGCAAACATAAAAAAGGGAGTAATTAAATATGTTGTCTCCACTGGCATTGCAGTCTTCAGTACAGTTCTTCGGTTTCACAAAATAAAAATTTCATGAGAATGGTCTCCAAAACACTGACCAAGATGGCAAAGTACAAATAATGACTGAGTTTGCAACACTTAACTACTTTTCTACGCAGTGAGGGAATTTAGAAGGAGAACAAAAGAAAACAATAAGGAAGTATTCTTTCTGAGGGAACTGGAGGATAATCAGGAAAAAGCCAAAGAATATGCAACTGAAATTATTCACCAAGGAAATGAAATATGTATTTTACAAGTTTCTAGGTTTGCTCAGAGGTTTATGAAAGAAAGGGGCAAGACGGCCTGACAACTGTAATAAAAAAAAAATAAGAAAAAAACTTCCAAGTTTTTTAAAAAAACTTTCTGAGATTTTACAGAGGGTAAAAATCATTCATAGTTTTACAGGAATTAGGAAGTTTTTCTTAAGGTTATATCTTTTTCTTCCTGTAGAACCTGGAGAGCTCCTTCAGGAATTAAATTTGATTTGCAATGTACAGCCATGAGTTATCATCACAGAACTCACTACTATACTGAGTATAATTAAATGAACTTCCACAGCACATCTGTGTCTTTCAGAAAAACTGATAAAAACAGTAAAACCGTTAAAAAATAGAAACTAAAAAACTTTTAAAGATTTCTGTGCATCAATCGTGGTCCAGGCTTATTGGTTTGGTACTATATAAACCTGTAAAGTCCATTTCAGAGTGAACGAATGAACCTGCAACTAGCTACCAGTACCAGCCTATCACAGATTCTCTCAGAAAGAATAGATTGCTGATATTAATTTTAAAAAATCACAAATAAACCAGAGGTGTTTTTTATTATTCTATTGCAACATAAACAGAAAAATAAACAAGAGGGTTATTTATTATTTTTTTTCATAAGCAGCTTTTTAGAATAATGATTTAAGAGCTTAGAGGAGGCAGGCAGCTCTGGTACCACAGCTTCTACAAAGTCACTGCAGCTCTTACACAAGCTCTGTAAATCACCCATGTTGGCCTAATGGTTACTAGCTGTGCCACAGGTGCAAACAGATATAACGCAAGACTTTATTATCTTATCAAGGTGAAGAGTAAACAGTAATATTAGAAAATGAGCTCTGTACCTTTCTGAAAATATGCCATTTTGGAAGGAAGCAATGTACAGTTTTCTTTTGTCTACTGGCATAACATCAACATAGCCACCCTCGTTGCGGACTACGCCAGCATGTACAGCTGCCCGGCAGATACTGGATATCTAAGAAAGAATAAGGAGAAGCTTAGTATTCATTTTTCTATTTCAAAAGTTTTTAGAAAAAAATAAAAATGTGTAAACCAAGTTTTAGGAAACGTGAAATAATTACACTCACTGCATGACTGATTTTATTAATCTTTAGTGTCCTTAAATCAGTTACATACAGATTAAGCCAATTTATAGAAGTAATACAGCCACTGTCTCTTCAGCAAGGTTTCACAGCATGATCCAAAAATCATTTATTTCGGCCTATTTCATTTCAAGAAAGAAACATGTTTAAATTCTTGGGCTTTTCACAATGAAAGGTTCCATCTGCCTTCATTTCAGTAGCAGAGAGGTAGTGAAAACCAAACCTATGTCCATGAATTATTATAAATCAGGAAATTCTGTTAAATCTCCAGTCATAGCCAAACAGTGGAACAGCACAGTAGCAAAGGCATACTGCAGTTGTATGTTTCTAGGAAGAGATGTCCTACCCCAAAAGTAAGAGGGATAGAGGACAGCAATTCCATCTCCATCTGAATAACCTCAAACAGAGGTGAAATGGTCCATATTCAAGGGAATATTACAATTTTTCTGTTCAGGCATGGGCTAATATTAAAAGCTAATTAGATTAAACTTACAATGTGAGCATCAATTCAAAGAGATCTAAAATAATTCCTTAAATAAGATAGTTGATTAATGCCAGACTAATGATTTTAGATCCTTAATTCTGAGTGAGGAAATACAGTTGGGACGTGAAGTCTCTTCAATTGCTTCAGAAGAAGAATTTTTCTATCACAAACTTTATGCAGGCAAAACTCTCTGTGAACTTAACAGCACCTTCTTCTGTGTGAAACCTACTAATTTTCTATCCAGAATCTATGTAGCACAAATAATATTTACAGGAGAGTTCAGTGACAATCTTGAAAATGCTAACTTAAATAATTGATTTGAACTTGCAGGTTACGCCTTCAACGATATTATCACTTTCAAGATATTTTAAATCAATAGCCATAAATATGAAGCTTTCTATATAGTGCAGAATGAAGGCCCCAATCTTCTTCAATACAAAGTGCTGCAAAGCATAGTTCCAGTTAGAACGAATCTCCATTTAAAACCACGCTATTTTGTGGAAAAACAAAAAAAAATTCACTGCAAAAGGTCTCTCCTCAATCAATCTTAAATTTGAAGCCAATATAAGTCAATAGCTGGTCACACGGACCACTGTTCAAGCAAGAGCTGCATTTCTTTCAGTTGTAACTGGAATAATTTATATCTGTTCCTGTAATCATTTTGTAATCTCAATACTATATAAAATCAGGAACTTAAGATACAAATGATTTTCCTACTCTTATTCCAAACACAAATGCTGCCAGCTTCAATGTTAACCAGTTTGTCTTTTGATGTTACAGTATTTTTGAAAGTAACGATTTGAAACTGTTCATGTAAAGAAGCTTTAGCAAAGATGCTTTAAAGTTTTTCCTTCCATAGTGCTGGCTGCGTTTTTGAACATGTCAGAAGTGATGCCGTTTATGCATTCCTCCATACTTTTTCCTTTCCCAAATCCACCAGACTTTCATTATATCCTGAACAGTAGTAGTCACTTTAGTTTTAGGGTTACAGCATCCTTTATGTACTCATATTATGGCAGTAGCTATCTATCAGATTGCTACTGTGTGATATCTGATATACAGGGGGATATCTACCTCAAGATAAGAGAAACAAATGGAAGGTATGAAAAGTAGAGGGTATAGAATACAAAGAGATTAGTATGAGGTGAAAACTCAGTCCACAAATAAGTTTATAGGCATTGACTATATCAACTGCAGTTGTAATTCATCTGTCCCAGACAAAGTGACAATATTCAGCAGACTGGAAGAACAGAGGATGAAATAATGGATGGTTTTCCTTTAGTTATGTTAGGGATAGTCATTGCAATGTCAAGGCTGTAAAAGGTGGGAAAATAGAAGGATAAAAGTTCTGTGTGGTGCTACTGACAAATCAGAGAAAAATCCCTTTCCGGAACAAGGGAAAAAGGAGTACTTGTAAAACACTGGGAATTTAAGAATGAATATATGATCAAACTGCAGATAGAAAAGGAAGTGGTTAAATAGTTTCCAGTGGATACTACCAAAATCGTTCTCTAAAGGTATATTTTTGAAGTGGTATCTGTTAATTACTTGTCTCTAATGAATATTTATGCAAGCAAATTCTTCTATATCTACTGAATGCAAGTGGCCTAAGCAGTAGTGCAAATAAATAGTCACATGCATATATGAATACATACATACATCCACAAATGGGGGGAAAAAAAAGAATTTGCAGGAATATCATAAAAAAATATTGATTTTCTGGAATTAACCAAGAAGATCTTTGACTGCAATTAGAAATACATTTGCTATGATACGTGCATAAATGAATTCCCTATATCTATGGACAAATCTGTGCATACAAGAAAATCTGAAAAAGAGGACACAATTGTTAGACATTTTCTATAAATATTTAATATGAAACTAGTTCAGTCATACGTTATAGTGTACAAAATACACAATCATATTAGATAGTGAAAATTTCAATTAAAAGCATCTTAGCTTTAAAATACTTTAATACTTTAAAATGATAGCAACAACAAAAAAACCTGCAGAAAATCATATAATGACAATACTATCAATAGAAAAATCTGCACAAATATAGATAGGATGCATCTGCCTACATCTGAGCTTGATGCTTTAGGAACCTTTTCTAGGAAATGAAGAGGAATGGACATCTCTGCTCGGCTATTCACCTCACACAGAGATAGACACTCAGAAATAGTCAAATGCATTTTCCACATTAGTTGTCCATCTACCTTACCACTACTAATGCAAACTGCTGTAAAAATAACCTAGAGGAGCAGCTTCAGTGATTATATCTACTATAGCAACACCTGAAGTTGGTAAAAAGACTCCCATCACTGGCTTCTTACCTGTTTTTCTGTCCATTTTTTCCTAAAAGCAGTATGGCTGTACACATTTCTATCCAGTGGAGATGAATAATGAGAAAGTATGTCTAATATCTTTAAAGCATAATTCCATAATTCTAACAAAAGCCATCTAGGATTTTTCCAGCCAAAATAAACATACACTGTAAGATGTCCTCTTGTATAAGTTAAACAGAAACAGGTCTTCTTTCTCTCACAACAAAGCCTCATCTATCTCACTGGGAAAATTTGGCTGTAACCTTTGGACTGAAAATTGTCTTCCACAAAATGAACCATCAATGAATCTTAATCTTAATCTCTTAAGCACATTAAGGACCAAGTTGCACATGCATAAATCAATGTTATTTACTAAACAGGAATGGCTTTTCAAACAGGTAGCACTTTTGTCAGCAAGTACAAAAGTGTTTTTAGGATAGGGACTCAAGTTACACAAGTAACCTAGCTGGTTGCCATACTACTCGTGATGACAGCTAAAAAATAGTTACAACATACAGCAAAATCTGCCACTACTTCCTGGCTTCTTCACAGAGAGATGACAAAGGATGTACATGGAAAAGAATATTTATTTAGTTCTGGCTATCCACTTGGGAACTAAACATGATGTACAGAAGACATGGCAACAAAAAAAGTTGATTAGGAAACAGAAGGACAGAAAATGCAACGTTAGTCTCTTAAAATAATACAATATGAGAAACTTTATACAAATATATCAAAATCCTTCTACAAACATTTAGCTATCTACAAAGATAAGAACTATCCAAAACAATAATACTGTGGACATTTATTTTCAGAGTAATTTTGGTTAGTCAGACAAAAAATATGGTTGCCTTAGGATCTAAAGGGCAAGGATTTAAATGGGTATACATTGTCAATAATGAACAAACCAATGGGAATTTAGATCAAAAATTGAGAACATGAGTCCAGAAGTCCCATGACTGAAGTCTACACTGAGTTTTTAACAAAATTTCCATTGAATTGTCTGAGTATTTAAAGACAAAGAACTTCTGAAAAGACTGTTAGGTACGTCTTTTTATTATATTAAGTGTAAAAAATTAGCATGTGGAAGAAAACTAAATATTTCTCTATTAGCATTATTTTTACATTATAGCTTTTCACAGAACTTTCCATTTCATTAGTTAATGCAACGTAGATCACAGAACTTACATCACAATAAATTCGTGTTCCAATGACTCGAGCATAGTGTGGATTTGCCTGCATACAGTTGTGAGGACAATACACTCTGAAATATTGAAAATAAAGCACAATTAGGAAGAATGATAAAAGAGTACTACTATAACATATTCTATATCAACATTAGTGAGTATTAATCAGTCTGATGGTGCATACAGAAAGGTCCATACAGATACTAGAAGGCTAACAGTTTTGAGCTTTTGATACTACTGACTGAAAAGGATTCCTAAAGTAACTTGTGATTCATAATAAAGTGCTTGAAAACATACTTCAAAGCTGTGGTCTTCTTCTCTTTGGATAAGTTTATGATATTTTCGTTTTACATATCTGAGTACAGTAATAAAGCCAGCGTATTATTATCTGCTTCTACAGATATCTGAACTGTACAGCTGAGTATCTTCTCAGGAGATGAATATTTCAATGAAGGTCTGCTATAGTGCTAATGCCACGGAAAATTAGCAACTCATAATGAGGGTCAGCGTTTAAAATCCTAGGATAAAATAGAAAATTCTGGAAGGTAATGAGATTCCTAGATCTGTTGCTATCCATGCCCTTGTTGATATTTCATATGCCACAGCCTTTGGGCAGTATTATCAGACAGGTCACCAAAATAAGCTGATGCAGCTGTGAGAGAGATTTTTGTCTAAAGGAAGTAAGATGTCAAAGAGTCCTTTGAAGACTTCCTGACTTATGGGCAGAGCATGAGGGAAAAACAAGGTTGCACAATCAATGCCATAGACAATCACACTTTTAGAATTAAGTATGTATACAGATTCCTAAGTGTATCACCACTGTTGAGAAGCTCTCTAAGTTGATACTTCAGAATTAATTAGTTCTTTGTGTGTGTGTGTTTTTGTTGTTGTTGTTGTTTGTTGTTTGTTTGTTTTTAAGCTACACACTATTTTTCTTCTTAATTAAGGTAGTTTCAGTTTTTGATTATGAAAAAAATAATAAAGGTAGAAGTATAAGTGTCCATTCCTGCATTCCACTCCTTCGCTTACTTCTCCACATCCTTCAACTAAAAAGCCAGAAGTCATAGCCAAACACCAAACAAGTCCTCGGACCCAAGTGCTACATGAAGGGATGTTTTCCTAGCAGTTCTGGCTTTGTACTTGCTTCCTGTTCTGGCGGTAGGACTGCTATGAAAGTACTCCTGTGGATATCTCTAGCTTAGCTTGCGGTAAATCATGCTACAGTGTATTTACCTTTGACTCATCTATGGTCTTAAGAACTGTTACTGATTTCCTTCCCCTAAATATTGAGGCACTGGCTTCTACTGAAGAGCTAAAACATAGGCTTCAAAGAAAAGGAGCATATATTTGACTGAAAGGTGTTAACTGACCTGCAGACCACACCTTACCTTAAAAACATATTCTTCAATCTTTTTACAAATATATTTGCTCACTGAATCCTCCAGAACTCCAAAAAAATTGATTACTTCTGTGATAAGTATCTGCATCAGTTCCTTTTAATTTATCTATCTTACAAGCAATTACATTGAAATAAACTATGTTTTGCTCAAGATGCATAGATTTAATAATGAACAGTGAAAAAGAAAAATAGATTTTCCTTTTCAGTCTTTAGTCTGATTTACTAAGATTTGACAAGGAGATGAAAGAAAGATCTGAACAGGCAAAAGAAAGTGAAATTCTTCTTATGAAAACAGCCAACGGATCATCTTCACCTACCTAACCATTTATTTAGACCTAAGATGAAAATATCGGGAAAATATTTCTGCCTTCACATTTACAGCTACTGCTGTCACCTTTGTTAATGTCAACTATATAACTAATATCAGATAATCGGTATCTGATATAAAATATGTAGCATTTTGTATTAATAAAAGATTCAAAGAATTTTACCTTGGACAGTGTGAAGCTGGTTTTTGAAATGGGCACAATTGTTCCACTGTTGTTTCACAGGTGATAGCTTGAACTGGAAAAAGTAAAATAGAAACCAATAAGTTTGTGCTATTTAGAAAATTGTAGTTTAAAATAAATGAGTTCATAAAAAATAAATGCTAACCTGTTACTTTAGAGACTGTGAAGGAATTAGCGGATTGGTATTTTCTGAAGAAGATATAACAGAAATAGTCAGTAAATAGCATTTCTTAATGTTTCCAGTCTTCTATGTCTTTTTAGTTAGGAGAACTTTCATACATAAATCTAAAAATAAACTTAAGACAGTGTTCTCAGTCAATTGTTACTCATTAAACCCACCCTACCCAAATGTGAATCTATTTGTTAGAGTAGCACATTTAGTTTGTACTCTCAGTAAATCTAATTAGAAACCAGGAATGCATGTTAAACTCTTTCAGGAACTTAGTTTGCTAAGAGATCATGTGTGCTAACAGCAAATTATGCAAACTCAAAATATATGTCCCTCAAAATGTAGTAAACAAAAACTATAGTTGAGAATTTTTCAGAAACATTCATTTACGATAAAGGATCATTCACTTGTTTGCTTGGATTGGTTCATGACATTGCATAGTCTACCAGTTCCATATTTGTTCCTTTACTGCCTTTCAATTTGTTTTCACTGTTACCTCATAGTTGGGTTGCCCTACCATTGCCAAACACTGATACAGGAACAGATGACTGTATTCTACTGTTGATTGACTAGTAGACATATGGTTTAAAATGTTAGCCTATACCCTGATAATAGAATAGATGGATAAAAACAACTGTATTAGCAATCCTGAATATAAATCAATGAAGAAAACTGGGAAGTTTGCTGTATGCTAAACTGAAATTTCTTTTTCTAAGTTTTGGATTATACACTATGAGTGAAATCGTCTTCATAACAATCATCAAATTTATGTGTAGCTTATGCAAGAATCCACTTAGAGACATTGGTGAGATAGCTGCAAGGTCTCCCTAGTCTTCTTGTTTGAAGGTTTCATCCATCAACACTAGAGAAATCCTGGTCAGGTAGTACTGTCATTTTACTGTAAACAGGTATCTTACAAAACTGAGAAATCAACTAATACAGAATTTGCATCATAACCTTGCAGGAGGGACATTTACTAGATGTGAAACTTTGGTAAATCTTTGTTTATCCCAACGGCTACAATTTAGGAAGTGACTTACTATGCTAATGCTGGATATCAATATTTTATAGATTCACTCTATAGTGTGAAGTCACAAACAGTGCAGGACATTAATGAAGAATTATGTCATCTGTACACACATACAGCAGCAGAAATTTCATGAAATATACTTGTAGAGTGGAAGCTACAGTAGCCTTTAATGTTCAGATGTGATACAACTTACATGTGTCCACTCTGTGATCTTATGATCTGTTTATCTCTTTGTCTCAAAACATTTAATGAAGAAATAATTATCTGTATGTTCCTTTTAAGGAGGTATAATTTAAACTGCAATTCAAATCATTTGATGACCAAAGAAACAGATAAATGTCAATGTCTGAAGTGCTACCTAGGTAGCCCAAATTCTAGCTACTGAACTTAGTCTAACTGGCCAGTGTTTCTCTGTATTCTGGGTTATGTAAATCTGTTTAAGAGAAAAATTACATCAGATTTTACAGCATGTGCAATTGGTTAGCACAGCACATAGACACAGCACAGCTTCTAATGGTTACACTAGGTTCACACACAAACCAAATACATAATTCAGCAAAATGCTGTGTTCTTTCAATTTGATATTACTCATACATTCTTACATGTACAGTATTATTACATATATACTAACTACACATAGTATTATACAGTTCTCCAGAATACATTAAGATGTAGTGGAGATTCCAGATACTATTAGTATCTTATATTCCAACATATTAATATTAATGCTGTTTTACCAATAGAAAATTGTGCATGATATACTCCAGTTTTATATGCTACTTTTCTCATTTTACTTTTAGCATAACAGGGAGTATCTGGATTTATTGTTACAGATCAGTCTCAGGACAGGCACCTGAACAGTGTAGTTCATGTCCAAATGAAGTTTCCACGGCACACAGTATTATCCCATCACTGGCCAATGCAGATATTGAGCAAAGTATTTGTGCAAAATGTCACTGAACTGTAATGAAACTATTAGAAATATAAGAAGAGATGCATTTTTGCTTGGTTCGTATTGTTTCTATGTGCAGTACAAGAGGATCACTTCCAAATACGAGCTTGGACAATTTTTGCCTTGTTAGCTGTCATACACTTCTGTGTAAGTGGACCAATACTAAATAAATTAACAGGTTTGTCCAAAACTTTTAAGGCAATCTATGTTAGTGTCAATATGTACTACTTTTCCTACAGCAATTCTATACAGTTACAAATGAATTAATCGTTCTGTCACTTTTCTATACACCATTAAATACTGGCTAAAGTTTCAAAATGGATACAATACCTGTATATCCACATAAACTTCTATAGTATTTTCATTTTTTTATGATAAAAGAAGTATGCAAAATACTACTCTTGTTACACATCTTGTATGAAATAACAGCAATAACAGCAGAAACAAATGAAAACTCTTCTACATGTTTTAATTTTAAGGAAGCTTACCCAATTGATTGAATGCCATTTCTGTAAGATTTGATGAAGTAATTTTTTCTTCCTTGCCTTGTGACATCAACCCAACCACCTTCGTTGTCTAGGATCCCATAATGTATTGCAGCTTTACAAATACTGGATTGCTGAAAAATAAAGTGTGAGGAGGAATTCCAAGTCAGAGAAAAACACTACTTTCTACTGCAATTTAATTCAGCTTTTAATTATGTCATTAAAAACTTGGTAGATAGTCTGTCAAGTTTGAAGTGGTCTATGTAAGTATTATTTCAAATGAAGAAAAAAATCACTTTGCCTTATTCAGAGATAAAATATACTCATTTATAATATATTCATTCACCTTTGCTCTTTTTTTCCTATACTATTTTTCAGTTATACATGATAAATTTTGCAGCAAGATATTAAGTTTACATATGTAGATCTGTCTTATCAAAGCAATTTGTGCCCACAGTCATACTTGTCCTGAATTTGCATGTTCACAAATTTGCACCCCAACATTTGGGCATGCAAATTTTCATTCTGTTTGTGTGCAAGAGGAGGAAGTACACATGGATAGTAAACGCAAAGGTGCAAACCCAGTTTGGTACTATTTTAAATATTTGATATAGGCTTTTATTTAGGCTGAAAACTGTTTTCTTCAAAATCCATTCTTAATGCAATTTTAACTAGCATTCCAGAAAAAAATACATTTCATTAAACATTCTATTTGTACAAAATCTTATTTTAAAATATTTACCATTTCATAATGTACACTTCCAATAACTTTGGCTTTGCTATCCAAACAGCCGGCAGGACATTCATACCTAAGAAAATAAAATATAACTTGGTTTTAGAATCTGAGATCATATAAAGGGAAAGCATTCCAGTTTGCATACATTTAGAATAATAGCCTTTCAGAATAATAACAATATGTAACACAACTGTAATGTAATGTAATGTAATTGTAAAATTGACCATACCTATTGCAAGTTGTTCCTTTGCACTGATCTCTTAACCTTACTTCACATGAAACAATCTGAGCTAAAACAAGAAAAGAGCAATTTCATTGAAATTAGATAGTATATAATTCCAAATTTGTTGACTACTTGAAAAACAGTTGAATTCCTTACACATTTGCTGTGTGCTTATTACTTCATTTTTCTCAGTGTCCTCACTGCCTGTGGAGCCTGAAGGTGAATGAGTTCTTGGTCGGCTTTGTGCTGTTGCATCTTGGGCTTTGGATCGTTGCCGTTCAATCTCATTGGTTTCCTCTTCTGGCTCATGAGGAGAATAAGGTCTCTCTGAATCTTCTATTTCAGAAAGCAAGTGAGAAAAGATTTCTCACACAAAATGTATTTATGGAATGTAAAACTCTTAACATGTTTTCGTAACACAATTCTGTTTTCATAAAATGGTCATTGAGTATAAGCAAAAAAGCAAGGAAAACTTTCCATTGTTTCATAAGAAGAAGAGCTCAAGCTTCATAATACATTTCAATTATCCTTTGTATGCTGACAAAAGGTAGATTTTTTCTAGAAAAAGCAGTACAAATGAGGCATGAAAATGACCCTAATACTTTTTTGAACTATCTTCTTTATGCCATCAGAAAACAAATAGGTCAAAGGAA
Source organism: Meleagris gallopavo (assembly GCF_905368555.1). Lineage (NCBI taxonomy): Eukaryota > Metazoa > Chordata > Aves > Galliformes > Phasianidae > Meleagris > Meleagris gallopavo. Next base: position 64,007,148 of record NC_139406.1, on the reverse strand, counting down.
ATAATTCAAATAGATGGTGAAAAATTTTACCAAATTCAAAAATAGTTTGCAATTAAGTAATATGATTTTCTAAAAAATTGTACCTGAAAATATGACACATAATGTTAATAATTTTGAAACACTCATTACTAAACCTAAAGTTTTCACTTAAATAAGAACCATAAGGAAGGTGTTTGGAATCTGGGGCTTTTATGGTCCATATGAATAGATAGTAGCTTTCAAAAGTTTCTAACTGAAGCAGCTGAGGTACATATACACAGAGCAAAACAAAAAGAAACACTTGTTTCATGATGTACTATAATTCAGTGCAATATATACAAGATTATGACAATTCTAAAAAATGAATAATAACACTAGCTGACAATTTAATTATTAACTCATTCTTGTTTTGATCTTCTCTTATAGTAATGCATATTACTATGTCACTGAGCTAATATGTTTCCCTTTAAACAAATCACTGCATAGACTTCACTACAATTTACAAAAAACCCTATAAATAACATACAGAAAAAGTCTACATTTTTGTGTACTAAAAGCTCTCATACAACAATTAAATCAGCAGCGCACTCCACTCTCTCATGATGCTCAGCCTCACATATCTACCATACATAGTACTTGATCTCATTCGGTATGGTAAAGCAGACCCCTACCATGTCTTTGACTACATGCATAATATATTCTATTCTACTAACTTAAAACATAAGAAAATTATGAGAAAATAAAGCAAAAGGTTACATTTCTTTGTCCAGTTATAGTTATACTGCTAAAATCCTACATACCTCTGTAACAAAGATTTTCTCTGCAACCTCCTCCAAAACTAGGGGGACATGCAGAACAAGGACGACCAGGCTTATAAGGAGCATGTCCCCACCAGTTACCTCTTCAAGCAAAACAAAACAAAACAGTTAGTAAAATATGCCATAATAAATTAATATATTAACAATAAGCATCATTCTATATGTTGACAAATACGTGATGAAATCTAATATTAATGTAGACCATAGCATTGCTTCAATAAATTGAACATGCTATAAGTCATTTAGAAGTACACCAAAAATATTAGAAGTAATGCCATTAGCTGCTCTAATATGTGTGTGCATGTGTGCGTGTGTGTGTTCTATATTGGCATAGCAATGTAAATCTAAATTCTTCAATTATGTGAGAACTGGCTCCACTCCACTAAATGGAATAACCTGTGGGATGTGATCTTAAGCATCAACTTCATGTTACACATACTTTAAGGTCAGGATGGGGAGATATATTTATTTTACAAAAAAAAGTCACTCAACATTGAAGGCCAGAAAACCAAAGCTCTACAAAATCACAACAGTATTTGTGCAGCCAAGACTGCATTGGGAACAATGCTCTACTTTGTAACAGTACAAAAAACAGAAAACTCAGACCAATTTCCTTCTGGATTATTTCCTGGATTACTACAAAGTATTTCCCCCCATTCAAGATATTTTTGGGTGTCAGATAACTTACTTAGGAGAATAATTGCATACAAGATAGACTGCTTTTGGCCAAATCTGTCCCCAGATGTTCATGTTATGACACAAATTAATTGCACAACCTATTCTGCTACTTGTAGCCCAAACAACCTATGGAGAAAAAAAAAAAAGAAAAAAAAAAAGAGAGAGAGAGAGAGAGAAAGATGTGGAAATTAAAGCTAACTAACATGAAAACACAACTTCAACACATAGAACTCAAATCACAAGAGATGCTATATTCTGTTCTGTTATATATGGGTTGAAGCAACCCAGCTAAAACTGACTAAAGGCCTCTCATGGCCTTTTTCATTAGAAAGAAAAGCTTTACATTGATAGAACATACATGATGTTTATTTTAAATAGAAGTTCTGAGCATGTATTTGAAACTGCAGCAAATGTTTTCAGCACATTATCTGAAGAACTGATCCTTGAAACTAAAATGACTTATTGTAACTCAAGGTTTTCTACTCAGGTTCCTATGCGTTGGAGTTCTCAGCATGAACTAGGAATGCAGAAGGATTCAGATTGCTTAGACTGAGAGAATGGACACTTGTCACTCATGAGAGAAAGTGACAAACAATAAAACTATTAAAAAAAAAAAGGTCATACATCAGTAAGATCCCGGTCTTAGATTTTAAATGAATATGTCTTCATGTTATTGCAATATATGATGTCTGTGCTCCTTTATACATCTACTGAAACACTTTTTATTGCAGAACTCAAAATAATTTGAGAGACAAAGTTGGGTTATGTTCAAAGCAGACAAAAACAACAGATGTTAATCTTGTATTAATTTAAGGGAAGTCAACTATGTAGTTCCTTCAGGACTTCGGGAGTTGAAAAAGATATATACTTTGAAGAAAATAGTAACATAAGGAAGTATATATATGTATTATAAATTATGCATGTGACAGAGAAGTGTAATTATAGTCACTTTTAAAGAAATTGTAAACAAAAATATGGGAATAATTCTCTTCAAAAAATAGATAGAATCATAAATTGTGATAGTAAACAAATAGAAAATAAACTTTTTGAAATGGAGCATTTTGCAGTTTTCTAATAACGTATCAAAAAAAAATTATGTAGATTTTATTAGAATCTAAAGATCATGTATTTTCCATTTACTGAAAGCATGACTGGCTCCCCTCAGAAAAAAAATAAATAAATAAGAAATAAAAATAAAAAAAAATTGAAGTTACATACCTAGACTTCATGAGCAGAAAATAAATTAGTTCTTATGCAATTTCAAAATCTTGCTGAAGTTAAAGAAATGTGTTATAAACTGTACTTAACTGTTATTTGACCTGAGGAATTCATTTAAGAAAGCTTTTTTCATTTAAGCATGCATATTCCAGAAAAGAGTACCAGCACGCCAGCTGGCACAGAAACAAGATTATGCAAAGTGCACTGAGCAGCCACACTTAGTACCGGGTATTGTGAGCTTTTTCCTTAACCCTGTTAAGGAGGTGATATTTATGAAGAAGAAATCTAAAGATCTGCATGACAGCCCTACTCAACATCACCAGTACCCAATGTTTGTAACTAAAGAGTCTAGCAAAAAGCTCCCTTCCTGCTTTAGTACCACCATACACACAGTAAGACTATTACGTTCTACTTATCATGCAGTGACTAACTGGAGGTTAGGATTGCTCATTTCCTTCCATAGCTGACAAAACACAAACTGACCTACATACCTGTGTATAATGTGTACAAACAGGACCAGAGCATTTGTAAGGACAATATGGGTTGCATTCATGAGGATGTGGATATGTGAAATCTCTCACTTCATCATACCATGCTTGGACATGAAATGTTGGAGGTCTGTACCTATGAAAGCCAGAAGTAGTCTGTTAGATCACTAAACAGCTGTAAGTTCTGTCACTGATAGAGTCTATCATACCCTTAAAGTAATAAGCAACTTTTAGATTTCAAAAAACGATAATGGAGTATTTAACAATGTCTTAAATACCTTCCCCAGTGTGCACCCAAATTCTGTCCGATGGACGGAAGGAGGCTTGCAGGCCCATGCTCCCACAGACACGTTTCAGCCCATGATTCTGCAGATCTCTCCAGTTCTGTATCCCATGTCTGAAATTCGAAATAAAAGAAATTGACACCTGCTCAGAAATACTTGATGGGTACCGCATATACCTTAAAACAGAAAGGCAAACCAAAAGAAAGCTAGGAAGACTGTTCATTTTTAAAGCTTCTGCTACTGAGAAAAAAAGTGACAGTACAATTGTGTGCCTATTATATAAGAAATTGAAAAGTTTCCACAAAGAAGAAAAAAAGTTTTAATCCCTTCCCAGATTTCCCTTTTAGAAAGCCTGTGCAGGCACTCTGCAGTGAATAAAAGACAAATATGAAACTGAAAGGCTTAGTTCAACTTTTCAAGCTAAATTAAGTGCATTTTCTGTCTTGTGAGATTTCTGTTTAGTAACAGGCACTTTTCTTAGCCTAAAGAGTATTATCTAACACGCTTTCAACATAAGACTTTATTTCCTCTAAACCAGTAGTTTATTTGAAATGAAAGTGATTTTTTCTCTCTCTTCTATAATCAGCTTTCACTGAAATAATACACAATGCAAACAGAAAATATGGAAACCAGAACAACATTGTCAGACATTGATTTATGGCTTGGTTGGTAAGAAAAGGAGGAATTCATGTTAGTAAGAGGCTTAGGACAAGTTAAATAAAAAGCATCACTTTTTTCTCCTTTTCTTTAAAACATACAGAAGAACAGGTTTATAGCTGAAAGGCAAATGTAAGTTTCTGTCTTTCAAAAACATACTAAAACTTACTCATCTTTAAAAAAAATTAAATTATACTGTGTAAGTTTAACATGTTCATCTAGGGTTCACTCAAAGTGGTCCTTGTTAAGCAAAGTACCCATACTACTGATTGGCCTTTTAAATTTATTGCTACTTGAAGAAGCTTAGAAGTTTCTAAATATCTGACTCAGCGATAATAATACCCAGGCTAGGAAACTGAAATATATCCAGGAAGGAAGAAAATTGCTTATAAAAACAATTATTTCATCATATGTTCAGAATTAATTTCTTTCCATTAGACCGTGTTATCTAAGTAACAATAATTCAGTATTTCCAAACCCAAATTCCCATGTAGACACTGTAGGTCATGTCTACAAATTTTTGGCAGAGACTGAAGGTAAAGAACTCTTAATATAGCCAAAGAATACAGAAATATAACAGAAAAAATCCATGCGCTATAATTTATTTTTCTATTAATTTTGATATGCAGTTTTCACTTTATTAGATTACTCATTAACAAAAGATATGTTTTTGGTTATGCAAGAAGATGATTATGGAAAGACTACTTTCACTCAATTTAATCCAAGTTTATCAATTCTTTGTTCTCTTCAGAAGACTCCAGTGCTACTGCATTTCCATTCTGTCTGTTATTATTAGTAAAAAATTTACAAGATACATTTTGACTCTCAGAATGCAGCAGTTATTCTGACAGAATTCTTAAATATAACAATGTATAATAATGATATAATAATGCTCTTACCCTACATACGGATACTAAACTCCCCAACTCTAGGATACAGTAGTAATTTTCTATTTGTCTGACTGGGCCGGTATTAAAATGTCATAAGCCATAGTTCTAATCTCAACTCAGAAAGTTTTATGGGTTTGTATAAATCTTTTCTCTCTCCTTGCCACACTATCATAAACAGTCCTGCTTCCTACATTGTCTAAAAAAAAAAGAAAAAGAAAAACAACCAAAGATTAACACGTCTCCCATATATATAATATTTTCTTATAAGCAATAGTACAACTACTTTGTCATTCTGCTATAGAATTGCAACACTGCAGCATTTTAACATAAATGCCATACAATTTGTCCTTGTATATATTGTACAACGTGAAGTCGGCTCAGAATCTTTTATCACTTAGATTTAGTTCTGAATAAGTCCAAATGTAAAGCATATCCTGAAGGGAAGAGAGACCCAAAAAGGAAGTCCATAGAAAGTGGAAGCAGGAACGGGTTACCTGGGAGGACTACAAAGTTGTCCAAGCAGCCAAGGTTCAGGTTAGGAAATCTAAAACCCACACAGAATTAAATCTAGCCAGAGACATAGAAGGGAACAAGAAAAAAATCTACAAGTATATCAGTGATTAAAGAAAGGCTAAAGAAGATGAGGTGTAAGCCTTCTCCTAAAGGAAATGAGAGACCTGGTCACAAGGGATATGGAGAAAGCTGAGATGCTTCTTTGCATCAGTCCTCACCAGCAAGGGCTCTAGCCACACTACCCAAGTTGCAGAAAGCAAAGGAAAGAACTAGGAGAAGGAAGATCTGCCCTCTGTAAGTGAAGATCAGGTTCAAGACCATGTAAAGAACATGAAGGTGCACAAGTCCATGGGACCCAATAAGACTCAATCACGAGTTCTGAGGGAATTGCTACATAAAGTTGCCGAGCCACTATGCATCATATTTGAAAGGTCATGGCAGTCTGGTGAAGTTCCCACAGATTGGAGAAGGGAAAACATAACCTCTATTTTCAAGAAGGGTAAAAAAAAGAAGATCCAGGGAACAACAGGTCGGTCAGCCTCACCTCTGTGTTTGGCAAGATCATGGAGCAGATCCTCCTGAAGTCTCTTCCTAGGCATGTGCAAATAAAGATGAGATAATTGGTAGTAAACAACATAGCTTCACTAAGGGCAAATTGTGCCTGACAAATTTTCTGGCCTTTTATAATGAAGTTACAGCATCAGTGGATAAAAGAAGAGCAACTAACATCATCTATCTGGACTTGTGCAAAGTATTTGACACTGTCCTGCACGAGATCCTCGTCACCAAATTAAGGAAAAATGGATTTCATGGATAGACCACTTGCTGGAGAAGAAATCGGCTGGATGGTCACACTAAGAGAGTTGTGGTCAACAGCTCAGTGTTCAAGTGGAGACCAGTAATGAGCAGCACTCTTCAAGAATTGGTGCTGGGACTAGTGTTATTTAACATCTTTGTAGGTGACACTGACAGTGAGATCAAGTGCACCTTCAGCAAGTTTCCAGATGACATCAACTGAGTGGTGCAGTTGACATGCTAGAGGGAGGGATGCCATCCAGAGGGACCTGGATAGGCTTGAGAGATGGGCCCATGCCAACCTCATGAAGTTTAATAAGTCCAAATGCAAAGTCCTGTATCTGAGTTGGGGCAATCTCAAAAACAAATACAGGTTGGATGAAGAATGGCCTGAGAGGAGCCTGAGAAGGATTTGGGGGTGCCACTTGATAAAAGACTCAACATGAAGCAGCAATGTTCCCCTGCAACCCAGAAGGCCAACCATATCCCGGGTTACATCAAGAGAAGCGTGGCCAGCAGGTTGAGAGGGGTGGCTGTGCCCCTCTACTCTACTCTCCTGAGAGCCCACCTTGCACTCAGTTCGGTAGACCCCAATACAAGAAGGACATCAAACTATTGGAGTGGATCCAGAGGGAAGACTATCATCCATGAAGATGATCAGAGGACTGGAGCACCTCCCCCTATGGGGCAGGCTGAGAGAATTGGGGCTCTTCAGCCTACAGAAGAGAAGGCTCTGGGAGACTTTTTAGGAGACTTCTACTACCTGAAGGAGACAACACTAAAGCCGAGAAGGAACTTTTTATAGGATATTGTGTCATTATTCCTGTAAAGACAGAACAAGGGGAAATGGCTTTGAACTGGAAGAGGGTAGAGTTAGACTAGATTTTAGAAAGAAATTCTTTACTGTGAGGGTGGTGAGACACTGGAGCAGGTTGCCCAGAGAGCTTGTGGATGCCCCTCTCCCTGGAGGCATTCAAGGCCAGGCTAGATGGGGCTTTGAGCAGCCTGGTCTAGAGGGAGGTGTCCGTGCCTAATGCAGGGAGTTGGAGCTACATGAACTTAAAGATCCCTTCCAATCCAAACCATTCTATGATTTTCAACTCTCAGAAAAAAGTGACAGATTAGGGAATTGCACTGTTTCGTTATTGCTGTTTTTCTCCATGCAGATTTTGAAATATTATATGCAGCTATTTTAACTTAATGATTTTTGCATGTTTACAGCAAAGTAGTCAGTAGTAGTTGCTCAAAGCAATTCCTCAAGTTTGTGAACAAATTATTTAAAAAAAAATTTTGAAAACTAATGATAGCTATACATGACAGAGACATCCAGAGCACTGCAATAGTCTTTGATAAAGAACTTAAATTCACCACAAATTTTCCTGACCAATGTGCACCCAAACTCCAAAGTACAACTGAGATTGGATACTGTCTTCAACTGTTTCTTCAACAATTTTGTTTTTTTTTTCATTAACTGCTTCTTGTCTTTAGCCCTAGTATAAAATAATGTTACTCCTCTCTGCTTGCCATGCCAGAGATAGGCATGCCTTCCAGTTTCCAGGCCACAACCTTAGCTGCAGCAAAGATATAGTCTTTGAAACAGAAGATGGGCTGCAGTAAAGGTCTTTGCAGGAAGCATAATGCAGAAGACTATTCTAGCAATGAGGAGTTTGGGCTCCTTGAATATTTTTGCCTGTTGCAGTTATTCCTGACTATGGAAAAGGATGGTCTGTGAGCCAGAGGCAACTCTATCCTTCCCAAGAATGTGTGCATGAGACTGTCTCAGACCGGAATTTGCACAATTAAGGGCAAGAGGTTCTAGTTTATGGCTCATGTGGAAATCAACGTATTTCTTTTTACGTTATCTATATGCACATTTCAACATCATTTGTTCTGTCATCAACTGTTCTTTAAAAACAGCTTCGGTACAGTTTTATAACACTGGAAAAAGAAAAAAATGTAAAACTTGAGCAATTCAGATTATAGTACCTTTGTAAAATGTCTGAGATAATATCTAATGGGAACTGCATCATAAATCAGAATTTAAACAGAAGCATAAAAAGAAATGTTTATCAAAAATACAGTACAGAATTTCAACACGTTTCATACATGTTAAAGTTTAACCATGAAAATCCTGATGAAAAGTGATAAGAATTTTTTATGAGAAAATCATCAGAAATCTGATAGCAAAATCTGATAGCTGTATAAATTTCTCAGTTATATGGCATGCTCAAACACATGGTAGGATGATCAATTAACAAATAACTCCACCTTCAAAATACTGTGAGACAATGAGATGAATCACGTATCAAAAAGTTTGCATACATATTTTAGTTTTGCAACAAACAATTCCATGTCTTATTTTCTCCCTGATGTGTATACTACACAATGAAGTCACTTCAGAACAGTCAGCTGTTCAGGAAATTCTCTGTGTGTGCTGGAGAAGAAAGGACTCATTCATTTGTTTCTCAACCTTTAACACCTAAATCCCTTATTTCTAAAGCCAGACATAAAAACTACCTGGCATGGATATAATGCATATATAGCTAGCATGGTTTATTGTTTTTGTTTGTTTGTTTTTTGTTTTTTGTTTTTGTTTGTTTTTTTTTTATAAGGAGATCATGAAGAAATATCCACTTACAGCACAATTTAACATTGCTTCTTCTTCATCAAGACTACATTTGAGTTCAGATATACAATAATTACTCATGTTGTTGATGGAGACATATTTCAAAGCTAGTTCAAGTTTCTCATCATATGGAGGTACACCAAGTAGAATATGAATACCTACAATAAGGGTTGATCTGAAAGTAATATTTCCTATTAAATTATGTTGGCGCACGAAGTCAGAGGTGGACAATGGTGGTATGACAGTAGAAGATGAATCTTCCCACCAATATTCCATAACATTTGGTTGTCGTGTGGCAGATAGCAGCAGAGGAGCAGTCAGACAAAATGGTGTCTGACATGGAATTACACACGAAGCAAAGGAACATTATCAGATTCCTCCATGCAGAAAAAAAATGGCACCCATTGACATTCATTACACTTGCTGAACATTTAAGGAAACCAAATAGTGGATGTGAGCACAGTGAGGTGGTGGGTGGTACATTTCAGCAGCGGTGATAGCAACAAAGGATCACGTAAGCTGATGCAGATTTTTTTGTGCGTATCACATAGGCTCTTATTCATCGCTGGTGAAAATGTCTAGCTAATGGTGGTGACTGTGCTGGAAAATAGTATTTTGTAGCAGAGAATTTGCTATATCAAATAGTTTTATTGTGTTCTTTATTTCCATGGAAACTACAATAGATAAAAACAGGAGGCATTACTTTCAGAGTGACCTGTGTAGATCTTATTTTCTTACCTTCTTTCTGTACTATACACAGGTATTGAATCCTTCTTAATTCTGGCTTTCTCAGAAAACTATTGGTATTAACTTACCACATTCCTGCAGATTTAAACTTCATCAGCTTTACTAAGTCATGTACATCATCCATGGCTTTTACAAGACATGTACCAATTTTACCAGTTTGTTGACCTAACCTCAACTAGAGAGATATTAATCTCTTACATTCCAAGCTGTGCCTGATAGTGGATGGCTAGAACACTCAATACACACATATTCCTGAGAACTGCAGCTACCACCAACGTCAGACAGGTAGGTTCTCATGAAGACAAAGGATGATGTTCTTCCCTCATTCTGCCTTCCATTCTGGACAGGAAATTACTTCCTACTGGTCTGGTTCCAAGTGATGGACAGATTCATGAGTCCAGCTCTACAAAATTCTCTAGAGAAACAAATTGTGCTAAGTGTGTTTCATTGAACGAACAGAAATATTTGGCATATATTTTAGTGATAGTTGACCATAATTTTAGAGATGCTCACTGAACTTCAGTTGTTGATATAAACATTGCAAAATTCAGAAATACAAAAAGGAAAACAACAAAACAGGCATAGGTAATACAGAGTTTGCTGCTACTCAAGATCAACATCCTGCAAGGCAGACTCCCTCAAGCAAGTGTTGTTTTTTTTTCATACTTAATCAAGATACTATCTCTTAGCTTTTAACCTTGCCAAATTTACTTTTTCTAAAATCCCCCAGCACATACAGACACAACTAAGTTCACAAGCAATCTGCCTCCTTATGACAAGCAAAATTTTCTTCTAATGAAATATGCACATTCAAGACAGGAGATCTCAAATGCTGGAAATCAGTTTCTTGACCATTCAAGAGAACATACATTTTTCTGTAGAAACTTACCAGCATAAGCAGTTCCTTTTTACACCTGTATCCTCATATGTGACTATGAACTTTTCAGGTATCATTGCTGTGAAGCATGTTCCTCCATATATAAAACCCTTAGCTGAAAGTTTAATGATGCTCTAGACTTGATTCCATTATCTATTCTGAATAGTTTACCATTGACTTCTGCTATCCAAATAACTATGCTCAGAGTAAAACTGTTATCCCCAAAATTATATGTGAGCTGGTGTGCACATCATGGGCATTGACTAAACTTCCAGAATCTGCAAGCAGTAAGAGGAAAAAACATTCAGCTATACATATTCCCACCTTATAGTCTCAGTTGGGTTTATTTTACTGTCTTCTTCTGTTAGATTTGGAAAATAACTTGCATATCATCCAAGTACCATGATTATTTACAACTTTTCTGCATTATTCACACTTATGTACTAAAACATTCCCATCCATGAAGGAAACAATGCCAATTTTTTAAGACTGTAACACCATCACATACACCATGATGGAAGTCGGATCAGATTAGGATTTTTCAATGGCAGAATTTTAATTTAGATCAGGAATGTGATTTTGAAATGAAACTCCTAATCATTCCCACTTAGTGTACATCACAGAGCACTCTTGGGGTACAAACCAGATTCCTTCTAGACAAAATGCTGGGAGTTGTGTTCTAAGAGCACATCTAATGCTTTACAGCTGTTAACGGGTTTTCAGTCTACACCAACAGATAAGACCCAGATCAAAATAGAAAACCCTGAAATGTAGAAAGTATGAATTTCAGGCCCTTGGCACCAATTCTTTTGCTCTACAAAACCTGCTGTTGTAACACAACACTTGCTGACACATGCACTGCCTTTCTCAATATTTTGTTAAATTTGTGTGCCAATAACAATCCTAGAGCTTTGCAAACCTTATACTAGATTAGCTGAGGCTAGCACCAGCCTGGTTGATTAAACTAAATAGTGAGAGCAGTTACCAATTCCAGTTGCCAATTTTTCCCCTCAAGAAAGTTTTATAGGCTTAGCAGAAGGGATGTCACATGCAATGCAAATCTTTTAAATATTCCCAGTTTACAACATATCATATTAAAATAAACCAAAACTAACACCAGATTAACTTCACAGACTGGACTACAAATTGTGGTATTTAACCTCTGTCAATATGGGGTTCAAGTAGCATGTATATTGAAACCAATGCTCCGCTTATTGAAAAGCTGCTTCAGAGAGGATACTGCAGCTTACAGTATAACTCAGCAACAGCCAAACCAATCACATGGGGTAGGATTAACCTTCCTGGAAATTAAACAGGCTCAAAGTAGATACAGGCATTTGAGCTAATTATCTAAATTACCTTTGTAGTTACATAGACAAATAAGCATCTACAGAAAGAGATAATTTTAGCTACCTATCTTTAACTGAGAGGAACTGTGTGCTGGAAATTCTCATTTCTCTCCACTAATTATAAAAGAGATTGGCTCAAATGCAGACATCTACACCAGACAACAAAAGCTTGGTGAGATGAATCTCACTATTTATATTATATGAGTGTTAAATCAAGAGGAAATTCTCTACCCAAGGCAGATCAGCATAAGTGAGTCCACCAATTACAGCAACAGGTGTTGCATCAAAACTGAGAAGCCCAATAGTTCAAAAACACAGTGATAACAATTTAATTGGAGAGATTTTCATATATGCAGGAATAAAGAAAAAATTGTATGGAAAGCAACTGTATGGAAAGAAAAAAAAAGAGCTAAAATTTAAGCTCAGTAAAGATGGAAAAGTAAGTACAGTGAGCACCACTTAAAGTAAACATTTACCATGGCATAGTATAAATACTTCATTGCTGTATACATTCTAAATATAGGGAGAGAGTAGTAAAGTAAATACCACAGTACAGTATGGGTATTTATTTACTGTATTCTTTAAGACTAATGATACTAAAAAGGAAAAAAAAAAAAAAAAAAAAAAAAAAAGGAAAGATGATACTAAAAAGGAAAAAAAAGAAAAGAAAAAAGGGAAGATGAAACATTGATTAAGAAACGTCATGAGCAACTAAGTCAGAAATACACTTAACAACCAGAAATCAGCTATGTGGTAGCAGCATAAAATGGCAGAAAGGTACAGCTGAAAACAACTTCAAGAGATGGATCTCAACTACATTTTAGCCTTGTACTGAGATGAATCGAATATTTGTGTGTTGTCCACTTTTTAACAATTAAAACTAATAATGGTAATTTCTGAATAATATTTATTGCCTTTTTCTTCAGAATTTTATGACTGTAAGAGTAAAGAGTTTTTTCTTGATAGGCAACCTAAACCTCCTGCCCTGCAATGATAGCTGATTTGTTGTTGTTGTTGTTGTTGTTTTTATTTGCATGTAAAAACAAAACAAAACAAACAAACAAAAAGAAATCACTCTTTCCTGTAATAACCTTTATTTATTTCCTAGATTAAAGAAACTCAGCTGTCTCTCTCCTTCAGTCCTCATAAACCACACATTCTGCATTTATAATCAACCCCATTAATCTCTTTCATTCACCATGAAGTGGCTAGACAATTCCTAAAATACGGCCAAAGCTGGACATTGTGTTTCAAACAAGGTCTCACCAGTTTCACACAAAGAAGTCACTCTCTTTCACATATTGTTGGCTCATTATTTTCTAACTCAGTGTAACTTATGGACAGGGTAGTGTTACTCCTAGCTATTATTTACTCCTTGAGTTTCACCTACTTGATACTCTACTTATTCTACATCTTGCAGTTAAATTTACTTTATTTCACCACATTCATTCCAGGACATTTCCTCCACTTGACAAGTTCTGATAATTTTTAAGTAATTCTAAAACAATCCCAACCTACGTTACTGTATTCTCCAGTTCTAAAGTGCATTCCTTGCTCATCTAAGTCATTACCTACATGCTTAACTGAAATGGGACTTGCTCTGACATCATCAACATTTTTGACCCTTTGCGTGTTTAACACCAAGCTTCTGTCACCTTTAACTTGTGTTGGGTAAAGAGTGTTAAAACCCTTCCAGAGTTAAAATGAGACACCCACTACTTCTACCAGTATACTACACTAGTTAACTACCAGGTCAGTTTTCCTTGTTCTCACTTAAGGTGAGATAAGACAATTTCCTCCATACCTAGCCTTCTGAAGGAAGTCCATAAAAACTAATGATAATTAACACCTCTGAAAAGTCACTTACTAGCATGCAACTGAGAGAGCTACCTTCAAATATATCAAATTCCGTGCTAGCCTGAGGTGACTTGCATAGTATATAGCAGAGTGAACACAAAACCCCAGGAGTACTGAAACACCAGACAACTGTCCCTGAAAATACAAAAATGCCCATTCTAATAAGTACTGATATGCTCCTTAAACACAAAGAAAGCACAGATAAAATCATTAAACTTTCCAGTAGCAGGAAAGTTAGGCATCCATTTTCTGTTGGAGGAAGAGAGCTTGTCTAAAAGTAAAAAGGTAAGAACCTTACATGCTACCACGTGGTAGACTGGAGTTATAGAGCATTAAGCTGGGCAGAGATCCTTGAATAGATCTTGAGGTTACAGCTACTCTTTTGGAAGAGAGTAAAGAACAGGAATACTGCGGCTTTTGCCTGGAAACAGGAAAGCAAGATGAGGCCAAAAATATTGTTCCCAAACACTGAATAAATTGCTCCAATATTTAGAAGTATCTCTCTATTACAGTTTCATGTGTTTGAGCTTATGTGTTCAAAAAGTAAAAGCCAGGAATAGGAATGAGTAGACATGACTAATCACATTTAATTCTGTGTGTACTCTAAGAGTGTTAAAAACACCCTTGCTGGAATAGTCAGGTTTCCAAGGTGTTCTGAAACAGTACATTTACTTTGCTACTTTTTAAAAGCAGTGCATAAAGACTTTCTATTAGAAGATGACTAAAAATCATCTATTTGCTTCTATATTCTAACATGAATGGAAAAGAAACAACAGTGATCACAGATGTACAAACTGATCTTGATTTCTGCATTTTGTGCATTGCCAAAAAATGAATTACACGTTCATTACAAATAGTATTCATAAATATGCATAGCTAATTATAAACTGACCACAGCACAGCTCCTTACCTCAAATCCTAGTACTCATTACTACTATAAACTAGCTGTAACTGATTGCTTTCATGCAGCAGTTTAACAGATGCTACAGAATTTCCTGGACTTTGAACAGGAATTAGTCACAGTATCTCACATACGTGTCACAATGAATGTTCGCTTTTAAAAGGTGACCACCGCAATTTGATATTAGTACAGTAGAAGTGAATTGAACTTACTGTAAGAGATCACAGTGATCATACGTAACATCGTCCTACTGACACAAATGTTTAAATAAAATTTAAATGAAGGGAATTAGAAAAATATGTCTAAAGAGTACTTGACCATTCAGGCAGCCAACAAGGCACTGAGAATGTATATACTGCATTATGTAGTAGGTATCACTCTTTCTTGAAACTGTCTGGAAACACAGACAAAGTTCTGGGTTTAATGCAATCTTCCTTCATAATAAAGTAAAAGTTGTCCAGACATAAGATAGTCTTCTTAATGAATTATGCCTTTTTTGACTATTATATTCACTCCACTTTATGCCAAATCTAAGATTGAAGAGTACTTTTATAGAAAATAGGCTGAAGACATATCTAATTTTTCAACATCGTTATTTAAGAAATAAATATATTTTTTATTTTCCTCAAATAAAAAATGTTAAAGAGGGTGTCATAAACATGAAAGACTACATGGAGTTGCTTTCACAAATCTTGCTGATTCTTACTGTGTTTAGCCTACTTTATGTTTAAGCTCTGATCCCATTACTACTGATCAATAATTTTTTCTGTTTGGGAGGGCAGTGAAGGAGTCCTCTGTCAGCAAAATAAAGGATGAACAATATCTGTTCTATGTTGCTAATTATTTTCATTATGGGAAGGCTAACAGTAAGCCTTTCTGCTACTTTCCACTTTCAGTTTCTTTACTTAGAGTTGCTTAGTTGTGGTTGGCATTCTATCAATAAAAGTTATAACATGGACTTATCCACTCGCTTTCTTGGCCACTTCACATTGAACAATCCTTTTCTAAAACAGCCAGAGAGAATAAGAGGGTAAGTCAACGTCACTGAGCTCTTTGATGCAGTGTCAGTAAGTTCTGAGCACAGGCAAAAGCTGAAGCAATTCCATCAACCTTTGAAGTGGAGCAGGAAAGTGGAAAACCAGAGAGAAAACAGACAGGTTCACTCTGAAAAAGGCTGCTCTCTTTCTGGCAACTATAGTGCTCTCTGGCCATTTAAGGGATTCCACAAACCAAGGTTTTCTGCTTGAAGGGAACAGGAATTGTCTTTAACCAGGCTATCCAGACTTTCTGCAAAATGGACAAGAAAAACTAGAGACATGTAAGAGTTTTATCAGTAATGTCTAGGAATTCCAACAGGAGGCTGTCATTCAGCACACAAAAGTTCATCACATCTACTGCAAGGTCTCAAAGTTTCCTAATGCTGTTTCAGTTCTCCACACATTGAAGCACTGAGATTGACTCCTGAGCATACTTCAGTTCTGTAGCTACATAGGTAATAGACTGAAAATCTCAGCTGAGAGCTGACAGACCTGTGCAGAAACCTGCTAAATCCATACATACACAGATCATTATATGAAGCAGCATAAAATTGCTGAAATTATTTCAATCTCTATTAGAATAGCCATTGTGATGACATGGAAAATGTTTTTCTATTATCCATGCAAGAGCTCTCTGTACTAGTGGGTTCATTTTATCCAAAGTTGAATCATCTGTATTTAAAAACTGCAGGAATTTGCTTGAGAAAAATGAAGAAAAATCCAAATTAGTTATAGTCATTCTTCTTCTTCTTCTGAAGCCTTCATGAAGCTACTGAACCAAGTTGCAAGTTTTCAAGATCCCTAGAACAAGGCCGGGAGGAAGCCAGTACTCATCCAGAAGCCACTTTTGAAAGAAAAGATACAGTATCAACACTTGCAACACAACTCTATGGTAGTTTTCAGATAGATAAGACCTTCTGAGGAAATACATCAGAACAAACTAGGTATATTTCTAGCTTTCCCATGAACAAAATATGGATGCAGTATTGCTGTCAGATGCACATAGATGTTTGTCCCTAAGAATTATGAAGTATAAATATGCTAATCTGAACTTTTGAAAAAAGTACTCCTACAAGATTTTCATTTCCTTCACAAGGCTTGCAGAAAAACAAACAAACAAACAAAAAAAAGTAAAAAAATCTGAAAATCAAGGCAGGAGGCAGGGGCTTTGTGATGACATCCCTAACAGGTAATGGCAGGATGTGGACAACAGAAGACTAGAAATAATTAAATAAGAAGCCTAGAAAACACTGATGTTCCAAATTATTTTAATTACAATACTTTGTTGTCTATCAAACTAGGAAGTTGAACGCTTTTCAGTACAAAAAAGGGACATACAAGAAATGAAGATCTCACATAAGCTGTTCAACTTATTTGCTTGAGAAAATATATATATTTATATGAAATCAATAACTGAGTACTAAAAGAAAGGTTTAAAACAGAATGCATTACAAATTCAACACTCAAAATTTATTTTGTAATTTTACTCATGGTGGGTCCCAGTTTGCAGGGTGTAGCTGTCCAGAACATAAAGGAACTAACAGCATCTTATCCATCTTACAATGACTATTTTTAAAGTGCTGATCTCAGCTTTCAAGGATATGTTTCAACTGTATTAAGCTACAATGCTGACAGTAATAAAAATAGTATTGTTGGATAATTTCAATTTATTGTGAGACACCCATAATAATAATAATAATACAAAAAAGATACTGAAATAGGATTAGGTGATAGAGAAGTTATAGAATTATGATGCCTAAATATGTTTTTTCTAGTTTTATTAACAGTTTACAATTTAGTAATAATTTATTAACAATGCAATAAAAGCTTGTCTAACTAACTGAAGGTAGAATAAGGCTCTTCATGACAATCCAGTTTCAAAGGACAAACCAGTATACTGATTTTGTGATTGGCTAACAGTCTCTTGTAAAATACCGATGACAGGAGAATGCAGAAGTCTGTCTAAAGTCAATTTACCAAATAAGGACAGAAAAAAATGTGTTGCCTTATATGTTCCAAGGCTATTGCATACACTGGCAAGTGTATGAGAAATCATGGCATTTTCCATTTTTGTCTTAAACAGCAGGTCTGTGCCAAGGGATGCTGGGCAGTAACAGACAGCAAAGCACAGACCAGCCTCAGAATAGAAAAGCCTCACTATGACACTGTTCTGGTCAGACTCACGACTGCCATCAGAAGTTTGCTTCAGTTCCCTGTACTACTACAGACATCTTTTCCACAGTCACCCCAAGTGACTGATGAGAAGGCCACATTGGGTCAATGGCTCAGGATAGGAAATATTGAAAGCACCATCTAATTTCAGCTCAGGAGTCTTGGAACATTAGCACAGAAACATCATCTCTCACTGCTCTCTTAGCAGTGCTGTTAATCCTTGCACACATCATGAAGAAAAAAGATCTTCACTCCTTTCTGTATTACCGTTTACTGTACACAAAAAGATAAACATCCATAGAGTATGGACTTGCTGTATGTTTTCATAACAAGCTGCTCACCATTACCTCAAGACCTTTTTTTTTCCTACTATCAAGCTGCAATACTGACAATTCAAAAAGTCTCAGGGCTGAAGGAAGAGCTCTAGGAAAGAATGATCTAACATGCAGTCATAAGATCATCTGCAGCCACTGCAGAGGAGGCAACTGAATATGTCGGGTTGCTGTTCCCTACACAGGAGCTCAGCCAGGTCCTCACACCAAAAACTTTCTATACAGAGAAAGAGACAGAAGGTGCACCTATATCAGAATTAAGCAATGAAAAAAAAAAAAAAAAAAAAAGGAAAAAAAAAAGGAAATTGATACTTTTAACACTAACAAGTTGCAAGGCCTAGATAGTATCAGTCATGAATTTGGAGGAACTTAATTATGAAATTGCTGAATTACTGTGTAGCATACAAATTGTCTTCCAAAACGGCCTCACTAGCAAAATACAGTATATGAGTGCTAATATTTTAAAATGCTTCCAATGGATTCTGAGAAACTGCAGACCAGAAACCGACTTCTACTTGGATGATTTGATAGGCTAAGTTGTAAAATAAATACTTGGATAATACAAGCTCCTCCCAAATCTATCAGACTTCTTTGAAAGCATCATAAAGATACAAAAAGGTGTAGTTAAGTCTTTTTTGCAAAGTCTCTCACTAAGTTCTTAAAAAATGAAGAAAAAAAAAGCTATGATGAAATAGCCGAGATAAAGAAATAAAGATCCAGTTTAAAGGAAAAACATAACCATAGTAACAGTTTGTGTAGCATACAATTATGCGGAGAGTTCTGCAACTTTTTATCACAAAGATATATATAGACTCAAGTATTTAGATTCATAGAAAAGAGTTCGTTCTCGAACTACTGGTAGAAAAACAAAACAAAGTGCCGATTTAGAAAGTCCCTAAGCTGCTGTTTGCTCAAAGCTGGGAGTTTTCATTGCAGAAGTTTCTCTGTTTCCATTCTCTACTTTTATCCTCTTACCCTAGGAATCCCCTACTGCTCACCACCAGAGCCAATTACTTGGGAAGATGAACTTTTCATCCGGTTAGTTCAGCCAGACAGCCATAAGAATGTTCTGTTTATTACGCATAGCCACTAAACTTTGCTGCAGTTAGTAGCTTTGGGTCACTGAACTGTGATAATCTCATAGCCTTTTTCTTTTACAAGGCAAAAGGGTAAAGTTTACAGCTGTACAGAAAACCAGTAATTCAACCCTTTTTCTTCCTTCCTAAAATCTAGATCTTACAAGATGAAGTCCATCCTCAAATACAAGGGAAGTCAAAGGCATGGCAAAGAACTACAGAAATCTGTACTTGAGTAGCACCATACACACACTATTTTCTATCACTACAAGTGTCTGTCACGGAGGCTAAATCAAAACTGCAATGTGCTGCATGACATGGAACATTATGTCACGGTTTATTCTTTTCGGTCTTCATACTGTATCATCTACCTGCTGAATACATTATGCAAAAGTACATTAGTGTAAAAAAGTTTTCTCCTCTGCACAACTCAAAAAAAAAAAGAAGTGTTGGCCCTGCAGTTCTCTCAAAGATATGGCTGATATGGCTAGCAAGGTACAGACCAGCGCTTGTACATAAACTGCAGTTCCTCATTTCTCCCAATCCTTAGCTATTCATTCCCACCCTCTTTTATCAGCACCACTACTCATCTGATTCAGCCACGTAAGGAATCAATTCCAAACTCAAACTGGCATAAAATTAAAACTACTGGGAAAGGAAAGGAAAAAGAAAAGGGAAAGGGAGACATGTTTCTTATTCTTTAATCAGTTAAACCAATTTCATCATCAACTCAGATATGTACCAGTGGCAGGAGCAGGACAGAGGCATTTTCAGGTAAAGCTGACTGTTAGTTTAGCATGGTTGAAAAATATGAATTGTGTAATGAGAGAAGACAGCTCCCACATACTTTTTCTCAGCTCCAAACACACTTGAAGATTTTAAGCTCTATAACAGACTTACAGAGAAATAGGCACATGAGTGAGGCACCTGAACCTTCACCACCTCCTCTCAGATTCTGTACACTGTTAAAACGTCGTTTTCACCAGTAGAGCCAGCTCTGTTTTCAAAGAGGGACTGTACTAGTATAAAGGGCTGCTCATACTGACATGGCTGTGCCCATAGCAGGAAGGTTTCTGCCAGGAGTTTTATACTAATAAAGCACTCCAAAAGTAGACAAAAATATTTCAGCTGTACTTCTCTACTCACTAAATATCAGGAAAACAATTAGAGGGATTTCTGAACTTGCCTTTGTAAGGCCTCACATATCTTAATCATATTGCAAAGATCTTTCTTTTAATTACTTTTAAGATTCTCAACAACATCCATCCTTTATCAAAGGAAAAAAAAAAAAAAAAAGAAGGCAAATACAGTTATAATTCCATCCATAATTGGCCCTTTGACCTTTCTGTAATTCACAAAACTGACCCAGAGGTCACAAAAGCTTCTGAAACCAGATCTAAGAGTGCTTATCTCTTTTTCTGGAAAGGCCACAATGGTGGCACACCTTACTATGTGTCCAGAAAAGTAAAGTGTTTATTAAGGTGTAAAAACATGTATCTGCCTATATTCAATTGTGGATAAGAGAACAGCACTAATAATTATACAGCTACAATATCTGTCAGAAGTTATGAGAGAATGGACTTTGCCTCTAAGTTTATCTCTTGCATATATGCTCTGTAATGACTGGGCATTAGGTTCCCCAAGACTTTTTTGTTTTGTTTTGCCACTTAAATGACAAAACAAGCTTCCCTGATGAACTACCATGTTTATTGCTACCTCACAGCTCAATCCGGGGCTACCTCATCTCATGTGCAATTTTGTACTCAATTCTTTGAGCTAGGAAGCAATTGACCAGGCTTTATGACATCTTATGTAGAAAAAAAGGTAGACAGCCACACAGTCATAAACTGTATCACGAAATGTGTCTTCCAGCATTCACAAATTCAGTCACTATCTTCTTCTTCTCAAGCAGTAGACGTGTTCTTTCCTAGACCATCCTCTTGGTTCACCATCTTCAATTCTGCTTGCTTCCTCCCTCTACAACCTCCCTTCTCAAACAATCCCAGGCTCAGATTTTCCAAGTAGCCTCTTAGCAGTCTCTAAACCTCCTCCTCTAAGCTCTGATTTCTCAGTTTTTCTCCATCCTGAGAAACCAAGCTCTTCTCCTAACTGCATGTACTAACCAAATGTTCTTTCCCTTTCTGCTGCCAGTTCCTCAATACCTCCCCAGGCACTCTCAGTCTACTTCCAAGTCCTTCTCATAGCTTCCTGCATCTGAGCACATCTCCATTCCTTTATTCAACCAGTTACAGACTTTTTATCTTCTCTAATTTAATAGTCTTTCCTAGTGTAATTTTACAGAAAGAAGGCTAGACAACTTTTTTTTTTTTTTAAAGTTTCCCAGAAAAAAAAAGAAAAAGAAAAAAAATCAACCTTCATTTTTAGACACAAAAAATGTAATGCACATTCCTGAAAAGTTTGAAAAAAAGCCCTCAACAAAGTTTAAGGGTATGTGCAGACAACAGTAACTGAAAGGGCTAAAGAGGCTTAAGATACTATCCTCTTTTTGTTTGGAGACAAATGTAGTAACTAATTATTTGAATGTGCATAGCCTAATATAATAAAATTCATATAGTACATTCAAGTTAAACTACCTTTATTGATGACTTAAGCAAACATGGTTTCTCTATGACACATACATTCTCAGTTCAATGACATCTCCAAGCTAAGAGAGACATCACTCCAAGCTGGGAAAGATATTGAGATGTGCTAACATGATCCTCTGTCATAAACTCACAATGAAAAGTGTTATATTTGGTGTAATGTTTGGTATTAACAACTCAGTAACACTTCCTCTGATGAAGGATCAGATAAATAATACACACTATAGATACAGGAGTAAGATTTGGGTGCTTCTACAAGAACAAGACTCTAGAGGAAAATGTGCCCATTCTTGTTAAAAGCTCCAATAACCTAGTTTGATCTAATCAACAAGAAATAGATAGTGTTGAACTATGGCATGAAATTTAAGTTCAAAAACATGGGAGATTTATATCTACAAATGAACTAAAATAGACAGACTTCTATATGTCTGTATATTTTACAGAAGACAGATTAAAATACAGAAATTATGTATTGCATTATTAATCTGTTAAACATAGGAACATACAGAACTCCAGCACATGCCAACTCAAACAGAAGACCTTATAGGAGCCTCCTTTTGCTCAGAAATTGCATCCAACCTAGAAGCATGGGAGAGAATCCATGTTATTTTGAAGCTCCATAGTTCAGCGCTCTTCTCAGATGGCAACTTCATAGGCCACAATCAACTATTTTGAATAATGCAATTTTGGAAATTGGCCCTTTATCCAAAGGAATTGCCTCTTAAAGTCAGGAGAGCTATGAGAGATTAAACCTATTAATATCAATAAAATACAAGAGCCATACATAAGCATTTTTATCTAAAAGTTCACTCCTGTACAAAGTAAAAAATAAACATAAAAAATAAAAAGAGACAAAAACAAGCACTCTTAAGAAGAAATCAGGCAAGCTATGACTGAAAGTATGGTGCTTTATAAAGTGACAGTAACTACTCTAAAGAACATTTCTTTCTGCATGTGGCTATCAGTTTTTCCTTACCATATATTCCATATTGGAAGCTGGTGGATACACCTGACCCCGTAATTTATTATGAAGATCCAAGATACTTTGCATATCACTGTCTGTGATAGCCCTTTTCCCTCTCTGCTTGGCGATCCACCACTCACCATCTTCATCCATGTATTTTTCCAAAAGTTCCTCTAAGAGCGTGGCATTGGGAAGAACCATTGCAGAAACTGCTTGAGCTATGAATAGCAAGGTAGTTACTCTGAGCCATTCCTGCACTACATACTTCATGATGAATGATCTCAGAATGCTCAGGAGTTAGCTCCAAGACAAAGTCTTTTTTCCAGGTCTGTTGGCTGCAAACGCATAAGAGAGAGTAATGTAATTTGGAGGTTGAAGCACTGGTCTGTATGAATTCATTAAGCAAAAAAGTCAAACTGTAGTGTGTATAGAGTTGGCCACTGTTGATTTAGAGGGAGAAGCCAGAATGCTGCGTGTTATTTACACTAATAAATACAAGCTGCTGTTTGGAAAGATTGCTTATCTTCAACCTTATGAACTTCAGTTGTCCGAGTGCTTTTGTATACACTCTGGCATGCACATTTCAGTGTCTGCATACAAGAAAGCATGCCTTCTGCAGCTACTTAACAGAAGCCAGACATCAATGAAGATTAGCTGTAGATAATTCTCCTAGTACTGGAATTTATTTAAAAAAAAAAAAAAAAAGCATTCAATTTCAAAATGTTAAATGAGAAACACAGTGGAGTTGATACAAAATATCCATTCTTCATGCATTTCAAAACATGACTGCGATGAAAGCTTTTATTTTATGATTTCCAAATACCTAATGGAACTAAAGTTACTCAGCTCTGGCAAAAGAATGGGGGGAGATGGGGGTCATCCCACTCATCGAAAAAAAAAAAAGAAAAAAAAAGCACGGACAACACTTGAAAAAGTACTACTGCATCGAGAACGCAACATGCCAACGCCGTCTGTTACGTGACTGAGCGATGCGAGGAGGAAAACCACGGTGCCTCCCTCCCCCAGGGGAAAAAAGCGTGAATCCCGCCACCGCCCGAGCCGGACCCGCCGCTGGGAGCACAACAAAAAGAGGCGGAGGAGCAGCGCGGGGCTCTCCCGGCGCTGAGCGGCCGCCACGGAGCCGCGTCCCGGCCCTGCCCTGCGGCCCGCGGGGAGCGGCCCCCTCCCGGACGGTGCCTCCGCCCCCGGGCTGGATGCTGCCCTTACCCTCCGGCGGCGGCTGCCTCCTCTCTCCGCAGCCAGCTTCGCTCCGCCGCCCACCGCCTCGCCAGGCCCGCGCCGGGCTCGGGAGGCTGGGGAGGGGGCCCGGGCACGGCCTCGCCCCAGCGGTGGTTGCCGGGTTGCGAACGAGTCGTGCCGGCGAGGGGAGATATCGCCGAGCGCGCCGCCGCCCCTGGGAGTTCCACGCTTCTTCCTCTCGACTCCCGCCTCGCCGGGCATTTATCGCGGGCGGCGGTGACGTGAGGCGGCCACCCCTCCCGGCACCCCGCGGGGCGGGCCGCGATCCGCGCTCCGGGTTCCGGGCTCCGGGCCCCTCGGCCGCCCCCCGCTCACCGCACCGCCCGTCCTCACCTGGACGGCAGCGAGCTCTGCCGCCCGTCAGAAACTGGCCTTGCTCCTGCCAAAGTTGTGTCCCAGAAAAGGTCGAGAGAGGGCCCTACTCCCCTGCCACCTCCACCCGTGGGCAGCTGAGAGGATGCTGAGCGGTTGGTTGGCTTCAGCAAAGCCAAAAAGCTGGGTGTTCAGCTCCCAAAAGCTCAGACTGTGTGAATGCAGCAAGAGGTATCAGGGCAGGAATTTTGAACTGTGGATTCAGAGCAGCTGCATTAAGCTTTGCTTCACAAAGTAGAATGCTATTTCCTATATGTACTATGTAGCACAAAGCTACAGGAAAGAAGCTTGCAACAAGTACATTTTCCAGCAAAACTAGGTATCGGAGGTGAACTTTTGAATTATACTTACATCAAAGTCCTATATCTTGGTTATTATTTTTTATCCAAACCACTAGAGACAATGTTTCACTTATTTAGTATGATTTGGTACCCTGAGCTAACAGTGGGATTGACCAGCTTCCAGTCTTCACAGGACTGCTATACCAGCTTGCAAAGGTTTTCTGTATTTTCGTTTTCAGCTATTGAGAGGCTGAGGTTAAAATTCACCAGAATCCAGCTGGCTTCAGACTGGCTCCATAAATGCTTCCAAATTTCTTGGGCCCAAGAGAAACAATAATGTGAGGGAACACACTGCTTCTTACTGTACTCTCTCTTTCTCACTTTTAGTTAGAATTTCCTTAAAAACTTTGTATGTAACCTGTTTTACAAGCTTCTGTGAGTACTCTGCTACTTATGTACCACAATATGTAGTATCATTATGATCTATATTGGTTGCTCTTTATGATTTTTTTTTTTTTTTTCGGAGCTGAGATATGGATCAGAACTTGATAGAGTCTGCACATCAGATCTGGATTTTTTATAGTAGTCACATCTTATTCATCTCATTTGATGTAGTTACAAAAATGTCCAAAGACCAAGGCTTGGTTTGGAAGAGACTTTAAAGATCATATAATCTGAAGAAGCATGGCCAGCAGGTCAAGGAAAGTGATCCTGCCCCTCTGCTCTTTGCTGGTGAGGCCTTACCTGGAGTACTGTGTCCAAATGTGGACTCTTTTGTGCAGAAGAGACATGGAGTTGTTGGAGCTCATCCAGAGGAGGGCCACAGAAACTACCAAAGGGGTAGAATGACTCTCCAATGAGAACAGGCTGAAAGAGCTGGGGCTGTTGAGCTTGGAAAAGAAAAGGCTCTGAGATGACCTGACAATATCTAAAGGGAAGCTATGGGAAAGAAGGGGACAGACTCTTTAGCACAGTCTGGGGTGATAGAACAAGGGGAAATGGCTTCAAGCTCAAAAAGGGTAGATTTAGGTTGGATATAAGGAAAAAGTCTTTTACAGTTAGGATAGTGAGGCACTGGAACAGGTTGCCTAGAGATGTGGTTGATGCCCCATCCATGGAGACTTTCAAGGCAAGTCTGGATCGAGCCCTGGGTAACCTGATTTATCTGTGCTTGTCCCTGTTCATTGCAGGGGAGTTGGACTACATGACCTTTACAGGATTTCAACTCTAAGGATTCTATGATTCTATGATCAAGTTCCAACCCTCCTGCTGTGGACAGGGTTGCTAACCACTAGATCAGGTTGCACAGAGCTCCACCCAATCTGGCCTTACACATCTCCAGGAATGGGTCTTCCACAACTTCTCTGGACAACCTGTTCCAGTGCCTCATCATCTGCTGAGTAAAGGATTTCGTCCTAACATCTACATCTCCCCTCCTTTATTTTAAAACTGTTCACCCCTGTCCTATTACTATCAGATCATGTAAAAAGCCAGTCTCCATTTTGTACATAAGCTTCTATTAAATACTGGATAGCCACAATTCACTTCTCCAGGCTGATCAAGCCCAGGTACCTCAACCTTTCATTACAGGAGAGGTATTTGAGTCCTCTGATCATCTTTTGGCTGTCCTCTGGACTTATAGGCCCATGGCAAGCTTTTCATCCATTGTAATTCCCAAATCCTTCCCAGCAGGGCTGCTCTCAGTGAGTTCTTCTCCCAGTCTGTACATATTTCCAGGACTGTCCTGACCCAAGTGCAACACCTTGCACTTAGACTCACTGAATCTCATTAGGTTCACATAATCTCATTTTTCCACCTTGTCAAGATCCCTTTGGATGGATCTCTTCCTTCTGTTGTTTCAACAATACCACACAGCTTAGTGTCATCAGCAAACTTCCTGATGCTGCATTCAATCCTGCTCTCTAGGCTGTTGATAAAGATTTTGAAGAACATTAATCCCAAGACAGAACCCCCAGGGACACCACTCATCATCAGCCTCCACTTGGACATAGAGCCATAACTCCATCCATCCAGTTCCTTATCCATCAAACAGTCCACCCTTCAAATTCATATGTCTCCAATTTAGAGATAAGAATTTGGTGTGGGACCTTTCGGAAGTCCAGGTAGACAACATGATTCATTTGTCTACTGATGCTGTTACTCCCTTGTAGAAAGCCACTTGATTGGTTAGGCATGATCTTCCTTTGGTGAAGTTGTGCTGGCTTTATTGAATCACCTACATTCTTTGCGTATGTCTTAACATGTTTTTCAGGAAGATCTGTTCCATGTTCTTCCCAGGCACAGACATGAGGTTCAATGGCTTATAGCTCCCCAGGTCTTATTTTCTACCTTTCTTAAAAATAAGAGTGATGTTTCCCTTTCTTCCAGTCTCCAGGGCCTTCACTCACAACTTGGCAACTTCATCAGCCAGTTACTTCAGGAGCTTGGGATGCAGTTCAATGGTCCCTATAGACTTGTGCACATTCAACCTTAACAGGTGGTCTCAGAGTTGCTCTTTGCTTACAGTAGGAGGGATTTGCTCCCTCACCTTCCACCTAGATGTTCAGGTACTTGAAAGACATGGGACTGACTGCCAGTGAAAGTGAGGCAAAGAACTTGAGTACCTCAGTCTTTTCCATGTCTGTTTCCAGTTCTCCCTTCTTACTTATCAGAGGGAGTACACATTGCTTGATCTTTCTTTTCTCACCAATGTACCCATAGAATCCTTTCTTGCTATTTTTCATATCCCTTGCTATGTTCAGTTCCATATGTGCCTTGCATTTCTTTATCTCACCTCTATGTCATTCATACCAAGCCATTTATTACTTATACAGGTACAAGTGGTGTATCATTAGAAAGCAGCAGAAGTTAAGAGTTATAGCTGATTATGAATATTGTCATAGTCAAGAAACTCAAAAAAAAAAACACCTAATCTAAGGGAATGATAATATTTATGGAGTTCCCTTTAGTCACTGGGAAGTGTAGTAGCTGTCCTTGTACATCATCAGCACTGGACAGTTGCTGAACTTTATATATAATATGTATCAAACATCTTTCATTCTCTGTGTTCATCACACTTTTTAGAAAGCACTTGTTCATATTTGGTCTTTGTCAGATTGAGGACCTTATCATACTATTATAATGCAGGTTTTTAAATGAATTAAATACTAATACAAAAAGAGAAAGTTCTCATTGAATTTTTGTTGTTGTTGTTGTTGTTGTTGTTGTTGTTCAGTTAATTTATCAGTAAGTGAATAAACCCTTTACACCCTGTGGCCATTCCCTTTGTATTTGATTTATGGCTGTATGATTTGTGACCACATAAAAGTGTTGTGACTTTGAAAAATGGGATTTGGGTCTATCCACTAATTTTGTTCTTATATTTTTGCAATTGCCTGAATCTATTGCCTTGATCAGTTTGGGGGAGATCATTTTTTCCCTTTGCTTTATTCTGGATTGGTTTAAACCTCTGACATTGTGGGTATAACTACTAACTATATTTTAAAATTGTTATAAAAATCAGTTAGGCACCATTACATCTCCTGAAACTAAAAAACAAACCATCTTCCCTTCCCAAAGGTACATGCAAACAAGAATATATGCAGATGTATAATTGTTTTTTTTTTAAATAGCTGCAGCAGAAATAAATTAAAAAAAAAAAAATCATAAGAATGCCCCAGCTACATGCTGGACAAGCAATAAGAATAGGCACTGAAGAAACCCTGGAAGGGAAGATTTTTAGCACAAACTTTGACTAAAATCCTTTCAGTTTTGAAGGGAATATCTTCTGCTCTTTGAGCCTTTCTGGATTTGAGGAGACAGAATTCCAGCAGTCTTTGTAAATAAACAAAGGACTGGATGTGAGATATTTTACTTCATCACCAATGTTTTCCTAATAGAAAACATGTATACGGTCCTTAAGTGTGGATAATTTGATTAAGAAAAAGTGGCATCACCAAGTAAGAAAGAAAGCAAGAAAGGCTCTTCTATATACAGTGCATGCTTACAAATCTTCTGAATTATAAAAGCTGGCTTTTAGTTAAAAACCAAAGGAAGACTCAAAACCCAGACCATCTTTCTTTTGATTTTAAACATCTTTGGCTAATATACTTTCTGGTTTTCTATTTGATGCTGCGGTGTCACATGAACAAAAAGTGCTGCTATTTCAAATCAGGCCTGCCTCTTTAGGTACCATGCCTACTTGTGCTCATCATGTGGTAACTGTCTTCAGACTTCCACAAAAATGGCGAAGCATGAGACATTTCAGCAGATAAGTCTGTAAGGTAGGAGACCAATTATTAAATTTCAGTCTCTGCTTGATGCAGAGCAGTGCTTCTTTGTTGGATATGCTCAAATCCTGGCTTTTACCTTTTGCCCAGTGTGCCTCTACCGGTTTTGAAATTTTTTCTTGAGCAGGTTAAAAACATACCGCAAAAGAAAAGGACAGTGAAAGAAGAGAGGATACATGGAGATAATTACCTGTTCTGTAATGGCGGGAAACCTTCATCCAAAACAAAATTATTCTAATGTTGCAACATTTTCTTCAACTGAAAATGTCTCGGCCAAATCCATTGTTGAGGACAGCATTAATGGTGATTGAGAGGCAGAACTCAGCAAAAAACAACCGGACATAGCTTTCCTAAGGCCAGATTTACCAGTGTAAAAAGATGCATAAACATCCCATGTAACCTATCAGAAATTACACAAGCGCCTAAGTGTTTTCCATTGTAGAAGATGGCGTTGCAAACCTTTTCCTTTTATGAACAAGCATTACTATGCATTCTTTAGCACAGTTTTTGCAACATGCTGTTTGGTAGTTCATCATCAGAATTCACAAAGATCATGGTTCCCAACTGTTTCTCAGAGGAGCCTGAAGAATATTTAAAAGATCAGCACTTAACAAAGACATTCATAATGTTTCACCGTTATTTACTTTTGGGAAAAGGAACCATAACTATTATCATGGAATATCTCCATCACTATGATGGAAAGCAAAATCGATAAAAATGTTTTTCTGTGCAGTCTTCACTGGTTATTTCTCCTAAGTGACTCAAAAGTAATCACAGTTGTCCATGAAAGTAAATGAATCAAATTACAATTGGATTTTAAAGGCACGTAAAATAAAAGAACAATTATTTGAATGTAATTTTTATAAGTTAGAAATAAATAGCATGAACATTTTACTTTTATGTTACCAGTTTAAAAGGTTTCATTTTAAAATTTGAATGCAGTGGTTGCATGAGGACAGAAATATGATTGTATCGTGGCATTATTTTGAAAAATATTCCTTTTTTGCCTATTCACAATGGTTGGAAGCAATTATTTCTACTTAGGGGAGCTTTTACTTTGTTTATAATTGAGATTAAGTACAGTTTATTTTTTCAGCTTTATTTTATTTGAGATCAACAATTAAAAAAATTTATCATCCGTTAACATTCTGCAACTAATATGAAATCCAAAAAAGACTTCAACCAACGGAGAAATCGCTGAACCACAGGATCCCAGAATGGTTGAGGTTGTTAGGGATCTCTGAAGACATCTAGCCTAATCACTCCTCAAGCAGGGACACTCAGAGCTGAGTGGCCAGGGCAATGTCCAGGCAGCTTCTGGAGATCTCCAAGGAGGAGACCTCACAGCCTCTCTGTGCCACCTGTGTGCCAGTGCTCCATTAACCACATAGTAAAGAAATGCTTCCTAATGTCAGAGCTTAAAGCCACTGGGGAGCTGGGATGAGAGGAAGGCAAGCTATCATTAAGAAAAAAAATCTCATGATTTAAGTTTCTGTAAAGATATGTCTTAGAAGAATAATACAGGAAATTGTTCTAATTGTAGAATTATTTTTTTTTTAATTATAAAACTAGTGAATTTTTCCCCTTAGCTGCTAAAGATCAATAAGTATATTGTTGACTGAACAAAAAAAAAGAAGTGCTGACATGAAAAACAGTTACTTTCTCACAGAAATAGTCTATTTTTTCCTGTGGATTTTCTCCTGTCTTCCAAGCTCACAGACACACACTTATAACTCTTGGGTTGTTTTTTTTTTAATTATTAATATTTGTTTTGTTTAGTAGATATACCCAGAGAGTTGCAACAAATTCAAGCCTTAAGGACAATGCTTACCATCCTGTCTCAGAAACATTTTGTTCCAAGTCCTTTGCTGCTAACTGATTTGGAATAGGATTGGGAACTTTGCTGGTGGTTTTTATTGTCTCCAGACACATAATTTAACAGAATAATTTAACAAAATTTATGTTGCTTTTGGGCTCACAGTATTGCTTCACAGGCAGCATTTGAACATTTTCCCCAAAAACAGTTTTTACTCCAAGATGAGTGGATATCATCCTGTGAAGTTTTGAACAAAACCTAGTCTAAACTGAATGTACTTATAAAATGTGGTTGACTGTTTAACTGTAAATTTATTTGTATAAATTATTTGAACAGCATATTTGAGGAAGAAACTGAAGTTTGCACCCCTTCCTGCCGGTTAGAATAGAGCATTTAATTTTACTGTGGCTTAACAGATAAATTGTAATGGCACAATCCTGTTTATAGTTTGATTCTCTGAGAGTTATTAATTCAATCTTTTCTCTGGAAAAAGAATGTCTTGATTTAGCCATCTCTAAAGTATATTACACTTTCTGAACTGAGGTGGGAATATAGGTATTTTTCAGTTGCAGTAGATATTCTTCACAGTTGCAGTAAGTAGGGGGAAACAACCTTTTATAGTGAAATCAACTTTTTACTCAGGTAGGTAAGGATGGGACAAGGGGGAATGGTTTTACACTCAAGCAGGGAAGGTTTAGATTAGATGTCAGGGGGAAGTTCTTCACAGAGACAGTGGTGAGGTGCTGAAACAGGTTGCCCAGAGAGGCTGTGGATGCTCCATCCCTGGAGGTGTTCAAGACCAGATTGGATGGGGCCCTAGGCAGCCTGGACTAGTAGCAGATCTGGAGGTTGGTGACTCTGCCAATGGCAGGAGTTGGAACTTGATGATCCTTGGTGTCCCTTCCAACCCAAGCCATTCTGTGATTCTGTAAGTCATGGCAGAGCATAATCTCAAGCAGAATTGTCAGATGAAATCAGCAGCAATATCAGCCTGCTGATATCAGGTCCCTTCAAGCTGAGAACTGCTATGATTTACATAGTGCTAATATGACCAGAGCTGCAAGGTACTTTGGTCAAATAGCAGCACAGGTTCTCATAATCCTCCTAGTTCAGAGCTTTTTTTAGTGAGCTGGGAGAGATGCATATGATACAGGTTTTCCCAAGGCAGTGGACAGAGCACTGAGCTGCTGGGGTTCAAGAAATGTTTACACAATGCACTCAAGGATAGAGTTTGATTTTTGGGTGGTCTTGTGTGGATTCAGGATATGGATGCAATGACTCTTCTGGGTTCCTTCCAACTCAGGATATTCTGTGATAATATATTCTATTAATCTAGCTCTAGGAAACAGATTTTAACACTGAGACATCCTCTGCCGTAATTGCAACTCTATCTTGAACTCAACTTCTAGTTCCCACACCACACATCTTAAAAGCTGCTTGCCATGCTGAATGTGAGAGATGTAGGGAAAGAACAGGTCTATTTCCTCACTTATATTATAACTGAAACAAAATGGCAAACCAGGCTGATTATGGCTCCAGTAGAGTATCTTCATCTGTGAAACGTGTTCAGGTAACCAATACTGAATCATCTGCATCAGTGTCCATAAAACCTTGCACCATCCAGGCCCTCACTTTTGAATGCTTCTTGGAGCAACATTTCTTCTACAGACCCAGCGAATCCAGCACTTTTGCTTAAGTCAAACAAAACATCTGTAACAATAAAGAACGTTCCTGTCATGAAATACATATTGATGTATTGGGTTTTGCTTCATTTTAATCATATGTCTTTTTAATTTGGGCAAAACCAGGCAGAGGCATCATATTTCTATTGATCCTAAGTGTCATTCCCCTAGAGGAAGGATTTTAGGGGGCAGCTGTTCCCGGGAACACCAGAAGCCAAAGGAAAGATACTGGAGGTTATGTCTGTGATATAGCTAGTATGTCTAGAGCACAGGACAGTTTTAAGTCATTCAGCATAATTTGTATTATTTAGCTATTACAATTCTGAGTTGGTGCTAGTGTTTCACAATATCATAGCTTAAATGTCAGGTGAAATTTCCTTCCCCCACATCCTGATGGTGTAAGTTGAACACTCAGTACACAACTGTCCGAGGATCAGTAATGATATTTAATTCTGATTTTATTTTGGCATGATTGAGCATTCTAATTTTTCTGTTATAGGTTGTTAGTAATTCCTTCTTCTTCTCAATAAATTGCTCATATCCTGCTGTGCAAGAACAGGGTCTTTATAAATTATACCAGCAGGAATATTTATGATCCATTTATTAAGAGTTAATTTATGTCATCCTACACATTACCTCAGTTTTCAATGGCAACTCATTCTAGTTGGAAAAAATCAACACAATGTTTAAGACAAAGAAATTAAAATTATTATATGTTATTATATTTTCTTTAAATTTCCCGATAAATGTAATTAAATATATAATTCTACCATGTCATAAAAGGAAGGTATGGTTTAAAAACTGATTAATAAAGAAAGACTTAATTAGAATTACAAAGAACATCTAGACCCATGAACTTTGTCCGTTGGAATATGGCTCTTTCATAAGCAGATCTTTGAAGAAGGGGCTCGTTAGCATATTTCTATATTTTGCCCTGGAGCACTTCAGCCAGACTTATTCAAGTTTCATTAATATTTTAAAATTTGTGGCAAAAATGTAACTTTAATTATAGGGTTGGATTATTTGAAAATTAAAATGCTGCCTTTAGCTGTACTAAAAGAACACTCAGAAGAGACCTTGTGAGAATCTTATTTCTCCCTAAATCCCACAAGATGGAATCAATTTCTATTTTAATTAATAGCTTATTTGCCAGTCATTTACAATTCAGTGTGTAGCCTTGACTGTTAGCACCTCTAAATACTCATTCCTAACACTGGGTAAATTATTTCGCAGTATCAGGAAAAAGTCTGTGACGCAGTGACTGTTTTGGAGGCACTGACAGCTTTAGGAACCGTTCCATGTAGCACATTTTGTTGTATCAAGGGGAAATCATGAAAGCATAAGACTGCCTGTTGCGGGCAGAGCAGGAAGAAATGTTCTTCCTTCATTTCTTCTTTAAACTTAACGGTGTCCAATGTTGATTTAAGGACATCATCCAACCACCAGATTCTCTTCTCCACTTCCTTCTGCCCCTCTCCTCCACACTTCTGCTGTGATCTTCTACTAGTAGCCAGGCCTATTACTCCCACTCCCTCACAGCAGCACCCAGTCCATTATATTCTGCCTCACCAGGTTTGCTGATGTGCAATACCCGCCTCACATTGGCAACTCCAATTCCTCTTCTCCTCAGTAGCCATCTATTCACAATGCTCAAACTTCCTACTCCATCTCTCAAAATAACTGGACATGTTTTTCTAAGTAGATACACAATTTATTTATCACATTTTTACTTGTGTAGTATGAGTTATGCATTACTATATTTTACATTTGGCAGCAGTATGGGCATGGGTATACAGGTGTTTGGAAAATACAGAGATGTTTATTAGAGAACTCCTATTTCCCAGTAATATCCCTTTTAATTGACCTTCTATACCATGATGTTTTGTACCCAGTAATTCCACTTTTACATTCACAGCTGCTGCAGAGAACTGCAAAGCCACGCAGCTAAAGGAGTTACAGCAGAGGGGCACGTGAGGATTTGAGCTGCTTAGAAGGCATAGCACCTTTAACAGAGTGCAGGTTATTTACAACAAAACAGTGATTTTTCCACTGGATACTTAGGTTATAAAAAAAAATTAAATGCTTACAAAATGTGGGGCCCCAGAAAAGGAAGTTTAAGCAAGTCATATAGCAAATGTCTTGCAAAGAAGCTTTCAGATTTGCAAAGTCAATTGGCACTTTCCAAAGCAGTGTCGCCAATGTCAGCCAGGTAAGTGCCATTGAAAACACCACCAGGGTAAATACTGAAAGGTCAGCTTCCCTTTTGTGCCAGCTGTGTGTGCCGGTTATCCAGCCTTCTCACTTTAAACAGACTGATATCTGTATGAGCACAAATATTAAAACATACATTCTAATATTGGTGCCAGTACCTGTTTTTCTTAAAGAAACAATATTTATATATGCAAACAAGACAGTTACAGAGGGTATAGGCTGCAATATTTTCACACCACAATCACTCCTTGCCTTCAAAAAAAAAAAGGGAGGGGAGGAAGGGAAAGGGGGGAATGAACAGGTTTCTGCTGATGTGGATGAGAGCTTTGGGATTTTGGCATCTTTGCGGAGGTATACGATACCTTATCAATCTGAGGATAAATTTTATGAGCCACACAGTTTTTTTGCAACTGGTTCTCCTGAGGTTGTAAAATTTCATAGAATCATAGAATCCTTAAAGTTGGAAGGGACCTTTAAAGGTCATCTAGTCTAACTCTCCTGCAACAACAGGCACATCCACAGATAGATCAGGTTGCTCAGAGCCTGATCCAACTTCACCTTAACAGTCTCCAGGGATGGGGCATCCACCACATATCTGGGAAACCTGTTCCAGTGCTTTACCACCCTCACTGTAAGAGACTTTTTCCTTATATCCCGATATCCAATTTAGCGCAACCAAGCAAAAGGAACAGCATCGGATCAAAATTTGTTTCTTTGGAAAAGAAATCCAATGTGGATTCATTTTAATCAGTTTGTACC
Source organism: Meleagris gallopavo (assembly GCF_905368555.1). NCBI lineage: Eukaryota > Metazoa > Chordata > Aves > Galliformes > Phasianidae > Meleagris > Meleagris gallopavo. The sequence continues at coordinate 63,971,617 of NC_139406.1, read as the reverse complement.
ATGCAAGAAAGACAGTGACTGCAGAGGAGTTGTGAAATGTCCAGAATGTAGTGAAGTTTCTAGAATTATGGTCTGGATCTTGATGGAGACAGAGAGTTAGAAGGCTTGCTCAGTTTACTGGCACACATCAAAGAGGGTGCAAAGGAGTCGGTGGATGATACAGTATGACTGCACAACTGAGACATATATTTGGTAGGGTTGGTAAGGTGGATTGTTGTGTTGGCCTTACATGGGAAAGATATCACTGTCTGCTTCTATTATCAGTAATGAGCTAGAAGTGTAACTTCCCCATATGCTAATGCACCGGGGAAAGTGAAGATTTTGATTCCTTCTGCTTTCCCCTGTGCAAATTGATATGATTCAATAATGAAGAAAAAAAAAAAGGAGTTATTCCTCAAATAATACTGATAGTCCATTTGTCATTTGAAGTTAGAAAACATCTGTGTTTGTTTTCTATGCTATTGCTTCTCAGAGTTGTAATGAAATGGCACAAAATTTCTGGTCATTGTAAAACATCTATCATTAGAAAGGTAATATTTTAATATTTGAGTATTTCTTGTTTTTAATAGTGGCATCTGTAATAGTTATGATATATGCATATTAGTTTTAAAAAACTATCTCACAATAGTTCTTTCAATAACAGTAAAATGGAAAACACTTCCAGTTACATGTGAAGTTCCCAGGCCATTTAGTATGGAGGTTTTACTAAAAGGTGATTATGCCTGAAGTTTTTCTTTTTCAGAAAATTTTCAGAGGTTGAAATTATTTGCGGAAGATTATGAAACATGATGCCAGTGTAATGGTTTTGTTGAAAACTTGCGGATGCCAATATTTTTATTCATTGTGGCACTTTTCTTCTAAATACTTCATATCAGATGAATTTACAACTGAATTACTACATATAAATGAAAATATTTTCATAAATGATTACATTCTCAAAATAGTGATCATAATAAAATGACGCACAGCATTAATGTGGTGACTCACCTTAAATGGACAAATTTTAACTCTACTTGCTTTCTCCTGTCAATCAGCTTTCCCCTTCACAATCAGTTCCTGAAATTAGGACCATGCATTCAGTGACATATGATAAGTTTTTGAAAAATTATCAGCAAGACTCATGTCTGTATTTAAGTAATTGCAATAAAAATAACTTAAATTTCTAAGTTTACCAAAATATACATTAGAAGGAAATGCCCTGAGAGAGCTATATATGCTACATAATACATTATTTCCAGATGTATAATAAATAACACATTTCTGTAGAAATGCTAGGAAAACAAATTCTTCTAATATTTAAGACAGCTTAAGAGACAAAGCACAAGAGAGTTAAGTGCAGAAAAGATAGTTTGGCATTAGTAATGTCTATAGTGATTTCTGTAAGGAAACTAAAGGTCAAAGTTCTTCTAATTTTAAAGAGTCTTATGAGTTTCTTAAACTACATGTATCTATTTCCATACGTAGAATAGTGACCTAGAAAATATGTGAAAATTTTTCTTTTGCGACTCATAATTCTGATATCCAATTGCTTCTCCAAGTTCCATACCTTGCCATGTTGCTGTTCTCAGTGCAGTATCTTTGTCAGCTCTAAGAGAGCTCCATGACTACTTTCAACATTATCTTCTGTGCAAGATGCTATTGTCAAGTCTGTTTGGTAAACCTTTATTCCTTCTTGCACTACAGACATCATTTAAATCAGCCTTTGAACCCTTGACCCACACATATCCTTAACCTAATGGTGCATTTGGTAACAAAAGCCAAGGTAAGTTGCATTTGTCTCACATCTAAATTGAAAGTATCCAGGAGTCCAGGGGAGCCTGGTAGAAGGCGAACTGATGGTTCAGATTTGGAGAACAGCCATTTATTTTTGGCAGTATACAAAAAATTGCTTAAATAACGATGATATATTTTGAAGTAATTCTAGAAGGCAAATTTAAATAAGCTATAAACTGTTGCATATCCTGTAATGAATACAGGAACATCACTAAGTTTAACAGAAAGGTGTGTGTGTGTGTATATATATATATATATATATGTATGTATGTATATATAAATTTTTTTCAGTACTCAATACTACACCCTATATTTTGTGCACTTAAAAGCATCTTTTGTTAAATTCAGGAATTTTCTCCACTTAGCCATTTACAAATATTTTCCATTATTTACTCCCCACAATATTATTTTAGCCATTTGTTGCCTGATAGAATGATTTTTCTCAGTCTCCTTCAGCTCACAGCTTTCCTTTCCTTCTTTAATCCTCAACTTTTCTTCTCTGTTATCTTTCTTATGCTCATTGTTCTTTTCATTTTTGGATCAGAGCACGTATTTGTTTCACCATCTCTCATTAAAAGGCATAGGCTTGTATTTGCTCTTTTTGATGTCTACTTTTATCATTGCCCTTCAATATGCAATGACGTACAATACCAATTAAATATCACTGCTATAAAATTGTTAATAAAACAGAAGTAGAAGTTATATATCATGCATTGAGGGTGTGTGGACACTGACAGATAACAGTTTCTCTAAAGCAGGATCATTTTCCCTTTGCTGATTCTCTTTGCCTCTTTGGTTGAGGCCCGTCCCTTTGTTCTCTCAATTCACTATAAAATATGATCTGGATTCAGATTATGATTTGCTTGATTTTCATTTGGTTTATTTTGTGCTATAAGACATACTAGATATACTGTACAAGATCAGTGTAGTACAACAGGAAGCACCATTTCAGATTTCTATAAGGAAGTGAAAAACTTGTCTGACTCAGTTTTCTTTCTCTATGTTTTCTATTCATTCTTTGAAAACATCCTCAGTGATCTATCTCCTATGGATATTAACAAACTGATATACTAATGACATTTCCATTGCTTTGAGTTCCAGATGCACCATTTATTTGTCATTGTTTCAAAGATAATTTGCATCTTTGACAGAAGGTAATCCATAGATTTGTTACTAATCTTTGGAAGTAAGATGAGTGTAAAAGCAATTCCTTTGTAAGTCTTTAAGTCCATCCAGTACATGAAATTTTGGCTTGAAAAATTGATGAGGTAACAAGAAAGAGACAATATAAATAATAAATAATGAATTAAAGGATATTACTTTTAATTTACTAATCCAAGATCTCTTGGAAATGAGACTAATTTCAGTGCGACTCCTTTATTTTTCCCCCTCTAAAAACAATATTCATTAATGAGCTCATCGTTTTTTTTTTACAGAACTATCTTAGATACTGTTTCAGAGATTTACTTAATTTTTAGGAGTTCATTGATATAAACAGCAGACTAATAATAGGTATCTACACTTATAATTTGCCATTTTGTAAGCAACCTAACACAGAACTCTTATTTTACATCATCATCCTTTCAAACATACAAGAATAGTATTACTCTCCAGGTCATGGCTGTGCTAGAGTTGGTAATTCTTTGTGGTTTGAAATAAACAAAACACTCTTGTGTTTTCAGTGTTCCTTCCTGGAGTGCTGAATAAGACAAATTATTTGCACTTATTAGTTAGTTCTACTTTTCTGTCTTTTTATTCTCTGTTTCTGCCTTCTTTTGTACGACTTTTTAATTAAATCTTTTCTATTAAATTCTGTCCTTTCATTACTTATTAATGTTTTCATTTGAGAAGCATGATTTTCTCTTCACATAAAAGCAGAGTCAATTTATTTCAATAACCTCATTTAGAACCAGTTACCAGTAATAAAAGAAATGATCCATTTTTTAGTTATGCAAATTGAAATAACAACCTCAGAACACATGTTTCTAATATAATGGTCAGCCGGTCACACCTGGAATTTGGCTTTTGCTTCATGAACAAGTGGGCTGAGTATTAATGTTATAGAATCTGATAGAGGATATTCACAACTTGTAACACTGAGCAGTTGAGATACGTGGCTAAGTGAGAATTATTTCACTATCTAATCAGTGATGACAAATATTTCCATTATAAAAATGACTTTGAACATCAAAGTTAACCTCCTCATCTTGGCCAGCCCTCTGAAGAAGCCTGCATTGACTATGTAGGAGCTCAAACTCCTTCTTATGTTTTTAAAGCTCAACAGTATGAATAATCTCTTTTTTACATTTCTACAAATAATTAGATCTCATTAAACATTGTATTCACAAAGACACTTTATCTGTAGCTCGTTTTAGCCTCATTCCCATAGAGCTGTTTCCTGGTGACATGTCTGAACTTCTGTCAGCGGCACACCTCCATGCATATTTGATCCTGACAGCTACTTTTCTTGTAAATTTGCATTCGTTAAGTAATGATTTAAAAAGAACACCAGCTTTTTTTTTTTTTTTTTTTTTTTTTTTAGATTGTCAGATTTTTTCTGTTTCTCACCTTCTTTGCATTGCCAATGGACTTCTAGCACTTTTGGTCCTACCATCATAATAGTAGAGGACAGTAACATGCGCATTTCCTTCAGAAAATATTTTTCATAAATCTTGAAGAACGTCATGCCACACAGTGTCTTTGTTTATCCGATAGTTTCCCATATGCAGTGAGCAATTTAAGCAAAATAGTTTCTTCCACTAATGACAGAGTACTGGTGAAGGATTGCTTTTTTCCTACCTGTTCCCCCCCTCCAGGCTCATATGGCAAAGCTCAAGGTTATAAGAAATGTTAGCAGTCACCACATGTTAGCATCCACCACAGATAATCTACAATTCCTAATGATACTAGGTTCACCATGCCTTGCTTACACAACAATCTGAAAGGAAAGAGTGTACACAAGGTAGTTTGCAAGTAAAGATCTCTTGCTTTCAGAGAGACTGCAACATAACTGAAGGTCTGAAAAGGATGTACACAGAGCTTTGCCATCCAGAGACTGAGCTCAAGTACCATCAACGGCTTTCGAATTCCAATCTAAACTAATACCATCTGTAGAGTGAAGTAAAAAAAGTAGCTAACACCAGTAATAAATTGCTGAATATTGTTGAAGTACGCAAGTGAATGGGTAGACATGAGAAAACAATTTGCAAAATAAAGGATTTCGGTACTTGCATGAAGGGAAAGCTGAACTTTTTCAGAGGTTATTTAGGTCATTTGAGCTATGAACTATCCTTTCCATCTGACTCAATGCTTTGCTTCAAGTTTCTCCTCTTCCTCAGCTTAGTGGCTCTTGTCTAATTATAGGTTAGCATGTTAAGAAGGAGTCAAACAGAATTGCCTTCTGTATATTGGATTTTACATGCTAGCCTTTGGCTTCTATCCCCACCACAACATCAGACTGCTTGTATAAATGGTAAAAGAGACACACTGGGCACTGAAGACAAACAGTAATCACCACTGCAGCCACAGCCCCACAGTGGCACAACCACAAAACTAGCATTCATAAAATAAGGAACTACATACAAAGGGCTGCCTACACTGAAAAATATAGACTTTTCAGATGCTAAAGGTGTTAAATATAAGAGTACGCACATTTTCACCAAAGTACCACAGAAGGTAATAGTGATATCTCAATAGCAAAAATACTGTAGCAATGCTGCATTACAACTCTTTTTTTTCATTTATTTATCATTTATTTGCTCAAAAATGGTGTCAAAAAGTGCATATTGAAAAGACATTTCATTTAATTGTCATATCTGAGGAAAACAAAGTTTCCCGGAGAAGTAGCTGCACTTGATTGATGTTGTAGTGCTCTCAGTTTACTAGAGAGCCTGTGTATAAGACTGGGTAATGTATCAGTAAAATTATCAGCTGAGCATAGGGTGCCCCAAGTCCTTCAGCATTGTGCAGTATCACACAAGATGTGGCACCACATCATCTCTTGTATCAGGACACTATCTCTCAGATGGAATTAGCAGTAGATGATAGAGCTGGCCCGGCAGCCACACCGGGATGCGGTATTCTGGAGCTTGGGAGAACTGTTGACTCTTACTGGCATGATACAAAATCTGATATGATATGAACATCAAAGACAAAAATCATAAGGAGAAAATTCAAGAAGTATGTCTCAGATAATTTTGTAGCTAAGAGCCTCCTTCTCACCCTCTTTCTGTCTAATGCAATATTTGTGAATTTTGTAGATTTACTCAGCGGTTTGCCTGTTTTCAGATTTGTGTTCCTTTGTGCTGGTACTGGTAAGCAGAAACAATTTACATATAACTGACCTTTTTCACTTTTTTCTCCCTTGCAGCTTGCAGTATGTAACTGCAGTCTGTACAAACTGACACAGTTCATAATATTATCCATTACCATGGTATATTATGCTTTTCAATAATGTGACATAAGCCAGAATTTTAAGCACAGCCGCACATTTTAAACATGGTTTTCTCAAGCTTGAAACATGCCATACAGTCATCATGAAGAAAACAACAGATTTCTTCTTGCCTTGTTTCATGTAATCTCATATATACCCCTATGTAGAGAACTTCTGAGCAAGGGAAAAGAGGAAAGTGCCTTTCAGAGAGAGACTTCTAGTTTGGAAAATCCTTATTTCTATCCTCTGTTGTTTTAATTTGTGGTTACGTATATATTGTTTCTTGCTGAGATCAGGTTCCTGCACTATAATGGTGTTTTGTTCAATTAATCTGCTAATGTACAAGATAGTTAACCTACATTTTAGAAGAAGTTGTATGGGTAGAAGAAATATTAAGGATACTGAAGTAATAGTATAGCATATGACTATTACTTTTTACTTGGTAGCCTACTTTTGCACCTGCCCCTGATAAAATGCAAACAACAGTTTTGTAGTTTTTTTTCAAAGGGAAAATGTATTTCACCAAAATAAATATTTCAGTGATAAAAAACATACCAACTGATGAAAGAAATCACTACTCGGAGACCATCATGGTTGTCAGTCAACATCATACAGATTACACCACTGTTTATTAAGCTCTTAATAGAACTGCAAGTACAAACACAAAAATTACTTTGCCTTTGAAAGTATATTCAAAATAGTAAAGGAAAAAAAAATGCAGTTCAAAGATCTGAGCAGCAGTTGTAGAACCTAGGCAAACAGTGAGATACTTTGGTAATTCCCAGAAAAAAAGTGAGGATCTGTAATACATTGTAACACAGACATAGCATGTAGCATTCATAGTTGTATACATTCCTCAATTTATGTCTACTAAGTGAATGATCTTGTTTCCATTTCCTTCTTCCTTTTAGTTCTGATTGAATCACTTGTCACACGGTAAACATTTAGAACCTTCCAGCCTGAACAGAAATCTTTGTACAACCTCAGAAGAGGTGAGACATTGTCCTGTAAGTACTAACCACCATAGCTACCTAGTCTAGGAATTTCTACCTGACCCAACCTTCGCTCAGTGTACCCCAACTCTGGTATTAACTAATACCTGAAGCTTTTCCTTTTTGCTTTTCATGCTTTCTTCATCCGTACAAGTTGCAAGCAGAAATTTTCACTGCTGCAAATAAGCTTGATGATACCTGTGAGCAGTATGCAGCTTTCTAAAAACACTACAATAAGATTTAAACAAAAACAAACAAAATTACTAATAAAATTAATATTTAAAGTATGAAACACACAACCAAATAGCAGTTTAGATGACAAGAGAAAACATCAAGAGATATCAAACTCAAAGATCTTTTCCCATGCCTAAGAAAGTCCCTGAGTAACAGATTGCTGAAAGTTCAATTATACCAGATGTTTATATGGCTGCTTTTCCCTTATGTTAATCCTGAAGCTTCTGTGCTGGCTTTTTAGAGAGAAGCAGTAATGAACTAGTTATGTATCTCTGGTATTTATGTTCTGCATAGTATATAGCAAAGTTTAGGTAGTCAAAACATATGAGAGAATAAAGTAATTGTATCATAAAAATATACTGTAATGATAATTTCTGGAAAGCACTTGAAGAATCAAAGAATGAAGCAATTAGGCATATGGCACTCACTGTTTCATATCAAATCTCTTAGCTAAAAGCTAATGTAGATTATTTACTGTTGTCTCATGATGGTGATTTGCCTTCTGACCAGTAAGTAATTCACAGATCAGGAGGGAGGTTTGCTTCCTCATTAGATAGATAACAAGCATATTAAGCAGATACTCAACATGAATACAAATCAATAAGAGACTTCCACTGTGGACTTTTGAAATTTATGGGTAATTTCACAAACACTGCATAGCAATTCAAATACTTACTAGTAATTACTGATTATATTTCATAGATAAAATGAAATAACCATTCTGTTTTTATTTTAAAGTCTTTACATATATCTCCTTCCTTGCTGGATTCTACATTAGACCCTTCGTGCTCTAGAAGGATCTGAAAGCGTGGCAAACGGCAGAAACATAAACTTAGCACCTGATTATTTCTTACTATTTTCTCTGAGAGAAGGTGCTAGTTTTCCAGGCAACGTTGCCAATTTGTCTTTCAAAGAATGTCATTTGGTACTCATGGCTGAATGAAGATGGCCAATCTATCTTATAGCACAGGCATTTAAGGTTTCTCTTGCAAACTGAAAGATTGTCCTAGAGGTGTGACTCAAGTTTGTAGCAGAGCATTAAAGTAAGTAATACATAATTTCTCTATAGTTTTTATTTATCTGTATCTCACAATTTATCACATAATTAAAATGTATCTCATAATTAACTGGAACGGATTACAGAATTTCTAAAATTCAATGATTTTATTAAGTCAGGCAACAGAAACGTGAATGATGTGGTTTGTATAGGTTACTATGTGCAGTGTTACAGGAACTAACATATATCTGTAACTAGGCAACTCAGTGATAAGTTAATTTCAGAACAGAAAATTCAGGGTCAGCAGAAAGGATGATTTCTGAGCTGCTGACCTCTTCTGTATTGAGTACAGGCACTCGCATAAAGTTCTATGATTTTTTTTTATTTTTATTTTTTTTAAATATCAACTCATTTTGCAGTAATATTAGAATAAAAACATGATACACTACGAAGACGTGTCAAAAAGTAAAGCTGCATTAAATATCATTTTAATATTTAATTCTAATATGAAGCTATTTTTGGTTACTTGTATTGAAAAGATCCATCAGAAGGCAGTTAGAATGAGTAGAAACTTGGAATGTTTTGTTGTTGCTTGTTGTTTTTGTTTTTGTGAATCTGTGAGATCTGACAAAACAAGCATTTGCAGTAATTAATATTTTAGGTGACTGCTTAAGTGTGTATTAACTATTTCATAATGAAAGGGCATAGGAACATTTAAAGGACTTTCAAATAATAAGAACAACATGTCTACAGTCTAAGTTCTGTAGAAATTTCTCTTGGATCACCACAGCCCTATATAACCACATAATGTAGAGTGGAAACCTAACTACAGATGGACTGCAGACCACACTCCTTGCCTCTTGGATTTTGGGAACCACTCTCTCACACACAGCTCAATGACATGGTGTGTTACAGAGCAAGGCTTCAAGGAGGACCCAGCACGTTTATACCTGTTAATAATATTTGCGATTCTGCTGAGTAAAATACAAAATGCAGCGTATGTTTTCATAGAATTACAGAATATCAGGGACTGGAAGGGACCTCAGAAGATCGTCTAGTCCAATCCCCATGCTGGAGCAGGAAGCTAGATTAGATCACACAGAAATGCATCCAAGTAGGTTTTGAATGCTTCCAGAAAAGGAGACCCCACAACCTCTCTGGGCAGCTTGTTCCAGTGTTCTGTTCCCCTCATTGTCATGTTACAAGAAAATATCTATCACTACCATCCTTCACTGCAAAAAGCTACTCAATAGCATGATATTGATCTGCTGAAGCACATCTAGTGGAGGACCACAGAAGCGATCCAAGAGATGGAACACTGTGAGAATCCTTCTTTGTTTTTTGGCTCAAAGCTTGCTTCCTGAGGTATTTATTGTGATAAGACTCTCACTGATTTGTTGAGGAGCCAAATAATGGGTACTACTGTGTGACAATCGACATCACTTTGGGAACATTTGAAAGCCGCTTGCCTCGGGAAGAGAGTGCTCAGAAGTGTTTACTGGAGGAAGATCTAGCCTGTGACTAAATAGCTCCAGCTTCGTATGGGAAAACTGGGGAATGATACCATTGTGTCCTGTGAAAAACAGGATGCAGATAGGCATCCCTGCTTCCTCTTATCTGCTGGCAAGGTCCGGAAGGTGGGAACAAAGGAGTTTCTGCTGAGATCCCAGAACCAGAAGCTGCCACTCCAAGGAGAGCTGACTCAACCACTTTGGATTTGAACTGTCACTCCAAAGGCAGCTGACTCGACCACTTTGAAAGCATTGAAAAGGGGCCATCATCATCGTCGTCATCATTGCCGTTGTTGTCAACAGAACTACACTGCCCAACGACCCACCACTACTGAAGATCAATGACTGAACCACACTGGATCCATGGTGGTGACTATCTCCCTCTTGCTGCTTATAAAGATTCCTTACTTCTTCTTTTCTATCTTTTCTGTCACCCTCCTTCCCTTCCCCATTACCCTAATTCATAATAATGTCCATCCTCCCTTTCCCCATCTCCCTAATTAAGATTTATAATAAACTGGTCGGACCAACATTTGAACCGTTGTTTCTTAATCTCACGCCGGGTATATAATATTAAAAGAACCTCATCTCCTTCCTATAAATCGGAGCGTGACAAACACCTGCAATATGAGGACAGGCTAAGAGCGCTATTCAGCCTGGAGAATGCTCCAGAGACTTGCTAGTAGCCTTTCAGTACCTGTAAGAAACTGTAAGAAAGAAATGGATAGACTTTTTAGCAGGGCCTGTTGTGAAAGGACTTGTGGAAATATTTTCAAGCTAAAAGAGGAGATATTTAGATTGGATATAAGACTTGTTTTTTTTTTTTTTGTTTTGTTTTGTTTTTTTTTTAACGAAGCACTGGAATAAGTTGCCTGGAGAGTTGGTGGATGCTTCTTCCCTGGAGTCATTCAAGGCCAGGCTGGATCTTGGGGCAATTCTTGTTAGCTGACTGGTATTTTGTCAGATGAAATAAAACTAGTGTTTGAGCTGCTGTAAATATGCCTATGATGAACAGCTTAAGGAAATGGGATTGCTTAGTCATGAGAAGAAGTTAGGGAAGACTTTATTTCTTCCTACAACTCCCTGAAAGGAAATTGTAGCAAGGTGTATGTTGGCCTCTTCTCCTGGGTAACAGTGATAGGATGAGAAGTAATGGCCAGAAATTTCAACAGGGGAGGTTTAGGTTGAATATTAGGAAAAATTTATTCTCAGAAAGAATGGTGAGACAGGCTGTCTAGAGTCAGCATATTTGTATATCTGGAGGCGTTCATGAAAAAGGTAAATGTGGCATTTGGGGTCACAGTTAAGTGAGCATGGTAGTGATGGGTTAATGGTTGGACTGGATGATCTTGGAGGTCTTTTCTAACTTTAATAATTCTATGATTCTATTGTGAATAAGATAAAAGACGAAACACATGATGTTGGGAAAATAACCTAAAGTAAGAAATGTCATAAAGCAAAGCAAAGCATTTATCATTTATCATGACTAAGAACACCTGGAAAACAACTGATGGCGAAGAAAATATTCAGGAAACAATGATAATATTGTTTTCTTTAGCATACTCAAATTAATTCATGAGGAATTCCAGGCCTAATACCTTCTCTGAGTCAGTTGTTGAAAAGAAATTTGAATGATGTCAGAGTCTTAGTCATTTTAATAAATTTAAAACACTTCTAAAACAATTCTAAAAAGCATGGGATGAGCAAAACTGCAGAAGTTTTAAAAAGGAAGAACTGATTTTTAACAATTTAATTAAAAATGATTGACGTTAAAAATGATTAGATGTGTATGAAGGATAGTAAACTTATTCAGCAAGGGAGGTTAAAATCAACATTCACTGGAGGGGAAAAAACAAACAAACAAAAAAAAAAAAAAAGGAGGACGATAAAATAGCCAGGAAGATAATTATTATAATGAACACAACAATGAAAATTCTTACAACATTTCAAATAATTTATAGGAATGCAACAGGAATAACAGCTATTTTTAAGGACAAATAAGGAAAATTGATGGTATAGTGAACAAATGGGAGTTATTTACATAATAAAAAATTTCATCAGAGTACTTGCAGAATGAAAATTCGGTATCAACTATGAAATTATTTTTAAAACTATTTTAAAGGGATGAGATACATTTGGAAGAAACTTATGCAAATTCACACCTAATTACAGTACCCAGCTGGAGGAAAAATGGTGGAAGGAGTCATAGCATTAGAAAAAGAAATACCGAGGAGTAAAAGAAATAGCATGGGGAAGACATCTCCTTATAACAATGAGAACAGGAGCATTTATTGAGAGAACTGTATCTTATCCAGCTAGAAATAGATGAGATCAGGGGGGAAAAGAAATGATTAAATATTTTTATAACATTAAGCTCTGACGATAAAATGAGTACTCTAAACATACTTACACATCAGATGAAAGTAAGTACAATAGGAATGACATTGATCTGTGTTGCTTACTGCCTTACTAAGGACCTGTCTTTTGTAATTCAGTTGCCTGCCTTTCACTTTCCGCTTTACAGCATTCCACTCCATGTGCTTTGGCCAGCCGTATTCCATAGTTTCTCTGGCAGTATTATTTCCTTGCGCTTTGTCAGTTGTTCCAACAATATTTTACTGGCAAAACCCAAAACAGTTGTTAGGGCAGGGTCTTATATAAAGTCACTCTGTAAATGCATTTCAATCTTATCTCCCTTGTGTATGCATTTTTACGACTCTCAGGAAGGTGTCTCTAAATGTAGCAGTCATGACTGCTGACCAGGCTTGTGTCAAACTGGGACTTAGCTGAAACAGGACGTGAAGGAAACTGGTGAAAAGCACTAGGAATCTTGTGCTTGCCTCTGTGATAGCTGTGTGGAACTTTCAAATTAACAAAAAATTGAAGAAGACTCCTGAAAGAGCATATTAGGACTAATCATACAGCAAAGAGATCAGTAAAGATAGCTGTGCATGGGAGATCAAGATATACAAAGGTAAATGGAGGACTTCTGAAAGCTTAAACAAACTTTATCTTTAAAAAATAAAGTCAAAAGAATAGTATATGTGCCAAATGAGTCTGTGTGGAGAAAGAGATGAAGAAATAAATAAACTCTATGCCCATGCAGTAGTGACTACGTAGAGTTTAAAGATAATCAAAATATAATTCCAGGCCAGATTAATATTTTAATTTCCTCCCCAGCAATATTAATTAAACTGAACATAAGGGCAAAGATAGGATGGCTAATAGGAAATGCGAAATAAGAGCACAGAAACAAATAGGAATTTAACCAAGCTATAATCAAACTTCTGAACAATTTGCTGTGTTGCTGTTTGCCTCATGTGAAACTAAAATTTGAGCTAGATAAGGAGGGAATTAGCTCAAAAGTTGAATGACCGTGAGGATTAAAGTAATAGAAATGGAAAGAAATTTAAGAGTGTAAGCTGTAGGTCATGCATTTAGGGACTAACAACAAGAATCTCTGCTACAGACTTGGAAGTTTATCTGCTGAGACTGACAGAGGAGCAGGAAAACTCGTTATGCTCCTTGCATAACAGTAGCTGTCTATGGCCTGGCAAGATGGTTCAGAATGGGAAAGAAATATAGCAAGTCTGTTAGTAAGATCAAAAGAATAAAAGTCTTTTATATAAAGGGACAGCAAACAGTTTTCTTTAACAAATTAAAGGTTGAGACATTTGCTATTAAAATGTCTTGAGGGTGTTTTTAGTCCTAACACCAGGAAGATAATACAGCTGTTTAAATGAAGGGATAGTGATGAATCAAGATAAAATTATAAATTAACTCTGACAGTATTGAAGCTGGATGTTAGAAGACAGTCTTTAACTACAAACATGAGACAATCAGGTAGATTTTTATTAAAAAACCTGGGGCAGAGCCTAAATATTTTAACGCAAAATTTCAGCAACTTATAAAACCAATTATATGAATTTGCATTATTCTTGGTGTTTGGAGTTTGTCAGTCTGGAAGTCCCTTTGCTATTTTTTAGATAAGATTGATGTTATCTGTTCCAAGGGCAAAGCTATGACCAACACTCGTTGCTTTCTACAAGTTAATCCTGTCATGAGAAAAATTCTGTCAGAATGGAATTCTAGGTGTGCGAATATTCTGAAACTTCTGTAGATTAGTTATTTCTTGATCCACTCCTTTGTAGCTGAAGACAGTAGCAGTGATTTAAAAAGAAGGATTAACTTTTACCTCGTTTCTCAAAGTACTGTTATGGACTGTACCTGGACATCATGGAATTCACGTCTTCTTTCAGGTAACTAGTGATAGGATGAGAGATAATGGTCTCAAATTGTGCCAGGGGAGGTTCAGGTTAGATATTGTGAAAAAATTTCTCTCAGAAAGAGTGGTCAGGCACTGGCATAGGCAGCTCAGGAAGATGGTGTAGTCACCATCCCTGGAGTTGTTCAAGAAACATGTAGATGTGGTACTGAGGGACATGGTTTAGGGGTGTAGTGGTGATGGGTTAATGGGTGGACTAGATTATCTTAGTGATTTTTTTCAGCCTTAATGATTCTATCATCAATGATCTTTCCTTTACAGCAGCTGAGCTTTTCCTCTTTTTTTAGAACAATGTATACATGGATGGTGTTGAACTAAAGCCTATGAAGGAAATACAATAGGCGTAGGAAAAGGTCATTTAGCAAGTCATTGTGCAGATTTCCCAGGTGCGGCCATATTATTTTAACCCAAAATTGCAGTGAAGAAAGACTTTACCTATGTCTCACTGTATTTATCAAAAGAGAGCTTTACTGTTCTTTTTCCACAACCCCCAGGCTATAGTAAATAGTGAGTGGCATTCTAAAGAATTTTTTCTTCCTGAATTTGTATAGATAGAATTGTAAGGAGTATGGAGAGCTTTGAAAATTCACATGTGTGTATATGCACATACACAAACGTTCCCACGCATACCAATGAGTCCTACTAACATCAGTTTGAACAGTTGAGTACTTGAAATATATAATTAATCCATGCTTCCCAGAGTTCAGTGTCATGTTCTGTTGATGTGCCACTGTCCTATAACTCACAGGGACAAGAAGACATGGGAAAAACAGGAAACCAAGTTTATTCAATAAAAGTATACCTATTTATTTTCTTGTCTTAATAGAAAAACAAGAAAGAATGTCTGATTCACATATAATTTTAATATACAAAAAAAAAAACAACCCTTTATTATTTCCAAGTCTTTGATAACTTCTATTTGTATTTAAAATACTGAGAAAAAGCAACACCCAGTCCATTTCCTTAGTAGATCTGAATCTTGTTGCACGCAGTCTTTGTCCCAGCTGCCTGAATGACAATGGCAACAGACAGTAATAGACTTCCACTCAAATTGAGTTGACAAATAGGTGTCTTATCTACACAAGTGCAGTTACAGCTTCATTTTCACATGCCTTCTGTTGCTGTATCTGAATGTTGTTGTAGCTGACTGATTGTAAAGGTGTTCATTGCAAATACCAACACTCAAGCTAAGGAGCCAAGTGTTTGTGCATGTAATTCTTGCCAGAGAAGGGACCCTTTCCTGTGTCTACAAAAACACCTCTTGTCCAGGATCAAAGGGGTTTTGCAGATTCCTTATATTTCCTTAATTCATCTGGGATAACTTATTCCACCAAATCTATAAGTTCTTTCTGATCTTCAAGGTAAATATTTTCTGAAAGGATGTTCCTGGCCTAGCCAGGGACATGCCTTTCTACAGTGCCAATTGATATTTGGGACCACCTGACACCCAAGTGACATGGAAGAGCTGCAGGAGTAATCAGCTCTCTGTATCATCATGATTAGATTTTTAGATAAAAAGCTTGAATGATGCAGATAGTGTTTCCTGGATTATAAGAGATACTTGGAGAGAAGGAGGAGCAGGAAACAAAGGACACCTCATCTTTTTAACATTTATCACTTAAAATTACACTGTCAAGGAAGTAGGAAGAGATTATTTACTGTGAGGCTGGTAAACACACTGGAACAGGTTGTTCAGTGAGGTTCTGGATCCCTCCTCCAAGAAGCATTCAAGGCCAGGCTGGATGGGGCTTTGAGCAACCTGGCCTAGAGGGAGGTGTCCTTAACTACAGCAGGGGGTTGGAACTAGATGATCTTAAAGGTACCTTCTGACCCAAACCATCTTATGATATGATATGATCTATGATAAGTTACTTATCCTTTCGTAATGTCTTTTCCCAAGTTTCAATCATTCTCTCCTACAGTAAATACAGCACATTTCCAAATTATTTCACTGACTCTATTTGCCTCTGCACTCTCTTTTTTTTAGGGACTCAGGTTTCTATCTTCATTTGTTCACTCATCCCTGTCTGACTTAACACTGCAATTTCTGGTTTCTAACACTGTCTTCCTTGTAACCATATTTTGCTACATCTGGGAAAAAAGCACAGGGAAAGGTTGTGAAGGATTGGTTGCCAGTGTTATGTTTCCTCTCAGCAGAAGTTCCTACTCCTCCTGACTCATGACAGTCTTATGTCAGGAGAAAACGGTATATGCTGAATGCTTAGCACAGAATTGACCCTTCTGGCAATGTGAAAATCAAGCAGCAACCTGAGATAAATCCACAGAACAAGAGAAGAAAATTTTGGATATCACGATTTGGATCCTATATGTTTGTTTTTTTTGTTGTTGTTGCTGGCGTTGTTTTCTTGTTTGTTTGTTTTAAATGAATCAGATCTCTACTGAAGCAAGATATCTGTTTCCAGTTCTGATTAACAGTACTGATTCATTGGAGAAGTTAAAAGTTTCCAAATGAGGAGCTAATTCTGTACAGCAGTGAGTACCTCCAGCTCCTTGATTACAAGAGATAGTTCAGCATCTCAGGAGATCTTATTGTGTGAAAGTATCTGCTATCTCACCTGCACTGATTAAGATTAAGAGGATAAAATTCTGAACGCTTTCATTTTTCAGAGTACTCTGTATGCTGTGTAATGACTGTTTTCCTGGGTAAACTTTGCCAAGACTGAGACCTTAAGCATTTAGGGCACTAAAAGGCAGCATTTACTGATATGAATTATGCCATTTAAAAGCAAAAGTTCCAGAGTGCTACTCACATGAGTAAGAATTGCAGTTCATCCATCATTAGGAAAGCCATCAATAAATAAATGTTAAAATATCAATACATATTCTTAAAGCTGCAAAGCAAACATTTTAAAGTGTACTAATAATTTAGCCTGCCAAGAAAAGAACTTAATGAAACCCTTCAGACTGGTGCTGGAAGAATTTTGCTTGATACAAGTGGAAAAGTTGTGCATATTAAGTTGACGAGGGGGTCACTCAAGGCAATGTGCCTGTATATACATCTCATAGACTTTTTTTATAAAGAAGAAATAACAGTAAAATTAAATATCATGGAGAAAATAAAAAGGAGAAAAATATTTTTAAACAAATTAGCATAATATTGAGATAATTATTTTTAAGTATTTATTTATTTATTTATTTTTCAGTAAAAAGTGCTGTTCAGTTAAGAAGAGCAGTCTATATTAGATAGATAGGGGAAAAAAAAAAAAAAAAACACAAAGCAAGTTTATGTATTTAAATCCCACAATCAACACAAGATTAAAATGGCCATTTGTTTCTTTGTGTCTTTAAACATTAAAATGCTGGTGCTTTCATGTATATGATGACAATTTTTCTACTGTTTCTACTCAAACAAGTAAAAACTACTGCTATGTGTAACAAGTACTTGCCCAAACAAGTTGTCCTTTTGTATGTTTGTCAAACTTGATGGTAAAATGTTTACAGAATGGCCTGCAAAGCACCAGGATGACTCTGCTCCTAGTAATTTTAGCTTCCACCGTGACGCCTCTCATCCTACAGGATTTCAGCTGCAGCAAGCTATTCTTCAAAATGTAATTAAAGATTACTTCACACACTGTTTTCATTACCTGCCTAAATACTTCCTCTTTCTCTTCCTTCTGTGTTGACAATCTTTGGCACAAAGGAAACCGTCAAATTCCTGATTTATAAAAGAAAATGTAGAAGCTCTATTTTTTCCTCGGTTTTATAAATACGAAGTTTTTAAAAATATTATGCAAAGTTGCTCAAGCAGTGCGAGTCCATAGGTAAATTGCTCCCTCTCCTGGAAAATCTGCGTATTGCGGGAGTATTTTTTAATACTTAAAAAATTTGAGTCGTAAAAATCTATTCCATGGTACTGCATTATACAGTGATATTGCATTATAACAATTACAATGTAAAATAGCATCTTTAAACATTTAATATAAACAGATACATTTAAATGACTGTTTCTCCAGCTCTAGTTGAACATGTCATTTTTTGTTAAGGATATAAAATACATTCACTTTAATATACCTTCACAGGAAAGAAGACAGGAATCTAACCTGATCTCTACAAAAAACTAAAGTATTACTTTTCTATGACTCCACGCTATTGCCTCAATCAACCTGAGGTCATACTTTGTTCTTAGTGATTTCTATGCCCTGTTCCTGATCAGTGCTGAAGTTTCCCTTAGCCTTAGCTCTAAGCAAAGACTAGTCAGAAGCCTGTATCTATCTCTGCAGATCTCCCAGTCAATAATGCCTTGATGTATCAGTTGCAAAATGGACACAAATACTATTTTCAGCATTGCAAAAGCTCCATGATTTTGTTACGAAGCTCAACAAAAATAAAATAAAATAAAATACAATAAAATAAAATAAAATAATATATATATATATATATTTTTTTTTTTTTTTTCCCATATAGCCACAGTTTATGGATCCGAGTGTCCATCAAGAAACAAAATCTTCATCTGAGACTTTAGAAGCTCCTGGAATAAAATGTCAAAAATAAAAGCCTTGGAAGCTCAAAATCTGGGAGGACAAACCCCCAAATCTATAGCCAATTTTGAAATTAATACCACACCTGAGGGTTTGATTTAAGGGGGCTTTTCTTGTTTTCCAAAGCTTGTGACTGACATTATTACCTTAAGACTTTTCCTATTGAGAGTGTGAGGTTAGTTATTTTTTGCCTGTGAAATTAATCCAAACAGAAAATGATAAAAATTCATGAGTCAGACTCATGATTTCATTTCACCCCCTTAGAACTAAGTGGCATAGAGATTCTTTTTTTTTTTTTTTTTTTTTTTTTTTGTGGATAAAAAGCTGAGATCTTACAACAAATTACTAACTTACAAGTTTCATAAAAATAGTAAATATCATGAGAGGGTCAATAAAACCTCTTTTTTTTATTAGCTGAACACACAGAAGAAGCCTGTCCACACAAAGGTATAGGCACTAGCAAAAAGGGAAAAGGAAAAGAAAATATTCACCCTTCTCCGTCAGATTATTTGGAAGGGAGTGCTCTAAACAGCGTATATATTGAAAAGGAATCATGTGACAAATTTGTCTGGTGTGCCAGGCTCAAGCCATACATGTCCTTGTGAGAAGATTTGAGTAGCACAGGTAAGAAGGGGCAGAAGAAGATAAACATCTGCCCCAAATCATCTTCTACTACTGCCAGAACTTGAAGGTGAAAACTGGATGACCACATTTCTTACCCCCATGTTCAGAAGGAAATTTCTGTGAATTGTCTTCCTCGTTGGAGGAGTACTAAAAATATTGCTCTTATGAGATGAATACATCCTATGTGGACATTTTCTGGACCTAATTCAAATCTCCTAATTGTAAATTATGTGGAAGTTCAGTTCTTCTGGATGAATGACAAATGCAAACTCCAACACTTTTACATCTTTTCTAGAGAAGCCAGGCAGTATCTGAGTTAATATTGTTAGTTTTGATTTCACAGAGGAACTTTACAGTTTGTTAGAAAATATGACAGCATTTCCTCTAATAATTGCATGACTATCACCAAATTGAATATTCCCCAAAAGATCTCCATAGTTCAAGCACACTCGAATCAATAGACATTTCCTTTGAATAATGGATAATGGAAAAGATTTTAACAACTGTTAGTAACACTACAAAGTAAAATAGAAAGTCTCCTTTTCTTTAAAGCCTGGAAGTAAAGATCATTCTTGATGGGTTTAAGATGGGGAGATTGACCCAGGAAAGCATATAGTCTCCAGTCTTACTTCACCCTCACATTATACAGTTAAAGTTGAGGACTAAACATCCTCTGCTACCATAAGTTATATTTAGAGAGGAGTATGCTTTCAGAGGATAGAATCTAAGACAGAGAATATAATTAGTGCGAAGAAGAAGAAGAAGAGAAATGAAGAACCCTCAAATTCTTAGATAGTTAATACCCATTTTGATCGTGTCTATTCATTTCAGATTCAGATAGGACTTTGGATTTCACATTTCACATCCTAAGCCTCTGGGCTTAGAAAAAGTCTCATCTGAATAATACAGGAACTTGCCTTTAAAATTATACAACCAAATCATATTTGGAAAATAAGCTATATAATTGCTGTTTCAGAACTCTACACTCCCAAGAAAATAAAGTTTGAATGGCATATGTTTTATGACACTTTATAAGAGCTAGGAGAAAGTAAGGAATTTTTCTCAAATGCTATTAAACATATGAGTCACCTAAGCTTACAGGTAACGTAATTTGGCAAATTGCACTTTATGAGATCAGAGAGTGGTTAGAGTCAGGAATTCAAAGATCAGCAAAAACCTGTTGTAAGATGCACTGGTGAGAATGCATTGCCTTTGGGGAATGCCTTTCAAGATACATACATCTCTCCAAGTAGAAAGAAATGATGATGGACGGTGAGTAAGAAGGAAAGAAAACATGAGACAGACACAACAAACACTGTAGCAGGAAGGAAAATTGAGGAAAAGGATACAGTGGAGAACTCAGAAGAAAGTCCAAGGAGAAAGATATTGCAAATCACAAATGTGAGTGAAATAAAGCAGCTAACAAACACTGCAACAATGAAGTGCTTTCTCAGAACATGGAGCTTCAGAATGCGTTACTGAAACATGACTTGTGGTTATGTTGTTACACTGATTTCTGTAAGCAACTAGTATTGCAGTTTTCTGTTTAAAAAAATACTGGGAAGTAGACTACAAAGAATGGAGCACAGCTTTAAAAATATGCTCAGTAGAACTACTCTGTGATCAAGACCTAGTGTACACTTTGGTGAAAATCTCCTTCTTATGAAAACTAAGCATCAAAAGATGGAAGAGTAAAAATTAGACAGACTCTTACTGGGAGGAAAACAGCATTTTTGTACTACAAATTCTGCTTTCAATTCATGGAGAAAGCTGGTAGTTTCTCTTTTTTGAAAACAATCAAGTGAGCAATATTGCAGATCTGGAATTTACATCTGCAAGATAGTAGTGCTTTTTGACAGAAACTAAGAGCACTCAGGTCCCATGGGCTTCTACAGAAATTTACACGTTATCTTAAAAAAAAAAAAAACAAAAAACAAAAAAAAACACATATTCAGCATCTTGTGTCTCAAGTCCTTTTCTGCACTGTAATGAAAAGCTTTGCTCAAGAGAAAGATATCCATTAGATACCTAAGCTTGAAGAGTGCGCCAAAGTTAATGAATTTTAAAACTAGATGAAAAGTTAAAAGCAACAGTACTTCAGATAAATATTCCTTTTGGTACCTAAATCTGTTTGGTATGAAAGAATTGGGCCTGGATTAATTTTGTTTCTGTCATTTTAAGATTTTTTTTCTTTGATTCTTAGGCGTCCTCTGAGTCAAAACCAGAAACAGATCTTGCTGTCTTTTATAATTAGATTTAAATATCTTAAGATTGATATTTATTCTGTGGAAGTTGTTTAAAACAATTAGCACTGAAATGATCGGAGGTAGACTTTGAATTTCATACCACTTAAGATGAAGTGATGGAATTTCACACCAGCACTGATACTACTGGTTCTCTGAGAAGACTATCAATAGCTTAATACTATTAAGACAAGGAGTACTATAAAGTAACATGATCACAAAACATTCAAATGAAAATTTGGACCTGGCAGACACAGTTAAATCTTTACCATCAATGTTTCTGATGTATTAATACATTCAGGGTGTTTTTTTAACAAGCGTTTGTAAAAGAAGCCTGGTGATTTTCTTACTTTCCCTCCCTCTTTTCCTTCCTCCCTTCCTCCTTTCCTCCTTTCCTCCCTCCCTTCCTTCCTTCACTCCCTCATTCCCTACTTCTTCTTTCTCTCCCTTCCTTTCTTACTCCTTTCCTCCGTCCCCACTTTCATTGTCGAAAGTAGAGAGAAATACCAGGAGGGCCTGTGTTTTCATTACCTGTGAAAAAGCACCATGCACAACTGTAGAAGTATGGTCCTGATTTTGCGAGTTTCTTAAAGTTTCCTGGCATGGTCTCCACAACCACAGTTTCTGTTGGCTTTAAGTCTGGAACTTCTTTAAAATTGTCCAGAGCCACCACAGTACAAGACATACCAACACAGTTGCATTCATTTGCTAATACAAGTGGAATGGTTCATTTTAAGATTTACAAAATACAGTCAGTTTATATTAAGAAAGTACAGAAAAAGACAAGGATAAAAATCTGTTTCCTTTAAAACACTGTGGATGTCCCCACCCAGTAGAGCACCGATTCTCTCTTTGCCTAGTTTAAACAAGCTCCACTCAAGAGGCACTTCCTCTGAATAACGGAGAAAATAATGCTAAAATTGTTATCACAACTGTTAGTAGTGCTGTATAAAAATAGACAGGTTCCTCTTCAGGACCTAACTTGTTTTATGTACATAGCAATTATAGAAAACTATTTCAGCATCTGCATGAAATACAGCAGAAAATTAATCATAGTTTTTTCAACTGTTTCTTCATAGCAAATAATGAAATATAACCAAAATCACTGAATGTCCCAAATGAAAAATAATCTAGATATTTCTCAGCTTTATTTGTTTAATGAACAATTAGTTGTTGTCACAGATTACATAAACAGCAATTTGACTTTTTATGTAGTTTATTTGTGTTCCTGTACCATATCAAATTTTCCCAGACTTCCTTGATTTCTGCATAGTTCTTCAACTTTTCCTCATGATCTGTAATAGTTCCTCTTCTTTCAGTCTCAAATCACTTTTATTGATGTTGTTGTTTCTGAAATATCACAGAATCACAGAATCACAGAATTGTAGGGGTTGGAAGGGACTTCTAGAGATCATCGAGACCAACCCCCCTGCCAAAGCAGGTTCCCTACACCAGGTCGCACAGGTAGGCGTCCAGGCGAGACTTGAATATCTCCAGAGAAGGAGACTCCACAACCTCCCTGGGCAGCCTGTTCCAGTGCTCTGTCACCCTCACCGTGAAGAAGTTCTTACGCACATTTGTGCAAAACTTCCTATGCTGCAGCTTATGTCCGTTTCCCCTCGTCCTGTCTCCACGTACCACTGAAAAGAGACTGGCCTCACAGCTATGGCCGCCACACCTCAGATATTTATAAACCTGAATCAGGTCCCCTCTCAGTTTTCTTTTCTCAAGGCGAAACAGACCCAGTTCACTTAGCCTTTCTTCATAGGGGAGATGCTCCAGGCCCTTCACCATCTCTGTGGCCCTCCGCTGGACTCTTTCCAAGAGATCCCTGTCTTTTTTGTATTGGGGAGCCCAGAACTGGACACAGTACTCCAGATGAGGCCTTACCAGGGCAGAGTAGAGGGGGAGGATCACCTCCCTCGACCTGCTGGACACACTCTTCTTATTGCACCCCAGAATGCCATTGGCCTTTTTGGCCATGAGGGTACACTGCTGGCTCATGGCCAACCTGTCGTCCACCAGGATGCCCAGGTCCCTCTCTGCAGAGCTCCTCTCCAGCAGCTCATCCCCCAGCCTGTATTGGTGCATGCAATTATTCCTCCCTAGGTGTAAGACCCTACATTTGCTTTTGTTGAATCTCATCCAGTTTCTTACTGCCCAGCTCTCCAGCCTGTCCAGGTCTCGCTGAATGGCAGCACAGCCTTCAGGCGTGTCAGCCAATCCTCCCAACTTCGTGTCATCAGCAAACTTGCTGAGGGTAAATGTCATTGATGTCAGACCCTCAGCAGGGCACACACCCCTCAGCTATGCATGAGCCCAGTCAGTCCGTCAGTCCCATGCTGCTATCAATGATTCAGGTGTCGGAGTGTTAGTCTTGATCACTCTTTCTCCTAGTCCTCAGTACATATGCACCATTCATCAAGAAAAATAAGTAGTCAGTGTTGTAGTGAATTTTTATGGTAACTGCCCTAGTTCCACTGTAAAGTTTTTCCACAATTCTTACTTTTTTTTTCCTACTACACTATCTTGGGCCATTTATTCTTCTTCCCAAAATCAAACAACTCTCCTCATTTTGGTCTAATATCCAAAACAGCATGGTAAGATACATCAAAGAAACTAATACTTTCTTCTCTATTATATTTTCTTATATGACTGTGTAAGTTACCTGCCGTCACTGAAAATAAACACTAAAATTTGCTCTAAATAAGTCCTCATCCTGAGATGAGAAGGTGTCAGGGTATTTCTTGCATGGGAGAATTAAATACAAAGATCTGATAGATACATTAAAATAATACAAAAATCTCATCAATATATGAGATGAGATTCTAGATCTTTGGAAGACATGAAAAACACATTCTGAAGAGACTTCTGTATACCCTCCTTCTCTCGTTTATTCTGTCCATTTACAATTTCCTTGGCATATGCAGCTGTTGACAGGGTCCTGGAGTTGATGTACAGTGTTATGTTTATTTCTGTGTTATTTTTTGGATGCCATTCACTGAACAGATGATCACAATGTCACTGAGGCTGTCTAACATTTTGCTGCATAGCCACCAATATTTTACTGCTTATTTTATTATTGACTTTGTGGCATGAATTCTTTCTTCGCTTTGCTTCTGTCTTGGGTTATTGTCATTGTGAAGGGAGAATTGTTTTCTGCAAAACAAGTGTAACTTTTTTGACAGCAGCAATGAGAGTGCAGACACTGCTGCAGATATATTAGGGGAGTTCAAGAGTAAAACAACAAAAGAAATACCAGATTTCTGGCTGATCAGCCCAGCTACTAGTTTCCTAATAGACTTCTCCCTAGAGGCAGATCTAGATACTAGGAGCTGCATAGACTGAAGAGGAAAATGAACAAGTTCATGAAAAAAAAAGAATTAAGAATGTTGCTGGAAACAAAGCAGTACTAAAAAACCATCTCCTTTCAGCTAATAATAATTGGGAAGTGACAAAGAATGAGAAAGAAGTAGTTAGAGAAAGATAAGATAAACCTGTCTTCTGCCATTTTTATTTTTTGTGACAAAGTTAAACAGGACTGAAGATAAAAACTGATATAGACACAAAAGGTTCTCACACTTTAAAAAGAGAAATACATTTTAACTGGCTTTAGCACACATTTGAGCATGTCAGAGCGTATGTTTTACCTGAAAGAGATATTAAAAAATATTAGTATCATGACACTTCTAAAGTATCTTCTTCCTGACACCAGTAGTATCAAGGATACAAAACTGACTCTGGAAAAGTACTGAGACAGATTTTTGTTGTTTTTGTTTTTGTTTCTTTTATAAGATACCATATATGGGAGATGATACTTAGATTGAAAAACAACCAGTTTAAATCAAATAGCCCACTTACTGGTAACCCATAGCATTCAGAGGTTCACCTGTCTTCGTACAAGATCACAGGCGAGATGATTCTCTGAGCATACATAAATTATCTGAACCTATGGCCTTTAAAGCCATACTGAATCTTTTTTCCAAAGACAGACATCTTGAACCTTTATTTATATATTTATTTCTTTTATCGGTCTGAAAATAATGTGATAGCAGATCTTTTGGCAATTCTGTCTTTCTTAGCAAGTAGAAAGCCATATGACATCTTTGGTTTTCACCATTATTTTTTAAATATGAATAACAGCTCAGTTTACATTTGCTTCAATTTCACACTGTGGCTTATCTCACTTTTTATTAGTCTTCTTCAAAATACTCTGAGCTCTTTGGAAATATAATGCTAAGATGCATACAGTTATTTTATTTTTTTATACCGCTGATCTTCATTTTTTTAATAGATTGCTCATTTGCAAATGCAGTTAATCAAGTAACATGACTACCTGAAGAAGTTTGTAAGAAGAAATATACATTCATTTACTTTACTTAGCTCTTTAATCATCTCATATCTTGTGAGATTCTATTTACTTGTTGTCTATAACTGAGGTGTCTATTTAAATCAGGAATATGTCTGATGGCACAGTCTATACATGTTGTAGTGTGGATGCAACTTAAAAATCTATTTTTGTTTTCCTGAATCGGTTAAAAAGGAGCTGGGCAACAGAACATACACACAGGTAAGATAGATACTGACTTTTCAGACTGACTTTTTATACACATCTGTCCTCATTTCCTCATGTTGTCACTAGACATTATTTCATAAGGAGCATATGCTAGCAGCCTTACCTATTTCATTATGAGTTAGGACATCAAAATGCACACCCAAATTTGAAGGTAAAGCCTTTAATGTACTGTGTGAGGGTAGCCAGTAGAATTAAACAAACATGTGGTTCTGTGCTTTTCTTCCGAAAAGACAGTTAGTATAAAACATCATAAAAGTTTTCTGTGCCAGTGACTAAATTCAGCAGAAATTTTGATGGAAGCAATAAAGAAGCTTACCTTTGAGAGGATTGTGCTCTGCCAGACTCCAGAGTGTTTAAACAGACATAACCTCCCTGTCAGGAGAACAATTAGCAATAAGGTTGTAATGTTTATTCCTTTTGAACAAGCTATTTAAAGTATAGTAAAAACAATTAGAGGCTGTTCATACCTTGGCTACAGAATCTTTGGAAATGTGGCATGTACTGTGATGGCAGACGAGGAAGTGGCCTTCTCAGTTATCAATTACTACACACTTCTGTCCTGATTGTAAAGAATTATTGTTTAAATTCTTTTTACAAATCTGAAAATTGAACAATATGTTTTTAAAAGTTTTCTTGGATATTTGGAAAATGTAGGATTCAAAAGAAATGGTTATTTTGAAACTATGTTCTCTGTTCAACAGCATTCACTCGTATACGTACATGATATATTTGAAGGCTTCTTGGAGTTAATTTGTAGGCAGCAGAGAATATGTGGGAATGAGGTGTTGGGTTCTCACAAATCCACTATGAGAAAGCAGTTTTTTACTTCTATGTCCCTGAAAGATAGCCCTATTGCAAGAGCTTCTTCTGTAGTGTGTGGGACTCATTACCTCTGTAATTTCTGATTGGGCTTTACAAACTTCCAGTTAAGTCACTTTACTGTTCAGTAAAGAACAGCTGGTGTCATTTCTGCATACCATGTCCATAATATCACTCAGATACTAGATGAATAGATCTGAGGGCAGAGGGGTGCCCTACAGCACTTAAGAGTGAAGGAGCTGTCCTAAAATAACTCCCCTCAGTCACACCACAGAGTGTTGCACTAGCTCCTGCTCTGCTGCTGTTCAGAAAGAGCTCTGACTGGGTGGCCAACACCAGTGAGACCCCAAGTACCAGTGCAGGTTCTTGTTAGTGATAACAAGAAATGTGTCAGCCTCTTCTGCACTAGCTGTGCTTCAGTGCTTCTGTACAGATGACTGTAAATATGCTCTCTTGATGTTTCATTTTTATGCCTCTCTGTGGAGATCTGTCCAGGTAATTCTGATACCCACTGCAACTGATACCTTGGTGCTGCACCAAGGGTACAGCAAACCTTCACATCATCAAACAAACATTGTGGGCAAACTTGGAAACCAAAGGATAATTTCATGACCTACATATGTGTTGTATTTTCAATTCTACAGACTGGTTTCTGGTTTACTCCTCTGTAGGGAGGAAAGGGAACTAAATAAGAAATTCCCACAATGTGAAGCTCTTTTCTCCTTCAAAGTGGAACAAGCCTATAAATGTTGCAGTGACCTAGCATACAAAATAATAACAACAATAAAATAGAACCCAACAATCACTTCAGAGTGATCAGAATGTTATATTTAAGTAAAGATTTAAGCAGTTTATGAAAGGGTACTTCTAACTTACAACTTATTTTGAAATAAAAGAAGAAATTTCTAATAATCGCATGCACTGTGTTTTTTGGGATTGCATTGTTCTCTGCATTATCATAGTTCTAAGTAGATAGATTTCTTATATATACAGATACATTGGAAATAAAGCTGTTTATGATACGCTGGAAGCATATTTTTATTAGGTAGAGGAGTAAATCTGATTTATTTTCTATGCCAGTCTGTTCTGGATTACATTTTCTAATCCAGTTTCTAATACAATAGCATTAGCTTGTTATCTTCTCTTTTACTCTCTGATTTTACAGTGCGCTCTATCTCTGTTGGGCCAAACCTCGGCAGCCTGACGTGTCTTTTACGTGTGGCAGATTAATTTATGTTAGCTTTTTTCAGACATACGTATATAAATACAAGGTAAGTGGATTTTCTCTCTTGTCATCCAGCCCTACTCATCCCTACTTCAATTCCTTTGTAAGTAAAAAAAATGAATAAAAATCTTTGGAATAAAAATCTTTTAAATAAAAATCACATCAAATTGCTTATTCTGAGGTCAGGAAAATACTGAAAGTATATATACATATTTAATATTCTTTCGGGGGGAAGGGATGACGGGCACTCATTTTAGACACTTCTTGCCTTTTGGCTTGCTTTCAAAACAGAAGAAAGCACATCCCACATTTTTACCTTGTCCCATGAAGTATTGAGTGCCTCAGTGACTCCTCTAATGCTTCTGAGGAAGGTTTAGACATGTATTAAATGAGTTCTCTAAAAATAATGTCCAGAAATCTTCCTCACTATTTGTCCTCAGAATGTGTGTAGAGGTATCTTTAGGATAAATGCAATTATCCTTTACGGTGAAAGAAGAAAATCTCCCAGTAATCTACTCTGTTTTTTAATGAACTGTCTTCTGTAGTTGGGCCACTAGCTTGAAGAGGAAGAGCCATATCCTGGGGGAAAGAGTAAAGCTCTCCCAGCAAATATGGGAATACTGAATGCAATGTTTCTTTTTCCAGAGAACTTTCCACTTGCATCATTTCTCTGTCTTCTACTAGTATCTACTGGAATTACCTGTCTTAAAATGGAAGCTCAATTATTGTTCATAAACTGTAATGAAATGTTATAACGGTGACTTTTTAAGATTTTCTGAGATGTTTTAGCATTTAGTGGTATTTCTTTGTAATATTCATAGCTTCATCATTAGTCAGGAAATAAATGTTATAGTAGATAACCTCCTTAAGAAATGTGTTAGAGTTCTAGTTACACATATATTTTTGTACTAAGGACAAACCTAGGATTTGTTGCTGAGCTTCTCTGTGAAGAATAACATAAGATTCTTTAAAGCTTTAGACACAGTACCAAAAGTAAAGGCAATCAGTGCTAACCACTCAAAGCATTACCAGATTAAACATCTGAATCCAAGATGAAATGTAGCAGAATTCAAGGAAAAGAAAATATGTGTATTTCCAGAATTTACATTTCTCACCTACATCCAGTAGTTTGCAGACATCTGAAGTGTAGGGAAACCTAAATAATACAGTACAAATCATCATTGAATAAAATTTAGGAGGCACTCCATTTCTGGTAGATTTAGTAGTGACTTTTACTAACAGAATGTCAGTTGTGAAAAAAAAAAATCTAATTCTAGCTTTCCTTCGTAAGGAGAGATATATTTAAGTAGACTACTCAGAAAACTAGGAATGCAAAATAGAATAAAATAAAAGCTTTGGAAATTGATTTAGTGATTTCCTAGAGGGTTATATATCAAAATATATAAATTCTATATGAAATTATATATTGCAGAAATATGACTTTCTGCAAGCCCTATGGATACCTAATCTAACTGAGGAGTAAATCTAAATATGTCTACAAATACTTTTGTAATTTTATACTTCAAAAAGAAAACAGAAAAAAGAAACTGTACTTTCCATGAGGAAAGTCTGTGAAAAGCGGGAGTGTTGGTTTTGTTTGTTGGTTTGTTTTAACCTCGTTTTTCCTATACACAATGCAATAAAATATCAAACTTACTACTGGGGTTTCTTGACTTGATTTCTTAGTGAGCAAGAAATCCTTCTGTTACCTGTCTTTAGAGAAGGAGAGGCTATTCAAGAATTTCGAGTTTTACATTTCCCTGGGGCTCCATCAGTTCCAATAGGAAGCAGAACTTCCTGACATGATACCTTAAATTACTGACATACAAAGCTTCATGAACAAAAGCTTTCACTTACATTTGATATAAGATAATGAAATAAAACTATATATATATATATATATTTATGAAGAATTCAGATTCTTTTACGGAAGGATTTAGTAGAAGAACATTGGCTTTAAGCTATTTTACTTGTTTTTAAATTGTAAAAACATTCAATATTCTTTATGCCCAGAAGATGGCACTAAAACACTGAAAAGCTACCAAAGTTTTATTATTTTTATTTTTTCTTATTTCTTATTAATGTCTTCTGCTGTGAATACAGCCATCCACTGCCCAATATTCCCCCTTAACAGCCAGCAAGTTTAAACCTCCCCCCAGATTCTGAGCTGCTGTTTTATAGGAAATTGACATTTTGATTTGCATCAGAATATACTCTTTACTCTGATTTTTTGGGGTGGCTGTTCTCTCTGTTTCTGTTGATTCCTTTCTTAAATCTTGTCTCTCACAAAAGTCTCTGCCTATTGTATGATTAGATGTTGATCACTTTTAATAAGTTATCATAGAATCATACAATATTCTTTATTGGGAGGGTCCCATAAGAATCACTGAGTCCAACTCCAGACTCCACACAAGACCACCCAAAAAATCTGATCATGTGACTGAGAGCATTGTCCAGAGACTTCTCAAACTCTCGTAGCCTGGAGCTGATCCAGGTGAAGAATCTGGCACTTGTTTTTGTTAAACTTCAAGCAGTTGGTGATTGCTCAGCTCTCGAATTTGTCTAGAACTTCCTGCAAGGCCTCTCCATCCTTGACAGAGTCAGCACATTTGCTCAGAATACCTTCTAGGTCTAAATCCAACATTCATGCATCTCAGAAAGCCAACAGTATCCAGGATTCCATTAGAAGAGGAGTGGCCAGAAGGGCAAGGGGCGTGATTGTCCCCTTCTACTCTGCCCTTGTGAGACCCCAGCTGAATACTCATCCATTTCCAGGGACCCCAACACAGGAAAGATGTGGAGCTCTTGGAGAGGGTCCAGGGGAGAGCCATGAAGATGATCCAAGGGCTGGTGTACCTCTCCTGTGAAGATAGGCTGAAGGGACTGGGTTTGTTCAGTCTGGAAAAGGGAAAGCTGTGGGAGACCTCATTGTGGCCTTGTGGCCTTCCAGTATTTAAAAGAAGTTTACAAACATGAGGGAAATCTACTTTTCACATGGATAGATAGTGATAGGACAAGGAGGAATGATTTTAAACTAGAGGAAGGGAGATTTAGATTAGACATAATGGGGCAGATTTTTACTGAGAGTGGTGAGCTGCTGAAACAGGCTGCCCAGAATGGCTGTGGATGCCCTGTCCCTGGAGGTTTTCAAGGTCAGACTGAATGGGGCCTCGGGCAATCTGATCTAGTACTTGATCTACCAACTTGTAACCCTGCCTATGGCAAGAAGGTTGGAACTTAATGATCCTTGAGGTCTCTTCCAACCCAAGCCATTCTGATTCTGTGATCCCAGTAATTCATGAAAACATTGAAGACAACTGGCCCTAACTTGGAACCCTGGGGAACCCCACTAGTGACTGGGTTAATAATTTTCTTGGAAGATAAGATATTCCTTCTAGTGCTTAACTCTTTATCCAAGTAGCATCAATCTTTTCAATGTCTACAGAGATCTATATACAGAAGACCATTCTGTGCTGGCCCTTCTCAGAAATGTAGAAGCCTTTATTGCTCTACTGAAATCCTTCTTATTACTGTATAAATCGCAAAGCTTTAGCAGCAATCAAGGGATGGAGTTGTGTTTGGAGTTGTGAGTTGGAAGGTTCTTTTCCACTGTATGTAATATGCCAAGTTTTATTTGGTAGCAGTAGGAGTTCTTAAAAAATCTTTGAACAAACACTGTGCATGTTGTTGAATGATTGCCTCCAAGGATGTTGATGATGCCTTTTCACTGTAAATCTTCATACTAAAAATGATAATTTATTTGCACTTCAACAAAGAGTAAGCTACAAAAACGAATGTCCTATTTTTGTTGTTGTGTGACCAGTCTAGCAGGTTCTTTGAAGAAAAGTACCATCAAGGCAATGCTTACTAATTAATACATACCTGAAAGGATAGAAGGTGTGAAATGTTTCCAGAGGAGAATACATGTGACATCTAATATCCAAAAAAAGACACACACACGTTTTATAAGCATACTTACGATTTTTGCCACATAACACAAACTTCCCTTTTCCCATGATGGGGAACATACATATCTAATAAGGAATTTGTATTTATAGTTCCTCAGTTACTATAGTTACTAAAAGATTTCCTTTATGGCTGCTTGTAGAAGCATGCAACTTTGCTTGGGAAAAAAATGAGGTTTTGTCCTCACATTCTACTGATAGTTGGCTAACTTTATCAAATTGCATTAATACTAATAAGAGCCTGTCTCGGTGTTATCTCTAGATCTATCTGTGTCTGTGACAGGGAGACAGCCCTCTGGTCCAAAAAAGGGGAAGGGGGGAGGGAAGGAAAAGGGAACAAAGGGAGAAAAGGAAAAAACAAAAACAAAAACAGTGGCAACGATCTGAGAAGGAAGGTTAATTTACTAACTATAATAGCAGAAATAATACACATTAATTGGGATTGAAGCTAATAAACAAAATAAATGAGATAGAGCATCCAAAACCAAAGGCCCTCCTCTAATGCTGAAGGTGAGATGGCTAGGGAGCACACACTGCAGAGACAGGCAGTAAAAGAGGGGGAAGTCTCATGATTCATGAATGGTTTTATCTTTCCCTCTAAATGGAAGACAGAAACAGAACAGTGAAGTCTTCTGGGAGATGTAGTTCTTCTTTATTTCTGAGAACCAGGTACCTGGAAATATCAACAGTGCATGGAACTGAAGCATTAACTCTTTAACTCCCAATGCACTACATGATGTTATGATGTGGAATGCTGATAACAAAAAATCATAAAACCATGACAGAACCATTGACAAAAACACCAGTATGAAAGAATAAGAAAAGCAAAGTGAAAATAATATGAAAATTAGAATAGTAAAGGTTCATAAATAGTGGCTATAGATGTCACATGCTGAAACTTTCTTCAAGATACAATTTCCACTTATTGCTTTCACTGGTTGATCTCAGCTGTCTACATAAGGATTCAGTTTAATATGTGTCTTGCGATATAGAATACTTTAAAAGCAATTTGAAGACAAAGGTGTAAGAGACATGCCACTAGTGGCATATACAACTTCTGCCTTTCTAGCAGCAATGGACCAAAATACAGGCCTGCTACTTTGTGGTCCTCTCCGCACAGTAGCTATCCCACAAAGTCTTTAAAGATTACAGGTTAGAAGACAGAATCAGCTTTTTTGCTTTGGTAGTAAAAAAAAAAAAAAAAAAAAAAAAAAGAAAAAATTAATAAAACTGACCATGCTTTTGTTTGAACATCAGTTACTACACAGTCATTTTTTCCTAACTTCAGTACTCATATCTTTTGGCCCTCGCCTCTTTCCTGTAACAACATTATAATAGCTCAGTGGTTTGGATGGAGATAATACATCTTTGAGTATCATGTCAAACAAAGATCAGCATAAATAGTTCAAAGAACTGTTCTGGCATTGGATCAAAATTCACTTGAAAAAAACTAAACTTGTATTTATACAATAAACTGTGTTAAACAATGTAATTATGGTTCATCATGTCAACTTGAATAAACTTGAAGGGATTCACTATTTCTAATGCCACTGTAAGAATGTACCAAAAGTGAAAACTGAATACTCTGTATTTTCTATTGAACCACAAAAGAAGTTTAAGTCCAGATAATGCTAAAGCTCTCATTTAAAAACCACAAACTCCTGAGAATTTAGAGTTAAGGCTAAAAATACAGTCTTAACTAAAGTTGTTGTGTTTAGGTATTGAAGAGGTGAAACTGCAATACCTACACAGAATGGGGTTAGTTAAGGATCCTAAACAGGGTATGAAAATATCCACAGACACAGCATTATATGTCGCCAGTCCCATTTATGGATACTGCTATATTAATGACACAATGTTTGTTTTAGAGGCCACCAAATGTCTTTGCCAGATTAAACATTTGTAATCTGGAACCAACTTTAATATACTCTTTCAAATGGGAAAGCCACAAACAGCTATAGGCAACATCAACACAGTCTCCCTCAATCTGTTAGTTTGTCAGAATCACAGACAAGACAGAGCCAATAATAATAAGCACCTTCCATGAGGACATTAATTAGAATGTTAAAGTAATGAGATTCTTTGCTATGGACAAATCTGAGTTCACCGTGCTGCGAGAAAATTCTACTCTATTCCAGCAAAAGATTAACAGTAAAAGAAATGATGAAACCAAAATATAAACTTGTTTCCCTCTTTTTATCCAAAGATGCTCGCGTTCCATAACTTTTGAATATCCCTGACTGTTCTCTTCTGGTTTTACCCTTCAATCCTTGCATATCATTTTATGTATGCCTCCATAGTAGATCCGTTCACTTAAGTATAAAACTTGACTCAGAAATAACCACTTTCTCGGATGAAACTAAGGCAATTATGTTGTATCTTTTCTTTAAGCTCTGAATTTGCTTACACTGTTCCATGGACTTTTGATGTTATTATAAGAAGGCAAATGGGGAAGAAAAGGGAACAGCATTTATCTGAACTTCATCAACAGAAATATTTTTCTGGACATAAACTGTTACCAATGAATAGTGGGCTAGGTCAGTTGTACAAATGTAGGACATCTAGCCATGACACAGTTCTCAGTGGAAATATTCATTTTCTGTGAAAATTCTCATTTGCTTCCTTCCAGTTTTGACATTTCTATCCTCTACTGACATGGAAGATTCTTTTGCAAGAGTAAAATGTTTTCCAAAGTGTTTCATTTAAAAAATAGCTTTTCTAATGATAAGTGATGAGTTTGTGATTGATTTTGAGGTTGTGAAATGAATGTGGGAATGTGTGATGGTTGAAGTTGCTATGTGACAATCTAGCAAGTGTATGAGGGTTGTTCTGCAGGTAATGTATCTTATTATATTATGTTGGCACACAATTTTGGAAGTGGATGCTGGTGATGTGGCAGTAGAGGCTGAACCTTCCTGCCAATATTCCATTACATTTTATTGTTGTGTGACAGATGGCAGCAGAGGGGCAGTTTAACATAGTGGTGTCTGACATGGAATTACGTATGAAGGTATGGAATTTAATTCCTCCATGTGGAAAAAACTGCATTCACTGCCTTTCATTGACACTTGCTGAATGTTTATGGAAACCAAACAAAGGATGTGAGCACAGTGAGGTGGCAGGTGGTGCATTTCAGCAGCGGCAACAATGACAGTGGTTCACCTCTGCTGGTGCAAATTTTTACAAGTGCTGCATGCAGGCTCTTGTTAATTGCTGGTGAAAAAGCATAGATAATGGTGGCAAGTATGTTGAAAAGTAGTGTTTTGCAGCTGCGAATTTGCTGTATCCAATAGTTATATTGTGTTCCTTGTCTCTGTCATACTTTCCATGGAAATAAATAAATTAATGAGGGAATTAGTCAATGTAGTCACCAAGCAACTTTCAGTGATATTTAAGTTGTTGCAATCAGGTGAAGTTCCTGGTGACTGGAAAAAAAGGCAACACTACACCCATTTTTAAGAATGGTAAAAAGGATGACCCCAGGAACTACTGACTTGTCATTCTCATTTTTATGCTGGGAAAGATCATGGAACAGATGGAACAGATCCTCCTGGAAGCTATGCTAAGGCACATGGAAGGCAGGAAGGTGATATGGGAGAACCAGCGTGGATTTACCAAGGAAAAATTCTGTTTAACCAATCTAGTGGCCTTTTATGATGGTGTCACTGCATCAGTGGACAAGGGAGGAGCCACTGATGTCATCTGTCTGGACTTCAGTAAGGCCCTTGATACAGTACCCCATGTCACCCTTCTCTCCAAATTGGAAATATATGGATTTTATGAGTGGACTGTTCAATGGACAAAGAACTGGGTCCAGGATCATAGACTCCTAGAATCCTAGAATCTTAGAATCACAGAATCCTAGAATGGTTTGAGTTGGAAGGGACCTTTAAGATAATCTAATTCCAACCCCCTTGCTATAGGCAGGGACACCTCCTTCTTGATCAGTTTGCTGAGAGTCCCATCCAACCTGGCCTTGGTTGTTATGTCCCTCTACCAGCTTTGAGTTACTCTAGTTCATGTTCAGTAATAATTTGAGGACTGAAAGGATGAAGGCATTCTTATACAAATATTACAGAGTAAGTCTCCCCAAAAGGTAAGATTTTTTGAGCTTATGCTGTCTAAATTATGAAGAAGTAGACTGACACTATTACTGCAAGATTGCTTAACATCAAATCGTGAGAAATTTTCATTACCATAAGTTTGATATAAACACCCCATACAATATGGGATGCTCTTAATTTAACAAGTGTCCTCTTTGCAACCTCTAAGAGCTGTACGTGAAAGACATGGGCCCAAACCACACAGAAACCCAAAACTCAGTAACTTTGTGAATATAACCATTGCTTTGCTTAATCATGAAGACAGCCAAAATATCACTGTGACCATTGGGAACTTCCTACTGAACAAACCTGAAAATGCTGCACTGTTTTCTAGATATGGGCTATATGCTCAAAATTGTCTGCCACTGTTTTCAGACTACAGCTTCCTGAGCTGCTCCAGGCTGCATGTTGAAGGAAACCGTGAGAAGTGCTTAAGATAGACGTGCCTGAAGAAGAACAATCAAAACAGTAGGCAATAGGAAATAACAACTGAGTACATTCAGCAGTAGCAGTGGCTATGAAAAGCAACAAGTGAGGATATATGACACATTCAAATACTGAAGAACAATCTGTTTCCCTCTGAGACTTGCTAAGGAAACACATACGTTGTGTTAAGTAGGAAATGATCTTCACACCAGGCAGCAGTGAGAGGTCTTTGCTAAAACCCATGTTCAAAAATAGAAAGATGCAAATCCTAAGGCTCTTCTGAGCATGGAATTCAATGCTACTAAAACTGATAGTTCCTGTCCAGAAGTCCAGAAAACAGAGAAGTTACAAACACAGCTTTTTAACACAAATTTTTAACCTTAAAGTGAACATGTTAACTTCAAAATGAAGTTTCTTCTATTCCAGAGAAGTCTAGAGATTTTATTTATTTGCATTGTTTATTAGAAAGCAGTAAAGTTTTAAAAAATAAATAATAATGTACGTGTGGCAATAAGGCACTTAATAATGAAATAATTAAAATTGTTCAGGTTTTGCTTTTGGCAATTGAGATATGTTTTTACAGTGTATAATAGTCTGCAAACACTAGAGTATTACACAGTCCAAAATATGTCACCACTGAAGTACCTGGGTTTTTTGGTTGGTTGCCTGCTTGGTTGGTTGGCTGTTTGACTGTGGTTACTTTATTAATAGATCCATACCATGTACAGCATATGACCCTTTCAAGATCATAGCTGGAGGGGGTTGCACTGACTAATAAAATTAGTTTTGAGTGTTTTTATTGATTTTTCTTCCAGAAAATAAAAGATGGCACTGTTGAGAATCCTGAAATGTCTCAAAATAAATCAACATCTTTATACCTTTTTATCACATTTCTTCTACTTTTTGAGGAATTCAGATAAGCAAAAGGTTAACAAAATCAAGCTCTGATTAAGTGCTTTGAGTTTCAATGCATTTATTTGTACCCAATAGTCCAAAAGACAAAAAAATTATCTGTATTTTTAGAAGCACTTGTAGATTAAATTAAAAAACAAAAAAAAAGTGGATCCCTATTTTGTCTTATTTCCTTACCCATAAAAAGACAGTTGTAGGTCATTTTAAACAACATTTGTACAGATAGGGCCAGTAATTATAGAAAGTTGAAGGACATCCAGAAACTCGTAAGAAAGTCTCTGCCTCTTCTGGTAAAGCAGAACTGAACTCCAACAAACAAATATTTACTCCTATCTGTGAATGGTGATTCACAAATTCTGTAACTTCACGTTACAGTTTAGTCTCTAAGCCGGTAACACACATCCAGCCCAGCTACCAGCTGGCTACACACCAGCTACACGAGTCTGCTTTGTGGTTCTTTTGCTTTGCTCCTACAGTAGAAGCTCAGCCTTGATTCTGTATTTCCTTGTAGAATGTAGATATTTTTGTGTAAATGTGTAGACATTTTTGACATTATATATTTGAGAATATAGTTAATTATACTAATATTCAATATGAATAAAACCAGCAAGAACTGACCTGCTATTTTTGTGCCTGGTCTGAATTAGATATAGTCTTGTACTCATGGACTGATCCAACACCTTCTGGAGTCAGTGGAAGCATTGTACTCTTTTTTTCATAGATGTTCTTAAGTTATTTTATCTTTTATGTTTAAAGAAAAAATAATAACTTTCTATACTGTTCATCACCAAATTTGAGGTAATTAATGTACGTAGAAACAAAAAAAAAAATCTTAAAATATATAAAAAGATAACATTTATTTAGAAGTGTCTTTTCCAAGCCAATTGTTGTGCGCAATCTTCAAAAGATTAGTAATTTAGAATATTCAGATGGTCCAGAAGACAAGACTCTGTTCACAGGGTATAATTTTTGGTGACGTGCTATGAGAGTTGCTGTCTGCAGGGAGTAATGATCTGTGACCACAGACATACTGACCCCAACATCATCAGCCAACCACAAACACAGCACTGGGATTTAAATGTGGCTTCCAAAACCACAAACCTCCACCCACTGACCTAAAACAGCAACTCTACTAGATCAGCTAATAGAAGTAATGAAAAAACAGAGGCGGAGGTGCATCATGTTTTTATGGCAGCACACGTGTACTTCACTGATCACATCATTAGCAGGTACCAGAAGGTTAAGCAAAATAAAAACAGACAGAGGCTGTACAGAGGGAAATCTATATTTGACAGCAGCGTTGGAACACAAATGGTTCCTTTTTAAATAGACCAAACGTCTCCTTGGCTAGTGTTCCCTTTGGAGCCTCTTCTCAATCCTGCCTCATTCACAATGATTCAGTATTTTCTGCCTTCATAACTAGAGGTGGAGTACAGTGATAGAGCCAAATAAATAAGAAAGTAATTAATTTGCTGGAGAAAATTAAAGATTCAAAAGGCAAAGAAAAGTTATTAAAATTATGACTTTCATCTGAGGAAAAGAAAATAAAGAAGGAAAAGGAAAGAAGGTACAATTTACATAAATCAAGAAACATTACTCAAAATCATCCATTCCAGTGAACTTCTGCCTTCCAAGTTTCCATAAAAGCATATTAAAACTGGAGAAAACAAAATGCTTTATCTGGTCAGTCTTTATCAGGAAGTCTTTGTCACATTTCTCTATTCACTTGTGATATTATTATGATAAAATATTTGCAAGTCTTCAACATAGTGGTCAAGAATGAAATCAGGAGGAAGATGCAAAACAAGTTATCTTCAGTGAAAACTGAAAAAGTGAGAGACTCACACTAGCTAAATGGAGTTTTGCAAGCTGGCCTTCAAGTGCTTAAAAACTTCATCTGATGAAACTCATATAGGATTTAGGATTCTCTCCGTTGTAATCCTTTTTATACATAGTTGACATATTTTTTAAAATCAGGTGATATCATCATGTTGCAGAAATGAATAGCTGGAAATTACTGGATTAAAAAGAAAACATAAATATATAAATATAATTAATAATAATACTTAAATACAGAACGATTATATATATACATAATTATGAAATTAGCAAATAAAAGTCAAATGTCTACTGGGTATAAAATATTACAATTCTGTTGATTCTGCCATTCTGGATCAGGTGGAAATACATTAAAAATAATAAGAACAGCTCTAATATTTGTTTCCTTCTCCTGTCCCTGTCTTTTGACCGCTTTTTCAGTTGTTATACGATCATTATACCTACAAGGATTACTTAGGTATCTAAATTCCAGTAAAACTTCATTTCTAGCCAATGCTAGAGGGCACAAGAACACTATCAAAACTGAGTCTTCCAGAGCCTCTATTTCCTTTACTAATATTGCTATGGCACCAAAGTCTTCTTACTAGCTATGTATATATCTGTCTGTAATCTGACAGCAGTGAACTGCAGAGTTCCTTTCCCATCAGTCAATTCCTCCAGGGCTCATGAAACATGCATTCCTCCACTTTTCTCAAAACACAGTGTGATTTGATAGATGATCATGCCTATCAACACCTCCCCGCAGTGCCCACTTCCTACACACATTCTTCAGCTAGCTTAAAGAATAATTCTTATTTTACTCAATAAGCCAGTGATTAAAGCTCTGAGTGCTTTTAATATTTTCAACCATCCTTCACCAGTTTTTTCCCACTTCTGGAAGACGATATAAACAGCCAGGCGGTGCCACATTCAGGACAGTCTCTGCATCATTTTTTTTTTGTATTTCACAGTGAATATCTAATTTTGTATTGAAGCATAAAACATGTGAGGAAGAGAGAGTGATTATCCATGAATTAAGGGGCTCCTTGAAAGGGTAGATAGTGATATGCAAATTTTCTGTAAACTGGAGCAGTTTGACTGGATAAAGCCTCATGCTGTTATAGCATCATTGTAGCATCCTACAGCTGTGGTTTCAAGCTATCTTCAAACAGAGAAGACATGAAGCTAGTTGTCACACTCAGAACAAAGACACAAGAGAAGTCACATAGATATCTATTTCTAAAACTGTATCTTGTGTTTTGGAAAGGACTTATCTTCATTATGGGTTTTGAAAAAAAAATAAATACTGAGGAATCTAATGCTTCTCTTTTGAACACTTCTTCCTGACAAGCAGAAAAATTCATTCTTAGATACTCAACTCTTTTCTTCTATTTTGGAGAAAACCAAAGCACATCTCAATGATCTGCTATGGAATCCCGAAGAATAAAGATAGTGTTCTGCCTTGGGCTCTCCCTACTGTATCCTGTTCACCATTGAGGATCTTGAGAAGTTCCTTCTGAGACTGAGATGTCAGAAGCTCACAGTGTGATCACAACAACTATATCTAGTTTCCTAAGCATAATATATATTTTTGTCAGTTTCTTTATGCTTAAAAGAGGCAATGTTGTTTCACTGATATAGCTGGGACTTCTCATTGCCCATTTTCTTTCACTTACAGATAAATAGATAACTAAAAGTATAAATTCATGTGACAACCTGTTGAATGCAGTTCATTATGCAAAAAAATAGTCACTTGGGTCTGTCACCTCTGCTTGTTTGTCATTGTCCTCATATTTTTCATAAACCTGAGTGGTAAATTCTTTGGGCTGCTTCAAAATATCTGTTTGTCCATTGTCTTAGCATAATCCTGGTGTTGGTTAGGATCCTGACAATTCCATTAGTCATTCCATTAGCTATTTCACTATTAAAACGAATGCTTCAACTTCTCTGCTCTCCTTAATAATCCAGAGTGGGGGCAGCATTTTAGCAGTGATTTTCTCTGATCATTCATTCAGATTGAATATCAACCAGAAAGGTCTTGAGAGTTTATAATTCTGCCTTCAGTTTATATTTAGCAGTCAAGTTATTTATTCCAGTAATAATATTTATTTTTTTCTGGCTTATGAAGTTAAAGAAAGTCTAGTTTTTCTGATTTATATCTTTATAAAAATAGTTAATATGTTCAACTCTTTTGGATTTTATTTTGAATAAGTCTCTAAATCATCAACTGAAAAATAATTTGTAATATTTTGTAAACATAGGGTAATCTATATGTGTGTTTATACTGTAATAAAATAGTCCCCTAAAATATTGGTCTCAGGATCAAAAGCAGAATTATTTTTGTGAAGCAAGATAAAAGTTTTTGTAGTGAAATAGTTTGGGTCATTCTTTGTTTCTTGTTTAGCAGGGGAAATAACAGAAAAAAACATTCCTTTGGAAGTTTTGAATGATACCTGAGAGGCTCCAGGAATTTCCTCTCAAACACAATCAGTATTCTGCACAAGAAGATAGTAATCTCAGATAAAAGTGTTTGACAGTCAAGAATGGCCAATGTCTCTTCCCAAGAGGCAATTGATTGTATTAAATGCTGCTTTCCTACCTGTTAAACTGTAATAACATGGCTATAGTTCATCACTAAGGCCTCTACAATGAGGTGCAACTAGCTCAGTGACATGGCAGGTTTGAATCCACTGATAGTTTCTTGTCTCTATGTGAAGGATAAAGGTTTTTTTCAGTTGATTAGAGGGTGTTTTGTGTTACTTTTGCCATTAGTGAACAGTATGTTTATGATGACCTTCTGCCAGCTCCAAGGGAATGTAACAGTTACAGATTAATAGCAGGATCTTGAACAGAGGTACTGAAATATTATTAAAAGAGGCTGTCTTCTATTCAACACTACAAATGGAGTCACAGTGGAAATGCTGGGTCATTTCCATCTCTTGACTGCCTTCATTTTCCTCCAGACTTGTGGTGAGGGGCCTTGGCAATTGCCAAGAATTTAATGATCTTGGAGACAAGGGGAGGGACCAGGAAAAAAAAAAAAAAAAAAGAAGGAAATGTTCAATTAACACTCATTTAGCTTTTATCATAATTCTTACATGTAATTATATTGCCTGGTGTTAGAGGTATATGTCTAATGAATAGTACTATATCTCTGTATGTTTTGGCAAGGTGGACTGAATCTCAGAATTTTTCATGATGACAGCTTTGCTTGTTGTAAAAATGTTAACTTCACCCTACATTCTTGTGATTGCACTTCATTCCAATATTTTCATACTTTTTTTTTCCTATGAATAACTCTGTTGGAAATACAAGATTGTTTTGAAACCAACTGTTATTTTCTTTTGAAAATAAACATCTTTTTGCATTTCTCTGTAGGGGACTTGCTTTGAGCTTGCTCATGGCTTTCAAGCTATTCCTTCACAGCAGCTCAGGTCCAAGCTTTCCTTGTTTCCTTGCAGCTAACCCATGGAAAAAAAAATATGGTGTCTCTTTAGAAACTACACCAAAAACATGGAGATTTGAACCCCTACTGAAGCCCCATACATGTATCGTACAGTATATTTTCCATATAAATCTGGACATACTTAGATGTGGCAATCTTTTAATTGACCTAATCCAATGCTTAAGTGCTCCTATCATGTTCTTACTGTGAATTCCAACTTCTGCCTCATGTGGCTTAATTAAGCCACACTATTAATGAGCAACTATAGGATCACATCTCCTAGATAAAGTTTAGCACAGAATACTGATGCCCTAGATAGAAATATCCTTACTTTCATTTTGTTTCAGTGATCCCATGAATAAAACTTGCAGTAATGTGATTGGTAAAGAATCCATTTACCTCTCTTTCTAAGGTAAATTTGTACTCTGAGTAAGTACTTTTGTTCCTGGAAACGTTAAAATATTCTTCTTCATTCCCTACCTCAATATTTTTGAATGAATACTTCAGACAGGTTCTCATCCAGTGCAAATTCTTCATAATTCTCAAGATAGAGAGACTCTCTGGGCTCCATCAGAAGAGGGGTGGCCAGCAGGAGAAGGAGGTGATTGTCCCTCTCTACTCTGCCCTCACGAGGCCCCATCTGTAGTACTGTGTCCAGGCCTGAAGCTCCCAATATAAGAAAGACAGGGAGCTGTTAGAGAGGGTCCAGAGGAGGGCCACAGAGATGATCAGGGGGCTGGAGCACCTCCCCCTATGAAGACAAGCTGAGGGAGCTGAGCTTGTTCAGCCTGGAGAAAAGAAGGCTGCAGGGTGACCTCATTGCAGCTTTTCAGTACCTAAAAGGAGCTACAAATAGGAGGGGAGTCAACTCTTTGAAAGGGTTGACTACTGCAGGGCAAGGGAAAATGGTTTTAAGTTGAAAGAGGGAAGATTTAGATTGCATGTCAGGGGGAAGTTCTTTACTATGAGACTGGTGAGGTGTTGGAACAGGCTGCCCAGAAAGGTTGTGGATGCCCCGTCCCTGGAGCTGTTCAAGGCCAGACTGGATGGGGCCCTGGGCAGCCTGGTCTAGTATTACATGGGGAGGTTGGTGGCCCTGCATGTGGCAGGGGGGTTGGAGATTCATGATCCTTGAGGTCCCTTCCAACCCTGGCCATTCTGTGATTCTGTGAAGATCTCCCTTATCAGACTGAAACGAAGTCCACAAGTTCATCTATGCAGAATGTTAAAAACACTAGTGCTGATCCTTATATATATATATATATATATATGTCCTTCCTCTCAAGCAAGAGAAGGGTCTCTCAGAAGGGTAGAGGAGGAGATACACTGTCTGAGAACCGTCAGTATCCCAGCAGAAATTCCAAAAGTCTGTGAACATTAAATGTTAATCTCCCCAGCCTCAGTTTCGTGTTATGCTGCAGAAGCAAGATGGATGCATGGCTGAACTTCTTCAAGAAGGCCACATCATACTCTTTGAGAGAACCATGATTTTGTCTTCCATAACAGATGGTCCTCGGCAGGTGTTAGCTAACGTGGTGACTAGCAGTGTTATATCTATAGGATAAACAGAGGAAGTTACAGTTCCCACAGGGTAACTGGTTGCATATGTCCTCTTTTCTGAATGTTAGGCATGGATTGGTTGAATGGTACAGGCAAAAATTCTACAGTCTACAGCAAATCACCAACACTGGTAAGACAGTAAAAAAGTTGTTCCTGTCGTCCTTCATGCTAGCAAAAACTGTGTTACAAAATTAGAAACTGTAAAATGTACACTTCTCTTTTACTTAAGATCTTGAAAAAAGACAATTTAAAAAAATTCAGGGTCATCCATAATTTCAAATAGAATGCTGCAAAAAATGATTAGATTGTATTTTGTTGTAGAACTGAAAAATATAAAGGACAGTTTTATAGTACTGGACATTGATATAGAGAAATGAAATTCTGATAAAGTACAACATTCCATGAAATGAAAACATT
This sequence comes from Meleagris gallopavo, assembly GCF_905368555.1. NCBI lineage: Eukaryota > Metazoa > Chordata > Aves > Galliformes > Phasianidae > Meleagris > Meleagris gallopavo. Next base: position 63,926,761 of record NC_139406.1, on the reverse strand, counting down.
TTAGAAAAATAAGAAAAAATGTTTCAAAAATTAATTAACTTTGAATTAATCAAAATGTTTTTTTTTCTGCTTCTGACTATACATTTTTTACATTATATATAAATTTATTACAGAATAACACATATGAAAAACCTTATGCTTAAATTCCCCAAAATACTTGTGTTCTCTTCAAGGAAGAGAAAAAAAAATATTGCTACAATATCATTTATTTACATGAATATAAAATTTATGGATAAGAATGCAAATTGTTTGACTTTTTGGGCTCTAGCTTTTGAACTCTTCATGCTCACTGCATCTGTCAGAAGAATCACCTGAGATCTCACAGAGGGCCATCAGGCAAATTGTTAAAAAGCACTGACAAGAAAGAGCCAGCTGGAGTCCTAAGGTTCTGTAACAGCTCTTTAATATTCTGCCATATTAATACAATTCCTAGGTTTTATCTGGGAGGCATTCTACTTACAGACATTCCACTTACAGGTTTCATTCAAACTGTTCTTTTGTAGGATTTTGTAATATCTGATTATAAGAGATATTAATAAACAATGAGAGGAAATATACACTGGTGAAAATTGTAGGTTACACAACTAGAATGACAAAACTGGAAGAAATACAATCATTATCACTCCAGGAGCAGCATAAAATGAGCTACATTGCACAGCTCCAGTACTTTATGCTGTTAGTCCAACACAAATATTACACAATTAAACAGCAATAAAAACATATATATTTTGGCTAATACAGCTTCTGAAAAAGATTCTTATATTGTCTGACTTGCTGTGATGACAGCTGCAGTACTGTATCTCATGAATTTACACACAGTTCTCTAGAACACATTGTTTAAAGGAAGAATAGTGGGTGGTGAAATTATCTTTGGTGAGTCATGTTGGTTTTCACGTGATCTTCAAGATATTTACTTACTTGTACCTCACTACATAGACAGACAACAAGAAGGTTCATTATATAGTGAAACCATAGTTCAGGCCCTTGGTAGATTTTTTTTTCTTCTCATTTCAACATTTTCACCTCATATGAATGTGATATACTCCCTCTGCTAAAAGCTCCCATGGTTGGACTGATGTTAGCATGAGACCATGAGACCACAGAAAAACAGACAAAGTCAGCACAAATCTTTCAAATCAAAGCCATTTAATAATGAAGTCATTTGTTTAGAAGCAATATATGTAGAAAATAATCTGAGCTACACAGACTTTAATTACATTTGTTTCAAATGTGCTCATTTGAAATGTGATGGCTCTTTCTTTGTCATCACTGTAGTTCCCCAAAACATTTAAGCTTGTGTTTGACTGAATTCAGTTTTCACTTCTTTACAGGGATAAACTCTTCCCTTTCTAAATACAATTCCTTTTGTCTGTATGAAATTCACCATATTTTTTTCATTGTGTTTTCAAAGGAATATAGACAGTGGAGGGAAGTTTATACATGGCGGATTGTAGCTGGATGTTACTGTAGCACCAATGGCAACACAATCAAATTCTTCCCTCTGTTTTAAACAGTGGTCCTCAGTAGGGTCAAAATATAAAAACTTAAACTTAGCCCATATTTTGCTTTTCAAAATAAGAATTGATTGATTGAATTAGTGGCTGAGTGAGTTAATTAATCATCCCCTTAAGTCAATCTCTATGAGCAGCAAATGCTGTGATTCATAACCAGTAACGAACACAATCTGGAAGTCAATCCTGTCTGCCATTCACATTTTCTGAACACTAAATATAATGAGGCTCTTTCTCCCACTGAGGCCAATGGGACAAAGCCCCTTCCAGGCTGATTGTCAGCCCCTGAGACTTTGCTGAGTCAATGAGTATCCTTAACTACCAGAAACAGATGATGGCTCCATATTCTGCAGTAGGGTAGTGAGAAGATGAGGAATCAGAAAGGAAGAGAAACTATCTGGATCCATTTTTTTTCTCTTCTACAGGTATGGAAACTGGAACCCTCAACAAAAGGAAAGGAGCAGAGCTCAGTGGTATAAAACTGATGTGAGAATGGAAACCAGCTGGCCAAGCTAGCATGTCTCTAACTAAAACAAAAACTTAAAATGAGAATGCTAAAATTCTCCAAAATGCATTTTAACAGAAACTAGCTTTAGGGGAAGGAAGAAAGCCAACTGCTTAGGAAAGAGGAGAGATGTCTTAAATATGAAATAAAGAAGCAGTGCCTGTGATACGTCGTGGACACTGAAGGAAGAAGAAACCAAGCCTTAGCCTTTCAACCTTTTAATGAGGTGGATATTTCAGTGTAGCACTGGCTTCATTTGTACCCTTATTTTTTCTTAACTTGCTCAGTCAAAATTGCTATCAGAAAAGATCCATTAGATCATTAAGCTGTTTCCCTATCAAGGGCAGGAATGATCTCACCAATGTATTGCTTATTTCTTCTTCAGTGCTGCCTTGTGCTTCATATGGCTGACTTGTACCCTCTCTGCATTTAGAAAAAAATGATGTGTATTGGAACTACTCTGCTGCACTCTTCTTCTATAAACTTTGGCTTCTAAGACCATTTTCTTTTAAAACAGGGATAAAATGAATCTTCTGGCCCCTGATTAGAGGGCTGAATGTTTTTCAAAATGAAAAGTTGAAATAACAGTGCTAATGATAGAGTGATACCGAATGTGGGAGAAAGGTTATTTTGGTATGTAGAAGGGGCTATAGAATTATAAGTTACAGGGATTAAAAATGATTTTACCAAAAATGGATTATCATTGCCAGCAAATAATCTGAACTAGAGAATTCTTTTAACTGTCACTTCAGTTAAATCTAATAGGCATGTTTCTATCAACTTTATTCTGCCTTCTACCTTGTATGCAATTCCTTTTCCTCTCACTTTCTCTGATTTCTGCCTTCTCTTGGCTTCTAGGCTCTATGCCTGCTTTGAACTCACCCTGCTTTGTTGAGCAAATCCTGCAGCTGTATCTTTACTTCTTGTTCCTCCTTATTCTTACTGATCTAGCAGATTCATTTTTATGAAAAATCTTTAAGCAAATGTATCTACATGCAAACAATTCCTAAATTGAAATATTGAGTTCTTCCACAAATTCTAATCTCTAGATCCAGTCATATTTATGCATTTCCTTTGTGTTTAACATCACCTTCTGATTCAGGCAGCAAGTGATAGAAATCTCAGGAAATAAGTAAATAAATACAGTAGGATCGCACTTTCTACTTTTTAGGATGTAAAGATTTTAGGTGCACAGTTTGGATGTATGCATGTTTTAACTTTCACAACGTAAGGAGAAACTACTTCTTGAAGGAAGTGGCAGACGTATTTTTAATCACCTGAGCATGTGCAGTCTGAGAACAAATTCAAGAAAGTATATTCCTTTCAATAACTTAACTGATTTCTCGTCTCAAAAATGTCTCAAAAAGACATTTCTATCAAAGTGAAGGAGAATGAAACTATTCAGGAAAATGTGGACCCGCAGGCTATTTGGTATAGATCTGTCTATTTATTTTCAGTGGACCTTGTCAAGTATGAGACTGGCCAGATGCTAAGATGTGTAATCTCTTTTCATCTATGTATGCTATTTATCCAGCTGTATTTAAGCAATCATTTTCTTTATGAACATGCAGCTTGTCTAAGTGTTTGAGCTGCTAATATTGCCATTAAGCTTTTGACTACTTGCAGTCATCTCACCTCCTAAGTCAAAGTGAAATGACAGATACAGACTTGACTTTTTAGTGGAACAAATGTAACATCCAATGGCTATGTCTATAATTAACAGAGGGAGGGAACACATGGCAGACAAGTTTGGAGCCCATTCTTCCAGCACATCTGAGCACAACTCAGCCTCCAAGTGTTTCTTTCTTCAATATCTCCCTTAACAAAACTGGTTCCTCAGGGTTTAGTCTCTGACTTCTTGTAGCTGTAGCTTCTCTTGTTGCAGGTACAGTACAGTTTTATAGAGACAGAAGAGCCCGGTACCAGGAGCAAAAGAGTATCATGATTTTTCTGGTGGACCTTAAGACATAAGAAGCACAAATGCTGCTTTGTGAGGCCCCTGTTCTACCACATTTTCAACAAAGGAGTTGTGTAGTAGACTCAAAATGTTAGAAGGATATTGTGGAAAAGCTATCACATAGATACACAGTAGAAGAACTGTAGGCATGCTCTGGATCTCCTCGTATTTTAGAGTGCTTCTTTAAAGTTGTGATTTTATCCATTTGTGTTCACCCTTCTGATCAGCTCTTCACACCTAGCCATGGTGTGGGACAGCAGGAAAGAGAGCAATGTGCAGTGCTTCTTCCGGAATATACAGAGCTGAACCACCTCCCATCACAGTCACTGGCAGACTTTGCTGTCTGGGCTGGTGCCAAATCAGATCAATGGAGTTGTGACTCACTGAAAGCTCTTTGATTTAAGGGATAGGATGGAACAAGAAATAACGTCTCTGGTTATAATAACAACTGCATGAACAAGAGAAAGCTTATATAAGTCACAAGGAATGAAAATTCATCTTTAAACTGCAGGAAAACTAAGACTATCTTATTGTACTAATAGCTTTAGCAACAACAGTTACAACATTTAAACTTAGATTTTATGGTAGGTTTTTATATGATGACAGGTTTTTTCTCCCCTCTGAGCTCTCTTCATAGGCTTGCAGCTATCTTGGCTCAATAGGTGCAAGCAGTTGCAGCGGAATGAATATTAGTTCTTTCAATGTATAGGTTATACTTAGGTACACATAGACTGAAAAAAATGGAGGTTTTTTTCAGACTTTGCCTCCATGTGGCATCACTTACACAAACAGTTCTTCAAATATAGCTTGCAGAGTACTCACTGGTGATCCATGAAGAGGCAGTCAGCTGAAATTGCATTGAGTGCTTTTCTAATGCTCCTTCTCAAGTCAAGCAAATTACAGAATCACAGAATCGCAGGGGATGGAAGGGACCTCAAGAGATCTCAAGTCCAACCCCCCTGCTAAAGCAGGTACTCTACAATAGGTTGCAAAGGTGGACATCCAGACAAGGCTTGAATATCTCCATGGAAGGAGACACCACAACCCCTCTGGGCAACCTGCAGGAATGTTACAAATTTCTGAATGCATTGGTAAAAAATCTGTCTGGCATATCCTGAAAGCTAGCAGCTGATCCCCCTTAACTATGTGGAAAGCATGGGGTGCAGAGCAATAAGAAATTTTAATTTTTGTATTCTTTTTTTAAAACATGACAAGGAGTCAATACAAAAACAAATCACAGTAATGCACAATTATTCCAACCCTGGTTTGTGCACAGTCAGCATGCTGAGATATTCCAAGCCAAGGGGATTTTTTCCTTGCATTTAAAGAAAGATTTATTCATAAGGGTGAAGAGGGCAAATTCCCAACATTTCAGCCCTCAGCTGGCTTTTGTCAAGGGTTTCTAATGCACACACATGGTGAGGCTTGGCTAAGGCACAGGGGAAAAAAGTTACGATGTAAATTCTATGGATTGATATATGCTCTCTGTAGTAATGTTAAGACTTGCCAAACTTTTCATGGATAAGGAATGTGAAAGCTTAGGAATATGTGCTGATCTGCATATACTTTTACACGCACAGATAAATAGCACAGTCTGTGTTTTGCCACCATGACTTTACCACTGTATTATCTTACTCTGCCCTTAATTCCATTGAATTCAGCCAGTAACCCTTTCAACTACACAACTGAAATAAAAGTGACAAAATCTGGCCTTCGGTAGGGAGCTCAATTCCCCCACCTATCTAGAATAAGATCCATGCTTTTCTGACAACATATTTCTTCATTTTAAATTTCAAAACACCCAAGAGAACATACTTTTTAGTTTAACATGTTTGGGTTTATTTCCACTTCTGTTTTTGAAACTATCTGTATGAACAAGTAAGCTAAAAACAGATTTCAGAGCAAACTTCTGCTTTGTTCTTTTGAGGGTTCACTCAGCATATGTAATGGTTAACGAGAGAACATGTAATCCCTCCTCTCAGGTTCTTCCTCAGTGGTTGGTGAGTTCTAGTCCATGTTCCCAGGACCATTGCATTTTACTTTCTGTGTTTAAGCTAAAATCACTGTCTAGAGTAGCCACCATCCTGAGAGCCGGGGTTGAGATTTGTTGCTCCTCTTGTTAAGTGTCCAAAACACACAGGGAGACTGCATTCGTTTTCCTTTGGTCCTCTTGCATGAATCTTGCATACCTGGCTGCTCAGCAGTAGTTTCTCATTACCTGCCTCCCTGTCTATTTTTAACAAAGCTGTTCTCCCCATGTCAACTCCGTTGTCTGGAAGTCTACTGAAAGTGTTAGAGAGGAATTTAATCTTCTAATTGAGAAATAAACTAAGACAACTGCTTCCTGTGTCAACTGACTAACAAATAAACAATATATAAAAGAACTAGCTATCTACTGATTCAGCATTAGATGGTTTAGCCAACTAATTAGCCACTTAGCCTCCATTCTTCTTCCCTGGCAGCAGAACTAGTAGAGTCTTCTGAACCATCTTTTATTTTCATGGGAAGAAGGCTCCAGCCCTTCATGCTTGGGATGGCAAAATTCAGTTTTACTTTCACCTTTGAAAAGAGATGAACAAGATGTGCTTATGCACTAACAGGCATCATTCTCAGGAAGACTGAACTGTCTACTACTTTGTTGCACTTAGGAATTTAAATTCCATATAAGCAGACCTTCAAATAATGAAGTGACTTTTGGGGTTCTCTCCTTTTTTATCTATGTGGTTTTCCACATGGTGCATGGACAGTTATTTTAAAATTGTCTCTCTTTGTAAAGATGAATAACATTTTCATTAACGTATTCACAAAGGATCTTGAAAATACATGGAAATAGCACTTGGAACTACTGGTTAACACATACTGATTAAAAAAAAGATTATTTACACAATAAAATAAAACATAATAGTTTTATATATCAATGTTTTCTGATTGAGCAAAGCTCAAAAAATTGTTTTAAAATTGACAGGATTATCGTAAGAAGAGCTGATGTGGAGGAAAATGTTTTACAATAATGATAAGAATTAAAATAAGATTAGAAAAAAATATTAGGCACAAATAAAATAAATGCATACATTTAGATTAGAAAGTAATTTCTGATAACACCAATTAGAAGTAAGAAGTTTTCAGTACACAAGTATTATCATTTATTTTTAGAAAATAACTGCCCTCTATGGAATCAATTTTTCAACTAGATCAAATATTTCACTTATTTCTCTTGGCTCCATCTGTTTGGTAAATTCAGATGTTTTCAGCAGAAATGTGTACATTTGAAGCAAGCTCTACATTATGATGTCTTCATTGTACAAAAGCTCGAATAAACAGCAGATGCTAAAGGAGAAATTTCCAAAGACTCAAAGTTAAAACTGTGTTTTCCATTTGCCTAGTTTGATTCAGCTGGCACTTCGCTCCTTCTGATGTATTCTTCTCTTTTTGTAATCACTCTCTCACTCTTACATGTTCATATGCCTTTTGGAGAACTGGACAGAGGTTGCAGCTTTAAAGTTACTTTTCTCTGAGTGAGATGAAGTAATACTTCTTAGAAAGGTTTGGAAAAGCAGAAGTCCTCAGCTGAGTGAAGGAGAAATTCCAGCAAATGAAAAAAAATTTCATTGATTTTAAAAGGGTTGCTGTTTGATTTCATAGCTATAGGTCTGTATATTAGAAAACACACCTAAATGGCAGTGTTTTCCAGGAAAGTACCACTATATGGTAGAGGCTTTGAAGTTATTAACATATAGTGAAAACAATGGTACCAAATGGAAGAAAAAAAATCTCTTGAAAGTAGCAAGAATCACAGAATCACAAAATGGTTGAGGTCAAAAAGGACCTCTAGAGGTCATTTGCTTCAAACACCTTTCTCAAACAGAGCCAGGATATCAAAAGATATTTCAATGGCATCAGCATCCATAGAATAAGCAATAAGTTCTAAAAGTGATACAGTGAAAATAGAGATAATGTCTAAGGGCAAATAGGCAACTTTGTTGGAAAAGAGGGAAATTACCTCCATCAAAAGCTATTCTAACCACCATAAAGCTCTCAGAAGGGCCTGAAGAACAGTGTCTTTAAGATAAAAAGAAAATACCTTTTAAGGAGGAATAAAAACTGAAAAGAACCAACAGAAGTGAAAATCAATGGTTACAGATTGCAGCTAAAACATATTTTAACAAGGCAATAATAATTGGATACAAATAGAAGGAAAGAATGTCAAAAATCTTTAATTTTTCCTGAAGCATTCCTCTCAAAATTGCCAGAGAAACAGTGGGTAGTTGAAGATAAGTAAATAAAATTCAGCATAAGATTATTTCTATGAAGGAATACACAAATTACATGCAGGGGTGAATAAATAATGGAAATGATAGAAACTTTAATAGAACATCAGTAAAGAACATCTATGTTTGTATTAGAAGCATGTCAGTCCACTGGTCTTAAGAAGACAGTTTGTGTTCGGAAAAAGGGAAGCAAAACACGTATGGAATTTGACTCTGTTTTCAAAGCACGGAGGACCTTTCAATGCTGTGCATCATCCAGACAGGTTATGTCACATTTGGATATCCTCACAGGTACCTTCACCTTGAGCTGAGTTAACAAAGGTATCTCTTAGGATTACACCAATGGGAAAGATTTGTCCTGCTTATGGCTCTTGAGTTGTAATGAAGTTTGAAAGGTGTTACATTCAGGATTTTTTCTGGAGCTTTATCATACCACTGTCAAGGCTATATTGCTGTGAAAGTTTCATGATATAGTTGTGGAAACAAGTGAAACAGATACCAAAGATGTAGAGATTGCTACATCATCACCAGATCCAGCTGCAAGACCCATTTGGTCTTGTCCAGCAAGGAAGTAATGGTACTCTGTGGTTTCCAAAGATATTTGCTTTTGAGCCACTCTTGGAACATCCCATCCTTACAGCTCACTGAGCTATATGCTGTACCTACATTTTGGTATACAGCTCTCACTGACTGCAAGGATGTTAAAGGAATAGATAAGAGACACACAACGTGCTTACTTTTGCTTTTGATCATTTCTAAAATAATCAAATAGATACGTGAAAGAGGAATATTTTCCACTACCTGCCAGAGGAAAAATCCTTCAGGAGTTTGCTAATGCCAAATATTTTTCCATGTCTGATATATCAGTAAGATTCTGGCATCGCCCATAGGAAAATAGACGACATGTCTGTGCACAATCAACACACCCTTAAGGAGACCATTTCTTCTGTAGACTTCCATCTCAGTTATGTTTGGCACATATGATTTATTTCACTGGAAAATGGAAAATTTCATTTGTATACAGCATAAGAATCGGAATTCACACTTTCTATTGGGAAGGAGTGGAGAAGGTATCTAGAAGTGTATGCAACTATGGAAAGAGCTGGAGATTTTGAGAAAAGGTAAAAACAAACAAACAAACAAAAACCAGTTCCTTGTGATAAAAGCAGTAAACATAAGATAATTTTATATGGCAAGATCATCAGTTAGATCCTGTTAAGTATGAAGAATTTATCAACGTATCTAATCCAAAAAACAAAGAAAAGATTCAGAGACTCCTTGAAGAATGCTGCAGGAAAAAATACGCCAAACTTAAATCCAACCAAAAGCATCAAGCCAAGAGTTCTACAGTGACTGCATGACCACAAGGATATTAAAAGTTTAGAGTTGAAAAAACAGTACTTAAAAAACATAAATACATTTACTCCTACTTGGATATTAACCCATCCCTCTCTGTACTCTGTTCAGCATGTTTGTAAAATGATACAATAAAATCACTAAATTCATCCACCGTGGTGTCTAACAAAGACAAATTTCAATACATTCAGCTATATAGGAGACTGTTAATACAATCTATATTGGAAAAATCTCCTGTCACTGCACAACATCCATACTGGTTGAAACTACTGTCACTCACTGTTGCCAAAGTCTACAGAAAACTGCAAAACAGCACTCTAGGACCAAAAGTGTATGGACTGCAAAATGAGAAAGAAGTCAGAGAGTTTTGGACCTCCAGAGATACATTCATGTTTTTTTGGACAAAAAAAAAATGCTGTGGAACAAGTCTAGTGCTAGATTTTACAGGCAAAATCAAATAATTCTGTCTTGGCTCAGGTGAAAAGAGGATTCAAAATCATGGAGCTAGAGCTCAAGATGAACTCCTACCAAGAGCAAAAAATGATATAAGCACTGCCAAACTGAGGAAATATATTCTCAATTCTTTTTATTCATGATGGATAAATATTCACGTTATTTTCCATTACCTGTTTTCATGAGGTAACTGTAAAGGTCTGCTTATATGTAAAGAGTGCAACTAAGATATAAATCTGTCAGTCAAATAAAAGGGACTATGTTAAAGACATGGGAAAAAAAATAAGTTATTTGTGTTGCTAAAATGAAAGAAAATAAACTGAACAAAAAAATAAAAAAAATATAAAATGAACATCTGTGTGCTTTCATAAGGAAGCTGCCTCTCTCTCCTCAATGCATCTGTCAATTCATGTGCCTAGCATACCACATGAATTACCTGTGCACATATGGAGTTGCCACTCTATAGATACATATTGTCTTGGCATGGCAAACATTTTCTCCAGAAAAAAATAAACAAAGCTGAATCCACTAATTTACACGAGTAGATCTTAGACTAACAATAACCGCTGCACAGTGAATGACATAAAGGCAACCCAAGCTCAGGGCAATTACACCATGTGGAACTGCTACCTTCTGACTAAAGTGATGCCCATTCCTCCTGTTAAAATAAAAGTTTAGAGTACCTGGTCTTGTATATGAACTGTGGACTCTACAACTGCTTTTAAATTCCCACATCTGAGATTCCATATCCCAGCTACAATCAGCTTCCATAATATGGGGGAGTCGAATACACATCTGCTCCTCCACACCCTGGTTCCTGTAGGTGGAAAATGAAGGTGTGAAATTGATGGAAACCATGTTTAGAAAACTAGGAGTCCCAGACTTGAGACCTGTAGGATCCTCAGTGGGTAATTTTGTTTCAGTCTCAGACACACATAAAAGGACAACTAGAGAAAATGAAAAGAATGAAATAGATTGATTTACCTTATTATTGTCTTTCTAAAAACTGCAGAACAATTCATAGTTCAAGAGAAAGATACAGATCTATCAGTCTCACCTCAGTGCCTGGGAAGGTTATGGAATGGATAATCTCAGGTCATCATGGACCAACTAAAGGTCAACCAGGGGATCAGGCCCAGTCAGCATGGGTTTATGAATGGTAGATCCTGTCTGACAAACTTGATTTCATTCTATGACAAGGTAACCCACTCAGTGGATGAAGGTAAGGCTGTCAATGCGGTCTACCTGGACTTCAGTAAAGCCTTTGACACTGTTCCCCACAACATTGTTGTGGAGAAGCTGGCTGCCCATGGTTTGGATGGGCGTACGCTCCTCTGGGTGAAACACTGGCTGGATGGCCAGGTCCAAAGAGTTGTGGTCAGTGGAGTTAAATCCAGTTGGCAGCTGGTCATGAGCAGTGTCCCCTAGGGCTCGGTACAGAGGCTGCTTCTATTTAACATCTTTATTTATGATCTTGACAAGGGGATTGAGTGCACCCTCAGTTAATATGCAGATGACACCAAGTTGGGAGGGAGTGTTGATCTGCCTGAGAGGAAAAGGGCACTACAGAAGGACCTGGATAGACTGGATTGATGGGCAAGCTGCATGAGTTTCAGTAGGGCCAAGTGTCGGGTCCTGCATTTTGGTTGCAACAACCCCAGGCAACCCCACAGGTTTGAGGAAAAGTGGCTGGAAAGCTGCCTGATGGAAAGGGACCTTGGTATACTGATGGACAGTTGGCTGAATATGAGCCAGCAGTGTGCCCAGGTGGCCAAGAGGGGCAGTGGCATCCTGGCTTGTATCGGGAATGGTGAGGTGAGCAGGACTAGGGAAGTCATCCTGCTCCTGTACTCGGCATTGGTGAGGCCTCACCTCGAGTACTGTGTTTGGGGCACCTCAGTACAGAAAGGACAATTGAGGTGCTGGAGCAGGTCCAAAGAAGGGCAGCAAGGCTTGTAAAGGGCTTGGAGAATATGCCCTATGAGGAGAGACTGAAGGAACTTGGGCTGTTCAGTCTGGGGAAAAGAGGCTGAGGGGAGACCTTATTGCTCTCTTCCAATACCTGAAAGGTGCTTAAAGCGAGAACGGGGTTGGTCTCTTCTCACTGGTGACAGGTGACAGGACGAAGGGAAATGGCCTCAAGTTGCACCAGATTGGATATCAGGAAAAACTTCTTTACAGAAAGGGTTGTTAAACACTGGAGTAAGATCTCCAGGGAGATGGTTGAGTCACCATCCCTGGATGTGTTTAAAAGCTATTTGTATGTGGTGCTCAGGGACACGATTTAGTGGAAGGATGTTAGGGTAGTATGGTTAGGTCATGGTTGAACTCAACGATCTTTAAGGTCTTTTCCAACCTGAGTGATTCTATGATTTTATGATTCTATGATTCTAAGATGAAAGAGAAGCAAGATAGAAGGAGAGGACAAGAAATCAAATCAAGTCTATCCAAAAGTAAGCAGCTCTACAAAAGCACCATTTTTTTTTGTTGTTGTTCAAATGGGGTCAGATGAGGAAGAGATGAACAACAACAATGAATATTGTTGGCGATCTACTTACATTTGACATAATCCCATTACAATTGACTAGAAAGTTAAAGCAAAAGCTCTGCGTACTAGTAAGCAAAATCAGGATTTCATTTATTATTATCCCATGGGCAGGCAGATGTTCAGCCACTCCCAGGTAATCAGGGCTCATCACACCTAGTTGTTTCTTGGGAAGACAAATGTCATCACTCTGAACATCTTCCCCCTTCTCCCTCTTTACTCCAGCTTTCATTGCTGAGCATGATACCATGCGGTATGGAATATCTCTTTCACCAGTTTGGGCCAACTGTTCTGGTTCTGTCCCCTCTCAGCTCCTTGTGCACCCCCAGCTCTTTGCTGGCAGGGCAATTACCAGAAGTAGAAAAGTCCTTGAGTCTGTGCAAGCACCGTTCTGCAACAACTAAATCATCAGTGTGCTATCACGGCTATCCTCATCATAAATCCAAAATATTTTGCCATGCCATCTATTATGAAGAAAATTAACTGTATCCAAACCAAAACTTGGACACTGCCTTTGAACTGGATTCTGATTTGTCACCTTAGCCTGAAGCACATGAGAAATCATCCCCTGACCACAAACTCTAGTGTGTAGTTCAGACTTTCAATGCTGCCTATTAAATGTCAACATTTTGGAGACTAAAAGACAGATTTAAAGTATGTGTCAGAGCTCAAGTGTATGTGTGCATACACACATATAAATGTACTCAAACTGAATTTAAACACAGTTCAGATGCGTCTTTTACCAGCTCCCTGAAAACTTATCTTCTCCAGGGAGGAAATCAACAAAAGAAACAACAAAAGATGTCTCCAAAAAACATTAAGTGTAAATACTAATCATTTTACTTATTTATTTAAATGAATAGATGTTACAAAATAGAACAAAATGATGTACATTTCTTTATAGTTTCATAGCATCAAAAATTGAAACAGGGATACAAATTTATATCTCAGATATAACGTATATAGCATTTTATGACAGTATGAAAAAAATATTATACTGATACATTCACTGTAAGATGTGTAACAAAACAAGCTTTCTTCTCTGAAAAACCAGATGCAATCCCACCCACTCAATAATAATAATAAAAAAATCTAAACAAGAAATTATGACAATATATAATTAGAGGGAGAAAAGGACATTTTACTGTATAAATACCTAACATGTTTTTGGCTTGGGTTCACATAGAGAGCATAGAAATGTCATCATTTTCAAATCCTCAGCATTTCCACTCTTCAGAAAAATCTTCCGTCCTTATTGCAGAAGTAGAAAAGCAACTGTAAATGGTTTGTTTGTTAAATGAACCCTGCCTTTAAGCACCATTTTGATTTCTTAAGAGCACCCTATGTGAAACAAGATGTTTAACTCCTCAGAGTTATTAGATTCCAATATTACCATTCACTCTTAAGGAACAGGTTTTTTACTATCATCTAAGATGATTCCTAACTTACATGATGACGTACTGAAGCTATGATGAGTTTGCAGCATGATAAACAGCTGAGTCCTTCAAAGGATTGCTGCTGTGTGCTAAACATATACCATAATAAGAGACGTTCCCTCTCTTCTCCTGCTGCTCAAAATATCCCAAGAATAATTTATATGGATTGTCATTACAAGGGATTTTAAAAGAATTTTCTGCCTAATGGTCAAATGATAAGATTGCAAACGATTAAAGTATAGTAAAATCTCTTTCACTCTGAATTGACTCTCTTGGCAGCAGAAGATAATAGTGAACCACTGCAAAAATCTCAGTCTGGTATTCTCACACTTCGCAATCAGATGAGCGCAAAAGAATGGGGTAACTATTAAATTTTATACCTAATTTTAAAATGCATTCCCTTGTAATATGAACAAAAGCTCCTTCTTGAACAGAAAGTAAGTATATCTGAGAGAAACTCAGTAACTGAATGTCACACAGCAAGAAAATCTTGAAATTACCATTAGTAATGATTCTTTTCTTCTGTCTTGAATCAAGTAGATGGAATGTTCTTATGTTTTCTTGCTTCTTGCTTTATTTTCCAGTGAAACAAAGCAGTTTGAGAAGTCTGTGGTTATTTCAGATCACTACTGACAGAGCTTTAATGTTCCCCTTATTAATCCAAATGAGAAAGTTTGTGTTCTTTGTGATCATCAAACCAACTGTGGTCTAACAGAAAGAGCACAAGAATTCTCTATTTTGCATCATTCTAAAAAGCACGTTAGAATACTGTGTGCTCAAATTCTATGAGATCATTTCATTCTTGAAGAGAAAGTCAAGTGTCTTTTTTTTTTTCTTGAAAATTTAACGAGGGAAAAAAATGTCAACTATAATTTGGAACTTTTATTAAGGATCACTAGAATTTAGTATCTGAGTAAGGCTGCTTCCCACCCTCTACATTTTCTGGACTGTGTCTGAAGTAGTGCAGCTAAAAATTTGTCAGACATCTGAATAGCTCTATCTTACCTCATACTCTTAGAACATTGTATGGTATGTAAGCAAAAGCCAATGCAATTTTGATTCACTACTGTATTTACAAATGACATAAAGAAGAGAACTGGAGAATTTATATGATGGACCTCTTTTTTCAAAGCAAATGGACAAAGTCACACATCTTTAAAATCAAGATCATAAACTTAAAAAGGAAAGCAACAATCAAACAAAATGTATATGATTGTTTTTTTAAAAAGCCTAAACCTTTTTGGAGTAAGACAAAATCAAATATATATGAGCATTCTAAACCACAAGAGGGCATTCATGCTTGTAAATGGAACCCTGAAGGTAATATATAAATACATACATTTACTTGTTTATCCCTCTATCTACACATTTGGTATAAATATATTTATGATTTCTGTTAGATTCTAATTGTTGTATAGAGCACTTTTTCTCTGGGGAAGTTTCCTCTTTCAGATTGCTGTGGTTTATCCCAGTGTTTGTAAGTTATAGCTCTTGTAGACTCATTTTGCTATTTGCAGATAGAATCAGATTTTCTCACTCTTGCATGTTATATCAAGCCTCCCATAGTCTTCACTGAGACCTGATCCAGCTCATCTCAAATTCAGAGGGGAACAAACTGATCTCAGAGAAGAGGAACACACAGCTTCTCAAGACCAAGTGTACAAGGTCAAGCTTGAATTTTCTGAAGACATTAATTACCCCAGAGAAAGGAGTTGGGATCACTCAAATCTTCCCAGCATCATTCTAAAATTGTGGCTGTCAGAGGTCTTACTCTACATTTTTTCCCTCAGGCACCTCATTGTGATGAGAAGAGGATTGTGTTTGTTTTGGTTTTTGAACAGGAATACATTTCCCTCTCTGATGCTTATAAAATCCTCATTAGAACCTGAAACAACCATAGAAAGGAACTTTGAAAGCAAATCCATCCCAGTGGTTAATTAAATGCTTAGTGGGAAAAGATCTCAAAAACACTGGAGTGTATATGGTAATATTAGAAATAAATCTACTTTTCCACAAAAATAATGTATTACTTCAGCACCAGAATACATAGGTTAGCACCAAAAGGTATCAATTGCTACCCATCATCTCAGATGTTTAAATGAGGCAAAAAATATCACAAGGAATATCATTATATAAAAAGCTGCACTCAGTAGTTCATGATATCCACTACCCCATTTTTACTCTTCTACCTCTCACAGTATTTTGAGAACAAATATTTTAACCTTATTCTAGTTTGTGTATACTTTCATAATGTTGTATTTAGAACAGAACAAAAGTCTGAGCTAATTTCTCCAACGTCCAGACTGTTTTTAAAGGCACACTACTCTGCTTGGAAGAAGTGCAAATATGCTGTGAGAATAGCAAATGGGGTTAGTTTGCCTCAGTGTAACCTTGAACTCAACTAGAGCTTTCCTCAATTCATATAATAGCAGAAGCACTGCTGAAGACATCTGAAATCTTAGCACATTTCAGTACTTTTTTTTCCCAGCTCCACTTTGTGCCAGGTAGTCAGTCAGGCAACCCTGATGCTGGCAATCAAAGTAGATCTTTCCTGACATTGTCATTATCCAACCCAAGACAAAGATACAATAGAAACTGGGGAGGTTCAGCTAGGCAATACAGAAAGGCTTTCTGTAAACTACTTATGAAAGTACTTATGAAGTGGAAGGACAAATCTTGCACCATAATAAAATGCCTGATTCACTGCAGTCATCTCCATTCAAAATATTCAGTTTGAGTGCTAGTGGCTGGTTTTTATCAGGAGCTGCTCGTATGAAATAGCTTATATCCAGGTCATTTTTTGCTGCTGACAATTACAGTGTGAGTAGTTAATTCCTAGCACCATTATGGGATGTTGTGGAAAACCTGCATACCTGTTTGTTAAAAGCAAAGTTTTCTATATCCACAAAAAACAAAATATTTCACAAAATTAAGGTATTTGTAGCAACTTAAAAAGTAACAGATACAATAACATATATACCCGTTATAATAATTTCAGCTGAATTACTGAATTATAAATTAATTTACAATGTCTAGTCCTGTTTGGAAAATGTACCATATAACATACAAGTTGCAAGTTCCAAAGTGCATAGTCATTTGTCAATAGACCTTCTGCTATAGGTTCCATGGTGTAACCTGAACTTTTTCTTATGCTCTGCTTCCTGTCTTGTATTTTTTACATGAAAATGTCCAAGTGCGCTGTTTTAGCTGTGCTGTCTTTACTTCTTGAGAAGAGTTCTAATTTGAAAAAAAATGTATCTGTCCCATGCATCTTTGTCAAATACTGTGCTAGCTGCGGGCTGGTGACTCATCTAGTAGTTTTGTCTCATAAAGTTATTTCTGTATGTACATAAGTGAGTATACTTAAGCACATGTGTAAATGGTTATATGTCACTTCCAAAACAGAATTTTACTCAAAGCATTTGACTGATCTCACACTTCTGAACCCAGAATCCCTTGAAACCAGAAGGAAAACAATATATATTATAATTGTGTGGATAAAGGTAGAATATTACAAGTGTTGTTCTTTCAAAACATGGATGCCCTTTAAGACAATGTACTTCTCTAGTTATTTTCCGATCACATGGAGGAATATAATTAATCAGAAATATCTGAACACTCGCAGATCAGTTGCTGATATTCTCTGAGGAATCAGACTAAGGACAAATGAAGAGGGGCTGTTATATTTAGCAAGCTGTACAGTTCAGTCCCTCCACATGTGTCTAGATGCAGAAAAAAATAGCTAATGTGAACAATTCCAACTTTTTTGCATAGCACCACCATGGTACTTCATTGGATGACAGACTGTCTCAGACAAACATCCTCAAAAGGATTTTAATATAAAGACAAAACTCTAGGCTATTTCAATAGTGTAATAGTTGTGGTAGACACTGGATTTCTTTCTTTCTATGATCTGGTTTTGAAGAAAACTAATTGTGCAATATCCTAGCTTGAAATGTAATCTCTGAGTATATACTATGCATTCAGTTCAGATTTTGATAGGAAAGATATGAATAATTTATCTTTTAATAATTCATACAGACACTTTCAGGAAATAGTGAAATATATTTTAAAGGACATTGTTGATTTCTTTAGAAATTTGGAATCTTCACTGCTAATCTGTATGAAGAAATAAGGTGTTAAAGTTGCCTGATGAATTTTTAATATTTTGCTTGGAAATGCTCTTACCTAATTTAGGTCCGAATTCTTGAAAATTTTGAGTGGATAAGTCAGGGGAACAGCAGATATACTGGTAAGATAATAGTTTGAAAGATGTCGTATGTATACCAGGTATTGATATGCATTGGTTTGTAGCAATTAATTTCTTTACTTCCAGAACAGGAAAAAATATACTGTGACAAAGCACATTTATACCTCCATGACTGTGTTCAGAAACACAGTAATACAAAGTTTGGCTGTATTGATTACACTAGTATATACAAAATGATGTAGTATTCTACGTACATCAGGTTTTAGGCACATGATTGACAGCCACTGCATCTTGGCCCATATGGTTTCTTATTCTAATTTTTCTGTCTGCACACAGGCATTGTTGATGATAGCAGCAGCCGTGTGCTGAATTCTTGAAACACCATAAAGGAATTCATGTTGTGCATGAGGTAGGTAATATCCTGCAGTTTCTCTTGCAGATATGTTTTCCTCTGCACAGTCCCACTGACGCTGCAGATGAAAGCACAGGTATAAATGGGGGAACCATTGGCAGTGTGAGGAAAAATTATTGCTTTACCTGTATCCGTTTTTAAAGCACAGTATTAAACAATGATCCTTCTCTTTCAAAACATGTAATTTTTAAAAGGACAGCATATTTTAGGTATAAGTTGACAGTACCTTTTCATGTGCTTTTAATAGAACCTTATTTTTCAGGAAGCTACACTTGCTAAAATGAAAATGAGTTTGCTTTTCTATACAGAATGTTGATCTAAAAGGGCTAATGTGAGTCATAAATCCCAAAGAGTTAACAACTAATTACACTATACTTTGGAAGCTAATTATACAAAAGCATACAAAAAGAAAACATTGGAGTATTATTACAATATCTCTCTCTATAAAATATGTGCAAAATTCAATATACAAGCTTCTTGTTACTCATCCAAGTTTTTTTAAAAATAATGTAAACATTAACTTATTTAAACCAATATAAGTAGTTTGATGTTACTCCTGGGAAACAAAGATTGTCAGTACAAGAGCCTCCATAGCTTGGAGGGCAAGCAGAACATGGGACTCCTACTTTATATGGTGCCTCTCCAATCCAGTTTCCCCTGAAAAATAAAATTAGAAAAAGAAAACAGAATACTTAGCATTTTGAGAATGGAGGAAAAAATATTCATTAATGGTATCTTGGTGATTAAGTAATGTTTTTAGTGATATCCCTTAAATTTACCATTACTGAAAACATGCATTAATATATTTCTGGAGGTTACTGGCAAACATCAACCTACTGATTTAAAAAAGACAAGAGGAGTATGACCATATTGTCCCAGACCAGTGATCCATCCCATATCCTTTATATGTCTGCAGTGAATACATGACAAACAAGTGACTTTTGAATCTCCAGGACTGGAATATTCCAGCTATTCAACCAGAAGACTTTGTGGGAAATAAGCAACATTAGCACAGATGGCAACATTTTCCTTGAGAATATTTTGTCTGGCAGTTATCTTAAAAGCTTATTGTTCACAGGTGGAAAGATGAACTGAGTGAATCAGTATCAGGTTTCACTGTCCTGGATCCGCATTGATCTGAGGTTGAATTCACAGTTGGAGACAAAGAGAAGATGAAAAGTATTAACTACCTCAGTGTAATAGAAATAACTTTGTGTGGGCATTTTTAGTGATTTCAGGTATTAATGGGAAGTTAAGGGCTCCCATTTGGTGAATAGAGATGTACTGTTTGTGAGAGAGCCATAGGGAAGAAAGGGTAAAAATGGTAACTGAAAAATCTAGATATGTCTGAAAAACCTATCCAGACTTTTAGGTGCTTATATAAATCTCCAGACTTATAGAGATATGTGCAATGATTGTGACGTCAGCAGAAAGTTAAAATTAGGATTCTGTTTGACTGTTACATCTCACTCAACAGAGATCTTTCCTAGTTTGCATGTGATGTGTTATAGCACTGAGTAATGAAATTATTTATAAAACATTTTCTCATTCTCCACCTCCCAGCCAATAACACTGGATCAAAAGCCCTGGTCTGGTTTGTACCTTGGAAGAAAGCAGGAATCTCTCAAATAATTTGCTCATTCCTACTTCTGTTCCAAATGGGTACAGCAGACTGAGTGCTCAGGAAATACATTTAGTTTGATAACAGATATGAAAATCCAGAAAGAGGTTTTCTGAAAACTGATTTCTATTTCATTTTCTGTACAATGCACACCTGATTTTTATGAGTTCATGTTAGTTAACTAGGTGCAGGGCCTTTGTAAACAATGTAATTA
This sequence comes from Meleagris gallopavo, assembly GCF_905368555.1. Taxonomy (NCBI): domain Eukaryota; kingdom Metazoa; phylum Chordata; class Aves; order Galliformes; family Phasianidae; genus Meleagris; species Meleagris gallopavo. The sequence goes on along the minus strand of NC_139406.1, from coordinate 63,906,273 downwards.
TTCTCCTAAACCTTTTTTCTTCTAATTTCAGAAGCATATATATTTTTCAGCAGTATGACTTAGTGTTAGAGAAAATTATTGGAATTCTAAACCCTAAATCTTTGCCAGATTCCAATTCTAGTAACTTAGGAGGCTATAATATTCAGCCTCTTGTTCTTTAGAGAAGCTTCTGATGTATTCAGAGGGACACAGACTTTACTGACTGACAGAGACTTCTGCATGTATTCCCAAGGACGCTAAGTAAATCCACTGTCCTTAAACTAATATTTATTAATTCCTAACAATATAACCTTAAATCAGACAAATTTATTCAGTATCCTTTGCTTTCGACTGTGCATAAAGGTATGAAAATCCTGATCCTACTACCTAAGAAACAAAGGTCTAGTAAGAATTTCCACCAGAGAAAAAGCTAGTAACTCCAGGCTTTTGTTTGCCTTTTGAGAAATATATTGGGATTTTTAGGCTGAGAAGATATAAATAGTAGTTGGCTTTCTTTTACAAACTGTGATTTCATTTTTTCCAGGTTATGGAGCTAAACGTCAGGTTCAGTTTTTTTTCTGCCTGATACCCGTCAAATTCAGTTCTTACCAGCCTTTACTAGTAGATATTAAAGACAAAAGTATGAAGAAATATTAACTTCCAAAATAAAAGGGTGTTGGTTTTTTTTGTCATTTTTTTACTAAATCTTAGCTTCTTTCAAGTTGAGAAATCTTTAAAATTTTAAAAGAAATATTTTACACATGTAACAGCTACAATGGCAACATAATTATGCATAAACTTTACCACAAATGGACCTGTGTCTGAATCAAAGTTTTGTAGAAAACGTGCTCAATTAATTATGCTTGGCTTTCTATATGGAACTATGGCTCTACCTAATATTATACAGTCAGAGAAACCAGCCATTTACACTGTCCATAATGCTTTTGAAGAACTGGTCCAAACCAGAGCTCAAGTCAAGGCTCTCCCAGATTCACAATTTATTGGTTCATTTTGCACCTAGACATGAGTTTAAGTTGTTTTCTAGGGGAACACCGGGTGAAAAATCATTTCTATATTTCAGTTTAACATAGGTCACTGCACAGGTGTCTGATATAAGGGCTATCCATCGGTGTCTATGATGCATACTCTAATGGACTCAAATTTGGAAGGCAAGATGGTATTTGCAGACACTGAACTTTGGTAAAAGGACTGCACTGAGCTTAGGTAAAAGGTTTTTATAAGAAATCTATGATAGGTCTGCCCTTAAGCAGCATGGTGATAAGAAAAAATAATCTGTGGGCAACAGTGTTGGTTCAGTCTTATCTACAGTGTAGTAGCTTACCTGAGGAAGTCTAGTTCACCGTGAGTATACATAACAGATTCAAGTAATAAGGAGCTAAAACTAAAGCAGATCCAACACATAGGAGTAGGACAAAGAAATAACAATAGAAAATATCTTTTTCGTTTTGTTCCAAACACATCAAGGGATTTCTTTTTTCTTCTGTATACTGAAGTCAAGCATATGCAATATATTTAGATATGATGTTAGCATGAATGAGCAACATGCAGAAAAAGCACAAATAAAGGTCAAGATGCAGAAAAGGGTGTAAGCATAAGAGAGGATCCAAACATGCAAGCAGTATAAAAATAAACAATATTAAAAGAAAGTAACTCACTTTGGGGCATAGTTGCATACCAAGTAAACAGCTCGTCGCCAAACAGATCCCCAGACGTTCATATTGTGGCATGTGTGGATTGCACAGCCTATACGATTGGAAGTGGCCCAAACCATCTGAATAAATATTCATTATTGGTGAAGTCCAAATTAAAAAGAAATATATTTATATATACACATTTATATGAAAAATAGCTATAAATAAATCACAGAAAAGCACAGCTTTGGGCAGTAGATTTTGAATAGAATAATGCAATGTATATAACCTGTGTGTAATGGGTGCACATGGGTCCATAGCATCGCATGGGGCACCTGGGGTTGCAGTCCTGAGGATAAGGAAAAGCATAATCCTTCACTTCATCGTACCATGGCTTTACCAACTGGAGAATAGATCGATACCTATGTTTGTTTAAAGAAAGAAGGGAATATATCATTTCAGATATTTCACAATTTTCTGCTCATAATTGCTGTGATGCAAGTCACCTAAAAATACATTTCTCAGTACATCATTATGGGCATAGCATTAAGGTTGGATATTGGGAAAAACTTCTCCAAAAGAGTGGTAAGGCACTGGAATGGGATGGGCTGAGTCACCGACCTTGGAGGTGTTTAAGAAACATGTAGATGTGATACTAAGAGACGTGGTTTAGTGGGCAAGATTGGTGGTAGGTGGATGGTTGGACTAGATGATCTTAGAGCTCTTTTCCAACCTTAATGATTCTATAATTTTATCATTCGATTATAAGAAACTACTCAGGTAAAACAAAAATCTTTGTAAACAATAGATGGATATCAGTTATTGCTAGAACACTAAATGTTTCTTACATCAACCTAAGATTTGAATCTCAAAAGCTGTACAAAGACTGACAAAATAACTCTTCTGGAAGCCTACCTTCCAGTTCTCACAGACAGGTTCTGGCCCAAGAATCTCAGTAAGTAGGAAGGTCCATGGTCCCAAATGCACGTAGCAGCCCAAGCCTCTGCAGATTTGGCAAGAGTTTCATCCCAAACCTGACAAAATAAAGCACCATTAGCACAGGGGAAGGGGAGGAAGGGGGGGGGGGGAGGGGGAGAAAAAAAAGAAAAAAAGGAAAAAAAGCAATCATTACAAGAATGTGAGAATATCTTAAGTCACAAATACATATAAAAGATTTATGATTTATTACCAAGCAAAGACCTCTCAAATAGAGACAATCATTGATCAGCAATCAGCACATACAGGCAACAACATCTGCCCCAAATCTGGGCAGAATCCCTGCCCACATCATCAAAGGAAGGCCTATATTCACGACCCTTCTTTGTATCTGGAAAAGCCCTTGAAAAGGCATTCTCCTACCATTTTCCCTTCTATGTTAATGAGATCCATGTGTGGAGAGGAATGAAACACTGGATGCGGCTGAAATGGAAGGCTAAAGCAAAGGAATAAAGTTCACCACCGGTATTACATACCTCGCAAAACCCCGATATTTTTGAAATAAGATTTCAGGAGTAGCCAGAGAGAGTGTGTGTGGTTTTCCTATCTGAGTCAAGAAAAGGGATTCCACAAAAACAAAGAAATGAAAGTTTCCAGGTGTAGAATCAGTTTCACCACCATCTTATACATAGGAGCTGACACTGCTATCTAATTGGGTTAAAAAGATCAGAGGTTTGTAAGAGCTGATTCAGTTTCTCAAGTTCTACTCCAATGGTAAGAACATGATGAGTAAACTTTAACACTCTCTCTTTTGTACACTGATGCTTGCTCACTCACATGCTTAGTTATAATTTGATGCACTGCTGGAGCTTCAGATGAAGAGAATAGTTACACAGTTACACAAGTAGTTACACAAATCCTAGGCTCTGTGTGTTTAAGTGATATCCAAGTAGGCCTTAGATCCTAAAATTAGATATGAATTTTGAAAACTGCATATGAACTGTTTTGGTGTGTGACAGTTTTAGTGAATTGCATATAGAAAGAAAGGAACAAAATGTAGCAAAATGTCTTAACCCACTGCATCTTTTTAAACACAAAGCTAAACTTGTAAATCTTAAGCAGCTACAAAATAAAGACTATGCTCTGTAAGATATGAAATAAAAAGTCAGCAATAAACTTAACAAAGGATCAGGTGTCCCACAACACAAATATTTTCTGTACTATGAGCTAATACAAATTTCCAAAACAATGAACTCATAGTTTTAAGTTCCCAAGACTCCAGAGTGAAAGGACTGATCACAGACTAGGACATGGACTAGGACAGAAATTCATGCCCCTGACTGCTCTTAATTTGTGAAATTTCTCCAAGCAAACAGTAATAAACCTTTTCTAACATAGAATGATTGAGGTATTTCCTGGATTAAAGCTGAAGAAGCACAACAGATATAAATATAAACCCATAATGCAAATGATCTTCCATTCAAGTTGAATCACTTTAATGAAAGTAAGATGGATGGTGTTTAAAGAGAGAAGGTTATCTATACACCTGTTCGTCAAAGGTGCCAGAATGAAGTCAAAGCAGAAATAGACAAAATAGAAGAAAATCAGGAAGAAGCATACTAAAAAGGAACGGTCTTAAGCCAGACAGTCCTTTGACTTCATCTCTGAAAAATGAAGGGAGTTTCTTGGAGGAGTTAGAGATAAGCCTATAACTCAAGAAAAGAAGGCTAAGCTGGAGCGCTAGCATACATGAGGAACCTGGAGTTGCTTTGGCACTGTCAAAAACCTAAAAAATGCTCCAGGGTCCAAGAAGAAGAAAACTGTGTACAGATATTTGTTCTGATTTCTACCCCTGTTATTAAGCCAGTTATCTGAATGCATCCAGTACACAAATAGCCCTTTATAATCTCTGCAGTTTATCAGTGGTATCAAAAGAGGACTGAAAGAGAAGGCAACACCAGGCACCATCATAAAACTGTGCATGGGAAGCACGCCTGGGAGGCCAGGGCCACAGACAGTGCTTGGAGCCTGCCAGGCCTGGGGGAATGGAGAAGCACATGAACCCAGTGTGTGGGTCCAAATACAGCTGCCTGCTGTGCATCCATAAGGGGCAGCTCAGCCAGTATTGTGACACCCCATAAACACCCTCCTTTGCTGGGATTAATCATGCTTCTGGCATGAGTGCTCTCTGCCAGGAGGCTGAACATGAGGTTTGCATACTTGCTCCCAAGTGACCTGGCTGCAGTCCCACAATAATTCAAATGTGTACTGTATTTGCACAAATAGCATCGAGCTCCTGATTTTCACTCAGCATATTTTTGCATACTAAACTGTCTTGCAAAGTAGTGTGTTACTTGTTACAAAGAGCTGTGAAGACTGGATTGAGTTTTCTCCATTAGTGCCCTTTCTAAACTGGGCATGTTTCCCTCTTCACAGTGAGAACATTGTTAGTCCACTTTCTTAAGCTTCATTTTCTGTTTCTCAGGAGTCATTAGCAGCATTAGATTGGGAAAGTAGTAGGGGATTGCTTCAAACACAGTTAAAAAGCATGAGGTTGGCAGGTAAACATTACTGGGTATATAGTTCTCTCTGCTTGCCATTATCTACTCACTCTTGACCACTCTCTGAACATACAAAATTTTTGGCAAAGAAGAGAGAACAAGAGCAAACAACCTCTGAATGAGAGGGAGAGCGAGCATCTGCAGTATCTTTTAATTCCTTCCACTACTTCATTAACAGGTTGATGAAATACCTCTGTATAGAGTCCTCTCCTGCCAGGTAATCATTTGTATTTCATGAGAGAGGGAAGTGCACTTCACCATGATCTTTTTTTTTCTAGAAGTAAAGTAATGGTCTCAGTCTGTCTAGGATTAATTCTTGTTCCTCTTCACAAGAGAAGGAAAATAATTAATTTTAGGCTGAAGCAGAAAAAATGATTATCTCAGAATGACCTTAAATGTTCTAAACTGCAAGACGCTGTACTGTCACTGCAGTCTTTCCAAATAAGTTTGATTCTGAGTCAAAACTTGTTTTAATTTTTATCTCAGATCAGTTCCCTGCTTTGGCTATGTAGGAGACCATGGCAAACCGATTTAAGGGTTTATGAACCCATGAGACTTCAGTGCTGTACACACAAACAAAGAGGAAAAAAAAAAAAAAAAAAAAAAGTTTAACAACTAGAAAAATATCATAAAAGTAGAAAATGAAGTAACATGAGGGGTAGTTTCTAAGTGAGGAGAAATTGAAAAGTTCAAAGAAATTAACAAAGAAGTTTAAAATTATGATAAAAAAACCTGTGAACTCTGTAACGATGGTCAATCTAGCCATTTTATTAAACACGGCAGAGAAACTTGCCTAACATGAAATGAAAATTGCAACAGAAAAAAAGATTTGCATACACAGTGCAGATCGAGATCTGAGGAGGTGACTCATCCTCATAAACTAATCATGCAAATACACAGGGCCAGACTTTGCTCATTTGCTTCCCTGGGGATAGCAAACTTTTGTATGCTAGGTCCTTAGTGCTTGGGGAAGCAGTTACGTTCCTGTGATCCAGCATATAGATCCCTCCCAAACTATCCAGACCACTAATCTTGTTCATCATGAAAATCCACCTTCAACTGGGTTTAACGGAGCTGTGAGGATTAAAAGCATCTTACCACAATCCCACTGGCAACTTGAAGTCAACATCCTTTGACCAAACTATTTTTCTTTCCTCAGCCAAAGATTATTTTCCTAGAAAGCTGTCCGACTGTGCTCTTTACACAATTCCCAGCTAAACAATTCTTAAAAATTACACTTCACTCGAAATTTTTCAAGCAGACTGAATATAGGTGAGAGGCCAATGCTAAGATATGGGACATTTCAATACCTGAGAACACTTTCCAAGACTCTATGAATTTGTTGTGGGGTTTCTGTGCACTCAAACAGCACATGCTTGTTGAACATCAGGAATAAAATCTAAGCTTTAACAGTGGAAATTTTGCCAGCAAGGCCAGAATTTCATTTGAGATTGTTGATTTCTGCCCACTCTATAAACAAACAGTAAAATAAATTATTGTAGAATTTCTTGTAAGACCACAAAGGGAGCTTCTTTCCTTAGAGGAAATCTTGTAATGTCATGGTCATACCTACCTGCCTTTCTGTAGCTGTTTGCTGTTTTTGTCATTCTTGCATACTACATATGTGGAGGGGATAGAGATGCTCTTTTGTTCTTTGTTGGAATATTTTTTAATACCATAAGGTTCCAATCACCACTGTTCTCTTAGGTAATAAAATTATGATGAAGCTGAAGAAACATTATGTTGAAGAAAAAAGAAAAGAAACTACAGTATTACAAAGATATTTCCACAACATTTATAGAAGAATACCTGGCTATGCTTTTATTTGAGGAATGGTGTACATTACCATTACATAACTGAACTGAACTTTAAAACAATGTCTACAGTTCAAATGAAGAAGCTTTCTCTTTTGACCCTGTTAGATACACGTGTTAGGGGGGCAACTTTTGCAGCAGAATGGGAACTAAAATGGAGAGCAGCAGGGTACTTCAGGCAGCAACTACACTCTGTTACTCGTAAATAGAACACAATGACTATGTACGTGTAAAACAGGTTAAATGGAGCTCTATTAATGAGTATCATTTGTTCTTATTGCAAACTTTCTAAAAGACTGTTGAATTAATGTAAATATACTGTTGCGCTGGAAACTTTCGTTCTGCAGTAATTTTTCAAGAATAAACATCAATCTTCTTGATTGATTGATTACTACTTGAAAAGTAAAAAGATTCATAGATGTAAGTAAGTAGAGCAAATTTATTGGCAAACATAAGAACATTTGTGAAGGATGGATATATGAATTCATGGTTAAATTATACTAACTAAAAGAGAGTACGGATCCAAAGCAGCATTATCATTGTCTGGAGCTCACTTTCAGTGACTGCAAAATGAAGTCTCAGGATTTTTATGATATTAAGGGAGTGTTAGTGACTTCTTCCAAGCCACTATCCAAGATCTGTCAGCCCTTTACTTCAGATACTTGCCCAAAGAATGATGTTACGTTCCATAATAACTCATTACTTCAAAAGTAAAAATACAGTACATGCAGATAAAATGTTTATTTCAGTGTTCTTACAGGTAGACAAAAAAGATCTGATTCATGCAGTAATATTTCCCAAGTAAAACAGGCAATTACACTAATAATACCTTTAGAGCTGTAAAGGTAAATTTACCTTTACCTCTAGGTAAAGGTACATTAAGGTAAAGGTAAATTTAATTTACCTTTAGGTAAAAGTAAATCTCCACCTGTAAAGGTGGAGATGCCACACCTGAGAAAATATGACTGATACAGTCATATCATATCCACTTGTAAGTTCTTCAAGTTAAAAATTAGAAAAAAGAGAGATTTAGTATTCTATTATTTCTAGTGAATACAGAGAGTGAGAAAAAAATCAACCTATCCTTTGGTAGTCTATTTATTCATTATGCAGATAGTACTGGGATGGGGATGACCAGCTAGCAAAAGATGACTTACATGAAAAAGCTGGAACAGTTTTAATTTAACTTTTACTGATATCTTAAATTCCAGAGCTAAGCATTCATGTTTTCTTTCCAAGGCAAAAGGATACCCCCTCTGTAGTTTACAGTGCAAATTTCCACTGACATCAGGAGAAATATCCTACTATGGTAATACTTTTACATGTCTTGTTGTATGTAAGACACCATTACCAAAATAAATGTTAATAAAATCTCTTCTTCTATGCGAATATTTTGAAATCGTTACTTATGGTGATGGGTCACAAGAATTTGTTATATAGAAAGAAACTGAGAAGAATATTTACTGATAAACTGTACTATTTTTCTTATTTCCTTTGGATATCTGTGCATAAACTGTATTTATTATTTTATTTTTGAAGAACTCTTTGCAGCTTTCATTGTCACAAATAAAATATGGGGAAAAAAAAAAAGAAGTAGGAACATTACGGTTTGCCAGCAGAGATACTGCATAGCTGGAAGAGATGGGTTAGCTGGGGAATTAATAAAGACAAGTTTTTAATCTGGGTTCTGTTCATGATCATTTTAACACATTCAAGCAGAACAGAACTGTGTTTCCATTCTTTTGCTGTCATCATAATCCTTAAAACACCCTGACTCAGATTTATTGCTGGAAATAAAGAAGCTCCTCTCACTTGCTCTAAATGTTAAATACCAGCAGTAACCCTCAGTACTTTACTGTGGAGTTTGTTGTGTTGGTATTTTGTGTTGGCTTTTTTCATATAACATATCAACTAGTACAACAGTCTGCGTATTTCTTAGTGGGAAAGAAAGTTCTCTATGCAAAGCATACATACCCCAGTACTCACAGTCCTAAGAATCCCCCAGAGCACCCATCAGGCAAGGACAGCTAGTCCTACTGCCAAGTCAGCTGTGACGTGTCAAGCCTGCTGCCACCAGCTGCCCAATTAGAGTGACAAGCTCCAGATTCAAGATCTAGTGCAAATCCAGACTGAATAGGTCAATTTTTTGAACACTCTCCTATTTAAAAGTTTTTGTACTTTTGCATGCAATTGCATGATAAGAAAGCAGATGAAAAATTGGGATATGCAATCTCAGTACAGCTGCATGGCAATAGCAGTTTATATTTAGCAATAATAGTAATAGAAACTATTTTTTTTTTTTGTCAGTTTTATCATCTTATTTGTCACTATTCTGTGCTTACTGTGGATTCAGATTAGTTCTTCAGATTGCTATTTGGTACCATTAGCAGATATAAATCCATAGCTCTTCCTACACACCTCGAGAAGGTGGCCAGTAGGACCTTCTTCTAGAAGAAATCAGTCAAAAAAATACCTTTCTAGATCAGAGTTCTCATTTTATTCTTCATTATCCCTATGCTTTTTGTTGTTTTTTTTTTGCAGCTGAAGATCAGCAGCACTTACTTCCAGAATGGGAAAAAGTAGAAAAGAAGAAAACCTCAATTAAAATGATTTCTTCCTATGAAAACAAAACAAAACAAACAAAACAAAAAATGTTGGGAAACTGAAGGATGAAATCTGACATAACCAGTCCATCTGTGCAGCTGCACTTCACAGCTGCTGGTGCAAATCCCAGAGAGGATTAGCAGATGTAGGCTGCTACCCCTCCAGATACACAGGTCTTGTCCTCATGAGTCATTCAGCCATGCAGCCTTACACTGACTGTACTGATCACACATGCAGTACCCATTTCTCAGAAATTCCACAATGGCATACATGGCATGCAGAATTCCCTAGCACAGCTTCTTCCCTTCTCTGTTGTATAGCTGAACCTGCTGCTTTTTAAGGTCCAGAGAGTCTGTGGGACCTCTTACTTAATGTGCCTTAATCTGGCATAAAGCTTAATAAGAAGACCACCAGCCCCTCTGCCTGCTTGCATTTTCAAGCAGCCACTAGCAAAGTGGCTGAAAGAGCCTTGTCTTTTTGCCTTTGCTTTTTTCAGTACATACTGTGTGATGAAAACATGAGCTCATTGGAATTTATAGACAGATTTGGCAAACTTTATGTATTTATTTGGGCTCTGAGATCATTTGGACTCTAGGCACTCTCTCTAAGAATATGAATACTTTTTGCTGTCAGCTGCCACCTGTTAGGTATTTTACTGTGCATGCTGTAATTGGTGCCTACTTCATGTGCAAATCTGTTCCCAAACAGATTAGATACTAATTAGAAAGTTTACACAGAAAAATCTCAAAGTCTATCCTCTAGAGAAAAAAAAGTCTCAATGAAAACTGCAGTTCTGTACTTTCTTCTTTTGCAAATACATACAGGGTTAATACATTAAGCTGCTTGTCCAATACTCCACTGCATCTCAAAGTAAAATTATGCAATGTTTCACAGTCAATTTGCTCTCATATAAACAAACCTCCAAACATCTGATTCACACTTCTGAAGGGCTCAGTATTAGAAAGTCTGACTTACAGTGCTGAGGGCATCACTAGACAGAGGTCCAAGAAAACTGGCTGCCAGAAATTCTTTTCCTATGAAAATCCAAGTCTGTATTTTACATAGAAGTTTGTATTTCTGGGTGTCTATTTGGTCTAAATTCAAACTCCTATTATTTGAGGCTCAACCATTTCTAATAGCCAATTTGTTTCTCCTAAATGTTGCCCACATTTCTTTTCATATTTGGCACAAGGCCTTTAAACAATAAGAAACAAAGAAAATTGGTAGGTTGTCAAATTTAATAACATTAAGCTTCCCTGATATGCTATTATTTGTTTAGCTTTTGGAAAAGTTAAATATTATAACTACATATCTTAAAATATTTAGTGCTTTCCTAACCTACTGCAAGGCACATTTTAGTTGGCAAGAGCTTATCTCAGAATTGGTAACAAAAAGGGCCAAACTGTCCAGTTCGTGTCACTCTGACAATTTTTCACAAGTCTGAAGAGGAAGGTGTCTGACTTTTACGATCAATATAGATCGCCTTTTCTCAAAACCAGAAAATGTAAATACAAAATGTGTTATATGGTGTGTTTTTTCTTTTCTCTATGAAACATATTTACATTTTTGTTACAAAAGTATTAGTAAGTAATGGATGTTTTTATTAAAACAAAAATGTTCCTTAATTTCTTTAGAAGTTTTCAAAGTTAATACTTATTTTCTAAGTTGCTGTAACTGAAAGATACGGCAGTGTGACACAGAGGAAAACAGACAGCTTCTTCTTTCTGCAGGATAAAGAAAAAGAACAATAGTTCCTTATTCTGATAAGAATGCTCAATTTAAAAATCTTTATTTAAACAAACTAATAGATAACGTCGTATAGACAGAAATGGAAGAACAGTCCTGTCTTACTTGAGTTAAAACAGACCTCAGAGCCCCTGTAAATTCATCTGCAGATGCAGATACCTTTGGTGAAGACCATTATCTCTGCCCAAAAGCAAGTGGTTATCCCAGAGTTTCCATCTTTTGCTGACTTGATGAAACACATTTCCATAGGCCTGGATAGCATAGGCTCTTCCTCAGATATTCTTTTCAGATACAGAAGGAGGATTAAAATGTTGAGAGGTTTAAGGCTACTATCTTCTCCATTCATGTACAAAACAAAGCACTGTGTATTTTGGATCAAGATTTTTGTGAAAAATGCCCTGTCTCTCTTTTTAGCCAAAAAGTTCAAGAGGTGCTACATTTAATAATAAAGGAATGTCTAATTCTGAGGGCACTGGGCAGGCTGCTTTTCTGTCATTACTAGGTTGTTTTTTGTTTGCTTAAACTCCTAGAAGGCTTTCTGCTTATACTAAATTTAAATAATGTAAACATTCTGTTTTAAGGTACCATCAGGAGATCTGTGTTTTAAAATACACATAAAACTTTAGAAAGGAGATCTCATAGCAAAACAAATTTAACACAGCCATTTCTTATTACAATATTTATCAATAATATCATTTTTGGGAAAGTTCTTCAGATATTTCAAGAATTGCTTTCCAGGAAAAATCCATTCTGTTCATCTCTTAAAGCAGGTCATCTGTTCATTCACACTGAATACAACTTGTGGCTTTTGTAAGTCATGCACCTAGCTTCAGTTTTGGTTTTACTTACCCTATAGGAACCCTAGTTTAGTTACTGAGACTAAACTGTGGCTCCTAGACTTGTTTAGTTCCAAGTCTGCTAGAAAAATGAGCAGCATCCTGAATCTGAATCTCACTGATATGCACTGAGTAGAGCAGTGTTGCATTGTTGACAGCAGTGCTGTAAGAAACAGGTAAGTGGAGAAACTCACCTGACAGACAAAAATAAGCTTGGTAACTCTATTTTACCAAAATTAGTAGAAATCCAACTCCAGCTACTCTTGCATTCTTTCAGCTCAGTTTCAGTTACCATGCTTAACTGCTGTGAGAAAAATCAGGGAATGGTGTAAAATGATTGTGTCCTTTCAAAGTTGTCAGATAGACAAAAACTCCTTACTGTAATCATGAGGATCACCTCAATACTTTTTGCTTTCTTTTAATTTTCTGGAAAGGATCCTATTCATGGTATTCATGATCTTCAGACACTCCTGTTCGTTGATTCCAAACAGAAGGAACATACTCAGCTGCTTAAATATAAGCTCAAGGGGTAGGAGGGAGAAACTGGAGCCAGTGAGTGTATTTTCCTATTGCATCCCAATCATATTCATCACATATGTGAAACCCCTGCATAGAGCAAGCTAAAAGCTATGGAAAACTGGGATAGGTGAATTACACCAGGGAAGCTCCAAGTCCTAAGTGTTTCTCCTCACAGATAATTGAAGTAAACTATGCTTAGATTTATTTTGTGCATGATGATGGCAAATTAAGATCTTTGTACCTTGACTCATTGTTTCAACCTTCACTGCATACATAGGACTAAGGGAACAGTTACTTGAAGGGTTAATTCTTCATTGCATTATGTCATTTATATCTTTAAACATGCATACTTAAATACATGTCTAACCTGCTTTGACAATGATATAACAAGAGAGCTGCAATTGGAGTGCAACAATAATTTGTGCAAATATGCAGAAGAATTGTAAGATGTGAACATGGGATATACATACAATTTAAGTAATGCCGAGAAAACTGGCAGTAAATATATGAAGAATAATGTTTGAAATTAAGCAAGGAAAGAAATTATACTGGACATGTAAAAGATTAATTATCTGAATTTTGGAGGGAAGTACTTAGGTTAGACATTTGGAAATCATTTCTATTCCTAAGGTAAAATATTTGCCAAGAGATGTGACTGAGACGGCATCACTATATGTGTTCAGGAGTAGACAAGATGAAAACCATATGTATTTAATGCAGAAGGAAGCCCTGCAAAGGGGTGGGGATAAACTATATGAATTAAGAGATTCTATCCAACTCAACAGACATAAATCTTGAAGGAACTAGTCTTGCAGTCCTCATAAACATGAATGGTTTCAGTGGGACAATGTAGATGAGCCAGAGCAAACAACTCAAGAACAAAATGTCCTTCAAGATTTAAAATGGTTTGTAAGAATTGACAATAGAAAAAACAAGCAAACAAGTTGAGAAGTTTATTTATCAGAAATGTATTTGAATATAAGATGAAAACAAATTCACTCACTTTTTCCATGTCCATGTGAAAGGTGTTCAGGTATTAAATAAAACTTTGGAAAACGTGAAGTAGTTAGAAAACACTTCTGTTTGTCTTACCTGTTACCTACAGCAAATTGATGGAACATTTTTTTAAGATCACTTTGACGGCAAGAAAATTTTGTGAAAATTTTCACATTTAGGAGTGAAATAGTTGTGAAGCTATTTCTATTGATGACCATTAAGTGGACTATTTTCTTGCTTCCCAGAACTGACTTCTGATTATTGCCTGCAGATCTTTGTAGACAGGAAACAATGGCAATTTATCATTCAACAAAGTGAATCACTTCTGGACATTAATGAGTAATCAGATTTCCCCTGTGACTTTGTCTTAGACCACAGGACTGTAGGAGTTTCTTTTGGAACACAACTGTTATAGGTTGGAAGGGACCTGAAAGATCATCTAGATCCAACCCTCCCACTGTGGGCAGTTGCCAAATTACTTTCAGTTTAGAAAAAAGCTTCTCATTACCTTTGTCCATTTTATCACATTATTTTATACGAGATTTACTAGAAGATGAACGAACTCATTCCCTCATTCTCCATTCCCTTCCAACTCCTCTGCCACCAGCTCATGAGAAACTGTCTTATGTTGCCATGAAACAACTGATTTGTTTCTGGTTAGTCTGGGAATCTGTTACTACTTTAAGTACTACAAAATGACACATTCACTAAGGGGCATATTTTTCCCAAATATAAAAAAGTACGCATGCAGTCACTGAATGAATAGGATTTGAAACCCTACCAGACCATCTTCTAGACAGAAGCAGGCTCAAGTTTACCTAGAATATTTCTCTATTCCTTAAAATTCTTCAGACAGCATTCCACAAACATTTATCTTCATGTTTTGAGTGTATAATCTGGCCCCATCTATTGTAGTTCTGGCATGCTACTGCTGGTATATTAATGACTGTGTTGATCAGTACTGGGCTTGGGACTCATCCTTGCAGAATCTCAAATGAAAGGCTTTTTAAGTCAACAGTGAACTACTCGCAGCTTGTCTTTCAGTAAGGCTTTCAGCTCAACTTAAATTACTCTTACCTAGACTAGATTTTCCCATCTTACGGGGAGTTTTATCAGATTCACTGCTTCTGCATGGTGCATGCGAAAGTGTAAGAAGCATGCATATATACAAGTACCTGTTCACAACAGATTTTGCATGCATATAGGGACTTGGATTACATCAAAAGAGCACACTGCCTTTTAAAAAAGCTGGCCTCAAGTGGAAATGAGCACAAATATTTCTTTACTGTATCTACTGAGAGTCTACAGATAGTAGCAATGCATATTAAATGATATGTTTTATAAAACTCAAATTTCATCTGACAACATAGTGTAAATCTTCACTGGCCTACTAGGCACCAGAAATGTTCCAGGCAGGCAACACAGGTCTCCATACCACCGAGTTAGCACTCAGAGAAAGTGATTACTTGTCCACAGACTTCCCCTGGATTTGCAGATTGACATACCATTCACACAAAAGAACTGAAGAAAATTCCTTGCTTTTCTGAACCATGAGTTTTATGGAACATTTCTTCTTCCTTCAGAAAAACTATGTGAAACTGAGTGGATGACTGTCCTCTGACATATGCCAGATCTAAAGGCTTGTGTTGGCCTTTTTTCTGCATTAGCCTTAAGAGCACAAGACTGCAGAATGACATTCTTAGGATGAGGAGAAATGAAGAATATAGAAAAGACCAATACTAAAAATCAGAGGTGACTACTTTAACATCATAAGTTTGGAAGTTCACGTTTCCTTTTTTGTTTTCTTTCTTTTCCCCACTCACTTAGTTTAGACTTGTACTTGCTGAAAAACTTCAAACTAAAGACGCAGCACTACCAGCATCAGAAATAAAAGGACTTACTTAAAAATCTGACTCAATGAGTGGTGACATCCCAAGAGAAATGTTACCCAAAGTCTTACTGACCCATAGTGCCTAAAACCATAGAATCAGAACGGTTTGGGTTGAAAAGGATCTCAAAGATCATCTAGATTCAACTCACCTGCTGTGGGCAGAGCCGCCAACCACTTGACCAGGATGCCCAGAGCCACATCCAGTCTTGAACATCCAGCCTTCCAGCCTTAAAACATGCCTGTTTCTTTCACTAGGGACCAGCAATTGAAGAATGCCTCTCATAAGTACTTTCGACTCTCCAGTTGGCTACTTACATCAGTAACTGCATACAGGAGCATGCTGGAGCAGCATTCACATCCACCTCTCCCACACAGAGGTGAAACGCTCCCTCGCTTCTGTTACTGCCATGTTCATCAAACTTGTTTTGCCTAATGGGTGCGCTTAAAGTCATTTTTTGTGGCACCCCATCAAATGCCCTGTAGCACACAAACATTCAATACGATATGGGCAGACAGAATAATGCTCAAGGACTTCAAACTATCCCTAACTATGCTGCTAAATCATATGCTCTTATCAACGAAGAAAAGAAGAAAACAGATATATATAAAAGTGAGAATGCAAATCATTCATCAGAAAAAAAGAGTTCCTCACTCTTTTTTTTAAGACACAGTTTTTAAGAAACATGCTATGACTTTGACCAAAGAAAATTATAGAAAACATTTATGTATGTGTTTCTGAACTGCAGAGTCCATCTCAATTTCAGTATACTTAAAAGAATTTTCCAGAGTCTACTGCACTTACAGGTAACTCCAGCCCTCTAAAACATGACATTGTTTTTCATCACTGTTAGTTGAATGGGAAAGGCCACTTTCATCACTGTCACTTCACTTTTCTGTAGTGTTCAGGACAAGAACACACACTGTGACAATTTTTCAACACAGCATATGTTGTCTGGGTAATGACAATATGCTTGTTATTTATAGAAATTAGTACTGAGTGACACAGCCTCTTTTATATTAAACAGCACCAACCTTATGTTCTCATAAGATAAAACAGAAACTGTGCCACACACTGAAATTGGAGACTAAAGAATGAACTGAGTATGTTCTAATAGGTTTTACTTAGATGGCTCCCCAGACTTGTTAGTCTTATAATGCCATGCCATCTCCAAGACTTAACCACCAAAACTTTTTTGCAGCCACAAAAGCCAACAAGTTAAATAAAAGCAGCTGTCATTACAAACCAGATGGCAGAGATACCTATGTGTGATATTGCTCTCCGGGTTTTTCAATCTGTAAAGTTACAAAATGCAGACAAATATTGATTAAATTCTGAAAGAGAATCTAGCCAAGATTAGCTGCCATCTGGAGATCCACACTGGAATTGCATTCCAGATAATTACCTTTGATGGTGTGCTCTGAAGGATGCTGCATGAAGTAACAAACTACTATTGTGAAACCAGAGGTGAAAGAAAGCCTTAGAATTTTCTTTTGTGACCATCAAGGGGCTGATAGTGCCAGGAACACAAGAACATCCCATTGATGGTTGGTACTGGCAAAAGCAATAGTAAGAAGGGCAAGGAAAAGAATAACACCTAATTGGTTAGGAGCATGACCTTAGCCTTGATTCTGTATCTAACTTTGTACAGTTTTATAGCAGAGCAAAGCTGCAACAGAACACCCAACCAAAATAGGTGAAACCTTTGCTATTTTCCGCATTTGTGTGTGTTAACTGTAAATTTAATCAAGGAATCTTTCTTTTTGTTTAAATTTCTTTTTTACTGTCCAGGCTAAGAACACTGCACTTATAAAACTCTTGGGAGTATAACAGGGTACTGTCTTCACTTAAGCAAACTGCAGGAGCACATTTCTGAAAGACACAAGCCAAGGAAGGGCATGGTAGGCTGCCATTCCCTCAGACATTACAACAAAGTTTATTTATGCAGAATCAAAGGAAATGTCAACGGAGGGCTCAGCAATAAAAATTATGACTGAGCTTGACTTCTGACCTCTCTATTTTTTCTGTCTCTAACCTTTCTACTTAACAAACTTCAAACTCAGACTATGATACGGTTACAGAACTACATCCTGCAGTGTTCTGAGTGCAATCAGCATTTTAAGGTGCCGTTTGGATTATATGAACAGATTATATGAATGAGTTCAGATTTAGGTAACATCTGTGATAGACATATGCTCAAACTGTTAGTCATTAGTTGCTAAAAAGAAGTTGTTATTATTACTATTCTGTCATTATATCATGCTGATAGTGTTATATCTTCTCAAACCTGTTAAGCATCTGTTGTCATCTGAGGTGCTCTATGGCTTTGGGCAAGATATGATGCTGACACAACTTGTCTATGCTTTCAAGACAGTGTGAAGACCTGAGAAGGCAAAATACTTTTTGCTTGGCAAACCTATGTTTAACATTAGAACTCCAGAGTATGCACACTGAATGCTGGAACATGAAATGGCAAACATGCTGCTTCAGTTATTACTGCCATGTCTGAAATCAGTGGATGAGTAACTTACAGCATATCTGAAGGAACAGATAATTCACATAATGTATTATTCACCATAAGTGGAAAAGGTGCCTGTCACAAACATAATATTTCAAACACATTAAATTCTACATGGTAGAAACACATCTAAAATAAGCATTATACCTGATGGAAGAATATTAATATTAGGTTCATGCAAATAATATGCAATAGGTAAAATACACGAGCACGATAAACATAGTGCATTAGATGAATTGCTTTGCAAGAGTAGCTTCACCATATTGTGTCTGAAAGTACTGTGTGTGATAGAAACTAGAAGAGTTCATTGGCTACCTTTTTGCATACACCAGGGCAATGAATTCCAGTGTGCTCCACCAAAGCAATGGAACAGCTAACGATTACTACTTACAACACATGCAATGTCACGTCACGATAATGTTGGACCACGTATATGTTATGATCATATACCACTCTTGAGGCCAACAAGCAGTTAATTCACAACTTCATTACTTGAAGTCTCAGAAGCTTCATGAGAAATACTTATGGAAATGAAAAAAAAAAACAGGGCTAGGAAGAGGTTCAGAGTTCAGTACTTAGCTTTTGCTAAATGCTAAAGTTAGTTCAACTTCAAAAGATGCAAGGAAAGAAAAATTTAGTAAGCAGTAAGAGTTAAAAAATCATTAGTCTGCCTAATTAAATCTCCATAACTCATTTAATAAAATGAAATCAGTGTCTCAGAGTTTGTTTCATTCTGAAGTAAACAAAGTTCACTTACCATGTATTCCATGTTGGAAGCAGGTGGGAAGACTTTGCCTCTGACTTGATTATGATAATCAAGAATGGCAATCATGTCATTCTGTGAAATGTAGCGCTTCCGCCTGGCTTTGGGAATTTTTGCTGAATCCAGATGAGCTGCCAAAGCCGTCTCAATGTCAGTGAAATTATTGTTTGACAGGAGTAGGTCAGTGGAGTTGGGTAACACTAATGCACTTGTTTCACAGAGAATGGAAAATAAGAAAGCACAACTGATTGCAGCTATTACTGTCATCTTGGGGCCAAAGCGGAAAGATAGGCCACAGAAGTACTCTGCTTTAAGTCAGGACAGTAGAAAACAGATCTGTAGAAGAGAAGATGTCAAAGATGTGATTCTGTACATCTGGACAGTGGGACAAAGCTAATTGGCAGGCTGTGGTCAGAACGATTCTGTCAGCTCAGCTATAAAAACAATCCAGTCAGAATAGGGGTTGCTGAGCAACTTTCACTAACATATTATCATTAAATGATAATGCCCTTTTTCTACAAACAGCAAATTAAACATCATTATACTCTGAATAACATGATCAGAGCTAGTCATATTCCTGAAATCATGACAGTCCATAAACCACACTATAAATCCTTAATGGGGAGACTACAAGAAAGCTTAACAAATGTTATGCACTGAAAATAAAACATCCATCCCAGGTTGTGCCTGTACTGTATGCATGAGCTGTTCTGACAGTGTCATACAGATAAGCTAGGAGGCAAAAGAACACACAAAAAGCATAGAAACAGCATTTACATCTTAACTACAGCAAAGTGTAGTGAGCATTAATAAAACTGCATGCAAAGCAAGCTTATTGAGCTGAATAGCTTACCTTTGGATTATACCACAATGAATACAGTCTATTGTTCTCCCAGTATATATAACACTCTCCTATGTGATGATATGGACCTTTGTGAAGGAGTGTCTCTTGTTACAAACTCCCAAAGAACAAAACTCTGCTAGTTGTGAAGCTTTCTGGCCACAGGAACTGCTAACAGCTTTTATATGTTACAGTGCATGCTCCACAACAGGCAGCTCCTCTGAAGGTCTGCACTGAGCCAGAGGCAGAGGGGAGGAGTTCTCCAGAGCATGCACACAGCGATTGGGTGGCATCTCCCTAGTGTAGGTGGTTTGGATATCCAGTCACACCCCCGTTTCTATAGCACAAAGAGGCAACTTGCAAGACCCTTTTCTTCCGGTACTTCCTACCGTTTTAAAAAATAATAATTTGTTCCTCTCGGTTTTTCCTCATTTTATGAACATCATTCTGGCTTGGCCGATACTGTTTTCTATTGCTCTGTGAGCACATGCAGAGCAGCCTGCAGCACAGGGTGCGCTGTTGTCCCACTCCCAGGGAAGGGAACCAGTGCCACACCAATGCCTGTCCTGCCCTGTCCCTCCATTGCTGAGCACGCACATGCACTCGTGGCAGCACAACACATTCGGGAGATTGTGCCTTGTTACCTGACCGTCCGCCTCTGGGAAACTACAGCAGGAGCAGCAGGACTGAAAGCTTCCTACATTGCCTGGGAGACATGTGTTTCACATTATCTAGCATATAGCTGGAATTATTTAAGCATGAAATGGTATAGCCACTCACACAGCAGAGCTCAGGGTGTAATGCTGAGGCCACAACGGAAGCTAGCAGAACAAAGCAGTGATTTTTGTACTGAGGACAGGGAATGGAAGCACCATGATGTCACCAGACCAGCCACCAGAGCCAGGAGACCCAAGCAACTTCTAAAAGGTAAAAATATAATCATACTGTTAATGCAGTGTCATACAGAAGCTAGGAGAGAAAAAGAAAACCGGTTCGATATTACACAAAAATTATCATGTGCCCAAAAATTTCAGTAGCTCTCTCAGAGAAACAATATGGGAATTCCGTATGAAGGAAGTGGAGTCCGGTAGTTGGAGCATAGGGCTGGAAGCCAACACTCACGCTCTCCTTTTGGCTCTGCTGCTCACTCGCTGTGTGGCCTAACCCAAGCCATTTAATCTCGGTGTGCAATCTGTACAATGGTATAACAGCCTTTTACAGACATGTTGTAAGCCTCAAATAACTAGTGTTTGGTAATGTACTTTGTGATGAAAGGTGTTAAATCAGTATAAAGTATCATCATTAGTTATATTACTATATCTATGCTTAGGCTGTCCAAAACTGCTGCTTACTCTGTAGCTCTGCAAGTATGATTTACATGATTGTACAAGAAGTTTTAACACATCGTCTGTCTTTGCAAGAGTAGATGTTGGACAACTAATTTCATGCAATTTTCTTTCTTCTGAAATGAAGTGCATATTTGCTTATGCTAGTGTCAAGAACTCTCATCCCATTGTTTGAGAACAATGAGAACAATTCTCGTCTCCTTTGAATTGCCACAGGTCCTTTGATTTCAATGAGCTGCAATTATCAAAGGGAAGACTCCAAGT
Source organism: Meleagris gallopavo (assembly GCF_905368555.1). Classification (NCBI taxonomy): domain Eukaryota; kingdom Metazoa; phylum Chordata; class Aves; order Galliformes; family Phasianidae; genus Meleagris; species Meleagris gallopavo. The sequence continues at coordinate 63,885,009 of NC_139406.1, read as the reverse complement.
TAGCGCCTCAGAAAGCTCAGAGGGTAAATTTTACTAATTAGTCTCATTTTTGATTGCTATCATTATTTCCTCATACTCACCCCGTGGCAGAATTTAAAGGTTCTTATGACACAAAGCTGTACAGTGTTAGCCACAGAACAATTAGGATGTGCCAGCAAATGTTGTAAAACAGCCCTAACATTCACAGCTGTAAAACTGAGCTGTACTTCCCTAAAAGCAGGCCAACTTATGAGATTTCTTTTATTTCCATTGCTTGTGGTTATTGCCTAATTATTTGTTTCCATGTCTAACAGATCATCAGTACGACTACTTATCAAAATGTAGAAATAAATGTTATGAGCAATACTAACAAGCATAGTAGCAAAAAACATGTTGCAAATATAAAAGGCCTTAGGACATGAGAATGCATTAACCCAAGCTTGTCATAGTAACAAGATTTCAAATAAGAAACGGTGACAAATAGAGCAAGTTATCACACAAGATAACTAAGACAACCACATATGTGTGCATTCATATTTCCTGTGAAGGAAATGAATCAATGAACTGTCATGCAGCAAAAATTAGCATAAACTAATGAAGCCTTACTAAGTCAAGTCTTCAAGAAGATCCACACCAAGGAGAGGAATGGACAAAGTAAGAAAGAAGAGGGATTTAATCTGTCTGCAAGCTTGTAAGAAGAAAAATGAAATGAGGATGGAGCCATCTGCAAAATACATGAAAAGATTTACTTTGAGACTCTTAAGTCCTCTCAGAAAAACTAAAGAGAGAACAATCAAACAAGTGATACAAGATTATTATAGTCCAGACACAATTATTGAGCCCATGAAACATCAAAATACCTTTCAACCTAATTAAGAACAAAATATGCCAACAGAAGCAGCCACATCAGGATTATTGAGCAGACTGAATAACAGGTGGGGAAATGTTCTTGTATTTAATGAGGAAAGTTACATAGAGAATGAGAAAGAATTTAGAAGAAAGTGAAAAAAAAAAAACGAAGTCAATTTTTCTTCTAAAATTTTTTTTCTGTTCTAGGAAATGGACTAGATTTTAACTGCTGACTGGGAAATACTTACTTTTTCACTGATTCTTGTCCACATGGATTAAAAGAAAAATATTATACAAAATATTAGCATAAGATCTGGATTTCACCTGGGATATAGGCTATATAGAAGCACGAGTCAAAGGGAATAGAATTTAAGTTTATGGAACACACCATATTTTTCCTTATTCCTTAACAAAATAATGACTCCCAAATGATGGCTCTTCTGCAGTTTTACCTTGATCTGAGCTCTGAATCATCCTGGGAAAGAAGGCAAGTTTCATTCTGCTTCTCAAAAAAAAAAAAAAAAAAAAAAAAAAAAAAAAAAAAAAAAAGTATGGCAGAGAAATCAATTGTCTTGTGATATCAGAAGTTATCAGTTTAAGATTATAACAACTAGTTATATGCATCCAGAGAACTACCTGAGCTATTAAACGATAGCCAAGGGTCTGTGAAGCCTAGAAACTTATTTGGCTCACAAAGGCTGATTTTCTGTTGCCCAAACACAGACTTCCTGTTAAGCTGTGCCTTTCTGAAATACAGATGAAGACATTCATATTGTACCAGACATCTACCCTGGCAGGTTGCTTGAGTAACTCTGTCAATATTACTGACTGCATTGACCACATCTTTCTTGACTACTGTCAATGGTTTACAGGCTGGTAACACTTTACACTTTAACTCCCAGTGCACTATGTGATGTTATGATGTAGAATACTGATAACCAAAAATCATAAAAGCATGACAACTACACTGTAAACTTAAACACTCAGATCATCTACAAGCAGTAAAAATGCCATCATCTTGAACTGAATGCCATCCAACATATCAACAATTATTATGTCCAAATTCTATCTAGAAAAAGAGGCTTTAGAGGAAGAATATAGAAAAACAGCAGTATGGACAACTGTAATAAACATTTTTTCCTGAATTTCCAAACAAGTTTAAAATATATCTTCTGTCAAGCACAAGTATTAATATATTTAATATATTGTGGAGCATTTGCAGGCTTGCAGGGGAGTTGGAGATTCATGATCCTTGAGGTCCCTTCTAACCCTGGCCATTCTGTGATTCTGTGATTCTATGGCTAAAAAGAGTGAAAAAAAATGGCACGTGGAAGGATCATGAAAGAATTTACGCAGCTCAGCTTTGTCTGTTACTTAGGGAAATACATCAACAGTCTAGAAAATAATTAGTAGAAAATGAGGAACAATTGCATATAATTGGAGGAAATGTTAATTACATGTATCAAAAACTTTGCTTTGACAAGAAATTACTGCTGAGCAGAATGGATGGTGAAGTGCTGTGCCAGGCATAATATAACATTTCTTTTAAATGAGGTAATTAGCATAGTGATGCACTGATAAAATCAGTATTCTCACTAGCACATCAGCAGAAACCACTGGCTGCACAGACAAGAAGCAAAGGGGTTAATAATTTGCTAAGCTATGTGTACTTGTCATATTAGGCATACATTTTCCAGAAATTCTTCTGGTTATTGTGTCACATTTCACTACTCTGGGCATTGCTATGGTGTTCTAGAAATCTTATCATAGCCAGCTTAATGAAAACAAATGAATGCATGAGTGCTTAAGTTATTTCAGTACATAAATTATAAAACAAAACCTCTCAACCCGTCAGTGCAGTGATTGCAATGCTTGCCTTGTGGACTCATTGAGATTAGACAAAAGCTTTTTTTGTGTGTGTGTGTGCTCTTACATCTCCTTGATAATATAGTTCTTTATATGGTCAGTTAAGCATTGTTATAATTGAAAATACAGTTGAAAATTCCAGTGTATACCAGTACTAAAAAAGGAAAAATTTCACATACCAAATGCAGAGGCTCATGTTTCACTCCTGGACTCAAGCATCCTTTTTAGAACTCTGAAGAACAGAGAAGCCAAAAAAATAAAATTTGGAAAGGTGTTCAACATCTGTCATTTGCAAACCAAGTTCTAACTGTAGAACTGTGTAATTATCAACTATTCATATTTCCTTTTTAAATAAAAAGATGTATAGTAACTTGGCACTAGTTTTGCATTACAACTGTGTACATTCTGTAGTATTTTTTCTGACATTTTGAGTATTCATCTCTCTCCATATGAGATTTCTGTGAGTAAAACAACCTTCTAAGTGATGTTTGACCTGAATACCCCCAAATGAACTTTGCTTAAGGAAATTAAATTTAAACCTGAAAGAGTTTCTAAATATTTACTTTGAAGGCAATATGGTCTAATGACCAGGTCACTGTACTGGAAGAAGAAAATATAACATCAATTTCTGGATCAGTTACTGACCTTCTTTGTGACTCCTGGCAATGTAATTTACTTCTTGTAGCTTCAAGCAGGAGTTTAAATCTGTTACTCTGAATGCCCTTCTTTTTTTCTATCTCATTTATTTTTACTAAACAGAAAACGTTTTAATTTAATAATGTTGCATTTTGTGAATATTGAGGTTTTTAATTGATTGTTTTGATAGAGATCTGCTTAGATCAGTGTATTTCTCACCTACACAACTTTTCTATGTTGCTAACTTGATCAGTATTACAGGAAAAACATTCTAACATGAGCTTCCCACAGACTACCATCTAAGGAAATGAAGGAGGAAACAGTTTCTCAAAAAATGAGATGAAGTGATGAGTTATTAAATGACTAATACCTAATTTCAAGTATTTCAATGCAATAAAAATTCCCCAGAAAACAGCAGAAAATTTGAGCATGAATTTCATCGCTTCATATAGATGAGCAAATTAATTTAAAAAAAAAAAAAGGGTAATCAGAAAAGAGAATTTTTTTTTTTTGATTTTGTGATAGGTTGGTTTTGTGTTTGCTTTTGTTATGTTTTGTTATGTTGTTGTTGCTTTATTTCTTTAGTTTTGCTTTTTGTATTTTGATAGAGATATGAGAAGTACTTATGAGACAATAAAAGTGAAATGGTCTTTTGAAAGATACCAATTTCCTATGAAAATGTAAAGACAGGATGAAACTTGAAATATTTACAACAGATTTGAGAGAATTATGTTAAACATGTAATTTTGAGGTTTTATAGAATCCCTAATTCACGATTGAATTGTAATAAAGATCAGAGGCCCAAAATGGAGAATAACATTACTAGGAGAATGTGACTCTAACTTAAAAGAAAGCAACTAAATGATGCCAAACAAGCTAACAGACATAATGGTTTGCAAGATAGTTTCTATGCTCTTTCTTTAGATCTTCTGGAAATTTTCTAAGATTTTTAGGGACTTCTGTGAAGTTTCCTGGGAACATTGGAGTGACTCATATTACTGGGAAAGGGTAGCTACTCCAGATTTTCTTCTGTTAACTCTAGCAGTTTCTAAATACCTCTCAACTATATCTGGTCAACAAGTTTTTCGCATCTTTTATCTTCAACTGCTTCCTGATTCAACAGCATCAAGCAGCCATTCAGCTAGTGCTGGTTGTAGCTGTCAGGTCCTCCAGTGCATCTCCTACAACAGTGGTTTCTGCAGACAGCTGAGTAGGAGGAGGTTGCATACTGAAAACGGTGTGGCACTGGTAAGAACCACGGGCGTAGTCCCCAGCACCATTTAGGCCAGTTACCTCTGGCACAGCAGAGGTCTTTACCCAGGCAAAAGCATTAGAGATAAGATGTGGACATCCATGACCAAGACAGCAGATTGGCATTGTAAGGCACAGTCTGTATGCATGAAAAAGCGTTTCCCCCAAGTGGACATTCCAACAACAGGACAGACTGGCATGGGAGTTTAAGTAATCTTCGTCCTTAGAGACTTTCAAAATCCAACTAGGCAATATTCTGAGCGACCTGGTCTGAACTTAGAGCTTACCCTGCTTTCAACATAAGGTTGAACTAGATGAACTTTCTGAGATTCTTTCTTAAAAATTTTACACAGACTTGGAAAAAAAAAAATCACAACAAAGAAATATATATTTTTAGCACATGGTAAAGTATGGATAGTGGAATCACTCTCAAATGATAGCTAGTTAGTAGTTCATCATGATGTAGAAGCACAAGTCAAGAACTTGGTTTTTGGGTTCAGTAACTGCAAGGCTGATGAGATCCAGATCCTTTTTTCTTCATCTTCCATTTCCATAGAGCTGCTATCACCACCCTAATACAACAGCATCTTTGAATTTCTGAGCTGCTTTTAAGTGTACTCTTCCAGCAATGAAACAAGCGCACTCTCAGAAGAGAGGGAAGAGCAGGGTCCCAAACTGCTTTTCTCTAAGAAAAGCATTCATTGTTATTGAGCTGTTAATGACACTCACCATTAGTGTTTGTTTTGATAAGAGAAGGTCAGAGACATTAACTTTGTCTGACTTTGAACTTCATCTCAACCCTATGATATACAGCACTAGAACTCAGGGGGAAAGATTTATCTATCTGCACAATGCTTCTTCCCATTTCAGGAAAAACTTATTAACTCTCTTTGTACTTGTTTGAATCTACTCTGATGTCTAACATGATTTCATGTTTTGGCTCCCAGAAAATTTGGACTTTTGAAGGTTCCCAGAAGTGTTTCAAGTGTTATACTAGAGACTGATGAAAATTATTTCTTCATATTGTGGTACAGTTTGTTTTGTAAGTAGTCAAGTGACGTTAAAAGCAGTTGATTTGAAGCATTCTAAATTTAAAACACCAGTAGCATTTACTAGTTGCAATGAGAAAATAGTCAGCTACATTTATGAGCTATGAGTTTGCCTTATAAAGGCTTTCACAGCAGAGAAGAAAAAGCAACTCTGCAGGTTTCATCTGATTCCAGTGACTATAATTTAGCCTGGTGTGCATGCAACAAAGATGATGAAAAATGTGAACACTGAACATTTCATATTTCGGAATACTCTATTGGTACAGTTGTAAAGAACAGAGTCAAGTAAGTTGAGTGCTTTTCCTTCGCTCTGAAAGTGAATCTGATTCATTTCCAAGGAAGGACTAGTAATAAAATGTTTTAATTTTTTGTCCATTTATAAGGAGATATAGTCCCTTTTTCATTCATTCTTGCGTAAGAATAAATTAAGAAATTACAGGCCTTTCAGAAGAAAAATCCCCCTAGGTGGATGTTTGAAGGGCAGTCATCTACAGTTTGTGCTCTATGTACTTTTCCAATTTCCTTTCATTTGGTTCCCAAGTCATTCTGAAGTTAAATATATATATATATATATAATTCATTAAGGCAAATGTTTTACATCAGAGGAAACGAGAAGTCCCATATTCTTCTTTTCTGTATGGTTATATGTTGTCTGCTGTTAAGAAATGCTGTTTAAGCGAGTTGAAACCTAGTGGCATGAAAAGAAGGAGAAGGCCATTAGCATCACACCTACTTTTGATATTGGTTACATCTGGAATTTCTGTGCCTCATAGGAATTCATTCTTAAGTATTGATATTTTTGTTGCAGAAACCCCAATTGCTTTGGATCCTGGTTAAATCAACAATTTTCATTTGTTTCATATTTTCTATTTAAGGGTGAAACATGGGCCAATGGGCCAAATGTGGTTCACAAAGTGTTTTCTAAAACAATAGAGAAATGTCCTTACTTTCAACAGAAAAGTGGAAAGTACCATATGGAAAGTAAGCAACATGTAATACTGCTTTCAAACTAAGAGTTCTTTCATATTAAAGATCTTTGATAGAAGAAATGAGACTCAGGCTCAGCTTGGATCAGCTTGGAAAAGTGGAATGACCAAGTTCCACTTTACACAAGGCATGTGAGACTCACTAGCTCTTAGAAAGTTTACAACATCTTGATGTGAACATTCATTAGGACAGAAGGAAAATGGTAATTCTGAGAAATCAGTAAATCACTGGCTAGAAAGGCTCCGGGGAAACCATACCATATGATGCAGACATGATGGGAGAAAGGCAGATCTTATTGCTGAACAGAAAGGGTGGCAATGGCTTTTTAAAGGCTGATTTGGAATTGGACAAAGGTGTACTTTCTATTGTTCATTTGTTATGACTTATTTTGTAGGATTTGTTCCTAGAGGCCAAAAGGTTTGAAGAGATATGCATTTCAATTATTTATCTCACTCTATGCATTAAAAATAGTCACTGGAAAGGTAACTCTTACAGCTTTATTTTGAGATCTCCCTGTCATCAGTAGTATTCCTCTAAATACATCTGCATTCAATTTAGAAAAAACTGGCAAAGACTAAAGGAGATACCTTCAACTCATGTCAATCTTCTATGTCCTGTTAGATTATTTACACTCTTATGAATGCAGGCAATACAATGGCCTCTTTGACCTCAAGCTAAGATCTCTAACAAAGATCTCTGGTAATACAACTAGACAAAATATTTTAAAATAGGGGAATGGTGGTGTTGAGTTTGTTTTTACAGTGGGTTTGCCAAGTGATGCAAATGCAAATTGGAATTCCACATTCTGTATTAACAAGAGACAGAGAACAATATTATTCTTTGATGCCCTTCTGAATGGTTTTTTCATGTTGTGCATACAGCAATACTGATCTTTTGGTAAGAAAATGACATTCCTTTCTTAATCAAAGTTAAAGTTCATAAGATATAGCCAATTCAGATGTTGAATTTATTTAATTTAGTAGAAATAAAGCCATTGTTTTATCACAATTTGAGATTGTGTTAATGAGAATGATTTCACAAAATTACTCTAAGCCCTCACTTAAATGGATAAGTTCAACTGCAGTAAAAGTAAGGCACAACTCATATGAAATCAGTTAAGTTCTACTGATTACAACAGGGTTTCATTTGGCATTTGTGTTTGCATGGCTACTGTATGTGTTCTTTTAATTAATTTTCTAATACCTGTTTTATACTGCTTAATGACCCTAATCTAGGATGATTATTAAGCTATGTGGAGAATAGCTTCTTTCAGCACTGAAAACCTCCTAGCTTTATTTCATCTCCTGTTCGGATTTTTGTCCCCTGAAATCAGGCTGTGAAGCCCTAGGCTTCCAATAGCCAAAACAGCACGTGTTAAAGAAAACAGTGATGTAAACAAACATGGAAGGGCACATCCGTCATGGTTTTGGCTGTGCTAGAGTTAATTTTCTTTACAGAGGTGAGTAGAATGCCACGTTTTGAATTTTTGATTAAAATAGTACTGATAGCACTGTGTTGTTTTAGTTGTTGCTGAGCAGTGCTTAGAAGGAATCCAGGACTTTTCAGCTTCTGACACTGACACGCCTGGCCAGTGAGGAACCTGGGCTGCACAAATAACTGGGAGGGGACACAGCCAGAACATCTGAGGCAGCCTGACCAAAAAAATATCCCATACAATGTGGCATGATGCTCAGCAATAAAAGCTGGGGTAAAGAACGAGGAAAGGGGAGACATTCGCGATGATGATATTTGTCTTCTCACAAAACAGCTGCAATGAGTCCTGTTTTCCTGTAACTGACTGAGCATCTGCTAGCCAATGGAAAATAGTGAATGAACATTTTGTTTTGCTTTGCTTGCTTGTGTGGCTTTTGTTTTACTTGGTAAACTATCTTTATCTCAATCTGTGAGTTCACTAGCTTTTACCTTTCCAATTCTCTCAGTCATTCCACCTGAAGAGTGAGTGAGTAGCTGTGAAGTGTGAGCTATCTGCTTGGGTTAAACCAAAACAATACCTGGGATCCTAAGTCTGAAAGTGTAGACATATATTGGCATACTAAGTAACCAAAGTAATTTAATCCACACATGGCAATGGATTTAATTTGTACATGGTGCTACGTTTGAATTTCCTTGATTACATCAGTCAAAACAACTCCTATACATTTCTTCTGTCTTACAGAACATCTTTTCTGTTCGAGAAAAAATAGAGTATTTCTAGATCTAGAAAAAATTCTGGATCTAGGAAAAAAAAAAATTGCTAATGCAGAATTTAAAGCATCAGTGATGCTGTGAACCTGCTGAGAGATACTATTTGCTCATCTTGTTCTTGCGAAGAAAGATAAAGCCATTCATGTTTCCCAAATGTTGTAACACAGCTCTATCTAGCACACAGCTAGATAGTATGTTAACTCATTTTGTGCCGTTATAAAACATATGTCATTGGCAAATGTAGAAGTACTCTCGTGTGCTTATACTTCAGGAGATGTTTAAGACTAGGAAGCACAGAGATTAGATTGATATGATTTATGTCAGATTGTAAAGAACTACAATCTATTTCAACAGATGTCTTCAGGAAAGAGAACCTCAGATCAGAAAATTTGACCTTAAAAATGTTTTACATATTGGAACAACATCTTTACCAGTTCTTCAACATGTGCAAAAATGATGAATCACAATCTGCATTAATATACTAGCTCTTAAGACAGAAACTTTATGCAAGCAAAGTTCATACTATACGTCAACTGAGAGGAACTTTCAGTAATAAAGCAGATATTTCTAACAGAATTGTGTTGCCTTACCATAAAAGTGCAAAACAGTTCTGGGCAACAGGAGTGGTGGAAAGTTTCCAGAGGAAAAGGGATAATATATCTTCTTCAGTCTTAAAAGAGTCATTTCAATATCTGTGTTCCAAATATTTTAACCCTTCAGATTTTATTTTTTTTTTTTTGCAACTTTGTTTGCAGTTTCAATTAACTGACAGTAAACATTGTCTAAATCAATTATTTCATAAGTCCTAAGATACTATTATGCAGGTCCCTCTGAATGTAAGGCCTCCTATTTATTTCCATGAAAAATACACCTGATACACAGTGCACAATAACACTATTTGTTAGAGCAAATTCTCAGGTACAAAACACTAGTTTTCCACAGATTCATCATTAGCTATGCATTTTTGCCAGCAATGAACAACTTGCATACCACACTCTGAAATATCTACATGGCTATCCAGAACACATCTTGCCTTTTACATCTCTATCGCTACTGCTGAAACACACCAGCCACCACCTCACTGTGCTCACATCCACTATTTGATCTCCATAAACATTCACCAAGCACTGATGAATGTAAATGGGTGCCATTTTTTTCTGCATTAAGGAATTCAGTGACACACATCTGCTTTATACACACTTCATGTCAGAAAACATTCTGTCTGACTGCCCCTCTGCTGCCATCTGTCGCACAGCAACAAAATGTAACAGAATATTGGTGGGAAGCTTCAACCTCTACTGCCATGTCACCAACATCTGCCTTTGACACCATGGGCCAAAAAAATAGGAGACATTACTTTTGGAGCAATTCTCATATAAATCATAGCAGCAAAATCTGTCAGAAAGCCAGATACTAGTCGGTAGTTATTTCAAGGTCCAAACTCCAGGTATAAATAGGAAGATGAGCACTTTATTTTCCTTAGACCGCTTGCCTCAAACACAAAACGTGACGATCCACCATTGTTATTATGAACTGATTTTCAGCTTTTTGTGCCAAAGCCAGCTATGTCCATGCCAACATAAAATACTTTCAGCAGAACACAGTAGAAAGAAAAGAATAAAAGGAAAAAAAAAAAGATTAAAAACTAGAACATTTCCTATCAATCAGTGGCAGAAATATAAGAAGGCTGAATAGCAGCATCCAAGTTAAAATATAGCCAAAATATTCAGGAAAATACCCCTACTCTTCTGCAAAGCTCTGCATGATCTTTAATAACTGTACTCAGTTTCAACTTCTATAAGAAAATCATCCTCCAAAATGATGCTAGGTCAGTAATTCATTGTGGGCTTATGTGAATAAATACAGCTAGCTAAATTGCCAATTCATGTAGTACTTAATCTACTTTGTACTGTTATTTTAATGCCTGTGCACTTGCTCCAGCAGTGAAAAATCATTACATTAGAAGTTATAAAGTGACCATGCATGTTCCCATAGTAAAATTCTAGGCCACAAGTTGTTGATCAACCTGTTTTAGAGTTGAAGTCTCTTATCTCACAAAAAATACTAACAACACTGTTTGGTTGCACTGTGTCAGCTCAAAGATGGTACATTTAAGGAAGTCTGAGCCTGGGTAAAATCACTGTTGATGGGAATGATTAAGCTCTGACTCCTGTGTTTATAATCACTGTACTGTGCCATCAGAGAATTGTGGTGTTGGAAGAATAGTGACATAGAAAATGAGACTTTATGGGCATCTTTCTTGCAGCCTCGTCCATTCCAAAACTATACTTTAAACAATGTTCATATTTTAAAAGGAAATTTCCAAATTTTCAGCAGAATTTTGCAAGATTATAGAGATAAGTATGTAGCCATTTAAGAGCAGAACAGGATGGAATTGCAGCTATGGAAACCTGTAAAAAGAAAGCAAAACAAGATTTTGCATTACCTTTCTTTGTAGTTTTAGTGGTCTCCATTATAAAAATAATCTTTATGTGCAAACAGAAACTGCTCCAGCATATTCTGTAACATAGAATCATAGAATCATTGAATCACAAAGTTGGAAAGGACCTACAAGATCATCTAATCCAACCGTCCTCCTGTAACCATTACTAAGTACCACTAAGCTACTAAACCATATCTCGTAACTCCTCATCCTCTCTTGAACACTGCCAGGGATGGCAACACCACCTCCCTGTGCAGGCCATTCCAGTGCCTGACCACTCTCTGAGAGTAGAAGTTTTTCCTTGCGTCTAATTTAAATCTCCCCAGCGCAATTTGTGGCCATTTCCTTGAGTCCTGTTTGTTGCCTGGGAGAAGAGGCTGACCTCCCCTCCTCATCACAGTCTCCCTTCAGGAAATTGTAGAGTGCAACAGGGTCTCCCCTGAGCCTCCTCTTCTCCAGACTAAACAATCCCAGCTCCCTCAGTCGCTCTCATAAGACTTGTGCTCCAGACCCCTCACCAGTTTTGTTGCCCTTCTCTGGACACGTTCCAGGGCCTCGATTTCTTTCTTTTAGTGAGGGACCCAAAACTGAACACAGTACTTGAGGTGCAACCTAGCCTTCAAGGCATGATAAAGGTCCAATTTTCACAGAACTGTCCTTAATCAACATAAATATTAAGAAAAGACTGGAAACGGTTTTCCAACCAACATACAAATAGTATCTTCCTGGTATAGATTTTAATCCAGTCAGGATCTGATCATGTCATCTGCCTCCACAGTAGAGCTGCTCATGAGTAAATTAGCCACTCTAAAAGAATTCCCAGATAAAATACTGCTGTTGCCCCCCTACCATACTTACAAGACGTTATTCTGAAATTGGTTACTATCTCGGTGCCATTGGTAGTAGTGGAATTTTGCTCCAAAAACAGAGAAGTCTTTGTGTTGGTGACGTAGTCTTGGATACACTGAAGACAAAGGATTTCTGTTGTTAAGTGAGACCATAGTTTAATTCCAGATATTTTTAGTAAACCTGGATATGGTGCAAGGCGAAGAAGACAGAAGACTGTTCATTGCCTTGCTCATTCTCCAATTAGTTCAATTTCTCTCAAACCTTTTAAAGACCCTTATCGGGCCTGATGAAACAAAAGCAACAGTCATTGCAAGTCTTAGATTCCTGAAACAAAAGATTTGTTACTTAAATCTCTCTGAAGGTCACTCTATATTTGCAGTACTGTTTAATGCAATGCAGTAAGCGCTGGTGCACAGAATGGTGTACTTGTTCATAAAGTAAATGTACGCAACTGTCCAGAAATCCTTGCCAGCTTTAGATATTGCCAAGAGAGATGCACTTCAGCAGATCATCATTTATATTAGCGGCTGGACAAATGAAAGCAGGATGACGCATGAAATGGCTTAAGGAGAAGCACCAAACTTTTAACTGGAAATATCACTTGTCATTTCATCCTAAAATGTTTTTAAATAAGTAATTTTAAAAAATAGAAAGCATTAACAAGCTGAGAAAGGGATAAATATTCTTTATTACACCACAAATTTTGCTCTCAAAATTCTTTCTTCTGTTCTTTCATGTTTTCATCTCTCTTTGAAGTGGATGAAATTTGAGCCCTTAACGAAGGTTTACCTTATTGGAGTTCAGGGCTGTCACACACACACCTAGATTAACATCTCTAAGAAATACAAACTTCTGCTGTTGTTTTGACACTTAACTGAAACTCTACTACTTCAAAAGCTAAAAAATACTTTAGAAGATAGTTCAAATGCACTCTGTTATGAGCTTAACATGCATTTACTGTGATCTGAAAAAAACAGTTGTTGCATACTAACACCAGCACTCAGGGCCATAGTAAGACGTACATTACAGCCAGCATAAGTAGAATTTTAAAAAATTGTATACATTATCATCATGAAGGAATAGCTGGAAAGACATTTAGTACATATGTTTAGAGTCAATTCACAAAGAGAAACTGAGTGGCTAATGTTAAGTGTAGCGAAGATTTCTAAAGTTCAGTATTATTGAGATATAAATGACGTTTACTTTTATCATATACTACTAAATTTTGTTATTTTAAATGATCTTCTGAAAAATAGGCCATTATTATGGAACAACATTTCTTATCAACATCTTTGCACATTTCACTGATGTGTCTTTTTCATTTGTTTATTTACTGTAGCAAAAAGCTTAAGAAATTGCAACATCCCAGTTTTGTAAAAAGAAAACTATTGGATGCAACTGCCACTCAAAGCTTGCATCTCAAGTGAATTTTGTTGCTGTTCTGCTACTGACTTGTACACGTGGCAGGCAATAAAAATTGGAGCTGTGTATTAGCACCATTTCACAGTCACTACTCTGTAGGAAATATATCCTTAAACTAAAATTTTATTTATCAAGTAGTTTGCAAATCTTTTGAGCGAACTTATGTCCTGTTTCAAAGCAATTTTTCTGTAGTTCTGTTTTCAAATATCGTTTCCAAAGAAATTTTCCTTATACACTGTATTTCAGTGAAGACATTCTAACATTATCACTTCGTGAAACTGTAAGGAAAATGTGGACTTTCTGAGATCTTTTGAACAACACCTAAGACAAGGTTCACAGATCCCTAGGACTTATGTTGCTAACATTCATTTCTTAACATTTCTCTTCAGAAGAAAATCTAGATTCTTGAGACCTAAAGATTTAAGTCCATTATAATTAAGGAAAACAAAAACAAACAAACAAACAAAAAACCAACTATAGGAACATTGAAAATCAATCATATTTGTAATGAATTAGATGTGTGTATGACGTAGCAAAAATGTTGACCTTTTATAGCATAATAGATGATATTATGGTAAAAACAATAACATTCACAGTTTTTAAAGTATTACTTTGCTGTAAAAGACAGTATAGATTCTGTGTTTATTAGATAAGACTTCTGAAGTAAACATACCAGTTTTTAAAGCAAGAAATATTCTTTTTAAATGGTACTCTAGATTCCCAGCTTGGATTCTTCAGTTAATAGTGTAGGTTTTTTTAAAGTATTATCACTGGTAATGAAACTTGTTATGGAAAATTGTGTGATCAGAGACACTTCTGTACCACCGCAGTTTTGTTGTAGGAAAGGAAGGAATAAATGTTATATTTTCTTTAAAAAATGTCACAGCTATTGTTTATTATAATGACACAAAATAGAATTCATAAGATCTCAAGTTTGAGAAGAAAAAGTTAGAACTTACGTACAACTCTATCTTTCATATTTTTCCAATTTTGGAGAAAATAAAATGTAGCAAAATATTATTTTTGTCAATAAACCAAGTAGAAATGATTCAAAATGCAAACATGGGAACCAGACCTGTGATTAAGGCGCCATTTTTAAACTCAAAGAAAGACAGTATTTCAATTGAAACTCCATTACTTTTTTGCTATTTGTCATCTGCACTAGTTGCAATGTTCTCCTGGAGACTGGTCCAAAAATAAGAAGAAAAACGCCCCCTGAGACTAACATTATCATCATTGTTTTTTAAAAACCACAGTAAATTCTGTCAGGACAACGTGACACATTTATTTGACCTTGAAAACAGTGCTCTAAATATTGTTTTCCCGTAAGGAGGGGAAGAATGAGAAAGAATATCATAGAACATGTCAACATGGGGTAGAAGTATGACCTAATTTTAATGTTTACTTTATATATCTATACTATGAGCTTATTAAAAGATTCACATAATGTAGAATCATCTGGTGATATGCCTTATTCTGGCTTCCTTTGCTAGTCAGTGGAGTAAAAAAAGTGTTTCATAAGAGGAATAGAGTACATCACCACTGATTTTGAAGGGAACCTTTGTAAAATTCACCCATTTACCCTCTTATGCACCTCCTATGACTCTCTTAAGTCTTCCAGTGCATTCAATAAAAAAGATAGGTTTTTCAACTGTAGTCATGTTCTCTCCTTCTCCTGATTGTAGGTAGTAGTGAGACTTGGTGGTCTCCAGCCTTCCCTCACTTTTATGTTTCTTTCCACAACAACCTGAGTGAAGTGGAAGTGACTTGCAGCACCCTGTGCACAAGTCCCCAGTGTGGTAACGTCAAGAGCTAGGACCTAGTGTGAACTGTGGTGTATACTCTCACTCTTTCTTGTTACAGTGCTGAATGAAGATAATCTGGGATTATGAATAGAGCTGAATCCTGCATTGGCAAATTTGTTCAAAAACAGTTCTTAATGAAGTTGTATTTGAGAGCTTATTTTATCCAGTGCCAGGCAAGGTCAGATATTTGCATACTCAAAAAAATTCAGCTTTGGACACTGTTTCTTTTATATTTCATAAAGGTCCAAAAGGACTGTACAATTTCTTTTTACAAAAACTCAGCCATAAGTGTTCTGATATCTCACATTACACATTAAATATTGCCATTATTTAATATATCTTTGACTTCTAATGTTAAATAACACAGAATTATTGATCTGAGATGACATACAACACGTGGGGTATCAAGCTAGGGAAAGAAGTGTGAATGAGTGAAAGAATTTGGTAGCATTTTATTTTTGTTCTCTGAGTCATGTTGTAGAAAGATTATTTTGATATGAAAGGCATACTGTTCTTTAATAAAATTTTTGCCTTCGCTGTGCATAGACAGGGTCATTAGTTAAACCCTGAGCTTTAGAAGTATGAAAAGCCTACTGTACTACAACCAAGTTAAGATAAAATCTATGATACAGAGCTGAAATGGCAAATTCTACCTTTTCTTTCAATCTTGAGCACTTTGGAGAGCTGTATCCACAGACTACTTGGATGTTTTGGCCATTTGGTGGCAATTCTATGGAATTATAGACTATGGAGTGAAAAGCAGGAAACAGAATGAGTCCAAAAATTTTACCATCTAAATCACCAACGTCCCTCAAAAATCCCTGCTTTAAAAATAAAAGGAAAAAAAAAAATGGTTCCATTGCAAATAGCACAGATTGAAAAGACGATTTTATGGAAGGTTCTCATCTCTTGCCAAACAAGAAAGACAACTGAAAATGTTTGGATATATTTCTGGGTCTTCGAAGGCAGAGTTTGTGTTTTCATCTCTATTTACATGAACTAGACTTGTGGATAAAGAAGATAAAGGAATCACATATCTATTCCAAGATTGTCTTAAGGGCTGACTGGTTTCCAGATGTCTAGCTAAGGGATCATGCAACATTTTCTCTTCACTTATAATTTTCCCCTCTCTCTTCTACTTTTTAAAAAGTAAGGAAAGAGGAATTTGTAATATTTTGTGTTTTATTTGGAAGTTTGATAATAAGATCGGTCCTAGGGTAACCCAGGCTTATGTAAGTTTTGTTTGGTTCCATACTGACAGAGGCACAGGCATTTTCATCATAAACTACACTAGCCACTCCAGAAACATTATCAAAATATTTATTTAGAGTCTAGAGTAGCCATTGTTTTACAGTGTGCCTTACTGAGGGATTTGGCAGCTGCTACAGAATTAATCTGGGACTTGCCACGAGGCCTGATCTCTAACTCAACCTCTACGAAAGCTCCATGCAGACTTCTAAGAAATGTATGAATTTTTAAAATAAAGCTGAAATATTTTCTGCTTTGCTTCAATATGGACTATGTCTTTCTTCTTCCATTCTAAGTCTTCATGCCACCATTTCTCACAGCATGTGCTTAACAGCACAGACAGAGCATGTATGCCATGTGGCACAATCTTCCTAAATGAAATAAAATTTGCAGAGCATGGTTATACCTTCGTTTATTTTCCAGTACACTAATGATGACCAAATCTAAAATTTGGTTTTATAGATTGCCTTTTACTGAGGCTCTCTGTTTGAAAGGATTTAACTGCTCTCTAATATCCTGCATTGTGTGTCAGCCTAAATAATTCTGCCAAATCACATATCACATTTAATTCAGAGACTATCCCAAATCTGAGCATTGTGTTTCCAGACTTGTATTTCTTCATGCTTATTTGCAGTCCCACAATGGTAAGGCTGGACCTAGTTGGGAACTGTGAACTGGTCTCTCCCTCTATTGAGCATAGTCCAAGCTGGGACATATTTTCTTCCTCCAGTTTTACACACAGCAACAGATAGTCTATCTCTTCTTTAAAATCTCAGACACATCCTACATTTACCAACACTTTTGTCCTCTGTGAGAGAAACTTTTCTCAGGTACACTACATCTCCCACCTCTGATTCAGCACTGCAAAGGATGTGTCCTATGCTGATCTTCCATCTTGTACATTCTCATTCTTCAATTTGAGCACACAAAGAGAGCTTTTAGCAAAGAAGAAGGCCTGTCTTTGAAGTGCACCCTTATCTGTGAGAACAATATGGGAGAGATTAGAAGCTGATATAAAATCTGACCCAGAAAAGTGCTGTGTGGCTTTTAGGTTCCAGAGACCCCACTGGATCATGTTTTTTGAATGGTAGTGCAGGAGTCAAAATAAGAAGAAAATTAAATTTACCTCTTTTAGACACGTTTTAAACCCCTTAACACCTTTTAAAGACAGGCAAATTGCTAAAAATAGGTGTTTTTTAAAAGTCAGTAGTTATCTATTTGTACAGACTGTAGTAAACAAACCCAGTACAACTCATTGAAATACATCACAAAGCTAACTTTGTAAGATGTCTTTCACTCATCATGCTTTTCTCTCTACAAATTTTCTGTGCTGCTTCAAAATGGGAACACATATTGGATATTTTCTCTGTAACATTTGGCTGTCTGTCAAAGTGAGAGCAATGTTAGGTGTAAATCACAAGAGTACTTTTTCCAATTTAAATATTATTTTTGTACGCTCCCTTAGACTATTCCCTCATATATCAGCTGTTCCCATGCAGACCAGCACAAGAACATCTGTTTAAAAACAATCTATTTATTTTATTACATCTCACAACGTTGTGCTTATGAAAGCACACAACACTGGGAAAGGGAGAAGCCTTCTTATTTCTTTGAATTCACATAGATGACTTCTTATGTTAATGAAATAAAGCCTACACAATCAGCACACACTGCCATTTAGTTCAAGTCTTGTTTCAAAGCTAAGCAAAGAAATGAGGATCTAAGGCCATTTTTCAGCATTACCAGGCGCAGGAGCAGTAGGCTGCTAAATAAACACTCCATTAATACTTTTATATTTCACAATTATTTTTGTATAAAAAAAAGAATGTAGATTTTATTTCTTTGTTACTTTTGGTTTGTTTATGTGTGTGTGTATGTGTTTTGGGGGGAAGGATCTTTTCTTGTTGATTTTTTTAAGTAGTGGCATATTTTATTTGAGTAGCTAAATAAAAGATAATAAAATGCGATTTAGGATACAAGTAAAAAACATTGTGTTCCATGTTCTACTTATTGCTGATATATTCACAATGTATGAACTGATAAATTGTGTGAGAAGTCAGATCTGAAATGTGACAGATTCCATTTGGTAATTAATTATTGCCACTCTATATAAAATATTGTAAATGTGCATGAATCTTCTTATGTGACAATTTCAAAATGTTTTATTCAATAAGTCATACACTGCCTAGTCACTAACTAGGTAAATCTCTTTTCAACTTGCAACTATAGGTCATTAATACCGATATACCAGATATAGTGTCCTTCACACGTGAGGCTGCTCTCAGTTACGCAGAAAGAAACATGCATTTCTTGTTGCTCAATATCTGAGATCTACAAAATAACAGCTTGTGTTGTTTTCTGTGGCCAGACTTTAGATCCTTGATTTCTTGGTCAAAATAAACATTGCATCAAATCAAGTATCACCCATTGCATGGGTCTGTAAAGTGTTTCCAAAAGGCTCAGGCTGAGTCAATACAGCAGGGAATGCTAGACAGTTTTGCTGTTTCTCCTGTGTCTACAATGATAAAAATAGATTACAGAAATATGCTTGCTGTGACAGAGCTTAATTTTCTTTTTAGGAAATGCTTTGGAAGAAAATAATTTCCCTTGCAATGTAAGAGCAAGCATCACAGAATCACAGGATAATAGAGTGGTTGAGTTTGGAAGGGACCTCTGAAGGCTATCTTGTCCAAACCCTGCTCAAGCAGGAACACCCAGAGCAAGGTGCCAGTTCAGATCTGAACCATGTTCAGACATTCTTGAAGATCTCCAAGGAGAGAGACCCCACATCCTCTCTGAACAACTTATGTTTGTACTCAGTTGCCCGCACAATACTGAAGTGCCTCCTCATGTTTAGACAAAACCTTCTGTATTTCAGATTGTGTCCACTACCTCTTGTCCTGTTGCTAAGCGCCACTGAACAGAACCTGGCTCTGGAGAAGTTCCCCAGTCTCCTTGTCTTCTGTATTTGTTCATCATCTGTTTCACTCACATTCTTATTTCTTTAAAGTGTAGCTGGTAATACCATGTCTAAGGTAGATTAGATAGTTATGCTTTCACATCACAGGATCTCAAGCTATAGTATATACTTACCACAAAGGAAATTTAAACTACTTCAAAGCCTCCAGTGTATGCTGTAGCAACAGCAGGTCTCAGATGTGCTAAGCTGGTTATATGCTGGTGTATATTCTGGTGACTCTGTACTTAGATTCAGGGGTTTGTTCCAAAGAGGAGAAAGAAACAGGAGTTGTGAGTGGGAATAATGGCATGGCACTGAATTTTTCTCACATTCAAGTCATTTAGATGTCTTATTTTATGGTCTTATACTATGTTTTCCACACTGGAAAAAAATAACAAGTGGATGTGCGTGGACTCAGAAATACTAGACTACTTTGTTAATAATCTAAAAACATGAATGCCAGATCAGTCCAAAGTAAACTATTTTTATTGAAAATGTAGTTTCAGAATTCATCTTTTGGTAATTTATAAAAATGCACATCATCCTCCTTTGTGGAAAAAAATATTTTTCAAGTAGGAAACCTCCCTAAACAAACAAGTATTTTTTGAGACAGTTTCTGACATTCTGGTCCACACTTTATGCAATAGTTTTTGGGATGGAGAACCACACGGATTCTTTTGGAAGACACCTGCAAATTCAATACAAAACATGACTGCAGTGTTTTTACTGGTACTGCACAGAATGCTGTTGGGTCCACTTCATGCTTCAGGTTTAAGTAAACCCTTGATTAATTTAGGTAGGACAGTTTCTCTAAAATAGTGCTACATATCTTTATATATATACTCTGATTGCATCATTATTTTTCCTCTTTTTCTGTGTGTGTGCATGTGAGAAAAACTTCAGTATGATAGCATAGGGACCATGTACTTTCCAGTTGATCAGTGTCTTCTCGTGGATCATGATTACTTAAGAAAATTGAATATTTTGACTATTCAGTCATTGCCTTTCAAAGACAAATTCACTAGGAAAAAGCCGTTCATCCTGTCTTTTAGTTCTGGAAAGCCAAATGAGTAGCTGCATGGGTTATATTTGTCCTATAGGCTTTATATTACATCTGCCTGCTCTGATATTTTGGAGGAACTTCTAAGTCCAGTGCTACTAATGCCAGGAGTTACAAGGACATAGGCATGAGAATATCCAGAAGAACTGCCAAAATGACATAAACTTCCATATTTAGGCCAAAGAACCAGTTTGAATATTCAAAAAGACACTAAGAAAAATTCGGGAGCTTTAGGTAGGTGAACTTGGATCAGGTCTGTAACAAACATATAATCATTTCCATATGTTTGAGAAAGGGAGTGAGGAATTTGTAGAAATGGACTGCAGGGCAAGAAATACGTGTCAGAAAAATTAGTATGTACAGATACAGGAGACAGGAAAGGTGCTTAGTTGAAGGGAAAGAATGGAAGAGAAAAAAAAGCTGGAGGAAGGAAAAGGAAATTTCTTAGGGTATGTAGATGGAGCCTTTTCTGAGTGGAAGTTGTGGCAACTAAAAACTCTTTATAATGAGAGAGATATGTGAAGGGATTTATGAAATATATACTAAGTTTTATTAAAGGGACAGAATAAAATCAATATAATAGTATATAGGAAGTGTAAAATTAATTTCACTCTTTCTAGGGTAGGCAGTCTGAAGAAAGAAAATAACAATACTAGCAGTAGTTGAAATTATCTAACTTATAATGGAATTACTGAGTATAGGAAACTTGATCTCATTAGTAGTATGAAGAAAAAGAATGAAATATTTTACATAAACATTCAATAACGTCAGAAATGAAATTAAGGATGGAAATATAAAATAGATATTAGAGAATAACAGCAACAGAGCAGTCATACATAGAAAATAGCTAAATTATCCAGAACAGATATGGATAAGAGCAAGGACGAAAAGGATGAATCAATGGGATTTAAAAACAAAAACAAAACAAAACAAAATTAATTTTCCTGATCTCATGATCACAAGTTAATGAAAATTTGCAAGCCAACACTAAATGTGTGTATAGACAGGAATTTATAATATATTATTACAGAGAAATGAGCTGTAGTAATGTGGTAGACTTTAGTGTCCCAGATACAGACTGGAAAACAAATACTGTTACCAGTGAGCAGACGTTAAAACTGCTATACCTTATGTATAACTACTGAAACAACTATGAAACATGTTACAAATCTAGCCTGAAAACACTGTAGAATAATGAAGTAAAAAGATAAGTGTTCATTAACTGTTTCGCATTGAAATAGATGAAGCAATAAACAAAAAAAATCCCTAAGATTCTCTCTTTGTATTCTGAATTGAAATGGAGACTTGTGTATAGAGGAAAGCCTTAAGCAACTGTTCATAAAATAACTTTTCTTGAAATATATGCTTATATTTGGAAAAAAAATAAAGTAGAAAAGTACAAAGAAGAACTTTGGATCTAGCTGAATTAATAAACAAACAGATATGATATGAGGAGTAAGAGAGTGCAAGGAATGAAAAAAAGGACTGATCAGACAAGAAACCATCCCTTTGAGATCAAGAAGTCTAGGGGTAAAATAACAATGGCCTTTGGCTATTCAAATTGAGCTAGATTTTTAAAGGGTATGAAAATACATAGGAAAAAAAGACACTTTGGGAGTGCAAATAAAAACAGAATCTAAAGAAAAAAAAAATTAAAAAAAAATTAAGTACCAAGGTTGCAATTAAAGGTAATCCAGGTATGGCTCCCACAGTAAACGCTAAGCTTTCATAAAGAATAAAAGTCGAAGTGTATAAAAAAAGTCAAGATGCAAAACGTTGCCAGAGTGGAACTTGACTTAGAACTTAAACATTTCATTGCAATCTAGATCATGTAACTGAACAATCACTCCTTCCAAAATTTTGAGATAATTAGAAGGTAGACTAAGAACTTCAAGGGAATGAGAGTAAGAAAGCATAAAATAGAGACAAATACAAAATGTTTCACCTGTATGAAAGATAGGAAAAAAGGAAGTTATTCAGGCAATTACAGACAAGTCAGCCCTTGTTTTTTCTATAAAATTAATTCATTTAGAGGAAAGCAAAAAGAAAGTAAACTAATGCACTGAAGTGTAAAATTTAAATTGATCTCATGATAATTATGCTCTGAAAAAGCATCTTGCTATCTTTGCTGATGTAGACAGTGTTTTTAATGAAACAAACATGACAGCTCCAATCATGCTTGCATGAAGCCCATGAAATAATGTCCTACAGGAAAAAAAGAGCATAAATCAAAATTACTGAATAATAACAATGGTATTCTCACATTTGAACACGTTGAATAAATGTTTCTTTTTAAATACAATCCCTTTTTGGTTTGGAATAGGGTTTTATAATGAGCCAGTAACTTTGAGAGATCGCACTTGGCTCTTAAATCATAAAGATGCTTCTGGAAATCCAATCATTACTATTGTAATGTGTAATTTCACTTTTATTGTTGACAATTCACTCCTAGTCTTGAGGATGGCCGTTGTCAAAGAAAGCCAAAATCTTAGGCAGATGTGGAAATTCTTGCATCATCTATGTGTTTTTGCTATCAAGTTTCCGCATCAAACTTTGAACACAGTTGTGTATTCAGTAGCAATGGAAATACAGTGGAGAGATGATGGACTCTTTCCAAAACCAGATATGACTAATAAGGACTAACTGGAAAGCATGTCACAGAGACAATATTTTTTTGTCCACTTGGGAAGCTATGTTTTTTAAGACATATTTAAACAAAATAAGATAGATAGTTATGAAGAAAATTTATTAATTTCATAACAGTTTTCCTTAACCAATGAATTTATATTGATTTTACGATAAGGCCTTTTCTCATCTGTTTCAAGTTTAGTGTAATATAAGTTATAATTACTCTTAGAATCACACTATATCCATCCACCATGTGACTTTCCCCCTTTACTTACAGAATCTACTGGATTACCATTTCTTAATAGAATTTACAGGATCCAAAATGGTACTGAGTTTACTTATTTAAAAAAATAAATTACATAGTGGCTATTAAAAACTGTTTACAGGACACCATACATGAAATCTGCTAACTTCTGACCTCAGGATGTTGAACTGTTGAGTGAAAAAGAATAAACATAATGCATGTGTCCCTTTCTAGCCAAATAAAGAGAGTAAAAAAGATATTTTCAGTAGGCTATGTAGCTTTTCTGAAGACCGCTAACAATAATTTTATTTAGACTTACATCTTGGTTATTCTTACCATGCATATGTAAACAAAAGAGATTAAAGGTAAGTTAAAATGAACTAATTGTCCCTGTAAATAAGCATAGTGTTAAAGATATCTACCTGTTCTCCAAGTAGCAAGAAGTACATAAACCATACAATCATTAGCCAGAAATAATAGAGAAAGGACAAGAAGAAAGGACAAGAATTCCCATAGCTGTTCCCTTCTTTGTGTCTTGTCTAACACAAACTATCAGACTTTTGCTGATTTTTCTGGCAATTGCTTATCTGATAAGGCATCAAAGTATGGAACGTCATTAGGCTAGAGTTAAATATTCCTGTAATATGTTTAGCTATCTCTCAAAAATCAAACTATAAACATGTATTTGAGTGGGTCTTAAAGCTAAAGTGATGTTTGAAAACTCAGAACTAAATTCTGTCAATTCTTAATGACAATTTTATACAAATTTGTGCAAGAATGCAATGGTACAAAATGACAATTCTCTTGTTATGTCATGCCTGAAAGTCATGTTTTTAGCAACCACTGAATCTAAGATTGTTGTGTAACTAAATGGGTCTTACGCAGAGAAACTCGGTGTAACTATACTGGAAATGATCCCTCTGAAGCCTCATCTGTATTTCCTTTAAGCTCCCATTCCTCCAAAGCAAAGGAGCATCGCTGTTTAAATACTTTATTAACAGGAATGATAAATGCATTTTTGAAAGAATTTTGCCAATAATTACTATAAAGCTGTTAATTGTAAATGTGCTAATCAAATTATTTGTGGCCATAATCATAATAATTGTGTAACTTACAATTAAAAATGCTGCCTACTGTTGCTGCACTAGAGTTTCCATCATTACCCTCTGCATGCTGCCATTGCAGCAGTACCAAGCAGCATGCAGACCAAGATACTCATTTAAGTTTCATCTGTTTCTGTTTACCACAACTTCCCTGACTTCAAGTTAAGATTCCTATTAATGCTTTTCTGGCTGGTTTTCTTAGGAGCTACCTTACATTTATATGATACTTGCTCTTCTTAGATACTTCCAAGCTTGTTTTACAGCTTTTGTTTTGTTTTGTTCTTTTTCCTTCTTGCTTCCTACCCTATTCAACATTTGCTGGCAGCTTTTGTAGTAAACTTGAGACAGACAGTCATACTCAGACAAAATAACAAATGACTTGGACTTTCACCCCAGGGCCATAGTAGATGGAACTTGAGATGGATTTTTTTCTAGAGTAGAGATGGAACAAATCTTTCTGTTTATATTTTTAAATGTTTGCTACACTGGGAGTGTAGGAAAAAAATAAAAAGATCTGTAGCAACTGTAATGTTGCATAGTTTTTAGCCACTTTTTTCCTTACAAGTTCAAAAGATGTCTGTATCAGCATAACTTATTTTATACTTTTTAATAAGAGATTTTCACTTCAAGATGAGGCTTTTAAAAACAAACAAACAAACTAAAAAACGGTAGCTGTGAAGAAAACAAATGCTTTAGAAGATCTGTTTTTATAAAACACTTTCTTAAAGTTTCTTAAAGAACATAGGATAGCAATAGGGAACAAGAGAGAGCGAGAGAGAGCCATAGTGGCTCCGGGCAGCCTGATCTAGTGGTTGGCGACCCTGTCCATGGCAGATGGGTTGAAACAAGATGGTCTTTCAACCCAGGCCATTCTATGATTCTGTAACTTTGTGTTTTGCAATGTATAGGAGGAGCCACAGGTAACTGTAGTATGAACAACTTGAACATAGTGACTATAATGTGATGAGGCTGGATGTGCATTAAATCAAGAAAGTTTTATACATACATGCTTTCATAAAATTTTATATACATCATGCTATGGCTAAATGTTATTCCATCCTGTCCTCTCTTTTTGTTAGCATTATAGGGAATGCTTCTTGAATAGTCTAAAAGTGTGTAATACTCTCAGTGATCTGTCACCTGCTGCTACAAGCAGGCAAGTGTTTTTAAAAAATAGTAAACTACCTCAGAAGAATGCTTCAATATGGTCTCTTTCTTTAATACATTCCAGCTAAAATAATATATTTCCTCCAATATTTTGATGCAGGAAACTAATTGTTTGTGTTTTGCTGTTGTTGATGTTTAAACATATGACATGGTTAATTGCATAGCACTTGATTTAAGTTAGATAAAAGTCTCAATAAACTGACTGCAAGAATGCATCTTAAGATACCATGTTGTTCAGCTTCAAGTAATCATTCTTCAAATCAGCATTTCTTTTTTTCTTGTTCAACATTCCACAAGAACAGTGGCAGTTCTTTTGAGAATACTGTTCAGGAGTGGTGTTTTACTGATTGAAGTCTCACAATGATAAACCTGGGCAGAAATATAATTAAACCAGTGGGAACTTCTACTTTCCCATGTCTGCAGATGTCACTGAATTGCTTCAGCTGAAGGACTGTATTAATCATGCAGAAAAGTAAATAAATAAAAAATAGAAAAATGTGTTGACTTATACAAATTGAAAGTACTAATGGTATCAGTATATCTTTCACTTCTGGTTTGCAGTCATGCATTAATCATGTTAAATTTGTCAAAATCATAAAACCACAGCCCGTGGAAAAGGATGAGTAAATCATGGAGTTGCTTGCTCTTTCCAGAAAGTGTTTTTATTTTTTTATTTTGTAGAACTGAGCCCTATAAAGCTCTGAACTCTAGCATCTTTATTTTCATTACATATCAGTCCTTATCTATGACTAATTTAACTTTCCAGGTCTGACTATAATTTATGTTTTAGTCTGGAATGCCTTTCAATCTACTCTGCTTGTAATTTATGTAGCACGGCGTTCCTCCCTCCCTCTCCCCCCCCCCCCCCAAAAAAAAAGCCCATGACTTCACTAACTATACGTGTTAGTAATAATCATTAATAATCTGATAACTTCATATTCGATCTGATTGCATCTAATTCTGCACTGAAGAAGACCTTAGCTTCATTTGGCTTATTTCAATTAGATCTTTGTAGACAAAGTACATGATTAATAAGTAGCACAAATCTGCCACTTTTGCCCAAAGGTGGTGTGGATCAGACCATCCTGTTGTGGGGGCAGAAGGTTGGTCTCATGGACAGAAGGTGAGCCATGCTACTTGCGCTTTGGACCTTAGCTCATTTCATTGCCTGCTGTAGTCTATGGAACTAGCTGCTTGGACTAATGTACACAATACATTACACAGAATCACAGAATCACAGAACTGTAGGGGTTGGAAGGGATCTCTAGAGATCATCAAGACCAACCCCCCTGCCAAAGCAGGTTCCCTACACCAGGTCGCACAGGTAGGCGTCCAGGCGAGACTTGAATATCTCCAGAGAAGGAGACTCCACAACCTCCCTGGGCAGCCTGTTCCAGTGCTCCGTCACCCTCACCGTCAAGAAGTTCTTGTGCACATTCGTGCGAAACTTCCTGCGCTGCAGCTTATGTCCGTTTCCCCTCGTCCTGTCTCCACGTACCACTGAAAAGAGACTGGCCTCACCGCTATGGTGCCACACCTCAGATATTTATAAACCTGAATCAGGTCCCCTCTCAGTCGTCTTTTCTCAAGGCTAAACAGACCCAGTTCACTTAGCCTTTCTTCATAGGGGAGATGCTCCAGGCCCTTCACCATCTTTGAGGCCCTCCGCTGGACTCTTTCCAAGAGATCCCTGTCTTTTTTGTACTGGGGAGCCCAGAACTGGACACAGTACTCCAGATGAGGCCTTACCAGGGCAGAGTAGAGGGGGAGGATCACCTCCCTCGACCTGCTGGACACGCTCTTCTTAATGCACCCCAGAATGCCATTGGCCTTTTTGGCCATGAGGGCACACTGCTGGCTCATGGCCAACCTGTCATCCACCAGGACGCCCATGTCCGTCTCTGCAGAGCTCCTCTCCAGCAGCTCATCCCCCAGCCTGTATTGGTGCATGCAATTATTCCTCCCTAGGTGTAAGACCCTACACTTGCTTGTGTTGAACCTCATCCAGTTTCTTACTGCCCAGCTCTCCAGCCTGTCCAGGTCTCGCTGAATGGCAGCACAGCCATTAAAAATTGCTTTGAGAGGCATATGTTCAATTCTTAAAGTCTAAAACACTGCTTTTGCATATACATAATTCTTAGTAACTCCAGAAGATTACAGAATAACAAAAATTGTTCTCAGAACAAAATGACTTGGGATAACTCAGAATTCAGGACTTTATCCTCTACAGTCTGCTATATTGAAACTTCTGTTTTAAAACTTCTGTCCCTTCTGGAAGGAACAGGGATTACAGTAACTAGGAAGCAACAAGGAAGTTGTAAAAATAGTCAAGGTAAATTACTGAATCTAAAGGAATGTGCTACCTGTGATTAAAATGACAAATGTGTTTAGTTGAGAGATGTTGACTGCTATTACATATGAAGGAGGAGTAGAGCAGATAATCATTAATAGTCTGTGTGTTTTTTCCAGCTGAGAAAATTCTGGGAAATAAGTGGAGTATCTACTAATGTGGTGCTATGTAAAGCTGAGCCATTTTCAATTTCTTTTTCAATTTTCCCGGTATGGAAGTTGCTACTTGAGTGTTTGTCATTTTAACTTGAATGAATGTGAATGCTTCTATTCAGTACTGAAAATACAAGATTATTACATAATCATACAAGATTAATACATAGTAATTATCAGATATTGGCATATTATTTTATCAAATACAAAATAAAGTTGAGATAAGTGGCAATGTAAAATCCAGGAAATGGGCTGCAGGAGTGAAAGCTAATAACTTTTCCCAAAAATTAAATATAAACATTTTCAAGACATCATCACATAATATACAAAATAATGATTTCCTTAGGCTCCTCCATGCAAAATGTGCAATTGAGGTTTACTTCTTCTCCTGGTAGAGAAATAAGTAGGTTATTGATTATCCTGAATAAAGGGAATGTAAAAAAATTGAGTTTAGTAAGTCTTGTGACATTGTCTCCCAATTCAATTATTCCAGAAGATAAGGATGTATGGCATGGAAGAGCACGGTGTTACATGGGCTGAAAATTCACTGGATGGGTAGCTCAAAGCTCAGCTGGCCAGCAACAAGCACAGTATTCCAATGGTTGTTAAGGTCTCATATACGTAATTCAGCATATTCTTCAACAGCTGGCATTATAGAACTTAAGAGGCAACGGCAAGATCTGGGCCTTTTTGATCTGGTGAATAGGAAGCTTCAGGGTGATCTGTTAACAGCTTTCAAGTACTTGCATTGGGGAGATGAAGAAACAAAACATTCTTCAAAGTTGCCTTGGGACATTCAGATTGGACATCGCATAAAAACATTCACCAAAATCAGGGTAGCACTGGACTTCCACTAAACAGATCCTTAATGCAAAGCCAGTCTTGCCAAAAAGAACTCAAGTTTATGTTCATATGATACCTTGTTTGAGGAAGTGGGATAGAAATATGATGTTAATGTTCAATGCTAAAAATATTAACCCCAGTAGCTATGTTTGATGCTGGCAATAGTCCTGCTTCAAGCAGGGTCTGACTAGATCACATCCGATCAACATTTCTCCCATTCTCCTATAATGTGACTGTTCCTCAAGGAAGGCATTTGATGCCAGCATGTCAGCACTAAAATGGTCTCCTATTCACTAGATCAAAAAGGCCAAGAGAACAAGTGGAAGATTTTGATGGAAACAGCTTACAGTCTTTAATTAACCAAGGGGTCTTAGATTGGCATTAAATTCACAAAATTTAGGTAGTTTATCATTGAAAATAACTTCTTCATAAAATTAATACAGAGCAGAGGGTTGGCTTTTTTTTCCCTCCCATAAATTATTATGTTCCTATCAGTAATCTTTTTACATACACATTTTCACAGTGTTTTATAAAGGGAAGGAAGTTTCACTCTGGATCTCCTATCAAATATTCCATGAGAAACTTAGTAGCACAATAAAAATAAAATAATAATAATGAAAAAAAAAAAAAGCAGCCAGTAAGACTTCTATTCCAATCTCTAAGTGCAGTGAATTCTACATCAGGCACAAGCTATTCATTCACTTTTTTACTCTTGTGCTGAGTAGTTGCAATCTGAATCAGTAAGAGGTGCCCATTCTAAAAATAAAATAGATGTTGTTGAAGAATACTTGACATGTTATGAGTTTTTAAATGGCACATGAAGAGAAAACACTTTCTAATAAAACTTGCTAATAACTTTTGGTTTGGCTACACTCTGTCCAACTTGAAAAGGTACATGAATGGAAGTGCTAGAGGGAAATAAATTTGCAGAATTCACAAATAGTTTTTCCATCCTGTTGAAACCACATACCTACTGTGTTCACTGTCCATCTTTAAGGTTCTAAACTACAAACTTCTAGAAACTGTCAAACTGAAAATTTTAATTTGTTTTAGATTTAAGATTTATCCTGAATGTTTTCTGTTCAAGAACTGTGAGGATATTTTTTTTTAATTAATCCAGAAACGTAATGGAAGTTATACCACTTCATACTTCAGGTCTTTAGTGCCAAAAGAGCTGATTGTGTCATAATTTTTACTAAGTAGAACCAAGTCCAGCCAGGATTGCAAGTCTGCTGAGCACCTATTTCACTGCTGCAATATACTAGAATTTTTTATTAACTACTCTCATTTCAAAGCAAGTAAATCAAATATTCTCAAGAAAAGAATTTAAAGGAAAACAGTTTCCACCAAAATCATCAGTTATTTGCAATCAGGGATTGATCTGTATGTCTGCAGGCAGATTTTAGTAAATAAAAGTTTCAAAACATTTAGAGATCCAATGGAAAGACATTAGTAAAAAAGAAAAGTATCAAAGGTATCATTTTCAAAGCATATCGGTGTGAAAAACAAAAGGAACAATATCTTTTTCTTTTCCTTCATGGAAATAGAGAGCAGAGATGCTTCCAAAAACAATTAGAAGACTCTGCTTCTGTTCTTGTTTAATCACATAAACTTCAAAAGAAAATAGTTTTAATGCAGTTTTCCTTCCTTCTACTGTGCATGTTGAGCTTAAAGTGTTTGTTCTAATAAACCAAGGTTCAATTTGTTCCTTGACAGCACAAATCACTTCTAAGTTAGAATATCATTCACTGGAGCAGTTGTAGAGGATCCAGATCCAATACATTCATGGTACCTCATAAGCCATATTTGTATAGAATAGTATCTTAGACTGTGGTCAAAATCAGAAAGCTACAGATAGAATACCACAATAGTAATCTGTGTATGTATCTCACATGAGCTCCCACTTAAATGTCATGTGCTGAGGCAACCAAGGTTTCAAGGCACACACAGAAATTATGTAAGTTAAGGGACAAGGTTATCCATGATTTTATTTGGTGTAAAGACACACTATAGAAGTGGAACTTAGCTAAGTTAAGGTATCTATGTATGTTTACATCTGAACAGGAAATACATTAGGCTTCTAAGTCATTAACCACCATCAGTACCTCTCAATATACTGTATTGTAGAGACTCTTGCAAGGATAGCATAGAAAATGTTTCTTCAATCTAAAGTAAATACTTGTTTCCAGTTAAGCTGTTCTTTAGGCCTCATTGTCTGATTTGCTACAGCTACAAAGGAAATTAAGGCACCTAGTTCATATTTTGATGTTGTTGTGGTAGACAGCTGAAGTCAGGTGAACTGAAACCACTCTTAAACTCTACTCAAGGCTTCTGGGAAGGATAGTAATTTCATTAGCTATGTTGTGAGAACATCTTATGTCCAAAGACAGTACCACAATGCCAATATCTTCCATTCAATATCACAACTGATAGCAGGAAATTTAGCGGCAGAACATACACTGAAAAGGAAGATCTGGTTTCTGCAGTTTTATCATCCTGGTTGGATTCAAATTAAAGGTCTTATCTATGCCATTGCTATGAATCTATAAAGCCACTTTGCTGGCATGAAGAATGGCAACCTCATGATGTAGCTAGACCTTTCGGCACTAGAAAGTGCAAGAGTTATGAGGCCAGTGGTACCTGAGAGATGAGCTGTGTGCTAGTTATTGCATTTAGAGGGTATATGAGTGTTCTAAGGCAAAGATATTTCCACCAGAGTTACATATTTTCTTTAAATTTAGCCATGTTAAAACATGAGCAGTCCTGAAATGAGTAGCTGGAGTTTGTACAATAACAAAATGTGACTATACTCATCCACAGTTGAGTAGCTTATCCTCTCAGAGTTCTAGTTCTTTTAAGAATTTATGAAAACTGATGTTTTTCCCAGAGCAGATAGGTTTTTAAGGTAAGCAGAATGAACTGTGCTATAGGCCTCCTTCCTCTTTCTCTCTCTAGAATAGAAATTTAAAATAGATATTTTTAGTAGACTGAGCTAGATTGCCAACACTAGATCCTCCTTTATAATCAAGATTCTATTTTTCATTTTGTGATTATGAAATGTCTAGTAGTAGCCAGAATATTCCAGATACTATTACTTCAACCCTGTGGAAACAGACGTTTTGTATTGGCTGCTCCAAATCCCACAGGCTTGTTCCTGTTACAGTGAAGGCTGGTGCATTATCTCACATCATCCTCTGTCACCTGAGGTAAAAATACTTCAGTGTAATTGCTTTCCAGATTTAGCTTTCTTGTTCAATATCTGTTTTGTATTAATTTTCCCCAGATGTATTTGCACTTTTCCAAGTTGACTCTCATTTTGTTATTCTCGGCCCATGTTTCTATTTTTTCTAAGACCCTCTATTATTTCCCTGTCCTGACTGCTGTTGGCACAACCTGCAGCTTACCATGATCTGTGAATTTCATTAACATGCTTTTGTTTCAATTCCAGGTAATTTATGAGGATTTTAAAGAAGACACCTTAAACAAAGCCCTTTGGTGCACTTACAGTCAGCTTATAGAGCTCAATATGTTGGTATTTATTATTATCTTTTATTTGTATTCTATCTGCCAGTTTTCAGTCCATGTGATGGAGCTCAGATCCAAGCCAATTTGAACTCATTTGAAGAGTAAGATTTCGTCAGACATTGCTATACCAAAACCCAGATGATATTCTCTTTCCTTTCTCAATTGCTTTTGTAACTGTTCCACAAAAAATAATCAATGTTTGTACTGTACAGTTTTCACTTCATAAATCCACACTGCTAATAGGTCATGGGTCTGTAATCTTCTCGTCTGCCTTACGCCAGTTCAGGATCAAGCTTTGAATAAAACTATACATAACTTGGGATCTGGCTGCAGGTAAGTGGTAAGATTTCCCAGGAAATGAATGAAGTGCTGGGATTGATTGCAGTCATCTTCAGGGGGGAACAGTGTTTTGTTACGAGAGCTCTCTCTAGTGGTCCTGGTTACTTCACACATGGTATGGTTCAAATGCTGCAATCCAGAAAGGCTCACTGTCATACACACGGATATTTGGAGGCATCAAATCATATTAAAATAATTTTGGGAAGAAAAAAGATGGCCAAGGGTAGTGCATGGTAAGGTTACAGAGGAAGCCTTTCAGAAGTAACACGTGTGGGAGTTACACCTCCTTCAGTGCTGAAACTGACTTAAACCAACACATAATATATTTAAGGATGTTATGTAATTGAAGACTAGAACATGCTTCCAAATCAAATTCTCCACATATTACAGAACAATAGATATTTCTTAGGGTTGACAGATTTTATGGAAGTCACATTTTAAGAGTGTCATAAAAAAGGAAATATTTTAAAAGGACAGTCCATACATTTATGATATTTAAAGCAAGGGTATCTTACCAAAACAAATATCTATTGCTTTCCCATATTAAACTCCTGGAGTAGTGAGAACAGGGTCAAAACTCACATCAGCATATTCAAAATGCTTAGAAGACCCCATGAATTATACTACTCTCTAGAAATAATCACTGATAAGTTGATTCACATATGTATATAGAATGTGTAATAAAGTATGTAAAACCTTTACAGTAACTTTAGGGTAAATGCATATGATTATGTTCCATAGCAACTGCTGATGGGGAGAAAAAAAAAAAAAAAAAAAAGTCATTTAAAAATGGATTGGCTTTCTCTTTTCTACTGAGATTGAACTGAGAAGATAAAAAATTAATGCACTTTTGCTTATTCTGTTTCTTATTTCTTGAAATGAAATCATTAAAATACATTTCCTCTTTGGAAAAAAAAGCTTGTTCCAATCTTGTTTTTTAAATAGTATTTAATATAATTTATCATATTTTGAAAATATTTTTCTTATTTTCTCTTCTACGAATGAAGGCTTATTAGATTCCTGCTTTAAAAATTCTTTATTGGAAAAAAAAAAAAAATCAAACACATTTACTAATAAAATATAATATACATCTAAGAAGGCATTACACATTTTCTTCAGCAGAGCTTGACTCTGAAGGCCTAAAAATTTCCACAGTGTGTGGACATGTGTGTACAGCTCTTCTGGCAGGACATGTGAGCACTGACAGAAAATTCCCTAAAAATATCTTGATCATGTTTAAATTGAGCACTTGAACTGAGGGGAAGCTAAGCATCAATTTAACTGCCTCCATGAATGATTACTTAAATGATAGTGTGAAATGTCCCTGAAGTTGTAGAACTTATACTTTGTTAAGCTAAAGCACTATGACAAAAATGTCATAGTAGATGTATATAATTAGGGAACAGTTTTGAAAAGACCACTTATTTTCACCCTAATTAAATTATTTTTAAAAGCATTTTTTCACCGACTCGGGATCCTGTAATATCTTTGGGAAACTGAAGCCTGACCCAGGTCCTTTTAGTGTCAAAGGAAACTTTGCATTACTTTGTGTAGAAAAGGGACTCCTTAGGAAGCAGATGTGCTTACATTCCACTGTCAAAGTAGGAACTAAGCATCTGCTCAAACTTAATCACACACTTTAACACTGTCCAGGACTAAGGTCATGGTTGCCAAGACCTGATCTTGCAGCACACATAAATCCCACTGATTAATGGCTTGGTGTGCCTGCTGGATAAAACAGATCCAATATGAAATGCAGGGTTTGGGGCTTTATGACTCATTTTTCTGCCACTTCTTCAAAAAATCACGAATTCTATTTTTCTAGTATGAAAAGACGTCAGTTGAGTTAGTGGAAATACTAATACATATTAGTGCATACTCTCATTTATTTCAGGTTGGAAACCAAAGAATAATACTAAAGCAAACAAGAAATAATGAAACCCATCGTGTGTAACAAATAGACATAAACGCAAACAACAACTAGAGTCTGTCAAGGAAACTGAGGTTACTTTTGACAAGTACACATGGTTTCTTATAAACATAGCACAACTGAGATAAAACTGAGCAAGAAGCAATAAATATTCTCCAAATATAGAGAAGTTGTACTGAAAAATAAAAAAAACATGGGATTAGGAGAATGTTTGGTAATATATGATCAACCAGTCATTTTAGTTTCTGGAGCACAAATTATCTGCCTTCTTTTGGAGGGGGGGGAGGGGGGGAACAAAAAAAACTATGTATACTATGTATACAGTATAATTCTGATATAAATAAGTTAAGAGATGAAAAGGGAATTATGGGAAGCAAAGGGAATGGGGATGTAACGAAGACTGTACAAGTAGGATATAGGAGTGGTATGAAGGGTGGAAGAGGCCATGATAGATATTCTGTATGATGACTGTATGCTGAAGTTGTGTCAGGCAAGTTTACCAATTGTAACACAAAAAGTGTAGTCAAATCCTACAGTAAGAATGGCCCAGACTTGAATTAGGGAGTACTGAGGCCAGGAAGGCTCTTCTTCCTGCTTCTATTGCCACTAAGGCCGTGAACGGTGCAATGAAAGATGATAAGATCGCTAAGATGATAAACTGACAGCCACCATCTTTTCTTTAAGTCTGAGACAGACTCAACAAATCTACAGGTAAGGATGGTAGATCAACATGTTTATAAATAATCTACTCTTTTAAAATCTTCGATAGTTGGGCTTTCAAGTAAGCTAAGTCACAAGTTGTCTTCATGTCCATTATGTGTCAAGCAAAACACATTCCAGCATTTTCTATTGTTTCTTTGCTTGTTTTTTTCTATTGTTTTTTTTTTGTTTGTTTGTTTGTTTTTGCAAAACCCTACACTTGCATACGTATTAGCCCATGAGAATCTGGGGCTTTGGATTATTTTAAATGAAGCTCACACACTTCAAGGATGTAGGACATTGTAAAACAGACTATGATAATTTGATGGTTCAGAAAAGAATTTCAAAATATTGTTAGTGTAATTTCATTCCAGTACTTCAGTCTCATGAATCTGGAGCACAACATATTCCAATGGTTAAAGCTGTCATGTTTTCTGTGTCAGTTCCTGTGTAAATGATTTCCATGTGCTTGGTTAGGAAAAACAAGAGAGGAAGTTTCAATTCCACAACTTCCACACAATTGAAAGAGCCTATATTTCACCTGTGCTTGTCTTGCTGGTGACTTGAAAGAGCTTCTGGAGCTCTGCGGCTCAAAACAAGATGCTTTCAGGGTGTATGGTTGTAACATAATATGTTTCTGTGAGAATCTTCTTGCAGCAGTTGAATCTGAATCAAGGACAGCCTCAAATTATTCGGAGATGTTTCTGTAGCATCCCTTTCTGCAGGCAATTGTGTTTAGTACAGTATCATTCTACTTTACTTTGTTCATCACTGGGAATTTTACGTGCATTATTTTCACTTCTATCTAGCTCTTATTATTTAAAATAGTTTATGCTGCCCAAGTTTTATCCATCAGCAAAAGAAATAATTTATAAACCTTCCGAATACATTGGTATGGTTAGGGCAAAATTAGTCTCTGATACTGTTTGAGACATCAGTTTATAACATGACGTTCTGACTAGGTGGAACTGAGAACACAAAGTTAATAAGACTAATAAAGATGGATCTAGATGAACTATAGTGTCAAACTCTTGTCTTTCCTCAAAAAGTAAGGACTGTGGAAACATGGAACATAGCAGACCCAACAACTGTGACTAGAACTAGAGTAAAACCTCAACAGGATCTACAGCTTTAAGAAGCAGAATAGTACAAGTCTGTATAGCAACAAATAGGCAGCTGTCAACAGAGCTGTTTTAGAAGAGATGTCAGGAAATACGTAATAGCCAAGCAGAGACTGTACCCAAAAGGGTGAAGCAAAGCAAAAGAAGTCAAAGAAACTGCTGACCCCACTAAATTATTACTGAAGGGTGATTACTCATGTATTTATCTAAGTGATACCATAAGCCAACATTACCAATAAATTACAGCTTTCCCAGTGAACAGTAGAAGAGAAGTTTGAGAGCATCTTTTTTGGAAGGATATCTGTAACACTTACAATTTTTGAAAGCCGAACTCTTCAGTCCCGAGTCAGAAGCCAAGATTTACCCCTAACATAGAGAAAAAGCAGTGTACTAGAAAGGGATGAAACCTGTTAAGAAAGCAATTGAGAATTTAAAGCATACAGGATTGTTATGTCATTGTGGCATAGCATAATTCTTAGGTTACTTACAAAAATAAAAGTAGTTCTTAGGTTAATTAGAAAATTAGTCCAAACTTCCTTTGTTCTCTTTAACACACATTGGAATTGGGGTCCTTGTTGAAAACAAGATTCTCATGGTATCTTATGAAGCAACACAAGGTGAAAAAATGTCTCTCCCTAAGCAAATAAAGAGCATCATAGAAAGTGCTGAATATTAGAAATACTTCAAATCTTAAAAAAAATACACTGTCCTAAGTTACAGATATCAATCCCATGCTATGCCAGGTTAAAAAGCTAGCTATCACTAGTGCACATAAAACCTGAGATTCCTTCTGATTTTGTTAGAAATATACAAGTATGCCATGCAAGCCGCATGTCATTTGCGCTGAAGATCTTCCATACGGATTTAGAGCCAGTTCATTTGATTACATTTCATATTTTTCCAAATTTTCCAAATGACCTGTTCTTAGAAAACGGCATCATATGTCAGGTTGTTTAATTTTATCTTCAATCATTCAATTTTATCTCTACTATTGTCAGTAAGATGGCAAATTTCTTCCAATACATTTTTTTTCTTCCATGTCTTCATAAAATGATCAAGTGATTTTATTATTGAAAATAGCTCTCAGCTAGATCTCTTCAAGCCTCTCATCTGAAAAAATATTTTAACCAATGTCCTCCTTTGTGCTAAATTTTCAAAACATTCCTCTTGTTCTAGGTCAGGCTGGGATGGATTTGATTTTCTTCATACACCAGTGCCGTATTTTACCCTTCTTTTACCTTCTTTCACCCTTTGGACTCTCTCCCCCATCACACTGGTAGGAAGGGAGCAAGCAGCTGGGTGGGGTCAGACTGCTCACCACGGTTACCTCACAACACTTGTCTTGCCTATAAGTGCCTTTCAGCACTTTTATCTTCACATTAGCTTATATTTATATTTCCATGTAAATATTTATTTATTTATTTATTTATTTATTTATTTATTTATTATTTATTTATAGTTACGCTGTCTTACAGTGGACCTTGATCATACAAACATTTGGGTTTTCTTTGCCATTGTTTTTATGCTTTCTAGTTATGCACTCACCAATCATTTTTTCTTTCATCTGCATTTTTTAATACACATTACATCCTATCTACCATTTTTTTTCATTCTTTCTAAATTGTTTCATTACTTTTTCCATATCTTTTTTTGAGCACAGTTGCTCACTGGTATAAGCACTTCTATAAAAATATTGAACTATGTAATTTTAATAAAAACATGACTAACTTGCATGGAACATTGATAAAAAATTATTTGGGCTTTAGTCAAAATGACAAAAAAAAAAATGTTTTTAAGGAGAAATAAGTGCTGTTTTGTTCCATTTTTTTTCTTCTATACAAACTTCATAATTTATATAAAGCACAAACTACTTATTATCTTGGTATCTATTTTGCAGAGGTTTAGTTCTCTTATTCCTGCATCTTTCTATACACCTGACAGTGACAATGTGTCTTTCTTAAAATAGAATTATTATTTTCCCTTGAGAAAAATGTTAAAATGTAGCCTAGTTAGCTTGACAGGTTTCTGAGATATGTACAAACAGATATCCCATTTTATTTCAGAGGTGATCTAGAAATGATTTGAACATCAGGACTGGCAATGTAATTAAAACTTTGGCCTGGGATTCCACCAGACTTGGACTAAATGTTCAGTAATATTTCAAAATGACCATTGGTCTTTTATAATAGTCTCTGTGTGTTGAAGGTCTTCATCAGCACAAATGAACACCTTATTATTTCCATTCTTCACATTGCAGTCAGTTTATGAGAAAGACAGACCTCTCTTTAGTCACCAGAATGGCAAATCCAGATTTCAATTTGAGTTTGAAAAATAAGACACTATTGTTTATACTGTTCTGCTTTATGTAAATGTCAAATTATGATAGAACACAGTCATTATCAGCAAATAAAGATTCACGATCTTAATCTATGATTTCCATTGAATTGTTTGTTTAGCTTTATCTGGTCATGGTCACTGTGTAAAGGCAATATAATATGCTACAACAAGAACTACACTGGAAGATCCTTGTTTTAAATAAGTTTATGTGAATTTTGTTTGGATAAATATATTCCTATCTATCTACAGGAATATGTCACTCTGTTCCTCAGTTAATGTTACTATCTCCATTTCTTATTTCTCTGGATGATATTTGTGCTCAGCAAAATGTCAGAGCATGCTGTTTTTTTCAATTAGTTTAGAGCTACAAACTTAGGGAAGGAAAATCTGATTCTACAAGATGTAGCAGACATGGAACAGAAGCTAGTCATTTTCATATTACATCAGTTAGATTCAGAATTCTCATACTAGAATGCCAACATACCACCACTGATATTCTGTGGTTTTATCAAGGGTGTGAGTAAAACCATTATCCAGCTCACTTGCTAAGCTTGTGTGAGAAATGAGTAAGCACTGCACAGAAAAATCATTGAGATATCCTTATTCTTATTTGCTACTTTAAGAAAAAGAGGACTGAAAGTGTGTTTGAGACTATGATCTGAGCCAATGGATGACTGTACTGTAAATAAAACAAAGTTTAAACAAGAATGAGTAGCTTTCCCAGTGACAAACGTTTCCTCTTCCAGAAGCTAGAAGTGCTTGACTTGCTGAGCAAAGTTAATGGCATGTGTATTGCAGATGGACAGAATGGTGGTCATGAGGCCTTTTCCTCATTGGGTCTATGCATTCTCACCAAGTTACAATGGATTCGCTGTAGAATAGAAGCCCTTCAACATCTAAGAGATTTTAATAAAAGGAGTTTTGTGTTGGGGTTTTTTGTGTTTATGTTTTTGGGTTTTTTGTTGGTGGTGGTGATGGGTTCATGGGTTTTTGTGTTTGCTTTTGTTTTTTTTAATTTTCACTTGGCAAACCTTCTCAACAGGAGCATTATGTATTAGTTATGTTAGCAGAGGGTTGTTAGGGTACTATGAGTTAGGGTACTACCTACTAGAGTTAGGGTACTATGGTTAGGCTGCAGTTGGACTTGATGATACTTGAGGTCCCTTCCAACATGAGTAATTCTATGATTCTATGTCTGATATTAAATTGTGGATGTTAGTATTTAAAGACTCCAATTAAAGAATTATTTCCTCTGAGGGGAAGTTGTTTTTCCCCCAAGAGCTAAAGATCGAATCTGCTAGGTTCTGTCATAGTATCTCATAGTATCTCATTCAGATATGACTAATGTACTTCACATAACCCAGAATAATATTTAAAGGCAATATTATAATATATAAACTCAGTCAATATTCTTATTCTTAAAATACTTGTTCTTTAAATAGAAACCTCATGCAATTAAAAATTATAGCAGCATTCACCATATTTTTTTAATAAAACTAAATAAAGGAATGTTTCCTCTTTGCACAGACATCCTGTTTAGGAAAAATGATCAGCAAAACTCTGGGCTGTTAAGACAAAAAAAAAAAAATGACTTGTGCCCTCTGGCAGAGCTGTCTTCCTACAATGTTATGTAACACAAAGAAAAACATATATGTTGGGCCAAATCCTCCCCTACCACAGTAAAACCAATGGAACTGGAAACTATCCACAAAAAACTAACTCAGACAAGTGGCATGTTTGCTTGCACTGCTCAGGGGGACCATTTGTGGGGCAAATTTCACTCATTTATAACCTTGACAAATTTGTCCACTCTAAACACTTCCCCACGAACTATTTTATATGGAGACATTGCAGCCTGAGGATAGCTTGCACCCTGCATACTGCAACTGTTGTTTCAAGTAACTAATATTTACTATTACCTACCTTCTATGAAAATAATTCAATTGCATTATAACCATCACCTTTTTTTAGGGATTAATATTCACAGCAGCTTTATTTCTACAAATAATCATGTTATGCGACTTTTCTCAAGCACAAGTGGGCTACAGCATTGGTAGATAAGGGAAAAACCACTTGGGGTCATCTATGTAAGCTGTGCAAAGCATGTTCCACATGATGTCCTTCTCTATAAACAGGAGACTCTTGGATTTGACAGATGGACAGATGGACAGAGAATAAGGAATTGGCTGGATGGTTGCAGACGAATGTTGCAGTTAACAGCTCAATGTCTAGATGGAGACCAAAGATTAATGGTGTCTCTCAGGGTACAGTATTGAGACCAGCACAATTTAACGTCTGTGTCACCAACATGCATGGTGGTATCAACTCCACACTCAGCATCTTCACAGATAACACCAAGCTGTGTGGTGTGGTCAAAATGCTGGAGGAAAGGCGTACAATACTGAGGAACCTTGATAGGTTTGAGAGCTGGGTCCATGTGAACTTCATGAAGTTCAGCGAGGCTAAGTGCAAGTGCAGGGTGGGATATAAATGAAAAGAGAGCAGTCCTGTAGAGAGTGGCCTGGGGGTACCGGTGGATGAAAAAATCGACATGAGCCAGTAGTGTCTTTTTGCAACCCAGAAACCCAATTGTATCCTGGGCTGTATTCTCTTATTCTGTGAAAAGAGGGGTAGCCATCAGGGTGAGGGAGGTAATTGCCTCACTCTGTTTTATCCTTGTGAGGACCCATCTGGAGTACTGCCACAACTTCCAATCCCTGCCACCAGGGCAGGGCCACCAATCTCTGGGTCTGGTGCAAGACCAGGTTGCCAATGGCTCTGTCCAACCTTGCCTTGAACAGCTCCAGGGATGGGGAATCCACAGCCTGTCTTGGTAACCTGTTCCAGTAACTCACCACTCTCTCTGTAAAGAACTTCCCCCTGACATCCAATCTAAATCTTCCCTTCTTGAGCTTAAAACCATTCCTCCTTGTCTATCACTATCTACACAAGTAAAAAATTGATTCCCCTACTTTTTATAGTTCCCTTTTAAATACTGGAAAGCTTCAATGAGGTCTCCTAGCAGCCTTCTCTTCTACAGACTGAAGAAGCCCAGCTCCCTCAGCCTGGCTCCATAGGGGGGGTTCTCCAGCACTCTGATCATCTTCATGGCTCTCCTCTCGACTGCCTTCTACAGCTCCACATCTTTCCTGCACTGGAGACCCCAGACCTGGATGCAGTATTCCAGATGGAGCCTCATGAGGGCAGCGTAGAAAGGGACAATTACATCCCTGTCCCTGCTGGACAAAATATATAGCAGCCAAATATGTAGTAGGGATTCACACAGTTAATACACTTTGATGTCACTGTTTTCCTTGTCTGATAGTCCTGCCAAGAACATGCTTTAGATGATGACAAAGCTGTCCCTGTTCTCCAGCCTTGTCTGAACCTCTGCCAGCTATCTGTGTAAAGAAATTACCAAAGATATTCCCTTTGTCCCTAGGATGTCATCCTTCATCTTAAAGTTCTCCGTTAAAATAACCAGCATAGCTCAATGTGACAATAGCAAATAGAAAGCAATTATTAATGAAATCCAACTGAATCAGGTGCTGAAACAGGCAGGGATTTTATTGTGTATTCCTGTGCTTAAAACTTATTCTGCAGAGATCAGGAGCTTTGCACTGACTGAATACACTCAATGGGGGCTTCTAGTGTTATTTACTTTTTACTTCTGAATTGTCATAGGAAAAAAAAAAAGGAGATTTGAAATTCCCAAAATTAGGGTAAGTTTGATCAGTTCAGGAAAAAAAAAACTAGAAGTTTTCAAGAAGAAATATAAAAGAATACATAGCTTGGTTGCACAGAATCTCAAGGCATAATAATATAAAATAAAACATGCCTATGAAAACAATGAAATTAATTCACACTGTAAGCAAATGATTAAAGCTAAAAATTGGCAAACTAAAGATGATAACAAAGTCAGAAAAACATATTTTTTTTTCTAAA
Source organism: Meleagris gallopavo (assembly GCF_905368555.1). Classification (NCBI taxonomy): domain Eukaryota; kingdom Metazoa; phylum Chordata; class Aves; order Galliformes; family Phasianidae; genus Meleagris; species Meleagris gallopavo. Next base: position 63,842,018 of record NC_139406.1, on the reverse strand, counting down.
GTACTAAAAAAGAAAAGAGAACTCCATGAGGAGTTGCCATATGTCCAAATAACTGTAAAGAAAAGATACTTTATTTCTGACATATCTCTGACAGCTCTACCTTTTAAAATAAGTTATAGCCTAAGGGATAGAGAACAAGGGAGTCAGTATGTTCTCATGAAGTCTGTTTTGTAATGAATCTGGAAAATGTTGTTTTATTAGAAACAATGTGGGGATTTTAATGTCACATTAGATTCTACAAGGATATGCCTAGTAAAAGATGTACAGGTCTTTAGCTCTGCTTCATAAAAACCCTGGTCTAGGTGAATGCTCATCAAGAATGTTGCAATTCTGAGAGTTTTGGTTTTGGTTTCAGGCCTTTTTCATTCTTTCAGATAACATTTGAACAATCAAATGTGTGAACTACAATTATGTAAAACAAGCAGTCTTTTGTTTAAATCTTGCATAGTTGTGTCTTCTATAATAATTCTACTACAAATATAGATTATCATGTTTCCTAAAGAGTGCAGCCTGACATTCATGGATTCTGTTGTTTTAGGGAAATAGAAACAGTCTGACATAAGCTGTGTCATCGTTGCTTTCAAATTGATTTCAAAAATTTTTCAAGCTACTTTCAGAGTTTATAGAAACACTGGACAAGGGCAAAGAAATTTATATTCCTAAGAGTCTCTTCTAGTTTTGATTTTAATATATGATTACCCTAATTTCGCTGTTACAATTCCACCAGTGTTTACACAATTACCTAAAAGTTCGGAAAGAAGTAGTAAAGTCCCTTTTCCTTTTTAACGTACCAGGATATTTAATTGATCACTTAGTGAAAGAAGAAAAAAATGGCATCAGATTCCCAGTGCCGTTTCTTTTACCAAAAAAACAAAACCAAACAAACAAACAAAAAACAACAACAACAAAAAACAGTATAAATAAGATGGCAAAATGTGCTTAAGTTTAGATTCAAATTTACCTAAAATGTTCAGAAAGCTACTGTAGTGGGTGAGTTTTTAGAAGAATAGCTGGCTACATTAATGGCCTGCTAAGGCTGAAGACTGATTGCTTTTGCAGTCTCTCCTTCAGCTTATTTCGCCTTTTATGTAAATGTGACAGAAATTTTTTCCAGTTCCTTATAAATAGTTCTATAATAAAAAATCCTTGTTCTCCCAGAATATACCGTTTATGGAAGCTGTCTTCAAAAAGTTTACACATAGTTTTTTTACATTAACCTTGTGCTGACACTACCTTTTCATTTAGTGATGCCAAGACTGAACAATGGCTGTATTGATGTAAGCTGTGATACTCAAAAGAGTGTAAAAGTTCTCCATTGCTTCAAACTGTTGAGATATTTTATGCCTAGGAAAGGTGAATAGAAAATGCTGTCAAATCTGAATGATATATACCTTTCTTCTAGTGTAAATGATTTAACAGATCCTTATCATCAAAAAGAACAGAAATGATTTTTTAATCTATGGAATGTGCTAAATCAAATAGATATAAAGTCTCTAAGCTTTGCAACAAGCTGTAGCTGCCCTGTAGACCAGTGTGTCTTCCGGGAAAGTCCAGAGTATTAAAATCAGCTGCAACAGTAGTTCTCATATGGTTTCAAGTAATAAGAAAAAGAGGATGCATATAAAAGCAACTGTACATGTATTATTTATGATCTAAGTGATGTTCCCCAACAACAATAAAGAAATAGTGTAGCCAGGTGACAGTGTGTCGTTTAATCTCTATTTGCACTTCACAAATAACCATGAACATAAACTGTTGTACATTTTAACAGCAAAAAAAAACCAACTGATGACAATCCCCAGAGTTTCAGAAATCCAATCTAATCAAGAATTTTAAACTTATAAAAGGATAAAGCTAGCTGGTTTCTGCCAGTTAACTTCCCATCAGCTGCTCTTTTTCAGCATGAACCTTAGCCATATGTCTCTTATGTTTGGTGTATCAGTGACAATAAAGAGACACCAATATGAATTGTTTTGACATTTGTTTGTTCGCTTCTTTGTTCATTAAAGGGATTTTTTGTTATAAAACATTTTTTAAATTTGTATTAAGCACGTTGTTATATTCCTATATAAAATAACCAAAAGCATTACATTTCAACTTATTTAACATTTGATCTAGTACTCTTCTCAGACTATGCTTTTATTATTTCTAAAACAAATTATTGGTATCTTCTGAAATTGAAATAAAGTATATTATAATAAAGTATATAGTATTTGTACTGTTGATTATGCCTATTTGATACAAACGTTCAGAAAACAAATTTGACTTTCTCACCTTATAGTTTCTGCTTCAACACTTCACTACTTTTATTGTTTCATATGGCACAGAGCCAAAATAAGTGAGGTATATAATGGGGAAAGTGAAGTGAAAATAGTTTTGTCTGTTTGAACCAAAAAAACCTCTCAGCTTCCTCTTAATTTTTTAGTGACAGTTTTGGAATATCTTTGTATTGATTGCTTTTGAATCTTTTTAGTTCACACAAAATATTTGCCAAAAGTACATTTCAAATGTATCTTTACACGGTACAACCACTGAAATATCAGTGCAAATTTAGAAATGGCAAGAAATATAAAGTTTAAAAGTAATCATCAGAATTTCTCTCTGCTTTTCCAGTGAACCTGGTAATGACAGATGTGGAATTTAACTGTGTAAAATGTTTTAGATTTATTACTTGCCATTAGTTGGATCTACTTCTAAAAGTTTATACAAGTTAGAAGCATACAGAATGGATTATAACTATCTTACAAATCACCCATACTGGAATTGAGACCCAAATTACAAATTAATATTCAGCTCAATATTTCCAAAAGCATCATTTGTAAAGAAGATTCATAGCTATTATGCTGAAGATATTTTATAACAAAAAGGAAGCAGCTTGAGAATAATAATTTTCATACCACCCATTTATAAACTAGACTCCTGATATAAATGTTTGATCTTGTTATTTTCCAAAATAAACTATTTTATAAACTACTAATTTGTTAATTATTATTTAAGTCTCAATGCTTTATTTCTGCAAGTTTTTCATTAAAGGATGGTGATATCAAGAAGACTATACTGCCTCATAAATTCTGTGCTCAAGACAGAGGAGGGAGAATATTTATTACATAGGATGTACTCAAGAATTCTTTAAAATGCTCTCTTATATCCCAGACTAAAAAATTATTACAGTAATGTCAATATGAAATGGAACTGGCATTTGTAAATTCTTTTTTTAGTTGTGAAAGGTGAAAAAAAAAACTAATAATTGTATTAGAATTATCAGTTGATAGTATACTGTTACTGTACACTTTTAGAATGCCTTATTGTTCCTCTGAATGTATCTTGGCAGATACTACTTTGTCTCATTGTCCTAATGTTTGCTAGCTATTGTCTTTCTCCATAATTTCACCTAGTTTCCATTTCTTATATATTAACTTGTTATGTTTCAAAAAACTTGTAAGCTTATGATTCAATCTATTTCATAGTTTACATTTCAAAAATAATATTTCAGTTTTATCCAGAGCATAGGTGCAAGAGGATCCCTTTCCCAAATGTCTCATTCTGCATACTTCAGCATTAGCTTGAAGAGTATGCACCACTGCCTGCATCTCAACATTGAATCCTGAATATATAAGCAGTTATAATTCTCTAAACCAATGCCTGTGCATGAAGGAGAACAAATAGACAAACGTTCTAGCAAATATGCCTCAACTTCAGAAGGAAGCTGGGGAAATTAATACAATCATTGTCAACATTCACAGCAACCAGAATATCTAATAGTCACATAAATTAAATGTACCTTTTATTCTCAGTTTCCTTACAGCCAAAAACTAAATTTAATTTTAATTAAGAGTATTCTGGAATTTTATCCAAATTATTATAGTAAATATATTTACTATTATTTCCATATTATATATTTCCATTTAATAGAACATTATGATAAATAAGTTTTCATAAATGGTTCTCTTCTTGGTTAAAAGTTGATGACAGTAATCAATCAAGGGATTAAGGTTGGAACAAGGCATTGAACAATAAGTAAGAACAACATAAGTTTTATTGCAAAAACTGCCTGCCCAAATCTCATTCCCTGGTCATGTTGACTTCATGAGTAAATGAGATAATTTCAGGAAGAATATAATAAATTATTAAAAGCAATGTCCCTTAAAGATTCATATTCCTTGGTAGGCAGAGATAATGAAAGTTTTAACTCCATAGCCCGTCTTGTAGTAACAAAAGTGATGTTATTTATTTCAGAATTTAGCCTGTAAGCAGATGAAGTTCAAAAGACCATAACTGAATTCTGAGGTGACAACATCACTTTCTCAAACTGAGCTCTAAGATAGGCTTTTTCCTTCTTTGAATCTCTGTGGCTCAAGTGAGTTTTTATGAAAGGGTTTCACTTTAAAATATATAACTTACAACTAGTTACGGTCATGATTCAGACATTAATTTAGAGAAACTGCTAAAACCTAAGAGACTTAAAGTTGTTTCTAATCAAGGACCACTGTTTCATCTTTTTTCATCAGAGCACGAAAATAGCTAACTCACTGTCCAACAAGAAAGCATATTGGCCATTGTTTTCCAAAGGAATATCCATTTCAAGACCATTTTTTTTAGAGCTAAATCAAATACCTTCAAGTATTACTCTTAAATTCTTGACTTTATGTTCCCTATTGCTTCCAAAAATATACATCTTAAAAAAATGCATTTGACATTAATATTTTCCAATCTGTGTAGACAATATTTGACCACATTTACATGAGCCCTGAATGTTTTATTTCATAAGGAAGTTTGTATGTTAAATTTGTAAATCTTTAATCTACTAAAAGTGTCCTAACTCCAAAGAAAATGAAATGTTATAGCATAAAATGTATCTCAAAATGGAAGCATAAGGTAAGGCAATTACTCTTGTTTAGAGGTAGTGAACTGAGTGCATCAAGAGTTTAAAAGGCATATATGCCAAAATTTTATAACAGGACAGTATGTAACTGATATCACAACTTGGACATCGTACCGCAAAATGGCAAACTGAACAGAACTATTACCAACAAAGAGATGCTACTGTGACAGGAAAAGCAACTAAATAAGCAAGAAGTTCATCCCAAGACAGATACCTGTATCAATTAATCCAAAGAAAATACTACTACTACTACTACTACAAGTTAAAAACCATGCAAAAGGAAGACCTCTAGAATTAGCAAATTCCTTTAGAAAAAGCAGAATTTACAAACTACAACATATTTGCTTCAGAATTTTGTCCTGGTATAGAATCCAAAACTGAAAGGACGGATTTGTCTAAATTATACAGAAAACAGAAAGAAAATGTCTTAAAACACATTCTTAAACTCATTTTTAAAAGCATAATGCAATGATCTTCATGCTTCTACATGATTTCAAAATCAAAACAGAAATGGCTAACATATTCTTTTATTGCAAAGAGAAACCCTGCCAAAACTTAAAAACAAAAGAATAAAAGCACTCTTACAGTTACAAAATTTTAGGTTCTTTGTGACTACCACATCTCAAGATTTCTTTCTGCGTTTCTGATGCTATCACAAAAAAGATGTATGCCAGTATTTGCTAGCTAAAACATTTATTCACAAATATATAGTATCAGTCCTCTTTGGGCTCTTGCAGTTTCATGAATGCATGGCCTTCACACTTCTGAAAACTGCTAACTTGGTGAAAGGAACTGAAGAAAGGAAGAAGATAAGGCAATGGTAATCAAGACTATACTTGGTAATCAAGATCTTCCTTAACTGCATTGTACACATCTAAGGCCTCCTCTGACAGCTGCACTGTACTTCATCCTCCACCACAGCTTGCATGCTCAGGAAATTTCTTAGAGTTTCTTATCTGCTCATCCTATTAGCTCTTTCCTCTTTCTTCCCCTCTTTCAACTAGAACCAAAAGGTTTTGTACAGCTGTATTTGCACCTAAACATGTCAAAATACCCACTTTTGTGTTGACTACCTCCTACAGAATCACTCCAAACAACAGGTTGGCAAGACATCTCACAGTAGTTTGAACAAATTTTTACTTCCTTTTTCCGCCTTGAGTATTCTTTCTCAGTATTACATATACATATATATATATACTTTTTTTTTTTTATTACAGCTCATCTTACTATCTTTTTATTACAAACTCCTAAAACCACAGAAGCAAAATTTCATCATTTTTGTATTTTGAAAATCAGATGCCATGGAGGGAGAATGGCATTCATTCCAGTTTGAGCTTCATATAAAAATGAAAAAAACAGTACAACACACTGCAATCATGGAGATGAGGGCTGGCATGAAAGTGTTATGCTGATTGTTAAACTGTTAGTTTTAAGGTGATCTGTTCTGGAGAGTACATGACAATAAAACTTTCACCTCCATTCAAATCCATTTTAAAATAACTAAAATGATCAGAGAATCACAGAATCATAGAATCCTTAGAGTTGGAAGAGACATTTAAAGGTCTTCTAATCCAGCCCCCCTGCAATGAACAGGAGGACATACACACTTTTAAGAAGTTTTATCATTTTGACTCATTATTTTAGTCACAATTCAACATCATGCTTAAAATAAAATAAAATACAATAAAATAAAATAAAATAAAAGTTATCTAGCAGCATAGTCTGATCTATCAGAAAAATATACTTGCAGGTTCATATGAATTTCAGAACAGTATACATTTTCATTTTATTGCTGAAGTTTTAAGTGAAGTTTCATTGTTATGATACTATAAGCATAGCAGTTAGCTCATCTTCAGTTAGCCCATTTCTGTCAGTGTTTAGCAGCTAACTTCTCCATAGGTCTCTATGTACTGGGCACAGTTCAAACCCCAGAGCTTTTCTGATCTTTCCTTTTCTTGGAAAGTGAGCCCCTCTACTGATGGATAGAGGAACTGAAAATAGTGAAATTTGCTCCTGAGTTGAAAGGTTCTCCCATTGGATGGTAGTTCATGTAAGAGGAATTAGGCTGACCATGATGCTGTTGTTGTGAAAAACTGGTTGGCAGCAGTCATTAAAAATGTACAGGCATTAAGGACAAATAAAAATGTGAAGTAACAATTCATCTGCCTTTTTCATATGCATGTTAGTCACTCAGGCAGAACCATAATTAATATATTTCTTCGCTCCTTTTTTCCTCCTGGCTTTTGCAGCAGTAGTATTCTCTTAGAATCTTCTCTTTGTGTATTTTACAAATATAGCACAAAGTGTTCTGAACTTATATAAGTAAGATAGAATTGGCCAAGCATGAATGGACTGTGATTTTGCGGAAGCTCATTTTCATAGTATTTACACACAGACATAGGCTAATGAAAACATACACTGTCTGAGACAGGAAAAGGCTGAAAGTGAGAAGGGGAGAGAACTTAACTAAGTTTTTTTTTGCATTTTTTGCAAATCTATTTTTTTGCATCTATTGAACTACTTCCCAACACATATTAAGCAAATGAACCAGCACATTGCAGTGGCTCATCTGCAGCTGTGTATATCTGGCTTGTGTCTGCTGGGACTGCAGTTCCTGGCACAAGTGTTGCTACTATAGCTGTTGCCATTACTGTAGCTATGAGGGTTTTCTGTATCTCTTCAGCAACTAGAGATGTTCCAGGAATGCAGACTGTTACATAAAACATATTAGAAATGGATGTAAATGGAGAAGGACAAAGAACAAGGAGGAGGAAAAGAATGGAATTACTCTTTGTAAATTTGACAGTTTACAATGTCGTATATTAGATCCACACTCCCAACATTGTATGTTATATCTTGGGCTTGGTAAAATTTCAGTTCTGCTCCTAAAATGTGCAGTAGGTCACAGTGACATCATGGCATGGTAGTTCCTGTTAATCATTCTCTGACTTTGATGTCTGCAAAGCCTTGTGATTTTCTCCTGCTTTTTTCTCATTGCCACCATGAGTTTTAAAATCAGATTAATCTCATTCACAGAAGTGTACTTGCTACCATTTAGATTATTTGGGAGAATGCTATCTTCCACAGCATTCTTCTGGAGAAGCTGGTAGGTCGTGGCTTGGGCAGGTGTTCCCTTCGCTGGTTAAAAAACTGGCTGGACAGCCGGTCCCAGAGAGTGGTGTTGAATGGAATCAAATTCAACTGGTGACTAGTCACAAGTTATGTTCCTCAGGAGTCATAATTAGGGCTTGTCCTGTTAAATATTTTTATTGATGATCTGGATGAGGGGATTGAGTGTACAGTTGTGCACTCAGTTATACACAGTTGTTCAGTAAGTTTGAAGAAGACAAGAAGATGCCAAGCTGAGAGGAAATCTTGATATGCCTGAGAAGGCCCTACAGAGGGATCTGGACAAGCTGGATAGATGGATACTAGGAAAAATTTCTTCTCAGAATGAGTGGTGAGGTACTGGAACAGGCTGCCCAGGGAGACGGTGGTGTTACCATCCCTGGAGTTCAAGAAAAATGGGGATGTGATATTTAAGGACATTATTTAGTGGGCATGCTGGTGATTGGTTGACAGTTGGAGTAGATTAGACTTAGAGGTCTTTTTCGACTTTAATGGTCATATGATTCTATGATTTGGGTTATAAACTTCACACTATCGAGAGCTGTGGCCATTTTTCCTCTCTTTGCAGGATTGTGTGATACATGAATGCCTTATGCATGTAGGGATTCTACCAACCTCATCATCACATAGTTCCCCCATTCACACTGTAGCTACATCTTTCTAAATACCATTTAATTCTACTCATCCAACTCATTTTTACTGGGTTATCCAGCAATAATGAGCTAAGAGCACATTGCAATAGGCTTGCCCATGGTATTCTATGGGACCTAATTAGTGTATGTATCTCAATTTTCTCATTTTCGAACATACTTGCTTCATTCCATCTGCTTAGTACTGATCACAGAAGATTTGTTCTTTAACTGCTCATACTGATCTGCCAAAAGATTCCAAAAAGTGATCCTTTTGAAAATGAAAAACATGACTTTAAAAGATGGGGATGAGCCAATATAATACTCATATTTTCCTTGGCAAAAATAAAACGAGATGTATCATCCAGAGTTATACAGAATAAGAATAGCATGGAAAATCAGTAGTCTTCCTTAGACAGAAAACTTGGTGTTATTTTTATGTAAATAACTTAATGGTTACTTGACTTTTGACAGGATGGATATTGTTAATGTATTTTCAGCATTGTTAGTTTCAAAGTAGTAAAATGTTTACTGAAAAGTATTACATGTGTAGGTGCTTATTTGAGAACCGTATCAATATTTTCTCATAGCTGAAAGACTGACGACTGATGACACAGAAGTGCACGAGACAGAAAGTGAGAACGTTTCATAAGTTTTAATGAATGTGACTGCATGTATCCTGATTTCTGTAATGCAGTCTCCCGTGCAGTAGTGAGAAGGAATTTTCAAAGGGCCAAGTTGTTTATCGCCGTATGATGCTATTCTTTCCCTCTACTGAGGATCATTCTTTTTTTTCAGCAAAATATTTTAAGAGTAACTAATAAAGAACAGGTTCATACAAACAGATCAGTAACAGTAATGAATGTTGAAGTATGAAAGATTTATGTAAACAACAAAAAATGTTAATACGATCATGCATATAATTTCCTCTATTGTAGTCCAAACAGTTGAGTTTTTTAGAGTATATTGTTTATACGGCTACTTTTTCATGCAGTAATGTAGACGGTTGAAACTCTGGAGGTAGCTATGGCCAAATATAACTCATTTAATGAAAAGAGAAAGAGTCAAAAATTCTTTAGAGTACCAGCGTAACTAAGCAACATACTGCAATGAGAAATCAGTAATGACAACCAATTATGAATGAAATACTCATGTGCGTCAAGCTCTGAAAACTGGCTTTCCATCTCTGTCATCTGGCATTTCGAAAAATTAAGGGGAAAAAGTGAGCTAGAATTTAATATACATAACAAAGGATTCCTAGCACACTGTAGAAAATGAAAGCTTAATGTTGGTGGGATCCAAGCACAAATAAAAGAATATTACTGTAAAGGATGACTTGGAGTGAGAGTAATATAGCACCTTTACTGTCACAGACTATAATGGCAATGTAAAAAGTCTCACTAGACATCAGTAAACCTCTGTGAATATCCTCAGAAATTACTATTTTACAATAGCAGACCTATCCTTACAGACGCCTTTCATGTTTTACCTAAATTTCTGTGTAGTACTGAAATCCATTTATGGTAATTTTGCTTAATTTTATGAGTAACCTTACAATCCTTTGATTCTGTCTACATTCTTGGGCAGAGTATCTGACACAGTGGCTCTTTTCCTGTGTTATCACTTATTGAAACCTCTATCCAAGTGAAGTGTTAATAAATAAAAGAAGGAAAGTACCACCAATGTGTTTTCAATTACAGTTACGTCTTAAATCTTTGACTCATTATTGACAGCAAAATTCAGAATGAATGAGAACAACTATAGCAGCTGTAAGAACTGGAAATTTGTTCCTTATTATATCTAATAAGTTGTGCTTTAGTTTTAACTTACGATCTTAGTGACCAAGGAGGACAATGCCTCCCAAAATGTCTTAATCTTTATCCTCCTCTCAGAACATTCATTAACTCTCTCCAGCCATCTCCTACAGTCACTTATATCATGTCTCTTTCGTTTGCAATAACCCTGTAGCACCTATAAATGTATACCGAACAGCAGGATAGGATAAAGGAAAGGACATTAGAGTAGGTGTGGTATTATAATTAAGCTGTCCTATTAGTGGTCTACAGTGGCATAATGAAGGTTCTAAATCTCTGCTTTTATTATTATTTTTTCATCTGATCTGAGAGTTGCTGGAAACAGAAATTTTAATTTACAACACAAACAAGTGTGTGACACTTTAGAACAATATGATTTATTCAACTAGTTTATAGCTTCACTATGGCCTCTGGTTAAATTATATCATACTGGGGTTCAGTACTCAACCTAGTCTATAGTGAGTAGCTGCTAGAAGGAGTTACCCCATCTATTTTCTGGATGCAAGACAGTATCACAGTTGTTGTTTATTACAGATTTCAGCACTGGGAAGGAATATACAACAGCTGGATATCATTGGAGCTTCTGAATTCCACAGCGAAAATAAATTATTTTGTCTTCACAGTATGGAAATAGACTTGCCAAGATATTATTGTGATGCACATCCTTGAAATATGATGCATATTTTATATCACCCTATGCTACGGGCAGTCAGCCTGCAAGTTAAAATCAGAAAGAAAGCCAGAAATGATGTACCACACCCTAAAGTCAAGACAACACCATCACAAACATGCCCCAGAAGACCTTAAGTTAATTTGTTCCTTCTCTTCCCACTTGAAAATTAAACTCATTTTTTCTATCAGACGGATACAGAAATAATTTCTATATGGGTTCCTCTGACTTTAGTACTTAAGTAATTGTCATTGATTAATTAAATTCTTCACCTCAATATCTCAGCCATAAGATGGAAGTACTGCCGTCTCTCTGAATCACTCAACAGATAGTAAGATAACTTGCTATGGCATACGTTAACTCTCTGTGTCAGATGAATATGTAACGGAATATTGCAAATTAAATACACATAGATAAAGTGTCAGAATCAGAGCTATACCTCAGATCTCAGCTCTTCAGACACGAGGCATGTAGAACATTTTTGTTTAATGAGAAAAATAAAATGTGAAATGACACTACTAGCATTTGAACTGACTTTCTCAGTAGACATTGTATCTCTCATCCTTTGGCTGTGCTGTTTAATATGTTCATATGCACTGGCCATTTCCCAAGGGCTTGGAAACCAGCTGATATAATGTTCAGCTAAACCTTGGCTTTTGAGCAAACAGAAAGCCAATTTCTTCCAAAAGTAAAGAAAATAATAAAAACATGAGATAAGCCAAACACCCAAAAATATGCCAGACAGCTGGAGAACTGTTTTGGCTATTAGCTTGCAAACACCAAGGTGATATGTTAGCTTACAGGTTACTCAAATTTACCTTCTGTTGTATATATGGAACACCATGGGCCTCTGAAGCAGTGTGTACAATAATATTTACAGCTTTTCAAAACAAGCTTCTCCAGTGCAGTTTTTTTTTTTTTAATCCACAGTCTGAGGCCCTCTTCCTCTCTTTTTCCACTGTACAAGACAACAAAAACTGGGTTCCAGACCAGAAAAATTTCAAGCAGCAAAAAAGATGGCAATGACAGAACCCAGACAATATCCATGTCCAACAAATTATTTTTCTAGTCTAATGGGAAAAACTAATGGGAAGGTTCTTGGCCAAAAGTGTGAAGTTTGACCTACACTGGATCTCCCCCTTTGATTTTCTATCTTCATTTGAAGTGTGGTGGGATATTCCATCATTTCCAAATCAAGACTCAGTTCTTAGATTGTTATCTAAGTTATTTAAGATATTTTGAGTAGACACTAGGCTTTTCCTTTTGATTTGCACTATCGCTAATAAAATAAATTTCAATCTGTCTGTGCTACTAGGAATTGATATAGTTACAAAGAAATGAAACAAGATTCCAAAACAACATGAATAAATTGATACCTGAAGTTGGTGATATATTAAAGAGATTAACTTGAAACTAAAGATCCTTTTATGATACTGTGAGCATTGCTACCAAATGCAAAGACATGGGGACATCATCCATAACATCAACAAACAATAAAACTGTTACTGCAATTACAGGAAGAAAACCAAAGCATTCATGTAGCCTTCCTTGTTAATGAGTACATGATGCAATGTTCTTTAGGATTATTGATTTGTTGAAAGCAAATGGACACTGTACTTTAAATAAGTATAAATCAATATATATAATTCTTTAGGACAAAATCTCAACTCTGATATTATAAGTGTAAATTCCAGATCTTAAGGTTGAATAAAGACACATAAGAAGATTAGCCAGCTCTGTCAAATCAATTTTCAACTCAGCAACACTCAGAGATCCAGATGTTGTTTGTTTTTTTTTATTTCTGGATACTGCATTGCTTTTAACTAAATATTTTCTTGTGCCCTGTAGCTTTTGACAGACTTGTGTTATCTCCTGTGTAAAAACCCTAGAGTGCATTAGAAAAGCCAACTTCAATATTAAATTAAACTTAAGAATAACTCTTCTCTAAAATTCTTGAAGTTGTGCAGAATATGACTGTTTCTATCTTCTGCTGCATAAGTAAAATATATATATATATCATTTTGAATTGCTATCCTTTTCATTGTATTTACTGTCCTGTGGGACATTTAAAATATGTTTTAAATGGTGTTATACTGCATGCCATCAATAACTGATTATGTTCCTATTCTCTGTATCTCCTTCCAAATTCATGTTCAAATCTTTTGTTATCAAAAATATACCAACAGAATCCAAGATTTCATTAATATTTTAGACAGAAGAATCCTTGTTCCAGTTGTCAAATTCTACAGTCTGGAGTCAGTAGCCTCTTAAATTCTGTGTCCTACAAATTCTCTGCAGGACTGACCCATGGAAAGAAACAGATGCAAGTTGCTTTTTACGGATGCAGAATACCTTTGAAGCAAAGGTATCTGACACCTGTTGGTGACAAAACAGCTTGTACACTTTCTCAAAGTCCAGGCTTACTGCAAACCTTATATGTAAGGTCATTCCTAAGTATTTTTAAGTTTCTGCTCAGAAATACTTACAATCTGTTATGTGTTAAGACAGCATATGTGACACATTGCGTTACTGGAGTCTCATTGTCCAGTCTGGGCTAGCTACAGTTCCCAAATGGAGCTATGAAAAAACATTGAGTTTGCAATACACACCAGAGCTGTAGATCTTGCCGCATTCAACAGAGGGAGAGACATGAATTAGCCCAGTGCCAAATGTTTTACTGCTATGTCTCCTAGCTGATTATTGTCTAATAAAGGTGTGGTTCCCACTGCATGTGAAACTAGTGAAAATAGGCTGTTAGCCTTTCTGCTTGTCTTTAGGAACAAGAATCAAACATACAAATACTCTATGTTTTACCCAGTAACTAGACATGAATTGAGAGAATAATATTCTAATTACTATGTTTATGTGACCCATGGGCTGCACAATCACAGAATCATTTAGTTTGGAAAATACTTTCAAGATCCTGAAGTCCAAATGTCAAAAGTGCCACTACTAAAGCATGTCCCTTAGTGCCATGTCCACACATCTCTTAATACTCCCAGGGAGGGAGATTCCAGCAGCTCCATAGGAAGGCTATTATAATGCTTGTCCAGCCTCTCCATGAAAAAATTCTTCCTGCTATCCAATCTAAACCTCCCCTGTGTGACTTGAGACCTTTTCCTCAAGTCCTGTCACTTATCACCTGAGAAAAGAGATCAATATGCTCCTTGCTGCAATCTCCTTTCAGGTCATTATAGAGAGCAATGAGGTCTCACTTCAACCTTCTCTGTACTAAACAACTCCAATTCCCTCAGCTGCTCCTCATAAAATTCGTTTCCTTGTTCTTTCACCAATTCTGCAGGTCTTCTCTGTGCATGCTCAAGCAACTTCATATCCTTCTTGAAATGAGGTACGTCAAACTGAGTGTAGTACAGATGTGGTCTCATCAGTGCTGAATGCAGAGGTGCAGACACTTCCCTAGTCCTGCCTTGTTCCTTCCAATATTTCTGATAAGACCATGTTGCCATCGGCCTTAGCCATACTGCTGGCTCTTGTTCATCTGACTGCTGACCAACACTTACAGGTCCTTTTGTGCTCTTCTAGCCTATACTGCTGTATTGGGTTGCTATGACCCAAGTGCAGGAGCCTTTCTGAGTTACTACAAAGTACTGTAAGAGGGGACGGTGGGATTCGTGTTCTCATCTTCTCTTGGGCGGCTGAACACAGAGCTTGCTCAAGCTTTCTTACTTCCTCGCTGAGAAGGGCTCTGTTTAAAGAATCCTCATGGCTTCAACTTGCAAGCAGTTGAAACACAGCCAGCACAGTTCTTCAAAAGTCATTATTTAAAAATAGTCTGTGGGAAAGCCCCAAACAAAACAATTTTTTTTTAATTTGTAATATCTGTTGTTTGGAACAGAGATGATAGCAGCTGGTACAGAAAGTGCCTCAGAGGATCTGACTTGAAGATTACGTTCTTATTACACAGCTTTGAAATCTGTGTTACTTTGGGTTGGAAAATAAAAAGGTGAGGCAACAATGTTTATTTAGGACCAGATTCTACCATTCTAACTCACATTTATGAATATGTTCATATTTCCACTGGAGAATAGGTTTGCAAACTGCACAGGCTGCATCACTCATAGCAGTGCTTTTGCCACAAATTAGGCATGAGATTCTCACTGCACTCTACTAGGTAGGTTGGCTTGTACATCCAGGGTCACACTAATTTTTTTGCAGGTCTTGAGAAGAATACTGCTGCTACCTAAGTACCAGGGCTGAGCAGTTTGCCTCTCCTTCCACTTCCAACTCCCATGTTGGCAAGGGCACAAAGGGTACAGAAAGTTCTTGGCATAAACTTATTCCCAGCCCCTCCCTGCAGCCTGCTATTTTTTGGCTGCAGTACCACAGTTATAACTATCTATCCCATGCTCATTAGGCATGGCTAAACTGATGTTCTACAAGCAAAAAGTGAAATGCTCCTCAAAAATGGAAATTTAAGTTTTCTGTTTTTGTTTAACAAGAGAGGGGGGAATGGAGGGATCCGAGAAGAAGTTCCTTAACTTTTCATCTAGGCTTTACTTATAAAGTGCATAAAATCTTCAAAATTAATTTAGCAAGCTCTGGTGAGAGGCAGGCCAAGCATTTATTGATTCCTTCTGCATGGACAACAGCAGTGCTAATAAAGAAAATACTTTACACATTTAAGAAAATTGAAGCAGATAAGATAATTGTCTTAATTGTATAGGTAGTATTCAGAGCAATAATGAACCTAGAACAAATGACTATCCTTAACAACTCCAACAACATCATTTAAAGGTAAAAAAAATATTTTTGCTTTGTAGAAACTGTACCTGTAAAGAAGAGAATGAGTTGGACAGGAGAAAAATTCTAAAAATAGAAGAAGATGCATGATGTTCTGGTGACCTTCATCAGATAAAGAGTTCTCTAAAAAGTTCCTTAAATTTCTCAAGTACTAAAGCTCGCATGCTTTACTCAAATGATCTGAAAGCCTCTGAAACTAAAAGATGCAAAGTGACAAAAAACAAACTATGTCACTCCTCATTTTATATGTACCTGATTTGGTCTGCAGCACATGAGGGGCTGGCCTTAGATCTGCAGATTATTGTGGCTCAGAAGCATTTTTTGTTGTTTTTTTTTACCCTGGAAAAATCACATGAAAACTAATATTGAAGCCAGAAATCTCTCTGATAACACAAAGAACTCAAAAGGAGAACTTGCGTATGTGCATTGGACTGTGAGCTTATTAAGATGCTTCATTTTCAAGAATCACACATTTTTGTGGCTCTATCTATATATCCATACTTTGATAGCTATTCTGTGTTTAAATGTTCATTTTCTCCACTAAGTTCATGTTAGGATTTGTTCCAAACACTTAAAAATAACTTCGACTTCAGTGGGGTTGTCAGAGGAAATTATTTCACAGAATCATAGGAGTTGGAAGGTTGGAAGGTTGGAAGGGACCTCTGGAGATCATCCAGTCCTACTCCCCTGCTAAAACAGGCTCCCACAGTAGGTTGCACAGGAACACATCCAGGTGGGTTTTAAATATCTCCAAAGAAGGAAATTCCACAACCTCTCTGGACATCTTGTTTCAGTGCTCTGTCACCCTCAGAGTAAAGAAGTTTTTTGCATGGTCTTATGGAACTTACTGCATTCCCATTTGTACCCATTGCCCCTTTTCCTCTTGCAGAGCACCACTGAAAAGAGCCTCGCTCCATCCACTTGACTCTTGCCCTTTAGATATTTATAAGCTTTGATAACATTCCCCCTCAGTCTTCTCCAGGCTGAGCAGTCCCAAGTCTCTCAGCTTTTCCTTGTACAACCCCTCATCATCTCTGTGGCCCTCTTTGCAAAGACTCTCTTTGCTAGTCTTTCCCTGTCTATCTTGAATTGAGGAGTTTAGAACTTGACACTGTACTCCAGATGTGGCCTCACCAGGGCAGAGGGGAAGGATCACCTACTTGACCTTCTGACCATGCTCTTTTTAATGCATCTCAGGACACTGTTCACCTTCTTGACCATAAAGACATACTGAAGGCTCATGGTCAATCTGTTGTTCACCAGAACACCCAGGTCCTACTCTGCTGACCTTTCCAGCAGATCAGCCGTGTACTGATGCATGCAGTTATTCCTCCCCAGGTGTAGGAATCTGCACTTACCCTCGTTGAACCTCACAGAAAAAAAAAAAGAAAGAAAAAAAAAGTCTGATATTTCACTCAGAGGATGGTGACGCACTGGAACAGGCTGGTAACAGACAGGTTGTGGATGTCCCATCCCTGGATGTATTTACTGCCAGGCTGGTCTAGTGGTTGGCAACCCTGCCCACTGCAGGAGGGTTGAAACTAGATGATCTCTGAGATTCTTTTCAACGCCGGCCATTCTATGATTTTATGATTTCATATTCACTCAAGATTTAATGGCCACTGATGGACTCATCACTCAGGAATTTTCCTAATCCTTTCTGGAACAGATACTTGAATCCCACATAAATTTGTTCCACAATTTATGTTTAGTGTGATATGCAGTTTAATTTGTTTGAAGCCTTTACATCATAATTTTACTAGATTCTCTTTATTTCTTCTGGATATAAATGAGAATGTAAGAAACATACCTTCTCTTGTCATTCAAGTTTTATGAGCATTCTGACTTTACATTCTTCTTGGTTTTCTTTCTTTCAAAACTGATGAAATTTTTCATACCTGTTCTAGATCTATGATTTCTGCAGAAACAGTACTATAAGTACTAAAAGTACTAAAAGACAAGTCTTGCACTTATTGTAATATCACACAAAATATTGAACATCCCTGAAAGTCCTTCTTTTTCAACTATCAGGATTAATAAAAACAGTAATGAGTAATGGATATTAAAAAATATTTTTGCAGTTCATTCTGTTACACTCTGCCTTGATTTCCATTTTTTTTCATGGTTCTTGAAATCGTATTTTTGCTTTTGCTTTAAATAACTTCAGAAACAGGACACTTTCTAGGTCATTCCAATGACAGTTTCTCCCAAAAAAGCTTGTTTACCTGGCGGACCTTATTCACCTTTCCACAACTACCTACTATCTCAATAAAAGGGGGAGCAAAAGCTAGGATTAAATCATTTTGGATGTGGTTTAATACAGGTTAATTTACCTAGGAAAACGGTGAGAGTGAAAAGGATGCAAGTGCAATCTATTTAACTCTGTTTCAGAGTAGACTTTTTTACTTGCAATATTAACAGGATCTTTTGATGTCCTTTTTTAATATTTTTCTTTTCATCTCTATTTACTTAAATACATGTGATGTAGGGTGTTCTAGTGGTTCTTTGAGACTGATTTAAAATCCAGTTTAAAGGTATAGCTGTTAAAATCATGATTCTTTGTATGGTTAGAAAAATTTTTCAAAGAGCTTTTCTCCATTTATCTACAGGCCTAAGGATCATATTATGCTCTGATCGAAAGCTTCTTCATGTGAATCCCTGCAGAAAGGCTTTCACCTCTGGGATTCAAAAATGAACACATTAAAAAATGGTGGTTCTCTTAATATTTTTGAATCAGATGCTGGAAGTAGAGGGCCTTGAAGTTAAGATGTTTGTTAAAATCTGGTAGGACTTTGTTTTACATCAACGATGCTGCTTTATAGAAAAACACAATTCCAATGAGAGCATTTTCATAAGGTTATTCACCATATGTCTCATGTTGTAAAGAATTTTCACAATACATTATCAAGCTGTTTGTCTGGGTGGCTGTTTATATTTCTCTAAGCCATTAGATTTTGCACACTGTTGGAGGCAAAAACCTAGACTTTTGTTGCTCTGTTCTAGTTGTCATTAAGTGTTGTCTTTTTTTTCAGAAATATGCTGTATTATGATAGAGGTTGCAATAATAGCACTAACTATGGTACTGACAAAAAAATTAAAAAAAAAATCTCCACGAACCAAAATTTACTCGACCTTACAAGTCCATAGAGATTTGTGGCATTTTATAAATGGATAAAACCAAACATGCAGATAATATCATCCTTACCAGTACTATAAAACAAAGCAGAACATACAGCTTGCAGTTGTTCCAAAGGCCATCAATTCCTTTTCAGATTTATTTTGCAAACCTGTTGAGTGCCACGAAGCGAGCAGGAACAAACCCAGGTCTTTTGCTGGAAAACTGGCTGGAGGCTTCCTGTTATTCAGCTCTAATTTTCTCAGAAGCTATTGTCCAGAGGACCACAAAAATCTCTCGAAGACGCTCTGTTTCTCTTAACTGCATCATATATTTTGGAGAACCGTTCAAGAATCTCTGCAACTGCAAAGTACTTTAGGCTTTCTGAGATCTTGATAGTATGCATTAGTTGTTAGGTGAGTCTAGATTTTTCTATGCCTAGATCTTTTAATAGGCACAAAGGCCATTCAGCAGTAGTCTATATATAAGAGAAACCAGATCCATAAAAAGAAATAGATTACTGCTTTATTACATATACTATTTATACAGGATGTATGACTTCACTGATGGTTTTTGGTCAACTTTTTAGATAGAATTTATGCTCCTTTAAACTTTCTAGTTGACTATTAAAGACTTGAGTTAAAATATTACCGTATGTGAGCACATAGTACTTATACTTTCTAACTTCACAAAGTATGCAGTTGTATCACTCACCTTTATTTTTGCTTGAGAAGCTACAGTCACTACTCGGCACAGTAGCTCATGCTTTTCACCCACGCTTTCCAAAGATTTTTGTAAGGAATCCATCAATGTGGTTTCAAGCAGTAATGTAGTGGTAAAAGATTGCTCCCAACTTATTGCATCATTTCATCCAACTGTATTCTCTAGAGAAGGTCTTGTGTTTAAAAACAAGATTTTCATACAAGTTCCTCATATATTTAAGACCAAGACAACAAAATGTGCTTGTTTCTGATTCTGATAATAGTACTAAATGATGCTGAGTTGGCATATACATACATTTATCACTCATATTTAACCATCAAAGGATTAGTAGAGGTTTGTTTGGGCTACAGTCAAACAATG
This sequence comes from Meleagris gallopavo, assembly GCF_905368555.1. NCBI lineage: Eukaryota > Metazoa > Chordata > Aves > Galliformes > Phasianidae > Meleagris > Meleagris gallopavo. The sequence goes on along the minus strand of NC_139406.1, from coordinate 63,821,935 downwards.
TACTGCTTTACTATTACTAACTTCACTATTTCTGAAAATTGGTAGAGTTTTCAGTGCAAGAATATTTTCTGTTACGGACCAGAGAAGAAGAATATACAAGAATTTTGTCATTTCCCAGGCAAAACTTTTTTTTTTTTTTTTTTTTTTTTGGTGTTGTCATTTGGTTTTTGGTGTGAGTTATTTGTTTTCTTTCCTAAATTAAGAACCTGAGCTCCATTGCTGCAAAGTGGTACATCTGAGAAATACAGAAACATAGAACGGTTTGCATTGGAAGGGACCTCAATCATCTAGATCCAAACACCTGCCATGGGCAGCCTTGCTACCCACTAAATCACGCTCTATATCAGGTTGCCCAAGGCCCATAAAGAATAGAGAACCTGTTTCAGAATAGCGACCCCAATCTGGCACCCAAAATTCAGAGGGGCTATCATTCTTCATAATAATGAACCAAATATCAGTGGGAAAATCTCTGATGGATTTCTGTGTTTTATTTTTGTGGGAAAAAGTGAATAGAAACTTATGAACGAGGAGAAAATGCTGAAAATGCTTCAGTTTTTGCTTTCCTCAGGTCACCAAATTGTAGGTATGTTTATTTTTTTCAGGTGAAAGATGCAAGCAACACTTCAATTTTACTTCATTTGATGCTTGTTTTGGATTATACACTCTTTGGAGTGTTCTTCAGAGATGATACTCACAGAACATAGAGGTTTTTGTAACAATAATAGTGCTTTCAAAATATGTGGAGATTCTGATAGTCTAAATCTCTCTGAATAAACTGTGACTTTTGTGTTAAACAGAACAATCTGATACCAGTAACAAAATTGCTGATCTTTTTGTTTTACTGTGATTGGGTAAAATAAATTATTCTAGTTCTCCCAGAGTCATTTTTGGCTTATTTCACATTCTAGAAAAACATACCAAAAAATTTTAAAGTTGAGATAACAAACACTTTGACAGGAACATAATTTGATAGACCTGGTGTCAGTAATGTTGCTTCTCAGATCTGTTATGAAGAAAAGGTGTTGATTGTGAGATAGGCAAGGGTACTGTGGGCCTCTGACTGATCAAGTGATTTAAGCAGTTCTTCAACAGAGACAGGATTAGTGTGGAGCATGGGTTATAATGGAAGTCTCAGATGTGCTTGGTCAATAAGCTTTGCCTTAAACTGCACTAGGAGTTCTGCATTATCCAAAGTAGTTAGCAGGGGAGAAAGAAAATATTGTTTCTCTAAATCTACAGCAGTGTTTACGTTTGTTTAGTGTTTTAGGTCGCCTGATTTTGTTTAAAAATTACAAAATCAAAATCTGCCATAGAGTAAAGAGGCAGCACTTACTTCCTTTCTGTTGCTGGTTGCTAATATAAAAACTGTGAGCGTCATGTTTAAAGGACATTGTTTGAAATAATATGGATGGATGGTTTTCTGCTAGGAACCTCTAAATCTGTTATCTGTTATAAATCCAGTTATAAACTATCAGATACTCATAGCAAGGCTAACAATCTTTCTGAATGCTGAAGTGAATGCAGATACGCTGTGTCAGCTACAGATACTACTTCATAATAATAAGAAAAAAAAAATGCAAACTAAAGGAATATTTCTAAGACTACCGTTGATTATGGGAAGCCAAAAAGCCCCTAACAAAGGTATATGTGTATTATTTGCTTTAAACTGGTGATGGTTGGAATCTAGCCTATACAAAAAGCCTAGTTCTGAAAACACACTGGCTTTACAATTGAGAAAGAAATGCAGGCACTTGAAAAAATGGAAGAAAATTATTTAAAAAATAGTCCTGTTCCTTATTAATCCATAAATGGATATTCTGCAAAGCATAACCTGATCTCACCTCTTTTCTTTATGAAGTGGATTGATGCTGTAACTGGTCTAAACCCATTTCTGGAAAGTGCAACAAGTGTTATACAGAAGTAAAAGAAATGTGATGGAGCCAGGGAAAGAAAATGTGAAAGACCAATGGAAAATCAGTGGGAAGTAAGACAAACTGAAAACTAGATCCTTTGGCTGACCACCAAGGGCTCCTTTGGACTGCTGTTAGAAGACTGAGTACTATTCTGAGTTATTTTCCACTGATCCACTGCACTTGATATTGTATGAGATGCATATTTTCTTCCACTTCAACTTGTGATGAAAATTTACAGATGAAAATAACTGGTTACTGCTTTAGTAAAACCTAGAAAGATCATCACACTGTTTCAGTTGAAATCCTTTCCTTATTTCCTGTGTCTTTGTATACAGGGAATTCTAATTTCATGTCAGATTACATAAACTATAATGCTACAAGTGATGACCTAGGAGCTTAAAGATTTTATTAAGTAATATAAATACATTTTATAGTATAGTATAAGCATAGTATATATAAGTATAGTATATATAAGTATATACTATATATATAGTATATATAAGTATAGCAGTATAATAGTGTTGGAATTATAGGAGTCTGGCATATTGTAAATATGCACTGTAGTATTCAATTTTATACTATTTTATGTCCTTCATGAGAGAGCTTAGTAATCATGCTGAATGTCAGAGTAACTTAAGCACTTTCAAGCTCCTCTATCAGAGAAAAGAACATAATTGTTAGGCTTCTCATTATTTCAGCTTTCTTTTATGTCTCACTGTTCAGCTACAAGTAAAAGCATAATTCAGTTAGCCATTTTGTTTGTGCCTTATTTTAAGAATATTTGCAAATAATATTTGCAATATTGCAAGCGTTTTGCAATATGAAAAATTGCATACTTGTTATAGAAATGTATCTGACCAAGGCATTTAGCTTGGCTACTGAATGGTTAGTCTGTAATAATTTTTTGGCTGTAGAGTAGCAATTAGTGATGTCACAAGGTCAAGATCAAATTACGAGACATTGTAGCTATCATGTGTGAAAGTCAATTGATTAACTATTTCCATGTGTTTTGAGTTGGTTTTTCTCTCTATAATAACATACCAAAATGTTTAATAAAATCCCTGGTCAGATTTTAGCATTACGGTTTTGGTGGCTGTATTACCATATTTCACATATATTTGGGTTTTAGATTAACTGCTTGGGACTGCCTGGAGCAATGATTATTTTCCAGTAGGCCAATCTTCTGCCACTCAAATTCAATGTGCTGTGTACTGGACATGGCTTTAAATGTTACAGCTGACATTTATGTTTCAACAAATCATCATAGTCATTGTAATTAGATTACAACAGCTATATAAATCTATGGCTTGACTATAAACTATTTTTTCACTTTTTTCTCTTTTTTTTTTTTTTTCCTCCTTTGAATTCAGATATGAAGCTTCCAAACATATTATTTTCCTTCTCCTGAACTGACCTGCCAGTAAGCAGCTTGGCAGATTACTGAGACCAAAAAAGCTGCATGCATCTTAGCAGTTCATGAGTCTTCTACCAGTAATAACACTTCCCTTTCTTATTAGCAAATTCTGACTTGATATTGAGACAGATGTCAAATTTTAGTATGTTTCCACATTAAATTCTCACTATTATTTCATTTTCTGGTAGTCATTTTGAATGAAAGTATGGTCTTGCTTTACACATGTAAACATGAAAGTCATATCTGAATTGTGCAGGTATTGTATTTACTTTTAGATAAACACTCTGTGCTGTAAGAACAAATGAGAGCAGTGTAATTCATTATAAAGACTGTAATTACCCTGCAGAAGGAGCAGGTGTAAACTGTGAGAGCATGTATTATGTAGCTATGACATATGAATATTGTTCAAAAGGAAATAAATATTTTTCAACAATACTTAATGAGTTTTTTCTCTGCCTTGGGCAAGATCTTGTAAACAATGTTATAATGTCTCAAGCTTAATATTTTTAAAAATGCATGGTCTGATAAATTTTAGATTTGATTATTATTGTTTTAATTTGGTGTCATGACTGTAACTGCGTTCATAAACCACAATGATTTGAATAAATCTATCTTGGTTTGCTATATTTACTATTGTGTTCCTATGTTGTTGAAAAAAGTTTGTGTGTTTGTTTTACATCTATGGTCAGGTACTATCTTGAAGGGAATAAGTGGGCAGCATCCCTAAACTGCAGTCTTAATTGCTTTCAACAATTGATTTCATAGGGAACTTGAAGTTTTGCTTTCATGCATAGATACCAACATGCATATTTCCGTATATGCAATTACTAGAATATGTTGTGGTCATAGGCTATTTCTTCAAAACTCTGTAATAAATAGAAGTTTCATATAATAATCCACAAATTTCGAAAAGGGTTCTGCTAAAAGCCAAAGCCTGAAACAATCCAGCCCCAAAAATGCTGTGCATTTTTGTGGAATCAGGCTAGCTTATACAACATGGGAATTATTAGAATTTTTTCTTTCTTTCTCTCTTTCTCTCTCAATTCTTTTTCTTTTCATTTTAGTTAGTGAAACTAACAGTTCAAAAAGATTCTGAAATTCTTCTAGGCTGCAGAAGATGATTGGAAAGTGTTATATCTGCTGTTGGGATTCATTCATAGAATATTTGTAATTCATTCAGAATTCTTAGCTAACAAGTACCCTGAATTTGTTGATTACACTATTCTTTTCTTATGTTTATTTTCTTTCTACATTCTCATTCCATTGTTATTGATTTCCTTGATTTTATTTAGAATTTGTGTTGTTCCTACTGCCTACATAAGCATTTTATTCAATATGCTCCTAAGAAATTTCTTCCTGCATAAAGCTCTGGCAGAAAGAAGCTGAAAAGCTATCAATTTTCAACTCTACAACCCCATGTCAGCTCAAGTATTTTATCTTCAAATTGCATCTTCTATCCACTCCCTAGGTAGACACACGTTGCTCATGGATGCAGAATTATATATTTTTCTGTTTAATCTGGTGATCTTTTCAAATTATTTTTATGTCAGAGATAGCTTCCTCAGCACTGAGCTAGCTGAAAGATTGCCTTATTTGCTTCTGTCTTATTCAGTGACAGTCTGAGTCCTTCAAAAGAAACTGAAATTTAGAAAGAAGAGAGAACAATGCTCACCTCAGTACCTGACATTAATTCAGTGACTGGTCTTGATTTTAAGTAATATGGACAATTGCAGAGGACCCAGACGTGAAAAGATTCAATGACACAAGGATAAACTCTCTTCAGAACAGTACTGTTTTGTTGGAGGTCTGAGCTTTTCTTGTGGTTTTAAGACAGGGCAAGTCTCAAATGTAGAGTCAGACACAGAAAAACACAGGTGATTGTAGCCATACTGTTTCTCTAATTTATTCAATAGACTGGTGTATCCTTGATGCCAAACATCTTAACAATTATGGGTTAGATCTGACTACAGAAGGCAATACTGGTGGTTATAGTACTGGTGGTTAAATACAATATACTTCATATCACTCATTCACAGCTCTCTCAGTGATCTGGATTCCATTTACACCTTAACAGATAATAGAATCACCAGATCCCGAGAAAGGACAAACCATTCCATACTATTTCAGATACAATACAAATTTCTCAAATGAAAAAGTTTTAAAAAATTACAATTCCCTGTTCATTGCTGGCTGATACCCAACAGTTGAACCAATCTAGTTGTCCCTCTGAGTACTCCAGAAAAGTTCATATAAATCCACTTTAATACTTTTGATAGCCTCCTAACATCACTGGGAATAACTTATCTTTGATGTCTCATCAGGCATTGGCAGAATTTCAGCACCTTAGTGGAGGCTATTAGTTATCTTGTTTGGGTTACTTTTTCCATTTTGCAATTCATAGAAATAATATCAAGTGGAAAAGTAAGAAGTATATCCTGTTTGGTGAATCATTGTTTCACATCTTTGGCATGTGTATAACAGATATTATATTTAAACTGGAGCTATTTTAGAACAAAGTTTTTCATTAAAGCTTCCAGTTTTTGGTGTTCACATACTGAGTCTTACTCCCACATGTCAATTAAGAAACTTCTCTGTGAAGCCTGGAAAAAATGGTGGTTGGTGGCATCCTTAAGCCACAGAGTTGTTTAAATTGTCAAAAGACAGGTCCTCCTGTGGAGATCTTGAAAAACATCTTAGGGAAGGGAAAGAGCAGTAACAGATTGATGATGCCTGTTAGTAAGATATTCTGACAACTTTTTCCCATCCAGCTCTGAAATACATAAATGTGGGGACTGTGGACAGCAAAAAACGAGAAAACAAAGATGTGCAATATCTACTTAGAATAAATGAACTCAGTTCCCTTCAGTTTCAAATGATGAATGATTTAAACTTCATGAGAGTCTACATACTAAGTCATATTCTCACTCTCTCCCAGATGCTAGGCATTAGAGAACACCTTACCCTGAATTTCTTGTCATCACTTCAGAAAAGCAAAGTAAAACAAATACATAAGGGAAAGAGTAGGAAGACTTTTCCATTGATTTATCAGATGGGATTCTCCTCTGTTATTGTTTATCTTTTTTTTCCTCTCTTTCCTTGAATGCAGTCCTACTAATCTGGCTTTCTACTTCACTTTTTCACTCAGTTTCTCTCAGACAAAATTTGAGTTTCCAAAAATGAAGAATGCCAAGATTGTAGGTGATAGTGTTACTGAGTCAGCCTCCATGTACATTTTTAGAAGATGTAAGATTGTGATAAGAGATATGAGTGAATGCAAGAAGGAAGTTTAAAGTTTATCAGACATTCAAGTCAGTGTAGTAGAAGCCTGCAAGTTTACCATGTTATCCTTAGCAGTGTACTTTTTTTCAGGCAGGCAGTTCAGCTCAGTTTTACTATTTTTTATAAGAACTGACTCTTTAGCAGTGTTTGTTGTGATAGGACAAGGGGAAATAGTTTCAAATTGAGAGAGAGAAGATTTAGACTGGATATAAGAAAAAAGTTTTTTATGGTAAGGGTAGTGAGGCACTGGAACTAGTTGCCCTGGGAAGTGGTGGATGCTTTGCCCTTGGAGACATTCAAGGCCAGGCTGGATGGGGTTCTGAGCAACCTGATCTAGCTGTAGGTATTCACTGCAGGAGAATTGGACTAGATGATGTTAAGGGTTCCTTCCCTCTCAAAAATTTGAGATAAATTTGAAGCAAGGAAACAAAACAAAACAAACAAACAAAAAAAAAATCTATAGCTCTAATGTGATCACAAGGGCAAAGCATCTTTACTTCTATCATGTAAGTAGTAGGAAGAAATAAATGGTTATAAATATTTCATTGAGTGAGTTGTGAAGAATGCAACAACATAATGATAGTGCATTCAACTCCAATTTCATATGTGAACTTTCTTTGAAATTACGTCTTATCATATCAGACCATCAAGACTTTCTTGACTTTGCCTGAAAAAGATATTTATAATCTCTGAGTATGAGCTTCCAAATCACACCTTCCCCAAACTAATTTAGCAATACTGAAGAATTCCCCTGGAACAGAGTTGACATAGGTGACCACACAGGCAGACTAGTCTTTTGCACAGTGCAAGATCTTGCAGATCATAGAATCATAGAATAGCTTGGGTTGGAAGGGACCTCAAGGACCATAAAGCTCCAACCCCCTGCCGCAGACAGGGCCACCAACCTCCTATTTAATACCAGACCAGGCTGCCCAGGGCCCCACCCAGTCTGACCTTGAACACCTCCAGGGATGGGCATCCACAGCCTCTCTGGGCAGCCTGTTCCAGCATCTCACCACTCTCATATAGTAAAGAACTTCCCCCTGACATCCAACCTCTCTCAACTTAAAACCATTTCCCCTTGTCCTGCTGTTATCTACCCTTTCAAAGAGTTGACTCCCCTCCTGTTTGTAGGCTCCCTTTAGGTACTGAAAGGCTGCAATGACGCCACCCTGCAGCCTTCTCTTCTCTAGGCTGGACAAGTCCAGCTCTCTCAGCCTTTCTTTGTAGGGGAGGTGCTCCAGCCCTCTGATCATCTTTGTGGCTCTCCTCTGGACCCTCTACAACAGCTCCTTGTCTTTGTTGTTTCTTTCTTGATTAAAGGATGGATACAGAAACTGAGATATATTTTTTTAATTTTTTTATGTATCTTTATTAATTAACAAGCGTTTTAAAAGAAATGGGTAATTATGCTGTAAGCTAGCTACAGTGAGAATTTTCAATTTCAGATACTCTATTTAGATTTCAAATGTAATAGCCTTCCAAATGTTTATCTAAATATCTTAATTAGAATAAAAACATTCAGATAATAAGAATCCCCTGTCCATGACTCTGAAATAATTAATCTACTTCCCTCTTGCTGTATGCTAATCTTCAAGGTAATTCACACTCCAAAATCCTGTTTGGCTTTTGTATTCCTTTCACTGCACATCCACTGCACGCTTTTAAACACAGCTGTACACTAAAAAATTTGATCTTTGTATTATTGTTTAACTTAATTGAAGTTGTTCTTGGAAAAAATCATTTTCTTCCAAGATATTTTCTGTGTTCTGTGATGCTTTAATTTATTTGTTATCTATTTTATTCATTATTGTGATTTGTTTTCTTGAGCATTGCCTTGAGTGCCTTGGAGGGGTTGGAATTTGGTGGCTATGTAAATAAACTTACTATTGTTCCAGATGTTTTTCTCACTTGAGGGCCAAATTCTATTCACAATTAGACTAGGGAAATCCTGCTGCCTTCAGTGTGATTGGCACAGAAAAAAGAAAGCAGACAGTAACCTCAAGTCTCTTTTTGTAGTCATTTTTGTTTATCTCACAGATTTACCAGCTGTTATGTAAGACAGCATTCTAACTTTCGGAAGTTTCCAAAATCTGCTTCTATTAGAAAGAATGGTCTATCTTCTCTTGAGATATTTTACCTTTGCACCTTAATCTTCTCAATTATAGACCATTAGCAGTACTTGAGTTTCTAAGTCAGGCACTCAAACTCTGCAAGCTCACAAGCTGTACTAACAGAGAAGAAAAAGTCTGTTCTAGACATAAAAAGCAAGTAACTAAGATATACACCCTATTCACAAAGGGATAAAGTAGTGCTAAAAGGCTTATAATAAATCCATCCTAAAAATGCATTTTATTCATAAGCAAGACCTGAAAACACTCACCAAGGAGACAAATAGACAACTCACTATGAAGCTTTAAAAAGATCCTGTGGAAAATTTTATGTCCATTTTGATCTCTTCTGTGCAGCAATGTTGATTTTGCACTTTCATAGCAGCTAGAAATTTCTCTCTAAACAATAGTACCAAATAATCCCATTTAAAAAGACTTCCTCAAAAAGGGGAAGTGCCTGCCTCATAATGCTTCATCCAAGAGGTGAATTCTCAAATAAAATAGGAAAAAAAAATATCAGTTTCTTGCATACTGTATAAAATAATTTTGCATGGAGTGAATAACAGCAGTAATAATTCTAGTTTCTGATATGGTATTTTGCTATCTACATTTACATTAAAATTATTAAAAAAATAATTATTTTTATAAAAAATTATAACTTGATAAAGTTCTTTAAAAAGTTATGTAACTATTCTGATCTACTTTTTAACACTTTATATTCTTTCCTGAATGAATTCTACTATATCTGCATCTACAAACTGCTATGCTTATTTTTTTAAGTTTTTTTTAATGGCTTTCCATCAGCCATAATCAGAGATGAGACACCTGGCCAGAGAAAGTTTGATTTATTTGGTATAAGGCCCATGGGGCCTAATTTTTGAATCAAGTAGTTAGCTGGAGTTATACTCTTTCACAACCTCTCCTTGTTTAAATTGTCAGCTTCAACGTAACTCGCAGATAAAACATCAGGTAGGACTTCTTTATTGTCTGGGTGATGGAGTGCTGGCATAAGCTGCCCAGAGAGTGGAGTGTCCTCCTTGAAGACATTCAAAATCCACCTGGAGATGGTCCTGAGCAACCTCCACTAGGTATCCTTTGCTTGAGAGGTCCTTCCAACTTCAGGTATTCTGCAATTAAAATATAATATGAAAAAGTCTTATACCTCTCAGAGGCAGCTCTAAATTCCTGATGTTTTACCTTTCAGTATGTAAATGAAACCTCTGAAACTTTTAAACCAGGAGTTCAAACTCAAACAAAAGCATTTATGACAGCAACTAAAGCTGTCAGGAAACTTCAAGAGTGTACATTAATATGTTGTCCAGTAGAAACTTCTTTGTAAATGAAATTGATACATAATACATAAAAGGAATAATCCTAGAAATTAACTTTCTAGCAGAGAGTACTGACACGTGGAATAAATCACTGTTTGGGGAAAGATCTGAACAGTGTTGAAAGCATAATCCAGTAAGCTCATATCACATAGCTGAAGAGAGCAGAGATTACTGCAGTGGTCACTGTGATTGAAACAACAGCATACCTTCATTTTTACACTTATCTAAGACCACTGATACTCCTATAGTATCAGCACCAAATGACAGTATTTAAAAATAAGTTCTCAGGTAATATAAATATAGCAACCTGTTGATCACATAGGGAAGAGGGGCTACAGACACAGAGAGCAAATTCAAAGGAAAAGGAAGGAAGAAGACTCTGTTATACACTTTCTTCATTGTATCCTACACTGAAAACCTGTACTGCTTTTGTAGAAGTAGAGATGGGAGTGGCCTATTTAATAGAAAAACTACTTAGTAGTAAATAGTAGAGATATGGTAAAAGCAGGTTCAGGGACAGAACAGTTAGGAAAAATGTCTGTCAGAAATGAGTGTTTATTTATAGGTCTATTCGGGTCAGTATACTTTTGGTCATTAGCACTTTTAAAAACATTTTCTAAGTAACAAAGAAATAGAAAAAAAAAAAAAAAGCAGGACTTAAAAAGCAATTTAGCAGCTTGAGTGCGACCTACCTCATGGGAAGCTATTATGCTTTAAACAGCCCATCGTCCTGCATAAGCGTACAAAAGAAAAGTGCACATGTTTCCCATTTGAGGTTAATTACATAAAATTAAAGCAACTTCATGACCATCAGAGCTAATGTTTGGTTTCCAGTGCCTTCGTGTCTTGTGGTTGGCTGAATGCTTTACCAAACTAAACCAAGGTCATCCAGTAGAAAATAATTTTGACTAACAAGTGGGTTTGTCTGATGTCTGATAAACTTTAAACTCAAGTTCACACTCCCTGCATGGAGGTCATTCAAGCCTTTGACTCCTAGCTCATCTTGTTACTAGCATAAATTGACACATTGTTATGAACGATTCAGCACATGTAAAAGACAGGATTGGTAATGATTATTAATCACCCTGCACATAAAAATTCACTTACTGAGAAACATACTAGTTTACCAGCCTGACTCATTACAATGGAAATGGCATCCCTTATCTATGCCCCATACCAGCAATGTTGCAACTAGCAAATACTGCAAATACTGAATGTCTTTTCATTTTTTGTACATGTATTGAACATTATACATGGAAAAACAGTATGACACCAAACTAGTTTGCATGGGAAAAATACCTGGCATGCTACCAGTAATAAAATCTGCCAAAATATTTCTTTGTTTAAATTGGCCTAATGCTTTTCAGACTGTGATATCTTTGACTGAAGTCTCTGCCAAGGAGATTATGAAGTGGTGAGTTGTTTAAGAACACAGTATCTTGATTTGCTTTAGTAGGTTTATCTTTTGAAATATGGTAAAACTTTCTGAAAGTACACATTTAACTAGAACAAGCACATAACTACAATAAAGAGAATTCATAATTGTTCCTTGGGTCAATCATAATAAAAGTTTGGACAGCCTTGAGATAAACTCTAACAAGAAAGATAAGTCAGTCCAGGTTGATACTTTTCCTCTTTTTGATGAGTATTTGTTCAAAAGTAAATCCCATCCTCCCTACTTGTAAACATCGTAACATAGTTTCCCTGACTTAATGCAGAAAATTCTGCTCCATTAAACTTGAAAATTGCTCAGATTAGAATGTTTTCCATGAATATGTGCATGTTTTAAATCATGTCTAACTCTTTTTTTTTTCCTCAGGAATTTAAAGACCAAACTGTAGCAATAATTTATAGAGTTCAGACAGACTGCAGGGCTTTTTTTTTTTCAATTAATTCATTCTAATTAAGGAGGAAATATTAATCAGTGTTATCACACTATGTTATCATTAATACTGCAAGCATTTTAGTGCTAATGCATTTATTCAGTTATACTGTGAATGGGAGCAATTAAATATTTGGTGATTTTAGCTTCCACTGATGAGAAATGAGAAGTCTGCAAGTAGAATGAGGGCTGAATGCAAGCAGTTGAGGGGGAATAGATTTTCCTCATATATAATTTTACAATTTAATTAATTATTATTTCATTAACAATATTGCAGTTATAATCAATTATATTAAATATATCCATGTATAATAACATCATACATTGAGAATATTTCAGTATTCAGAGTTCACACGTATGGACAAATGTTCCAACAACACAAAATCTAATTTATTAGGCTTTAGTAATTAATATCGGGTTTTTTTTAACATTTAACAGTTTCATGGCATAAATGTATTAAGGAGCTCTTTTCTCAGGGTGAAAAGTGTCTGAACCCCAAGCTGAAGAACTGGCTCTATATCCTGCAATGCTCAGTGAAACAGTTCCTGTGGACTTATCGTGTTTGATGAGTAGCTGCAGACTGAGCCGTACACCACAGTGATGATAAACCTAGTTTAGATAGCAGCACGTAACTTTGAGAACCACCAGAACTGTAGGAGCTGTGCTAGAAAGGGACTCAGCTACAAGGCATAATAGGACACAAATGGCCAAAATGTGTTGATCAAGACTATTGCATAAGAGACAGCCTTTTTCCATTCAAGAGCAAAGGTAAACTTTTCAAAAGCCAATGATTCCCATGCATGCAGGTAATCAATAGGAGACGTCATTCAGCTTTTGAATATGTCTTCAGAACATATTAGCACTTAATTTGAGACTTTTCTGAAGGATTCCAAAATACATGACAAATGTTTTATGGTGCCAGTGAGAAATTTTAAACACTAATCTCTTCTTAATGAAGAGACGTGTCTCCAATAGTTCACTTGACCCATGAGAAAGAAACAGGACCCACCACTTAACATATGTTTTATTTAATACAACAACAAAGAGAGAGGCTAACATTTTCCTAGTATCTTAATGATTTACATTTTCACTAGAGTTACTACTAGCCCCTATCTAAAGAACAAAATTATTATTTTTGTTTGACTGACTTTAAACAAGCATGTTTAAAATATGTATTTAATAGAAATTTGGCTTTTTCCTTATTTCTGACATCATAAGCCCCTAACTCAGCAAATGCCATAAGCATTTACTTGCTTTGAAGTATATCGACAGTTTCACCACTCGTGAGTTTAAAATTAAACGTTTAAATTCTGTTTTGGAAGAGAGCCTAAATTAAAGATAATTCTAGTTAAATGATTGAATTTAAACTGAGCTAATAAGAGCAGAGACAGACTCTTGTTTAAGGTGCTTGAGCCCTTAGATTCAAAGCTGACATAGAAATCTAACTTAATTTTGCTCCTAGTTTCTAGTTCAAAGACATCGCTCTTTTGTCTCTTTCTTAAATACTTCAAAAACTTGCAGGCATCTTTTAATTAAATTAAAAAAAATGGTAGTGTCATGTAAAAGGCAGTTTTTGGTAATTGCTCCTGTCATCAAACACTAACATTACAACACTAGTATTGCACTCAGTGTTATACGAAGAAATGTGAGTCCTGAAGGGCCAAGCTTTATTTGTAATCACATTTAACAGGGGCCTGAAGGAAAAGTAATGTTCTGGGATCCCACAGTCAAAGAACATTTGGATTTTATTTTGTCACAGTTTGATATTTTGCACAACAGGATATTTGATTCCTGCTGCTTAACGCAGTCTGTTGCAGCTTTTCTACCATTAATATTCAAAGAAACTTATAACTAAAGTTTATCTCTGAAGAAATAACATGTGGAAAGCTGTAACTGTATTTAGACAGCAAGGTTTTGACACCTATAAATGATAACCGGCAGCCTAACAATACATCTACACAGATAAATTCCTTGTTTCAAGATGAAATAAAAGTGAGAAGTGTATGCAAATGAATGGAGCACTGTACAGAGACCACCTATCCAGATTTATCAAATTATGGCCTCAGATGGCAAATGAAAGAAAAGGATTTCAATATGTCTTTCCCAAATTAGGGGTTCTGTTCTTCCAGCTGAAGACAAAGAAGCCAAAAAACGCAATTCACAGAGTTATAGCTGTTTGTTGGGGAATTCCATACTTGCCCTACATCAACTGATAACACTGACAACATTCAAACATCTCTTTCAACTCTGGGTAAAAAAGAACAATGAAAAATCATTTGGTCTGGAGGTTTAATCTAAGATGCTGACTGGTTTAAACGCCTTAGAGATCCTGCAAAACTTTGATGTTTTTGATTTAGTATCTGCCACTCTGCTCATCTCCAAACATACAACTGATGTAACTAGAACTTCATATTTTCATCACAGACCAGTACCAAATTTCTAGCAAGAAAATTTTTACTCTGAAATATTCATTCTGAAATTTCTCTGCAATTTGCTGGATATTGAGGGACCTGATAGTTTCACAGTTACATTTTTTGAAGTGACCTTACAAATTTATTACATATTTAATAACGAAAAAATATATATTTAATGTCAAGCACCACAAAAACCAATCCATAATCAAGATTTCATCATGTTTGGCACTGAACCAATAATTGGAGAGAACGTCTTCCCAACAGGACGTACAGTCAGTGTTAAACATCTAAGTAAAATACACACGTAAAAAGAAACGGGGGCTTGCAGAGAGAGAAACAAATTAAAATAATAAAAAATTAACAAACGTTACTAAGACTTGGCTTGCCACTTTAGAGTACTTTCTTTGAATATAAAAGAACTCTTACATTGCAACCTTTCCAGTGCAAATTTTTTAGCTTATGATCCTTTACTAGTAGAAAGTTTTGTTTTTAAAGGAAAAGCAGACAACAAAATCCAACACTTTTTCAGTGCAGCATCAACTTATTTAAAATATGAAGAAATAGAAGATCTTTAAGGTCCCTTCCAGCTTAAATCATTCTATGATTATTTTATTTTGCTTGTTTGTAAGACAGATATAAGAGTTTGACAGCAGAAAATATCTATGAAGAAAAATATCACAATAGTGAAGACATACACAATGTCCCTAAACAGAATCAGACTGATTTAAGGTCAGTCTTGTGAAGCTCAAGATGATACTCCGGAGGCAACCTTCTACACCTGACAGCACACATCTTATAGCAGCCAAATACATAGTGTGGATTCACACAGTTAATACACATTGATGTCACTATCTTTCTTGTGTGATAGTTCTCCAAGATCATGCTGTAGATGATGACAAAGCTGTCCCTGTTCTCCAGCTGTGGATGCCCCATCCCCAGAGACATTAAAGGCCAGGATGGATGTAGCCCTGAGCTGTTTCATCTAGTGGGTAGCAACACTCCCCATGGCAGATGGGATTGGAACCAGATGATCTTTAATGTCCCTTCCAACCCAAACCATTCTTTGTTTCTGTGATTCTATGACTATTCTCTTTGGTCTACTGAGAACAGAATTTTGCTCGTTTCTGCTCGCCTCTTTATCCCCAAGCTTAAGCTTATCATCCTATTCATAAAAATGGCATCTGTTCCACCAGCATGATTCCATATTTTCCACTCCTGCCTGTCTACTCTAGCTGCTGAAGGTACTACCTTCCCTACTAACTATTACTAACTACTTCACTTCTACTACTTTAAATTCCAGTATTGCAAACTATATGAGCAGCTACAATCTATGTGTATAGATGTGATGTTAACAGCAAGCTTCAGAATTTAATAATATATTTTTATTTAATATCTTTTCAATATTCTTTTGCACTATGCATGTTAGAAGAAGGCAAAGAGAATCAGACACTTTTTTTTCCCTTCTGTTTGACAGGAGCTATTTAATAAAGTAGAAGCACATAACTGAGTAAGAAGGCATTCCTGCTCACATAGACTCTTAACAATAAACACCTTGCAAGTAGTTTGGCCAGTTCTGGTCACTGTATTCATAAAGAGCATTATACTCAAATGCATTTTCCTGGGCCATCAATGAATGATTTGAAGCTCTAAGTAGCATCTGCCAGGCTCACCGGGCTAACATTCCAAGAATTCTCCAAAGCATTCCAAAATTCTTCCAAATTTTGAAAGCTACCATATTGAATGTTCAGACATAAGGCTGTAGGTTTAGTTGTTTGGGGTTTTTGTTTGTTTGTTTGTTTATTTGTTTGGGGTTTTTTGTTTTTTGTTTTTTTTTTTTTTGAATGAAATCTGTGTGCATTGAAAGAACAAGTCTCACCAGATGTTCTCTTTCTTCCCCTTTTCTTCTCTTCTCTCTTTTTTTTCCTATTCGTCTTTCTCATTTTCTTACGAAACAGTTAAAAAGAAGAATAGAAGAATTAACTAATAGTTTTCCCATACTAAGTTAAATCTTACATAAAGTAAAAATGCCTAATAAAAGAAAAGGCAGTCTGCAAAGGTAAATCCCAGAATCAGGCTGAAAGAGAAATCCTGGACAGCCTAAGTCATAAAAAAGCAATTTTAAACATGAATGCCAATGTCATTATCAAAGTTAGTAAATAATATTTTAATGGAGCACACGATTTTCTACCACAGTTTCTTACATTTTCAATAAAGACTGCTGAAACCAGGCTAAAATATCTCTCCATATTTCTGAAAGAATGCAACAATATAAACACATTACATCAGAATTTTCCTACCCTGAACAAAATAAAAATAAATACATGCATATGTACATACATGTAAAAATCAAATACCTAAACAGCTTTTGCTACATACTCTAACTGTATTAAAAATCTTTTTATCCTGTCTTACCAACTCTCAAGCTAGTCATAGCAAGCACTGCCTCGCCATCAGCTTCATCAGCATCTTTGTCACAGTGTTGCTCCAATCTCATATGTTCTGGTTAAACCAAGTAAAATTATCCAAGAGAGGAACCAAAATTGCAGTTCAGCTAAGTCTGTCTTTGATTTGAGGTCTATTCCAAGAGAAAAAGAGCATATACTACATCAGTGCAAGATATGATAGCATTCTTTCAACTTAGCATATAAGTATATAGCATGTGTTAAATTCAGAACAAACCCCAGCAAAGATGTACATTTAATATTTAGGGACCTGAGAAAAGATTGTCATTCCTCTCCTATTGTTATTCCAGAATCATTGCATTTATCCTGAAAATGAAAGCTTTTTTTTTTTTTCCTGTGTTCTCATCAACTGGAAGCATTTAAATTTTTTTTCACTAACGTGTTCTATAATACAGCACTTTGGCACTTGAGATGAAATAATGCTCATCCCATGAATCCAAAGAAGCAGATGAAAGCAGAGGCTGTACTCACACTATAGCTATAGTTTACTATGAAGAAACTGCTCAGTCTCCCACAGTCATAGAATCATTGGAGTTGGAGGGGACATTCAAAGATCATCTAGTCCAACTCCTCTGCAATGAACAGGGACACCTACAGTTTGATCAGTTTGCTCAGAGTCCTGTCCAACCTGATCTTGAATGTCTCCAAGGACAAAGCATCCATACTTCTCTGGGCAACCTCACTACCCTTACTGTAAAATTCAATCCAATGACAAAATAATTGACAAAGTATCTTGACACTACATGCGCATAGGCACATATAAATTCTCAAGTAACCTATAAAACAGTATTTGTGGAAAATATAATCATCTAGCACCTAAAGGTCTGCTTTTGGGCACATTTATAACCAACAGCTCTTGCATCTTACTCGTCAGCTTGAATGCATTTGCTTTTGCAGACACATAAGAATGTGCCTTTGTCCTAGTAGAGATCAAGAGTAAACAATAATAATAATTGATAACAAACTCTGCAATCACAGGCATCAGCTGAGTGCAGTTTCTTTCTCCCAGCCAGGAGTCTGTTCGTGTGTGTTCAAGGCCAGCTCTGATACAGTGCAACAGGGAGACTTTTATTTGCAGACTTTTATTTGCAGACTTTTATTAGAAAGAATCATGTGAATTCATAGAATCATAGGCATCACCACAGTCATCTAGGGCCTGAGAGCTGCTTTTAGGTGCAGGTTCCTACCACTGGCCCTTAAGCTACGTTGCAGTTATACCTGAACACAGATGTCTATCTTGAATACTTGGGTTAGATTTGTACTCTGACTCCACTGTGTTTCTCCATGATATCTTCCTGGGTTTTGGCTACCACAATGAAATAAGTCTGCAAAAAAGTTCATCTCATAAAGGAACCTGAGCTGGGTTTTCCCTTCCCAGTGCAGTTCTTCAGGATGTCTAGTTTTTCTGTAAACGGAGTTTGGGTACACAGACCTCTACCAAAGTTACGATATTGTGTAATGGACAGTTCAATGTCACTTGGGCATAAAATTTCCAACTTTGTATGATAAGATATAAGGATACATTTTTGCAGGAGGCTTCTTTTTATGCTATTATTGACTGTGAAATTAGGTTATAAAATAGGATCAGAACTGCATCTTATTAGAAGCTATACAGCATTCTTACTCTGAAGGAATCATAGTTGTGTTTGGATGAATTTTTGATTTTGAAAAGGACACATCAGTTATTTTGTGGTTCCACGTGAACATTTCCTTGAGCTTATCATTGAATGAGAAATAGTAGAGACTTGTAATGCAGAAAAATGCTGCTATAATTATATGAGCTATAATTCATAACCTGTTCTTTCATCTGCTTGGACTAATGTTGATCCTATTTCAACCCTGTTTTAATGTTTAAAAGGCAGCAAAATTATTCTGACAATAATCAGAACAATATATAATCACACAAACCTATGGAAGAAGAATTTTCTGACAAACCTCTCATTTCATTGGATAAAGAAATTAAGGAAAGACAGTTGCAAAAGAAAGATTGAAAAGGAAAATATAGTGGCGGATTACAACAGCAAAGCTCTGAATGCTGCCATGAATCTAGAGACTTCTCTAATTATTGCCACGAAATTTGAGTATGTTCTCATCCAGAGTTTTCTCTAAGCTGCACATCTCTTAAGTATAAATCCCTGGGGAATAAGTCTTGTAATATAACTGATAGAATAACAGTGAGAAGAACAATATATTCTCAAGTACTCAGAGTGGAACTTGTCATTAACATTTTCTGTATTTTTATGATGTCAGGATTGCATTTTGTAATAATGATTCCATGAACAAACTTGAGACTTCAGTGAAGAATGGTTTTATTTGATCAATTGACTGTTAGGTAACACTAAGATAAACAATGAACGAATTATTTTGTCTTATTCCTCTTTTCACTTTTGTATGTCTGCCCTCTATGGTGCTTGTATACTTTTTGCCCTACAAAGCAATAAATTCATAAAACATTACTAAAAGACAGCAAAAAATAGACCTGAATTGATGCTTAGTTCCCATAATAGAATTTTCAAGACTTGCAGTGAACCATATGTTACCACAAGCTAAAAGTATTGAGATGGAGGAAATGTTTACATCAGAAAAGAATAAAATGTGCTCTCCCACCATGTGCGGTGAAGGGCATTTTTGTGAAATGCGCAGCTCAAGTTATGCTGAACAAGTCAATCTGGCCACCTGAACTCCCCCCCCACCTGAAAACCTAGGATCCTGCTCCTATGTGTCTGAGATTTGGGGTGGTAAAAGGGAAGAGTGGTGGGGGTGCTTTCCCACTCTTTTTCTCATAGAATGTCTGAAACTGTATCTTTTTTAATACAACTGTAAAACAAGCAAAAATAAGCTGACAGCAAGTGCTGTGATTAGTGCTGATATAACCCTGTCTCAGCTCTGGACATTTGATAGAATGCACACCGTGCCTGAGGTTCTCCGGTTATGATTACCTTTGTCATACCTCAGGCAAAAGCTGCATTTTCTGTCTTCTTTCTTTTTTCTGACCCCTTCTTTGAACATTCTTTTTTTCATCCTGGAAAGAAGATCAGGTTGAGTAGTAACAGAAAAGTTAGGAACTCCAAAATATCTCAACTGTCTTCTCTTTTTATCCCAGAAGAACTGTTATTATTATTGTTACTAACAGACAGTCAAAGAAGAGGATTTCCCTATAAGAACTCCTTGCTCTAAAGGGGAAAGAAATAATATTTAACTCTACATTTTTTACTCTACATTTACTCTACATTTCAAGTGACTTAGCCAGTTTTCCTTTTTCAGGGTCTGTAATCAAAGGATAGATTTAGAATGCTGGTTATTACAATGGGAGTTTGCCAGAAATAACTTGAAACCCAGACCATGCTTCACTGTTTATGTTGTAACTGTGAGCAAGTTATACTGACATCTTATCTTTTGATGGGCACAAGATAGGTTATGTTCAACACAGCATCTCATATCACTTAGTAAAAGCAAAACTAGTTTTTGCTTTCTATTGTTTAATAGAAGATTGCATTCCCAACTGCTTATAGCCTTGCTAAGTTTTTATTGTTTGTACTCTGGAAGCATTCTCTGCTGTACGTATACCTCAGAGACTTGCTGGGGAAAGTGTCAGCTAAACTATTTCAGTCACTTCCAAGAACAAGATTTCCAAGAATTTTGATTAAAAAGCTCAGAGGTGAGGAGTATGATACTGGGGCTGACTGGGCAAGAACCCATAGGGCACAGGTCCTGTGCAAAGAATAGTAAGCAATTACATAATTTATCATAACGCAAACTCACTTATAAAGAGACTGAAATAAGGAGGCGAAAGACACTTGAAACTCAAACTTCATAACTTATAAGTATTTGACTTGCAACATTAATATTATTGTTTTAGTGTGGCATTTTGGTGCATATCAATTTCTAAGACATTACTGCTTTAAAAAGAAATAAAATACTTCTGTTAATGTGAACATGAACCATTTTGGAGGTTGGGAATCTTGATGTAGACTTCAGTCTTTTGAACACAGCAAACCAGTACTGATTTGGTGCTTGGAAAACAAACGCCTGGCTAGCAAGCAACTGAAGAGTGCAAGTGTAGTTGCAAGCAACTCAGCAAGTCAATATTTCTGACTCACTTTTTCCTGAATAAGAGGTCGCTCATGGATACAACTTCAAATAAAACAGAAGATGAGGCTTTAGTTTTTGCATGTCTAGGAAAAATATTGTGAAAACTATTTGTAAATGGTGTCCTTACTTAAGTAAACTTTTGTCAGATCTAGGCAATTTGGCATGCCTTTTGTTTATAAACTTGAACTTTGAAAAGCTTCCTCTGTTTTTGTAATTACACGGTGAAATAAAAAGAGGATTTCTTTTTCCAGAGTACTGCCTTTCTCATTTGTCTCGAAATATATTACACTATAGACAACAAAAAGCCACAATATTTTCATGTTTAAAAACAAATGAGAACTTAGTCCCCATGAGACTTTGAGCTTCTTCAATTTCCAATCATAGCAGGGGGCTTAGCACCTCAAAGAATCAAGCATAAGAAAGTCATGGCATTTTCAGAGGGAAAAAAAAAAGAATGACATATGTTTACTCCCCTACTCCTGAATGATTCATTTTCACTATTAACAGTGATTTGTTTATTTCAGTTATAATGCATTCAGTTATTCCAGACAGAGAGGTGCAGGCTATTCTCTAATACAGAAGATACGTGCTCTAAGGAAATTATATTCAAAATGTAAATTTTCATTGTAAGATAGAGTTGAAAAAACTGAGGCAGTATTTCATGACAGGAATAATAATAGTGCAAATGCATTTTCCATCCAACTATGTAGGATCTGATACTTCTATGTACATTAACTTTTATAGTTTCAAGATTTTAATAATAAAAATCAATCTCACAGAATCAATATGCTTAATATTCATCTCCATCAAAGGAGTGCAAGAAACTAAAATATTATTAAACATTTGTCCAATAACCAGGCTTATTAATTTTTAGGTCTTGTCAAAGAGCAGAATTAAGAGCATCAAGGTAATCAGTGAATTTGTTGTCATTTACCTGACAACTTTGACAACTTGATTCTTACTGTATCAAATATTTCAATATTTTCAATCCAGAATAAAGAACAGTGAATTTATTTCTGTATATGCAACTTGGATATTGCATCTAAAAGAAATAACATTTGCAAAAATTACGGCCCAGTGTAGCTAAGTTGAAGTTCTTTGTCTGTTAGAAAAGAAATTACAAAGGAAGGATGATAAAGGTATTTTCCCTTTTCCTGAATCTTGTGTGTGTTTTACTGTCAAAATACAGAAGTCCCCCTCCTGTTGAGCCAACAACAGCAAGTATTCTTTGAGGTGTACCTTCATAAACTGGAGTCTGATGTACCAACCATGTTACAGCAGAGAACCTGTTTGATTTGATTGTGTATTTATTACACGTTGTGCTACTCTTTTATTCCTCCTCTTATTTGAGATTGAAGAAATCAGAGATAAGCAGCCCTGTCCAGTCATCAAAGAAATGAGTCAACCAAAAAGACCATCACAAGTCAAGATGAAAAATTGTAAGACACTCAAGAGGGCCAAATTCAGGAGTTCTTCCAGACTTCCCATGAAATCTATGAATTAAAGAAGTTGTGGCCAAATGAACATAGGGTGATGAAAGACCAAGAGCCAAATGCAATAAATAGCTGTCAGTAACATAAGAAATAGTTAAATGAGTAAAATGAAATACAGGAAAAAGTATAGCTACTTTGTTTTTCAGTGGTCATAGCTCAGAGTGCTACTGAAAGAAGGAAGTGCTTTCTGAAACTTGAGCCTATCCTTTTTCCAAAGTACTTTTGTTTTTAGACTGCTAGGATGCTTGATGGACACCTTGGATCACTCTGTTATCAGCTGCTCATGGAATTCATGTTATAGATACAATCAATACAATGTCTAATTTCACATTGTATATACACAGCAAATCTAAATACCACTATCCATGTAATGTTCTTGCTAAACTGAGCTGTTTGTTATTCCATAAATACTGTTGCCCAATTCTTATCTAAAAAATTACTTTGACAGCAGAATCTAGGCAACTATACAGCTCACAGTAAGGTAGCTGCTTCCCTTGAGATACTTAATCTATCACACTTGGCTTTCACCTTCATCTGGAAAAGAGTATAGCTTTCCAGTTGGTCCCGTATTGTATAAGCAGGTACCATTTTGATGTCTGATATACTGCAGGGAATCACAAATGGTATGTGGATAACTCAATCAAGCCCTACTTGTCTCCTAAAAACATACTGAAATGTTTGTAATTAGTGAGATTTTTTTTCTTTCAGCCATTTCTTTTCCTTTATTTTGACCATACTTTATGTCTTTCCATTAGTCTTGCCTTTTCTTCAAATGGCTTTTTCCTTATTCTGGATCTCTACAGCAATTGATAATCAGTTGAAATTAATCTAGATCCAAATCACGCAATCAGAGTGTGTCCATCTTTTGGTACCACTGAAATGTTGAGCTCGATCTTGAATAATGCCTGTAAAAGTAGGCATTATTAAGGTCTTATCCTTCCTCACACAATACAATGCAAACTAGGACATGAATCTATAAGCTGTGCTCACTCTGCCTTGTGCAGTAGGGTTTAAGAACTGTTTAAAGCATAAAAAATATCAAATAGGCTGAGCATGGACAGACAAATCTCTGTTGTCCTATTTATCAGTCCTTGCTGTGTATGATAATCTCAACAACTCAAATATCTTGCTTAACACCAAAAAAATATTTTGCTCAGAAACTCAGTTTTACTCCCTTTTACAAAATATCATTGGCACACTCTGATAACTGAGGAACCAATAAATCTACGGCATTTAAATACTGATTAGGAAAACAAAGACAATTTTATAGCAAACATTTTGTTCATAGGAAAATACGAATTTCTGTATTGGAACAGGATTTTTTCTTTCAGAAGTAAAAATGTATTCATTCATTCATCCATTTAAACAGTATAAATCTAGAAAGATTTTCATAACTGTATGCATGTTTTAAGGAAAGATTGATCAACTTCCAGAATGACAGCACATGGATTTTGTTAGCTACCTATCATTATTTTCCACTGTTAGCATCAGTAAGTCATCCTGCAGACTGACAGGAAGTGATAGTCTAAAATGTGCAGCAAAAGTAAATGGGAACAATATCTTCAGTTGATGAAGGAAATTAAGATATTTCAAAGGGTATTTTCAATGCAACATCCCAGAGCTATCTGCATTAATGTGTATTTAGGTTTGATTACTAAGGACTATATTTAAGAGGTGGTTTCAAGGCACTTGGCTAGAAAGCTATTCCAGATGTTGTCAGTTACATAGAGAGTTCTATTTAATAAGCATTTTCCATTTCAGTGTGTGCTAAACTGCTGCTTTATTTTATCCTCTTATTATGATGTCAAAAGGACCCAATAGCAACAAGTAGAGATTATGGAAATAAAAATGAATGATAAAGTCAAACAAAACAGTCTTTAAATTTGTTACAGCAACTTCATCCATTCAGTCAACAAGTCATAAAACCTAATGGAACAGACCTTCAAAACAAGTGCATAGTTACACCACTATCACTGATGTACAAATTTATAAAAGCTTATAGACAATATGCTCTTTGTGTTCATAAAGGATATTGATGTGCATAAATATCCATTCTTACAGTTCAGGATATATGTAGATCTCACAATGAATTTACTGAGTACCACACACAGAGAAAATGCAAGCTATGAATGAGCAGTTGTGAAAGCAGTGTAGAGTAGCCCCTGTGAAGTCACAAAAATTATGCAGGGGACTGGATCCAGTATCTGTTTTAAATTGAATAGCAGGAGCTAACAAGTGGATCAGGGGAAAAGATCAGGACTGAGGATCTACCGACATAATATGGTGTTGCCAGAAGAACGGGAAAAAGGAAGAGTTACAAGGACCACTCAGAGAGTAAAACAAAGCTCATGAGAGGGTACTTTTAGCTATGAGGTATCCTCTTGTATTCCTTCTGGAAAACTGGCATGTTTGATTATCTCTCTGATGTGTCTGTACTCTAATGATGTAGCATCGGGAAAAAAACAGGAAGAATTAGGTATCTCTGTGCAGCCAGAGGGCTTTGATCTCACTTCAGTTAAATAGACATGGTGGGATAGCTTATACAACTGGAATGTTGTCGTTGGTGTACTGATGGACAGTTGGCTGAATATGAGCCAACAGTGTGCCCAGGTGGCCAAGACCAATGGCATCCTGGCTTGTATCAGGAATGGTGTGTCAAGCAGGACTGGGGAAGTCATCCTGCCCCTGTCCTCAGCACTGGTGAGGCCTCACCTCAAGAACTCTATTCAGTTTGAGGCACCTCAGTACAGAAAAGACATTGAGGTGCTGGAGCAGGTCCAAAGAAGGGCAGCAAGGCTTGTGAAGGGCTTGGAGAATATGCCCTATGAGGAGAGACTGAAGGAACTGGGGCTGTTCAGTCTAGGGAAAAGGAGGCTGAGGGGAGACCTTATTGCTCTCTTCCAGTATCTGAAAAGTGTAACAGTGAGAGCGGGATTGGTCTCTTCTCACTGGTGGGAGGTGACAGGATGAGGGGAAATGGCCTCAAGTTGCACCAGGGTAAGTTTAGGCTGGATATCAGGAAAAACTTCTTTACAGAAAGGGTTGTTAAGCACTGGAATAGGCTCCCCAGGGAGGTGTCTTGCTCCAATTATAGGAGGGAGATGAGGTTCTTGTAATATCTGTATACCTGGTATGAGATTAAGAAACAACGGTTCAAATGTTGGTCCAACCAGTTTATTATAAATCCTAATCAGGGAGACGGGGATGGGAAGGAGGGCGATAGAAAAGATAGGAAAGAAGCAAGCATTGCATAAAGCAGGGATAGTAACCACCAGGATCCAGCAGCAATCCTGTTGCATGATGTGACAGGACGAGGGGAAATGGCCTCAAGTTGCATCAGGGCAAGTTTAGGTTGGATATCAGGAAAAACTTCTTTACAGAAAGGGTTGTTAAGCATTGGAATGGGCTCCCTAGGGAGGTGGTTGAGTCACCATCCCTGGATGTGTTTAAAATACACTTGGATGTGGTACTCAGGGACATGATTTAGCAGAGGATTGTTAGTTAGGGTAGTATGGTTAGGTCATGGTTGGACTCAGTGATCTTTAAGGTCTTTTCCACCATGATTCTATGATTCTAATGGCTACATGCTATTTAGAAAAAACAGGCCTGAAAGGCAAGGTGGTCAAGTTGCCCTTTATGTGAGAGTAGACCTACAATTTGTATACCATGAGCTCTGCCTTATGGATGAGCATTAAAGGTTCAGATAGACTAACAAGAGTGATAATGTGGTAGGCGTTAACATTTCATCAGTAACTTGCATGAAGGAATACAGGGCCTTCCCAGCAAGTTTGTTGACAATACAAAGCCAGGTGATGTGAAAGCAAACCAGTGGCTGACACATCAGAAGTCTGTGTTGCCTTTCAGAAGTATCTTAACAGTCTGGAGAGATGAGCAGAAAGGAACCTCTTGAAATTCAACAAAGACAAGTGCAGGGTCCTTAGGGAGTATTAAACCCATGCACAGACTGGAGGCTGAGCTGCTGAAAAGTAGCTCTGCTGAGGACCTGGTGGCCCTGGTGAACAAGTGAGCCATGAACCAGCAATACGTCCCTGTGGTCAAGAAGGCTAATGGTCTCCTGTGCTGCATTATGAAGAACAGTGCCAGCCAGTTGAAGAAAGCAATCTTCTCCTTCAACTCAGCTGTGGTGAGGCTTCACATGGTGTACTTTGTCCAGTTCTGGGCTCCTCAGTACAAAAAAGACATGGAATTCTTGTAGGAAGTCCAGCAAAAGTCTGCTATAACGATAAAGGGACTGGACCATCTCTTGAAAGGCTGAGATTGCTGGCCTGTTCATTCTGGAGAAGAGAAAGCTCAGGGAGAATCTCATCAATATATATGTAAGTATCTGAAGGCAGGGTATCAAGAGGATGAGACCAGACTCTTCAGTGGTATACAGTGATAGCGTGAAAAGCAAAGGGCACAAAACTGAAACACAGGAAGTTCCTCTTGAATATAGTAAAAACTTACTTACTGCAAGCATGACTGATCACTGGGTCAGGTTGCACAGAGAGGTTGTGTATTCTCCTTCCCTGAAGGTATTAAAAAAAAGCAATCTGGACATAGCCCTGGGCAATACGTTCTAGGGGACCCTACTAGTCTAAGGGGATTGGACTAAATGATCTCCAGGGGTCCCATCCAACTTCAACCATTCTGTAATTCCGTGTTTCTGTGATTCACTGAAGAGGTTAACAAGCCATACCAGATAGGGAGAATGAGAAATAAATGCAAATTTAGAGAAAACTGAGAAATGTGGTCATACAATAGCCACAAGTAAATGTACCGTGTAAAGAAGCCTAGAGCAAAATAACAGAGCTGAAACAAACTCCAAGAGTAAGATATAATTTTGGCATAAAATGAAATCTTTTTTTGGAGGTCATTTTAAGGTTCCTGAATGTGGTTTCACTCTCCTCCTTGTTATTCTGCACTACCCTGGGTCATGAACCTCTTAAGTGTTGTGTTAACTCAAAGTTACAGGTTTCTAGTATTTAGTCTCAAAGTGCTCTCCACCTGACTACATCAGATCTCTGTACATCAGTGCTTTGAACTCTGCTGTTTTGTCCATCGAACTGTGTATGCTTGTATCACTTTGTGGAATCTGAATTTGTGATGATTATTTGATTCTCCTGCTATAAATCCCAGCAGCTCTTAATCTTCTGAAATAAGGAATCTTTGCAGTATTGCCAGTACAAATCCTTTACTAGCAAGTACCTAAATATTTTTCAAAGCTCTCATAAATTCACCAGAAGGGCCAGAACTCATTGTATCCCTGCTGCCTTTGATGCTTCCCACCCATGTTTTTGTGACACTGGAATCATAGAAAAGTAGATCTAAAGAGAACTCAGGAGGTCATACAAACCTATTCCATTGATCTCCTCTCTTTCTTCTATATCCAACTCAGAAAACTATAGTAAAATCAGCCCCCCTGTATGCACATGAAAGGAAGTTGGCATATAAACACTGCGAATCCTGCAAAGGGTAACTTTTGGAAAAAGGTAGGCAGAGAATCTTCCCCTACTGTTTAGGATCTGAGAAAGTTTCATTGAAGAGTTGAACATTCACATTTGCCCCCTGACAAGAGCCTACTGGTGAAGGATACCAATGCAGTAGGGAAAAACTGAGTTTGTCCATTAAGACCCTGCCTTTATATAAGAGAGCCTACGCTATCCTGCAAACTGATACAGCTGAAGGGAAAGAAGATCTTATCATAAGACAACATGTAGCTCTTGAAAATATCCTGCAGAAAGAATGATTTACAGGAATCTAGAATGGGAATCTCCTGAAAATTTCTTACTCCACCAATTCCCTTTCTTGGGTTTCTCCCCAACAAGAAGTGATTTGGCTTAAAGTACTTTGCCATCTGGATTACAAACTACTAATTCTAGCCGTGAAAAGAATCTTTAAAAGCCTCTTCAAATAAGCACTTCTTGTAAAGTCTTGTAACTATCTCATCATTACTTTCCGATTCTTCACAGTCAAATTCTTTAACCATTTTAGGCTTTCATGAAAATGAAATTTTTTAAAGCTCACTTTTAATCACTCATAATCAGGATGTTGTTAAACTTTTCCTTCATTACTCCTCCATCACTCTTTGTGTAGTTACTCTCAGTTCCTTCTGAACTTGCCATTTATTTGCACTGAAATCAAACACTCGGAATTATCTGCACACCCATGGCATTCTAGTGCTACATTCTGGAAATAACTCTGAAAATAATTCTACTTTGCATTTTGCTTTTTTATGAAAGAGCACTTCTTTTTTTTAAGCATATTGTTTTCGTAATAAGCAGCATAGCTTTGAATTCTGAATGCTACTTTTCATAGAACAAGTGTGATGGGGAAAAAAAAATCATTCTTTACATCTGCAGTTTCTTTCAGCATTCACTTTTCCAGAATTCATTTAAACAGTCCACCGTCACAGTCAAGTATCTTTAATGCAAAAAACATGGCTTAAAAAAAAATGTGATTCATTCTGAAATGAAATTTTGAATAGTTCTACTTTATGTGGTGCTGCTTTTGCATCAGTTCATATCCTTTTCTAGACTTCTTGCCCTTTTCTTTCATACTCTCTCATCTGCTCTTAGTACTCTTGTTAGAATCTCAAATTTAGGAGGATTTAAATGTACCAATACAATACCTCATGTGAATTGTGTTTTGAGGCTGTAGTATGAGCATTTCATATGCACGGGGCAGTTTTCACAACTATGAAAGTATCCCTGAGTATATTACCATGTCAAAATTTAGAATTGACCAAAAACTTCAAATTCCTTTGCGCTGGTTCATCCCTCTTTTACATAAAATAATACAAAATACAAATTTTTCACAGAGCCCTTAGTCCTATGCTTAGTGCATAATGGAAATTATCTGCAACAAAGACAATGTTTCTCAGTAATAGATCTTTATTGTTTGAGCTTTGTGATGTGGTACAAACATACATATTCTCTAAAAATCGTTTCTTTTCCTGAGTATGTTATTGCGGACAGAGAATCATGGCCAAACATTAAGATTTCAAAGTTAACAAGGGCACATCTTCCTTTACTCTTTATGACTTCCTTACTGACAACACTTCTATCAACTCTTGCTTCTCAAAATCTGCGAAGGGTGAAAATGGTGAGTATACTCAAGAGTGGTTTATAGTCTTATTTTCTTGATGCAATTCAATATTTGAAAAGGGAATCCCTTCACTTGTGTAAGGAAAGTTGAGTTGTCTTTACGACCAGTATGAATTGGAAAATATTCTCTATTATTAACTAATGAGAAAAATGGAACTTTATTACCTAAGTCAAGCTAGACTTAGCAACTTGACTATAAATAGTGAGCATTACAGTCTAGCTGGCACAGTTACACTCCATTACTTCACTATCAATGATTAGAAGGTCATAGAAAGTTAAAGTCCAACTCTGCTGTTTTCTTCATAATTATATTGTTCTAAAATATAACCTTGCTTTATAGATCTGTTAATGATCAGAGATAGTGTTTAGGCACTACTTCCTCAGCTCACAGAGACAAGAATTTTCTGAAACCCCAAAAATCCTTGATGTTGGAGACCATGCCATGTTTTCCTTAAAGATGCATATTCACCTGACAGGTCATCTGTTGAGGTGACAGTCTCAGGTGATTTCAATGTCTTCCATCAGTTTTGGAGGAAGATGTATGTAGAGGCAAGTTTGTTCTTTGCAATTTAAGAAACAAAAAAAACATACCCATTTTTTAGGACGAATTTAGGTGATTAGCATAAGGAGAGAAAAGGTAACAGTTTGTTAACCAAATATGAGGCTTAGTTCAGAATGCTGTGTGTTCCACACCTTTAATGGTGAAGAATTAATTACCAAAACACTTTATAGACAGGAATTCATAAAAATATTCATATTATTGCTTCTTAAGGTAGATAGGAAGAAAATCTTTCTATTAAGAAATAGAAAGCAGAAAGAAGAATGTAAAGAAAGCAGAAAGAAAAAAAGTCTGAAATTTTTGTTTTATTACAGATTCTGACCATATCCTCTGCACTGGCTCAATCGTGATCTTGTATCAGGATTATTTCAAATGCACTCACCAAATACAGGCATAAATATAGACAATAATAATGACTAGACCTAGTATATAGACAAAATTTCATTTGGCTGTTTCCCAAATTAGTCAGACAAAGATGTTTCAAAAGACATTTGTACACAGAACCATTGTGGCTATATACAGGAGCAAATAATTACAATACTACATGGATTTGTCTTTGATTCTTTCAGTTCTGTGGGTGTATTTGTAATTAGTATTTAAATGCTCTTTCAGATTCACTCAGAATCCTAGGAAGAAGGCAGCAAAACTGCAGACAAATGTACAGATGTTCACTTTCTGGATTTTGAGATGGAGAAGTCTCTGGAGTTTGGTTTCATGTCAGCAATGTTTACAATACAGTTTAGTTTTATGGCACATGAGTGATGATTAGTGTAAAGCATCTGTTGGAATTACAGCTATTTTCAGTCTTTAATGACAGGTAGGATCACAAAAGCTACAAGAAGGATGCTGTGAGGTGAAACAAAGAAGTACACCTCTTCCCTAAAGAGTCTGCTGACCCCAGTTTACCTTAATAGCAATTGTATTGAACCAGATTGTTCCCATGGGTTTACAGTCTCAGTCTCTGAATCTTCTGCTTTTCAGCTACTATAAATCATTGGGTGGTGTCTTACTAGCTAAAGAGAGAGAAATGCATTTAATAGTTTCCAAACAGATGGAAAATTTATTGGCATCCATTGGTCACAAAATCCAAGCATAGAAAGTGAAAAATGATTACCATTCTGAAGAATACTATCACATCACTGATGAATGTTGAGACTCCATTTGGTCGTATCAACAGAAACACCATCTTTGGTATATCAGACTATATACCTTCACTTCTGTTTGAGGAGAATTAATTTCTCTTGCCTTATTTCAAATCCCACTTTTAAAAGTTATACTTTTAGAAGGTCAAAATTCAGGTATTTTTTACTAGGGACTGGAATCCATTCCCCAATAAACTGTTATCTACCAATATCCTAAACTTAAACATAGGATACAATCAGCAAGAAAGTTCTCTGTGTGTCATCAGGATTCTCAGTGTATCTTGACTGCACTGATGCAAGAGGTTGCATATATAATTTTTTATGTATAAGGTCTGCTCAACAAAATAACTATAAAAGGAATTTTTTACACATTAGAAAATAAATAGGAGTCCTATTTTCTAATACCATTATGTAGTTTTTGCATTATTAATTCTGTATCTTGAAGAATGGATATTTTCACAGGTATTTTTCTTCTTTAACCACATGTATGGTATGTGACATTGCATTTCATAATGTTGATTTCACTCTTCCATAATTGAGTACAGTTCTGTTCCTAACCACTATGCCAGGAAAGAAACAGCGAGAAAAATATACAACAATCACTCTGTAGAAAAATGTGATTGCAAGCTGTTCCACTTGGGATTAGATCTTTGAGATCTCTCCAGTTTTCTCTAGAATTTTAAAAGCTCACCTACTAGGAATCTTAAATAAAATGAATGCAAAAGAAAGTGCTTTCCATACATGAGTAATTATTACAGTAAATACTGTACACTAAGTTGTTCATTATGAGAATATCACATTTCCAAGAGTTTATCATAGAACAAAGTTCTCCTGAAGTTTTCCCAATATTTTAAATGTGCACTCAAGATGCTCTACTAATTTTAAACTTATTCCTGGCATTTGTATTCTGTTGTATTGTTTCTTGAAAGGTAAAGATTTCAGTTATTGTTTTCCTGAAACAACTATATTTCATTTCCTGTTCTTTTTCTTACACTCATACATGTAGCTCTAAAACACAATTACGATGTGTATCCTTTGAAAGATAAATGATCTCAGGGCACAAGCCAAGGCACAAGTATACAATCGTCCATACTCCAAAGAATCGCAGAATCGTTCAAGTTGGAAAAGACCTTAAGAGATCATTGAGTCTAACCACGACCTAGCCATTCTACCCTAAAAGCCCTTCACTAAATCATGTCCCTGAGTACCACATCCAAGTGGATTTTAAACACATCCAGGGATGGTGACTCAACCACCTCCTGTAAGAGATTATTCTTTTACATCATTGTCTCAAAGCTTGCTGGGGACACAGATGAACAAGTCCAAACAAGTCCTGGGCAAGGGTTGTGAAATCCTTTGTCTGAGGGACACAGATGGACAAGGCCAGGGGCAACGAGAGAGAGAGAGATAAACTGCAGCTTAATGGCTGTGAAGTGATCTTTTGTGTGGGCTTATCTCAAGGAAGATGGCCATCTCAGAGGTACTGCACATGACTCTTACCCAAGCACCCAGGAATGCCACGATGGCAGAAGAAGAAGGATAAAAAGGGGATCTACAATCATGAGGTTGAGTTTTTCTGGCAACAGATTCCTCATGAAGAAGAAGAGTTTTCTGACACGAGAAGCCTCACGAGCTTCCTCTCTCTATCCTGGACTTGCTCTGTGCTCTACCTGCATGCTGAAGAAGAACAAAGGTGTCTGCCATCAGATTCCTCACTACAGAATTCCTGCATGCTGGTGGACTCTCCTGGGCCTCCTACCTGAATCCTGCTGCTTCCTCCCTGATTGGCTCTGCGACTTCTTCCTGCTACCTGCTTGCTGCCCAAGGCCGGCCACGCTGCTGCTCTCCCCCTCTGCTGGTTTTGCCTCGGACCTTCGAAACATCATGCAACGGGACCGCTGCTGGATCCTGGTGGTGACTATCCCTGCTTTATGCAATTCTTGCTTCTTTCCTATCTTTTCTATCACCCTCCTTCCCATCCCCGTCTCCCTGACTAGGATCTATAATAAACTGGTTGGACCAACATTTGAACCGTTGTTTCTTAATCTCACACCAGGTATACAGATATTACAAGAACCTCATCTCCCTCCTATAAATTGGAGCAAGACACCTCCCTGGGGAGCCTATTCCAGTGCTTAACAACCCTTTCTGTAAAGAAGTTTTTCCTGATATCCAACCTAAACTTACCCTGGTGCAACTTGAGGCCATTTCTCCTCGTCCTGTCACCTCCCACCAGTGAGAAGAGACCAATCCCGCTCTCACTGTTACACTTTTCAGATATTGGAAGAGAGCAATAAGGTCTCCCCTCAGCCTCCTTTTCCCTAGACTGAACAGCCCCAGTTCCTTCAGTCTCTCCTCATAGGGCATATTCTCCAAGCCCTTCACAAGCCTTGCTGCCCTTCTTTGGACCTGCTCCAGCACCTCAATGTCTTTTCTGTACTGAGGTGCCTCAAACTGAATAGAGTTCTTGAGGTGAGGCCTCACCAGTGCTGAGGACAGGGGCAGGATGACTTCCCCAGTCCTGCTTGACACACCATTCCTGATACAAGCCAGGATGCCATTGGTCTTGGCCACCTGGGCACACTGTTGGCTCATATTCAGCTGACTGTCCGTCAGGAAAGGCAGCTTTCCAGCCACTCCTCCCCAAGCCTGTAAGGTTGCCTGGAGTTGTTGTGACCAAAATGCAAAACCTGGCACTTGGCCCTATTGAAACTCATGCAGTTTGCCTTGGCCCACCGATCCCACCTATCCAGGCCCTTCTGCAGTGCCCTTCTCCTCTTAGGCAGATCAACTCTCCCTCCCAACTTGGTGTCGTCTGCAAACTTACTGAGGATGCACTCAATCCCCTCATCAAGATCATTAATAAAGATGTTAAATAGAAGCAGCCCCAGTACCGAGCCCTGCAGCACAATGCTTGTGACTAGCTGCCAACTGGATTTAACTCCACTGACCACAATTCTTTGGGCCTGGCCATCTAGCCAGTGTTTCACCCAGTGGAGCGTACGCCCATCCAAACCATGGGCAGCCAGCTTCTCCACAACAATGTTGTGGAGGACAGTGTCAAAGGCTTTACTGAAGTCCAGGTAGACCACATCGACAGCCTTACTTTATCCACTAAGCGGGTCACCTTGTCATAGAATGAAATCAGGTTTGTCAAACAGGATCTACCATTTGTAAACTCATGCTGACTGGGCCTGATCTCCTAGCTGACCTTTAATTGGTCCATGATGGCACCTGAGATTATCCATTCCATAAACTTCCCCAGCACTGAGGTGAGACTGATAGGTGTGTAGCTACCAGGATCATCTTTCCAACCTTTTTTGAAGGTGGGTGTCACATTTGCCAGTCTCCAGTCCACATAGTTGTTATCAAGTCCGTTTCCTAAAAGCAAAGCTGATTCACACCAATAGGAACAGTGATCTCTAAATCAATGCTTACATGTGGTTTGTGGATTCCAGTAGGCAGCAGGGGTGAGTCCACCTTGCTCTATTGGAAGACGAGTGTATGATCATTCAGTGACAACCTTGTCCTGCTCCTTCTGTTGAGTTACAAAATGGGCCTTTCCTCATTTTATTTACTTGAATAAAGGCAGACAGTGAATCAAAATGGAAGTGTAATCTTATTTCCTACATGAGGCAATTGAACTTACACATTTTTGGAAAGTTTATGGCAGACTGGAAAGTAATCTGCATTCTCAGAAGAGACGCATTGCCCTGGACAAACCCTGAAAGCCCTTGTTAAAGAGTACATCTGAGGAGACCTTAGCCAGCACTGAACATGCTAGAGTTCTACAGTAATTATATATACTGAAAAATGTGATTTCTGTCTATGCAGCTAGTTATCAAAGCAGAGCAGTTTTTCCATGCTTTGAATAAGACTTGAGTCCTGTGATATAACACAGAGCAGCATACCCTGCCCTGCAACCTCTCTGCACTCAGACCCTACCAGAAAAAGCTCAGCCCATGGGAGGGAGTGCTCTAGAGTTTCACATAAAAGCTCTGTGTGTTTTCCCTAATATTAGTCCTTAATCTTCTTCCAGAAGATTTCTTTTCTGAAAAAGAAAAGAAAAAGTTACTGTCTCCTAGAACTGAAACTATTAGTCCTTACACCAGGCTCAACACATTATGCAATAATTTCCAAGAGGCACAGCAATGCCTCTAGGCTGTTGGAGAAATGTGAGCATTCATCTGGGACAAAACTAAAGACTTTGTTTTACAAGGGAAGGGACAAAAATCAGGATGGGAACTGAGCTCCCACTGAAAGTCAACAGGAGTCGAGACTCGATGCAAGTTTGAACCCTTTGAATTTGAAATTCCCAGTTCAATTCAGAATCCAAAAACACTTAATAAATCACAAGATCAGTGAGGAAAAGGGAAGAAAGGGAAAACCTATCTCACATTAACTGTAAATTCTACCAATTTTGTGAAGGAAAATTTACTAGTACTCATCTGTCCTATAAGAAACAAAATGTGTTTTAAAATAAAAAAATCACATGTTTTTGGCGTTATCGTCTCAGAAAATTGATACTTCAGTCTTGTCATTGTGGCTACAAACAGCATATCTGCTTCTGGAAGCAAAGCAAGGAATCAAATTCTCACCAAATACATTAGGATTTAAAAATATTCACAGTAGAACAAAGGCAACACGTGATAGAACAGCTAATTCATCTGAGCATTATGCTTAACTTTCATTTCTCAGTGGGGAGACAAAAATAAAAGCAAGGCCACTAATTCAGGTTGGCTTGATCCATTTTATAAAATTTTCATATAGAAAAACTAGAGAAGTTACAACCAGTCCTTAAACTAATTTTTGCAGCTGACACATGGATTCTACTCCATGAAAAAAAAAAAAAAAAGAACTGTTATCTCACAAGACTGGTAAACACATTTCTGTCCCAGAAAACTTCATCTAGACTGAGAGATGAGTCTTGCTGTTCTCACAAGAAACTAGGCTGTTTCTCAGTCCCTCTAAAGCTAGCTTTTACCTGAACAGCTGGTGAATGCAACTAAAAGATATTCAGTAGTTGGTTAAGTCTTCTGTTTGTTGGAACATTCACAGGACTATGACAGCAGAGAATATCTGGGAGTAATCTGGATATAAAGACAAAAACCTGTGTCTTCCTTTTCCCCTCTAAACATACCAGGAACGGTGCTGCTGACTTCTGTCTCTTACTGAGAGATATTACAACATTAAACTCAGATTCTGATCTTCTGATAGAAAGCTCTTTCTCTGGCCTTTTACCCAGCCATGATCAAACTTCTTTTCCTCCTCCCTCACCCTTTTTTCTTTCAGCGGCTTTCCTGTCTGACTCCAACAGCTGTTTGTCTTTTACAGGCTCTGTCTTCCCACAACTCACAGCTGCACTAACAGACTTTTCCAGCTATCTGCCCAGTCTCTGAGTCTTTCTTTTGGCTCTCCAGCAAATCCAGAATCTCCACCTGCATCTCCGGGTTATCCCCAACCTTAGAGTGGGATCTTAGTTTAATTTTATTGGCACTGTTTTTTAATAGCAACACTTACAGGTTTTTTTTTAACCTCACTGGAACAAAGAAAAAGCTAAAACAAATATATGAGGAAAGTGGGATGTTTTACTATCAAGTACATGATGAATAGAAGTCACAGAATCACAGAAATTAAAACTGGAAAAGACCAACTGACTATTTGGTCATCTTGTCTGTCCTTGCCAGTGCAGGACTGCTCCCCACCATACTTTTAATGGAAAAGAATGTAGAATTGACCTTTTATTAGGTTTCATAATTATGTTAGTATATTGTTTTCCAGTTTGATATTTTTCTGTGCTCAGCTGTATGTATATACACCAAACAACTGTCACTTCCCTTTTCAGTGCCACACAGAAAAGTTCCCCCCCCTTGCAACAGCATTTATCTATAACCCCTATGCTCTAATCTTCCAGAGAATGAAAGCAATCTTTTGTCCAATCTAAAGGACTTGATCAGTCTACCAAAAGAGAAACACAAGGAGTTGCAACTTCTATATTGTTTTCTTGACTACTTATAAAGAACAGGAGCAGTGGCTCTAACATAGAGAAGACCTCCTCAATCTGCTGTTGCCAAGTTTTCCCTCTTCTTAGAGCCACAGAGTCAGAGAACAATCATGTTTGGAATGGGCATCTCAACATCATCTGAGACAAACTCCCACTTAAGGCAGGGTCAGTTAGTCATCAACATCAGTAAGTCTGATGTTATATCAGGTTGTTTAGAGTTTGTCCAGTTAAACTCCAAGGATGAGGCAATAAGCCTCTTTGACAAACTATTTGAACATTTGTCCACACTCACTAGCGTTGGAAATTCCTTTCTTTCTATTTAACTGTGATTTCCTATCAAGAATCAACAAAAGTAGGGCTTCTCCCTAAGGAAAGGTAAGCTGGGAGCTGAGTTTGATACAGCAGAAGTTGGGCAGTGCCCTCCTTTACCAGGGCACAGACTCACACTGTCTGAGTAGGACGGACAGAAAATGGCGGATGTGAACAGGGTTAGTCGATAGTTTCAGAAAAGGCAAGACAGAGAGTCTGATCCAGGGTCCACTTCAGATCAACAGAAAACAAGAGACAAATCAACATGCAGTGTTGATTGGCTGGAGTACCAGCCAATAACCTGGGAGAGCAAGAGATAGTACTGTACCTACAGTACAGCAGAGGCAAAGCCTGGGGGCCTGGGAATGATCATAAAAGGAGCCCACAGCAGATTGCTTGAGTGGAGACCACAGGAACGATAGCAACAATTCCTTTGTTGCTATTTATATCCAATTGTTCTTTTCCCTTCGCTGTGAACTTCTGAACAGTGTCTACCTTAATTCTCTCTGTAAGCAATCATTTATTAGGTAAGCAAGAAAAATTAGTCTTCTGTTCTAAGGCCAAACAGAGCTCCCACAATGTTTCACACATCATGTTCTCCAGACCTCAGACATCCTGGTGGCCCTCCACTGGATTCTTCCTTCAATGCCAGTAACTTCTTTGTCTTGTCTTTGTCCAGACCCAAGTTGGACACTGCTCTTCATATGTGATTTAACAAGTGACAAATAGAAGTGAAGGATCTCTCAACCTGCTGGCTACCCTTTTGCTAATACATACCAATATGCACTTGGCTTTCATTCCTGCAAAAGAATTTTCTTGATTCATGTTCAATTTGGCTATCTAGACACCCCCCTCCCGCCCCCCCCCCGGACATTTTCTGCAAAGTTGCTTTCTATTCAAGCAGCAGCCAGTTGTTTTTTTTTTTAAGTTGAGTTCTAAACGATGGACATGACTGCTTTTTTTCCGTTGCCAGGAAACTCCTATGATCCCATGACTTTTCAAAGATGACTGATAGGTGAACTTCATTATTACAACAGCCAGATCAATCAGCCACACTCAGACCCCCATCCAGTTCCAGGTACTTGCGTATGTGTAATTCCTTTTCACATAACACATGTTATTTCACACATTCTATTTAACCATACAGGTAATAGCCCTTTCTGGTGGCATACAGTATGTGTATGCCTGTACAGGACCAGGTTCCATCAGTAAAACTGTGACCGCAAGGTTGGTTCTCCCACATAAAGCCTGTCTTTACCCATTTGATTAATTTTACTTTCAACTGTTATCTAACCTGTTGGCAGCTTCACAGCTAAATTACACGAACATAATGGCACTTAGTTTGAATAGAATTCTTAGGGAGAAAAAGAAATGTGTTTGTTCTCTGGAAGATATAATTAGGGATATAATTCCCCTCAATAATCTTAATTAGAGCCATCTGACCATTGCTGACAACAATTTTCCTTCAGTTTCTTAGCTATGAACTGACAAACCACTATTTTGCCCAGGTAAGCATCTGCATGTAGTAACATGAAAAATATGTCTCTTCAATATCATTCTTAATATTGCAGAAAATCTATTGATTTAAACACAAATTTAGAAGTCATGTAAGTAAAATTATAAGTGCGTGTATTGAAAGGGAGAAGAGCCTTTCAATATAAGGCCCCTTCAAAAGTTTCAGACAAAACATCAGACTGGAAACCGCTTAGTATAGTGAAAGCATAATTTCTGAAAAGTAGCTTTTATAAGCTTTGAGTCTGGCCCTGCTTTTCCCAGTAATAGTGAGAGTCTTCTCTGAAATCATTTCAAGAAAGAATTGTCATGCCAGCAAGGTACATCAGCTTTGTAATCTGTAAGTTTGGTGTTCAATGCTAGATCTCGTAAATGCATTTTGTTTTGACATTATTTTTGACAATTTCTGCCAGTAGAAATAGATGTTTGCTAATGATAACAAAAGCAACAGCAACAAAACATCTTTTGCAAATTTAAAGCATTTTATAGGCAGATGTAGGCACATCCAGCCTGTGGCCCACAAGCCACATGCAACCTAGTACAGCTCATACTGCAGTTTGGCCCTTCAGGTCTTAACAGTGGCAGCTTTTCCCCACCATTGCTCAGAAACAAGCAAACCACTGATCTCCTATCATCTCTGGGTTGAAAATGGGACAAAGGGAGGCACAGTGCTGTACTAACTCAATATGGCACATAATTTTGTGCATTTTGATATACTGGCTGAATGTAGTCCAGTAAACATTGAAAAATATGCAGCTTTGCTTTCAATTTTGATGAAGAAATTTGAGAATAGATTTCAAGATTGCTGAATACCTGGTCTTTTTTGGGGTATGTCTGCAACTGCCTTTTCAATCAACATAAATATATGATATGAGAATTCTCAAATGGAATGTATTCAAAATTATGTCTCCTTATCAGACTTTTATAAGTTCTGTCTTACCAGAGAAAAATAGCCCTTGCTTAACAATCACTCATTCATGTCATCGATTTCTGGCAGTACATCCATTTGTGAACAAATTTGCAATGTTGAAGCATAGGAAGAGTAAATTTTCACTAAAAATCTTTGGCGAACACCTTGAGAACACACTGAGAATTCCAGCCACTTCCACTGAACTAGACTAATGTATTAATTTCATAAAAATGCGGTCAAATATACTACTAGTTTTATATTCATGTTGCTTTTTATGTTTTACTAAATATATGTTAAAAAAATAAGTTTTGTTACTCATATACATTAACTATATTATATAATTTATATGTAGCTCAAGCCAAATCCTCTTCAGTCAGTGCAGCCCAGGCAAGCCAAAAGGTGGGATGCTCATGGGCAAATGTATTGTGAAACGCTCAGGTGCTTGGCTTTTTTACTCAGGACTTTCTGAGAAATCATCTTCAGTGACAGTTTTGTCTGTGTGTAAACCGAATAGAAATTCAGCCTGGATCTTGAAATTGTGTTCTGCTGTTTTGCTTTTTGCAGGCCCATTGAAGCATAATGTTTTTCCACTGGTTCTGCCAGTAGAGAGAATTCTGTTTCATGCTCAAGCACTGGAAAAGTCCTCCTATCCCTATTAGGAGTGGTGGGCCCCAAAATTTTAACAAGTAAATCAAAAATTCTTATTTTAATAGGTGAGGAGGTCAAAACTTAGTTGATTTCTCTAGAA
Organism: Meleagris gallopavo; assembly: GCF_905368555.1. Lineage (NCBI taxonomy): Eukaryota > Metazoa > Chordata > Aves > Galliformes > Phasianidae > Meleagris > Meleagris gallopavo. The sequence continues at coordinate 63,781,254 of NC_139406.1, read as the reverse complement.
GCACTTTGCTATTTAGTTATAGCTATTTGAAATATTCCTGTGAAAGGTGCTTAATATGTATATTTGCCAGGTCAAGATATTTTTTTTTCACAGAGTTCATTAAAAAGAGCTGTTTAGCAGAGGCTTTTATGATCTACATTTATCCAGTAAAATAGACTGAGCAAATGGTTCATTAACAATGATGAATTGAAACACCCTTTCAAAAAAAGGAAAAAACAAGGAATGTTGTTGATGCCAGACCTAAATTCATTAGTGCTTCCAAACCATAGCCTTAAAGTTTTTTAATACGCCATTTGTTTGGTAATTTTTTCCATATGTTTGCTACCTTCTATGTTAAAAAATGTTCCCTCATACACATTCTTTCTTTCCCACTTCTAGTTGCTAAAATGCACTCTGTAGTATAACTTCGCTTCATAGGTACTGAGAGTTGAGCAGATCCATTTTATACAGTTTTGTAAAAAAAAAAAAAATCCCAGACAAGATCTTCAGATGGTTCTAATCAGCATCAGAGTTCAAGAAACTGTACTAATACAGACCAGCTGGGGATCTGCCCTGCTTTATGTTAGGAAAAAATGAAACCAATTATTTTTTGTCTTTCTTTAATGTGTGAATAGTAAAGGATGATATTCATTCTGTGTGAAATTCATCCCTCCTCAAAAGTAACTCATGCCAGTCCATGCACTACTGAAGTATTTTTTCAAGGAATTCATGTTCTTACAGGGAAAGCTTGCTTTATTATATGTCTTAGTGAATCCCTTCGCAAATGAAGAAAGCTGATATCAAAAAGAAAAGCCAAAATTCCTACAAGTTTTGATGGAAGTTACAAAAACATCAATGGTAACACTGATCTTTACAAATTCATTCTCTATCCCCTTACTAGTAAAAAAAAAAAAAAAAAAAAGATGTTCCTCCTTTAAATTGAATGGAAAGCATATGGTCATCAACCATGTGACAGCAGTGGAGAATCCAGGGACATATATTCCATTCTGAGATACAGCATATTCTGCATTAGATTAATGGCAGTCACACCTTTTGGATCAGAGCTAGCTTTTGTCCCATCTTTTTGGAATATTGTCAGAAAAAAATTACGTTTACCCACAACATACCAAGACACATACTCAGTTTTCCCTAATCCTATTTTGTTTTTATGGAATGAGGATGTAAAGCTCAAGCCCAATAAAGCACTCAAGCTCTAGATTAATTTTCAGAATGTGAGTAGTCAGTGCAATTATACTCCTGCTTTCAGCATAATTAAGTGTTTTGGACTGGAGTCTCACATCACGGTGTACTGGCCATAATCCAGACTGTTATGACTACCACACATTGTCTATGTAAAATTCTGTTTCTGTTCTTTATTTCCCTTCCTCTGAATCAACAAGAAGTTAAATGATTGAGGCAGATCAGTTCCTTTGCAGTGCTGACTGTCATTGTAGAAGGATTTCTACACATCTCAGTTGAAAATATTTGCATACTAGATCCAACTGGTAACGTAACATAGTGAACATATGTGCAAAGAAAGGGAAAGGACAAGTGTTTCTTCCAGATGGTAGAACATTTTTGTTTCTCTCTCAAGAACTCAAAGAGCTGCCAAGTTCCAGCCACAGAGATGAAGTAGCTTTGTTCATTGCTGGGAAAAAAATAATAAATTAGAATGGACAGCTGAAAGTATAGTTGTTTCTTTCTCCATTCTTTGCTGCCCACCCCTCTCTGTCCACAACTTTTTTCTTACTTCCTACAGTAAGAGTCTCCCTATTGATATAGCTCTTCTCTTCTGGTTCCTCAACACCCAAGAGAGGGATAATTGCCACAATCCTGATAATATCATTATTTGGATTCTTTCTCCAGCAGACAAGCATGTATGATAGAAACGGTGTTTATTAATACGCAATGCCTTTAGATAGAACTAGAGTTGCTGCATATTGAACATAGACCCCCGATTCATGGCTCTTTGTTCATCTCTACCCTGTTATTGGAGTACCTTTTCTCTGTTATTGTTTCTCCTCTATATTCTAGGGAATATCTACCCTGCTCAACAATTGACTAGGCTCTGTATATAATGAGCAGGTTTTTAGCCAGGTTTTCTGTCTGCAGCCATGTTTGCAGCCAGCCTCCACCTCCCTGACCAGTGGGAATTTGTCTGATTTGGTCCAGCATCTTCTGGTGCTCAGAAAAAAATCAGAGAGGGAAGAATGGGAAACAGAGGGTGAGAAGGAGATGATTTTAAGAGAAAGAAGAAAATCATGAGAAGATGAGGAGAGGCAGTAGCAAGGAAAAAAGACGGGCACTCACTGAAAGGAAACAGCAAAGAACTAGATATGAAACTCAGTGTTTTGGAGAATGATTAAGTCAAGCTGACCACCAGCATGAAATAGTAACACGGGGAAGGGGGAGCCATGGAGAGGCCAAAGGTATTTTCAGAATTGATGGAACATATTTCAAAAGCTGGGAGAAGCTTGACGCAACATCTTTGAAGAGCCTTTTTAGGGGGAATCTTCACTTCAAATAGGAATGCTGATATCTCTGCTGACAGCAAGAGAAAGATGCTCACCTTCTTTTTCTGGTATCAAAATCTAATAATGGTCTACAAATGGAAAAGATTTGGAAGGCTGGTGTAACTCTATTACTCCTGCAACAGGGACAAATTTGGCCAACACAGAACAGAACTGGCTGCGAGTCTCACAGCCTTCCTGGTGGTAGCTGAGTACTTTATTTCCTAGTCCGCATTGAAATAAGGGCTAAAAAGGCATATGAACAGGAAAAGAAACAAATCAAAAGTTTAACTAAACAATTTAGCACATTAGGAAAAAAAAGAAGGGGAAAGAGAAAGAAAGATCTTGGTTTAAGTTCAGGGTAAAAGTTCATGTGGTTCTTACTGTAACTGAGCCATTTCACACAAACCATCTGTAACTGTTCTAATGTCCCCCTATACTTTGTGATTAAAATATTTTCAAGTGAGTCAAAATCTGATTTTTTCTTCAGAGAAATTGAACTGTTATGGAGGAAAAAATAGTCTCAAATTTGTTCCCACCTCTTCATATCTGTTCTTATAGTGAAAGGACTGGAACCCTTACGTGCTAGATTGACAAACTGTCATAAGTGCTACTTAAGAACTATAAAACAATGCCTTTAATGGAGAGGATGATCAAACTCAAGCTACAAATATGTCTTATGTAATAAATTAGATACTTTCAGGTAAGAGTGAGCATTCAGCATGTGAGGAAGAACATCTCATGCAGACAGTATGAAATGTCAGCATGGTATGTTAGCCCGGAAGAGAAAACAAGTAAACTTATATCTCCCGGAGCCTAGAGTATTTTGCTAGCCATGGAGCATTGTATTAAAATTGCTGAGGATCTTGGCAGTGTTTGCTGTGTTGATACCACACCCAGTTTTTTAGTTCTTTTCAGGCTACACAGAGGATCATCTATGGCCAAAACACTTGACTGAGGGACAGATGCACTATTGCTGATGATGCTCAAAGCCAAAGCCCTCTTGAGTATCATTCAGAGCAGTACCACAAATGTGTAAGAAATTTGAATGTCAGACAGAGGTGCCTACAGACTTCAGCTGTGTACAAGCTGAAAAGTACTCAAGAGGAATTTGAGAATCCAGACTTTGTTCTTGGGAACCTACCATGGGGGTTAGATGAAATTAAACTCCAGATCTTTCTGAGATTTAGCTCTGAGAGCCCTCTCCAGAGGCACTGAATCAAATGGAACAGTGTAAATACTCATTCACATCAACACTATCAATTTCTTTCCCAACTTCTCTCTTAGCTGTCTGCTTTCTCTACCATCTTCCTCAGTAGATGCAACTAAGCAGAAAGACATACCCTGCAGCAGAAATGCTGTCAGCTTCCACACAGAGCTTCTGCTTGTTGACACTGTCTACACCAGAGGCTGTGCATAGAAGCAGTATACTTTCCAAAGCTGGAAACATCTGTTGCATGCAGACTAATACCCCACAGAGTCATTTCAATGCAAGTATAATTGGAAGAGATTTTTTTTTCTTCCTTTGTTGATTAATTTGGTTTGGTTTCTTCAAATTAACTGGAACGTCACATGTCTGATCTTATTTAATCTGATAATTAATAATTTAGCCAGAAAACTTTCTATATTGTAAATAGTTTTTTCTATACAACCCAGAATTAAAAATGATATAGACCTGCAGGCACTGGAGGCTCTTATTGATGTAGGGTATGAATAATCATGTCAAATTCCTTTTTTGGAGGCACTTCTTGCTTTGTTATCTTCTTCTACAAAGGTTATGCACAGATTCAATCAGAAGATTTAAAGGAAATTTTTTTTGTATCATATTGAAGGCAAGACAGTAACTCAAGTGGAAAAGATTTACTGAACACATCAAAAGTGAGCTGCAAATATCCACTTATAGAAAAGAGACAGAAAAGACTATGGAATTACACATTGACTCAGCCTGGTAGAGTTACTACAAATATGAGATTATTGGCAAAAAGGACCAAATCCATAGGTAACTATAAAAGCCAGAGGGGCTGATACCACTGCTGTGAATTGCATCAATACGAACAAAGACAGTGAGCTACTTGGGACCAAAAGTTAGTCCTAAGGAGTGTAACTTAGATCTGAATTTGATGATGTAAAGGAAGCCAGAGAAGGCAACACAGGAAAGAGATAATTCCTGAAGGAAAGAGCAGCCCAGCCACACCCATAGGGATATGCTGTACTCCAGAGACCAGGAATTCAAATGGGCAGAGGAAAATGTGAACAGCATCTGACAAGAGCAGAAGTTATTAACGTTCAATAAATACTGCAGCTAATAATTTGGCACCTACTCACAAGTTAGAGACAAAGTAAACTGTGTCAGTTGCCATTTCTTTCACTAAAGGTGGCTTTCAGTTTTCTTGCACTTCAGTTTGCACAACTTGGCTCACAGAAAAAAATGAGCAGCTGCCTTCTTCTTGTGGACATGGTTGTAGTTCCATCATAGCTCATATGCCTTCAACAGAAGATTTTCTCCTTTGCCTCCTTCTCCACTCTCCCCTTATGTTCCAGGGTACTTCTTACATCCTGAGACACTCCATGGAAATGCTATGAGAGTTCTTGTGATGGAGGTAATTTTTTGGCTCATTCTGTGGCCTGTTTCCCTGTGCCAGGACCAATGGAGCAAGGAAAGGCAACAGAACTCATGTAAATGTGGAGTATGCTACAGATGTGAAATCCTGCCAGAAGACATGCTCAATTTAGCTCCAACCTAATGTTGTAGCCTATTGCAATTAGTCAAAGAAAGTTTAAAAAATATTCAGTCTAACCCCTCTTAGAATGAGTTAACTATATCTGCATACAAATGGTCTTTCAAGTAAGTACATACAACTAACTTTCTTGGAATCTGGGATAATATTGATCTTCTTTATGTACTCCTATCTGGAAAAGTGACATATGTTCCTACATTGTTAGCTTCCTTTTTATCCTATTCTGTAATCTTCCTCAAGATATTTTTCTTGGGAAAAAAAAATGCTCTGCATGCATTACACTCCCAGCATGACATTGCAAAAGTTCCTCTATGAGATATCATGAGATTTCAGGCAGCTTTTTATCGTGAAAGTCTAGATGAGTGAATCAGACATTACCTTCCATCCTGCCATCGTTGGTACCACCGTTTTTTCTGCTCAATTAAACCATTCCTGTGATTGTCTCTCAGTGGAAACTTTTGTTACCATTTTGTTACCAGAAGGGAAGGACCAAAGAAACCCCAGAACTCTGCTAAAATGAATGAGAGCCTTTAATGGATTCCATTACAGTAGCAAACTACTGTTGCGTTATATTTAGGGGGAGACTGTGTTGATGCTGGCAGTCATCTCTTGATGAGGAAAGATGTGAAGTCCCTCACTGAAGTTCAGAACTTCAAACTGTGGGATCCACCACCTAAATGCAACCCACTTGCAAGACCCATGACACAATAATCTAATGAATCATAGGATGTTTCAGTGGGTGTTATTTAATGAAGTACATAAAATGCAGAAACAGATTGAAGCAATTGTGAGAGACTAACAAAAAGGTCAAGCAAACAGCAAGAGAAATACAAAAAACTTGGCCTTGAGAAAACAAGGAGTGAGTGAGCACTTCTTGGGCAGGATGCTTTCAGGAAAGGATGTTTGAAATTACATGTCCAGAGTCTGCCTTCTATTGTTTAGCTTAATTTATATTCAAGGAGGCATATACTTATGCCTCTGAAGATGTAGAATAAAAGCAAAAAGGTGATGAAGCTTAATTCTCCACAGCCATGAGACTATTGTCTCATCAGTGGATAAATATTACTTTTAGTTACAATTTCTTCTGCTTTTGCAAGCTGGAGTTCAATATTCATTTTGTCTGAAGATGTTCAAAATATCCCCATGTCCAAAAAGAGGAGACTTGGGCAGCTTTCTGAGTGACCTGTTTTCTTTCAGTGAAAATCTTTCTCCAGGAAATAAAGTAACAGAGATCTATATTTTCCCAAGACATTTTGGCTTTTGTCACTTTTAGAAAACAAAAAAAACAATATGTTATCTGTGTTTTTCATCTGCTCAAAAAAAAAAAAAAAAGTGTTGGAAGGCAAAAGTCTTTTTTCTTAAAAAATTGAAAATGGTGAAACAAATTCCACATACAACTCACCATAACTGTTCCATTTGGAAGAAAGAAAAGAAGAAATGGAGCTTGTCTTATCTATTACTATACATAAAAATGCAGTCACAAATAGGCTGGCTGTTCCTCACTAGCATGCTTTTCCACTCTCTGTACCTATCTCTGGATTTGACAGAAAACATGTCTAAATGATAAATACTACAAACCAGCCAAGTTCTTTAGTCTCTTAATGTCTCCTGCACAGTAAATCAGGAGTTACTCCATTCAATCCATTACGTATTCAGATTTGAACCAGTGAAAATCTGAGCAGAATTTGGCTTCGTGTCTCAGGTGTGGCTTTATTTATGACTAAACTGGTAACATGGTAATAGTGAAAAAAGCCAGATGAAGACTTCTGGGACATGAATTGTGCTGTCCTGATAGACAGGTACAAAGTGATTTATTTATCTTCATAGCTGGCAGTGACAGCACTGTGAGAATGACAAAATGTGTTTTTGAGTGGAACTATCAGCTTGGAAAGATTATCAGAGCATTAGCTGGAGCAAGGCAAAGGGTAATGGCGGCACAGAAGGGCAGAGATATAAAGGTTGATCCTCCTTCTACACCCCACGTATAATCACAGGATCACAGGATCGTGCTTCTCCAGTCCCTGTTTACAGCCAGTCTTACCTCCTTTGTGTCTGTTCAGCTCCTTGCAGCATTCCTAGACCTTGTCCAAACCAGCATGGAGAGCTTAAATAATCTCAGAAGACAAGAGCAAGAATGAAGGGGTTAAGGCAGAGGAATAATAGTGAGATCTCTTTACAGAATCACAAACTCATCTATGAGTTTTAGTGTTTGTGGTTGGAAGGGACCTCTGGGTCCATCTGGTCCAAACCCTTGTTCGGCCAGGGACACGCAGAGCAGGGTGCCCAGGCCCGTATCCAGGTGGCTTCTGAGGATCTCCAAGAAGGAGACTCCTCAACCTCTCTGGGCAACCTCTCCCATTGCTCAGTAAACTTCATAGTTAAAAAGTATTTCCTAGTGCACAGGCAAAGCCTCCTGTGTTTCACTTTGTGCCAATTGCCTCTTGTCCTAGCATTAGGCACCACAAAGAAGACTCTAGCTCCTTTCTCTTTGCATCCTTGAGGTATTCAAGGTGATCCTCCTAAGCCTTCTCTCCTGCAAGCTGAACAGTCCAAACTCCTTCAGCTATCCCTCATTGGAGAGATTCTCCAGTCTCTTGATCATCATCAGGGCCCTCCACTGGACTCTCACCATTATATTCATGTTTCTCTTTTACTGGAGAACTCAATGTGACACAGTACTCCAGGTGTGGCCTCACCAACATTAAGCAGAGGGGAAGAATTGTCTTCCTTGACATCAATGCTCCTCCAAATGCTGATGAAGATAATGTCAGCTTCCTTTGCAGCCAGGGCACACTGCTGACTCACATTCAGCTTGTTGTCCACCAGAACACTCAGGTCCTTTTTTGCAGAGCTACTTTACAGCTGAGTGCCTTTGACATGTCCGGATGCCTGAGGTTATACCCCAGGTGCAGAACTTTGCACTTCTCCTTGTGAACTTCATGAGGATCCTGTCAGCCCATTTCTCCAGACAGTCCAAGTCCCTCTGGATAGCATCATGGCCCTCTAGCTGCTCTTCCCATGTTTGCATCATCCAAAGTCTTGCTGAGGGTACATTCTGCTCCAGATCATTAATAAATATTTTAGATAAAAATGGACTCTGTATTGACCACTGGGGTTCAGCATCATTTGTCAGACACTGGTGATGTGTGACACTCATTTCTCACTTTTATTTGGAGACCCTTCTAGTCACAGCACCATGGAAGTTAAATGAGTATCCCAAAAAGAGTACCTGATTTCCCATCTATCTTACGTTGTCAGTGCCAGCAGTTGGGGAAGAGGCTGAGGGATAGCTTGTGCACTGGAATAGACTCCCCAGATTACAGCCCCAAGCCTGCTGGAATTCAAGAATTGTTCAGACAATGCTCTCAGGCATACAGTTTGATTTTTAGGTAGCCCTGCATGGAGACATGATTTGGACTCAGTGAACCCTGTGAGTCCCTTCCAACTGGAGATATTATATGATTCTATGATACTATTAGGCAATTAGTCCTACTGGTTTTGTTAACATTTTGCCCCAGTGTCACATAATGCAGTGACGTCAATAAAGTGTATTTAGCACAGTAAACCACAACTGCACTCTGCAACATTCAACTTTGTTACATCATCAGTAAGTTACAACCCTGTTCTCTGCAGCTGTTCTCACGCTCTTAAAAAATATAACCCCTTGACTGCTGCCGAATGTACTCACATTCCCATGTCAAGCCAAGATGACACATAGTAAACACCACATTGACGCATGGAAAGGTCTGGTACAGTGCTTCCTGCCTTTATGGCCGTAATAGAGGATTACCAAAGAGACAGAAAATATTGCATCCATTCAGCTCCAAAACACTGACCTCCAGTGGCCAAACAAGATGTCACAAAGTAAGTCCTCTGCATTAGGACAAATGTGTAATACATGTGAGTGTTTTTATTTCCAGTACTCCAGTTCATCTGCCGAGACAAGTATTCCCATAAAAAACGTTAAGCAGAGGGCAGATTTCCTCACAGCTGTCTTACCTTATGCCACAGGCCTGTCCCAAAGCACAGTCCCTGTCAGGGCCCATCAAACAAGATGGTGGGTTTTTTTTTGTTAACAGAGTGAACATAACCAGTAGCTGGACAAAACTGTTCACAAATCTGTCTGAACAGGCTGCAGCTAAAAGTAGGCTTACAAAGGCACTTAATGGTGTTTTTAGTCTAAATTCCCACTAACACTTTTTTTCTGTCTTGAAGGCACATATCCATGTGTTTGAACTGTTTTGCCTCTGGAGTACATGATGACTGCCACACAAATTCAACTGGGATTTTTCTGCTTTTCTGTCATTTGGCAACAAAATGACACGAGTCCTTACCACTGCAATATCCCAGAATGCTTTCTGCAGGCACGTAAGTTTTCACAAGTAATTGTTACAACTAGGACACTGAGGTAGGGCTTGTACAAAACCCCAGATGTGCTCATGACTCTTTAAGCAAAGCCAAATTTGGTTCACCATATGTTTAAATGATAATTCCACATCAACACTATGATGTGGTAACTCGGCTCAGCCAGCACAGGGAAAATCCAGCGAACTCCTCCCATTTCTTCACAAGCCAACAAAAGAGCTCACACATGAGCCTTTCAAATGATATGTAATAATTGAAGTCCCTCTGCGTTCATGCGAGCCAACTGCTTTCAAGGGCTCAAGCTGAGACAACCCACAGTGATCAGATATGTGTTTCTTACAGACATACAACAAACCCAGTGCTAAATATCTAAAAAGCAAATGTGTGGTTTAAGAGTCTAACTTCTCACTTCAGGCATCCACATTTAAGTGAAAAGCATGACAATTCAAGTTTTTTATGATAGGTAAGCCATGAAATACATTGTCAAATGGTATTGAAAAAGACCATAAATCTTCTGTAAATTCTAATAATTGATGATGAGCTGGGACAGGACTGAAGAAAACCCCAGGAGGCTGTGTGTTTACCTCATTTTCGGCACTTGCATCTGAATGTCATGGGTAGATGGGAAGATATAGGCGTAAGTAAAACAAAATACAAATATATGTATACATTGTTTACCTTGTTCTATATTTAAAGTCCTCAAAAGCCTTGATCAGAAGATGAATGGCAGAAATGCTTCTAGAGGCACTCCAGATAGTGTTCTCTTTTTTCAGTTGGCAAATTGTTCTGCATGGCATCTCACTATTTTGGAAATTGCTTTCTATGCCCACACCTTCACTCATCAAATTTTTACAGCAGCATTTCAGTGAAAGAATGCTTAGAAACAGTCGATTTTTATCATGTGTATTTGCAAGAGTCTATTTACAGATCTGATGACATCAAGGCATTTCAAATAGCAAGCTTTGAAGAACAAGTCTGAGAGACACAACAGACTCCATTCACTCTCTGAGATACACACGCACATAGTACAGTAGCATACAGCACAAAGGTGAATAGCGTAGTGCAGAGGAATTACATCATGTACGATGGATTACAGCAAAACAACTCAGGATTGCAGAAGTTGTCTGTAAAGGAAATCACCTGTATCAGCAGTAGCACAGTGGTCTTTCAGCTTGCAGCACCAAGCACTCAGCATCCCCTTGCTTCTAACCTTGCTTCTAGGTCAATGACTGCAATATCCTGAGCTGTACTCCTCACTAAGTCCAACCATGTCAAGCATGGCTGTGCTAGCAGCATATCTGGACGACACAGAATATGCATCTGAGGGAAAAAAGCGTGGCAAGAATGCTCTCATCCACACATGCAGTTCTTGGATAGCCTGGAGGGTTATGAGAAAGAACAGGACAGACACATTTGCAGGGTTTGTTGTGATGCTGTGATAGGACAATGGGGAATGGTTTCAAACTAAAAGAGGGGAGATTTAGATTGCATCTAAGGATCTAAGGTTTTTTACAATAAGTGTAGTGAAATACTGGAACAGATTGCCCAGAGAGGTGGTGGATGCCCCATCCTTGGAGACATTTAAGATCAGGGTGGATGGGGCTCTGAGCAACCCGATCTAGCTGTAGATACCTCTGTTCACTGCAAGGGAGTGGGACTAGATGACTATTAAATGTCCCTTCCACCTCAAATGATTCTATGATGTCTATGATTCTATCTAAGGCATGAATGGGCATGTTCATCCTCAGTGAAACTTTGTGTATGTGTAAATGCGCAAACACATGCAGACATCTCACTTTGCCCACTGCTATTTCACCATCCAAACCCTACACATGATAATAGCAAGAATACTGTATGTGTGTTTGTGGAGTGCAGCTATGGCCATAGTATAGCTGCAGTGCTGAAGCACACTGCCTTGATAATCTTATTTTGGTACACGGAATAACTTCCAAATATGCATGCCAGCCCTAAGCAGCCTTTGAAACGGAATGTATACAAAGGCACGTGTATCCTAAGCGCCCTTGCTCTCTCTCTCTTTCTGTATAGATACATACATGAGACAATTGCTAAATTTAGTAGTTGCTGTAATAAAAAGAGTATTACTGCTTTAAAATCAGGAAGTAATATATTCTCTCCATTCTTCAGTATTTACTTTTGCAGATTTTACCGTGCATTCAAAAACCAGGTTTCAGACATGAGCACTGTCAATGATTACAGTTTTTTCCCTTTTTCCTAGAATTGTCTTCTGCTTAATGCTTTGCAGACTAGCTCAGGCTTTCATAAACAGTGTAGTGAAACTGTAAATAGCATTGCTGCAGGTTTGTTGTGAGTGAAGCTATATTAACCGGCTGGCTGTTGGGTTGGCAAAAGTTGCCAGCTCTGTGACGCAAGGTTCCTCTTTTTTTTCTTTCCTTTTTTTCCTTATTTTTTTTCCCAGCATCATCCAAATTTCTTTCTCTTTTCCAGAGTATTATATAATTTGCCAGTTTTGGGGGTTTTTGGTTGGCTATTTGGTGGTTTGGTTTGTTGTTTTTGTTTTTTTGGTTGGTTGGTTGGTTGGTTGTTTTTTGGGGGTTTTTTTTGCTTTTCTTTTTTTTTGCTTTTTTTTTTTTTTTTTTTTTTCCAGTGCACTTAATGTAATATATCCCCGAAGCAGAGAAACAGCTATATTTTGACATTTGGCAACAACAAAGCACAGAGAATAATGACTCAGAAACAAAGTAAAACAAACAGTCTTGTCTTCTGAAAGGTGGACAAAAAATGAATATTCATGACTGTAGGCCAAATGTTTCAATTCTGTGGACCTAAAATTAAGCACTAAATGTAGAATGATCCTGATCTGCATTACTGTATCAGACATTCTAAGAGTAAGACCATGCTCATGAGGAGTACCTTGAATGATAGGCATTAAGTTTTACTATTTATTTCTATTTTTTTGAATAGTTCAGTTAAAAATAAGTGGCCTACTCACTGGCGAAGACACTGCTAACTGAAGAATTATTTTTCAAGTGTCATATATAATCTTACAAGGAAATGAACTTCTTGGCATTCTTCTGGTTTCTTTATGCCCTCATAGCCAAGAGTAAGAGAAGGTAAAAAGAAATTCAAATAAGATGTGGGAAGAACACCAGAGGGACAACACTAAGGCACAGACTCCCAATTTAATTAAAGGCCATGGAGTCTTTTCTGGTAAGCTAGTACGTGAATTAATATGTTCGGAAATAGAGCTGGCCAGGGAGGTGAGTTTCCATTCTGTGATAATTTCCAAGTTACCATTTTATCCTGATTTGGGAGAAAAAACAAACTCTCGAAAATTTTCACAGAACCAAAGTCCAATCTTATTTAGTTGCAGAAACTTCTAAACGTGAGGTGTTTCCAAAATGAAATGTGTTTCCTAAGATCCCTGGCAGTCACTGACTGCATAAGACACAGTTATTTTTAATAGTAACGGGAACAGTCGTATGTTACTGAATATTACTCCAAAATTGGTTATTGGTGAGCTTCTGCATAACCAGCACATTGTTCTTGCTGCTGCCAGGATTCCTCAAACAGCAGGCCCAGAGTCCCTCAAACAGAAAGGCTCCAGAGATGAGAGACTTGGAGGGCCAATCAGGTCCAACTTGCTTGCTTTTCTTTTTCTTAGTCTTTGAAAAGGACAGACTCTCTGCTGAAGTTAAAATCTGAGTGATTAGTTACTTCAAACAAGCCTAGTTTCTTTGAAAGACAAAGGAGACAATATGTGTCAGCTTCATTTTCATGTGTAAGGAACAATGGGACATCCTATGCAGAATCACACAGCTATAACAGCAAGTGTTGAATTTCCACAGTGGCGGTTCTGAATTTTTCCAGTGCACGAGCCTGACCACCTCTTTCTATTTCCTCTCAGGTATGACTGAGAAACTTAGAACATGAACCTGGAAGGAACATCAAAGCAAGTACTTTGATGCTCAAGGAAACAATTCACTACAGTTCTATTCCTGAAAAGACCATAAAATCCTTTTCTTTCTCAGCCTTCATTTTGGTAGGCTAATCTAGCCAAGCGATCTTGGAGTTTGTCTACATCTGAGTCTCATTGCCAAGCTGGGCAGCTGCAAGCCAGGTCTGACCCAGGAGCTGTGTAAAAGCCTTCATACAGCACTGTGCCAGAGTTTATATGTCTTGCTGAGAGGCTGGGCGTATTGTCCTGAGCATAATGCTGAGCTATTGCTGTTCTGTGGCTCTGGTGAACATTGCTGGAGTAATCTGTGATGAGACTACCCCAGGTGACGCCCTGCCAGGAGCTACAGACTTGTTATAGCTGTCCCTAGCAAGAGGCCAGGGAGGAGATAGCACATTCCAGAGTAGTCAACAGCCTGTTGCCTCCACCAAAAAGCACAACAGCCTGTTGCCTTGTATTTGTCTCATCTTCCTTGGAAAAGGCAGTCTGTAGGACCTAAACTGATGTCTCTAAAAGACAGTATGTGTCCCTCAGACCACGAAGCATCACAATGTCATGTCATTAACAGGTGCTTTTCAAACATTATTTTTCTCAGATGACAATTTTCACTGAAAATATTAAATAACATTAGCCCAATATGGATCTTTTTATGAATGCCTCTAGCAACCGCCCAATAGCCTCAGAGTTCCCTCTTAAGCAAAACCCATGAAGTTTTCTTCTAGCCAGTTCCTTACTCACCTTGCAATTTTTCTTCTAATTCCCATTTATTTCAGTTTAACTAATAATTTCCTATGTGGCAGCATTTCAAACACTTTACTGAAATCCAGACAGATCTACTGTATTTCTCTAGTGTAAAAATCCATTTTTATTAAAGAAAAATATTGGGCTAAACTTCAAGATCAGCCTCTCGTAACCTTATATTTCATTTTATCCTATTTTTCTTTTATCTCCATGTGCTTCATTATTTTTCCTTTAAAATTAGCCCTCGGCCTTTTAATATGGTTCAGGTTGTGCTAATATATTTGACGTTATATAGAACATTTTTCTACTTTTTTTCTGTTCTTCCTTTGTATAATAAAACCAAGTCATTCAACTTCTTAAATATCTTTTTTATTTAGCTTTGGAATTCCAACACCTTCACAATTTAGGTTAAAACTTAAGTTTATGGAGTTTTTCTCTCATCTCAAGTACTTTAATTTCTACTTGTGCCCTTCCAGACTAATTAGTTGTGCCACTTCTACATCACTGCCCTTCTTAAAAGCAGTAACTCTTAGTTTCACAAATTGTATTGAAGTTCAGTTCAGCCCTTGCTGGACCCAAGGCCTTGCAACCACAATGGCAATGGAAAACCATTCCATAGGTTCTCCAGTTCAGGATGATTTTATTGCAGGAGGCTGTACAGGATATGCCTGTTATTTATACATTTGTTACAGAATTGTACAGAATTATTTACTCAGAATATTATTTACCAGAATACCTCTGGTATGTAGCATATGTTGTGTTAATTGAGAGCATTACATTTCTCACTGTTTTAAAATCACAAATAATTTAGAGTTGTCTGCACTCACAAAATGGTAGGAAAAGTTGACATCCTCTACAGTTGTGTTCAGATCTTGGAACAATGCATAATACTACAACATCATGATATTTTAACTATCAGATTGATAACAGAGATATAAAGAAAGCGTTACAATTTTATGGCAGTCATATGAATAAATCACATGTGTATTTGTTGATCTTGAAAAGGCCAAAAGCTCTTAAACTCTGGATTTCCTTCAGATTAAGGAAGAAAAAAAAAAAAAAGGGAAAAAAAAACACACACACACACAAAAAGTTATTGTTCTTTGTTCATTATTGACTAGATAATAGGAGGTTACTTTTAAATAGTATTGCATGGTTATTATTATTGGAAAGCTGTTTTCTACAGCAGACTTCAGTGCCTGCAAAACAGCCTAGTAGTTCTCAGACCTCTACACTGGAAATAGATTTTCTTGATAAAGAAACCAAAGTGAATGCCGAGATCGAATAATCCTAAGCACTTAGCAACCTCTTGTTCTATATATTTCTAACACTCCTACAGTAATATGGGAAGAAACAAAAAATCTGCTCCTTTGAAGGATTCCCAGTGTAGGCTGCGAGTCTTTGTGAGAAAGTACACACTCATACAAATGCATACATGTCTAAGCAGGAAGGGCCAAAGGAGCAGGTTACCCTGACAATACACTGATGTTAGCCAAATGTGACCTAATTTCTCCACAGAACAATCCAGGCAGAATTGCTTCCAAGGGATTTGCTTACACAGAGAAAAAACGTCCTTTTAGTATCTTCTTCATGTTGTTTTTTAGGTGGGATGGGATTGTTTATTTTCTTCTTTTTTTTTTAAATTAGCACCCCAAATGCTAACCTCTTCTTCAATGACTTATAAAGTGTTTTCATACCTGCTTTTTTAAAATACATTAATTTGTCAGTCAAGACCTATATTTAGTCAGCAAAATTGCCCTAAGGCTCTGCTCACTTTTACAGTTCTGTTGTTCTAGGAACAAGGCAGGCGTGTGAGAGCATGGACTAGCATTAAGTAAAAATTCCAGTGGTAACTCAAAATCAAGATAAATCCAGATCAGAGCATGCAAAGAAATGGTAAAGAAGGGAGTATAATTTTAGCCACATCTGTGTATATTAGAATGATTTATTAGACTATTTTTTCACTCTGAAATGTAGAAATAAAATATGCAGAAAGCAGGCTAGGAATGCCAACGGCAAGTTAATAGTCTCCTCAATCTCTCATTTTCTTAGCTTAGCAAGTGATTGGAGGTAAAATCCAGGGGAAAAGACAAAAGTTGTAGGACATTGCTTAAATTATTCTAGAAGTGGTAACTTCCCATTTAGATAAAATAGCCCCTACACATCAGTCATGACAGATGTTGCTATTCTTATCCAGTAGGAACTTTATCCAGTATAAAGTAATTACAGTAATGATCAGATACATTACTATGTGGAAATAACAACGTGTATCTAGAAAACTCAATATGGCATATATCTACAACATGCAAACTCACATGATTTCAGAAACAAATATGAGCAAAAGATTCAGGTATTACAGGGACAATGTTATGTGTGACTTACTTCTATAGGCTCTCCTGCATAGTTTCTAGAAAGTGTCCTAGAAAGTAATAACAGAGCTGTGATTATTGCATGTTGTTTTCATGGTAAAGACGTAAGAGTTCCTACTAGTGGCTTGTATGGGTTTAGCACACTGTATCAATATGAGGATATATAAGTCATTTCAGTGTATATTTATTGTATGAAAGAAAGAAAGAAAGAAAGAAAGAAAGAAAGAAAGAAAGAAAGAAAGAAAGAAGAGAGAAGAGAGAGAGAAGAAGAGAGAAAGAAAGAAAGAAAGAAAGAAAGAAAGAAAGAAAGAAAGAAAAAGAAAGAAAGAAAGAAAGAAAGAAGAAAGAAAGAAAGAAAGAAAGAAGAGAAGAAAGAGAAAGAAAGAAGAAAGAAAGAAAAAGAAAGAAAGAAAGAAAGAAAGAAGAAAGAGAAGAAAGAAAAGAAAGAAAGAAAGAAGAGAAAGAAAGAAAGAAAGAAAGAAGAAGAAAGAAAGAAAGAAAGAAAGAAAGAAAGAAAGAAAGAAAGAAAGAAGAAAGAAAGAAAGAAAGAAAGAAAGAAAGAAAGAAAGAAGAAAGAAAGAAAGAAAGAAAGAAAGAAAGAAAGAGAAAGAAGAAGAAAGAAAGGAAGAAGGAAGGAAGGAAGGAAGGAAGGAAGGAAGGAAGGAAGGAAGGAAGGAAGGAAGAAGGAAGGAAGGAAGAAAGGTATAATTCTTTTGATGGAAAACTCACATGCAGAGTTTTAAATACTCTGTAAAAAAAAACTTGTCTCTTGGGGTATTCTTATGTTTGCCTCATACATGCTTTGACACAGCTCTTGGCTGCTGTTAAGGAAGTTTCCAGAATCTTCTGGGAGCTATTTTATGTCTTGAGAATTCATTCAACAGAACCATTCGTTGAGCTTTTCCATGTATCCAAACCATTGTAACTACAACATTAAGAATCTGTTTGAGGACGGAAAGAGGCTGAGCAGATGCAACATGAAGCCATAGCACCTACAGATTAGGTGCTGAGAGACACTGTCACCAGGTGAAGCATGTTTGAACTTGAGCACTGACCGGGCAACATGATGATGCCTGCAATGTGAGTATATTTCCAAGTGCAGAAGGATGAAAGATGTAATTTTTAAAAAAGATAAATTTTAAATAAAATCAACATTTATGGATGTATTGTAAGATGAGAGACAGAGAAAAATGATATCTGAAATACAGAGACTGTTGCAGGACGGTGTCAAGTCACTTTCCCATGGAAGAGAATAGGAAGATTAAAAGAAATGCATGAAATAGGAACAGTTCCCACTTGAGACCTCTAAAAATATCCATGATATCTACACAAAACTCGCAAATAATACACAGCAAACATAGATCTTTCTGGACCAACACTTGGGTGCCAGAAAACATACTCCAAAAGCACTAGAGGATTCTACTTAGAAAACTGAACTAAGCTCCAAATTTTTGGTGCTTATGGTTTATGATGGTTTGCGAGAGCTGCAAGGATACAGAAAATTTAACTTTTTCTCATTAAGTCTTCTAACTGAACAAAGTTAGTTGCTCATGAAGCCAACAAGTATATGTACAACATTCTGCTCTAAAATTGCTTTGTTCTCCAACACTTTCTGGCTCTGATACCTACCTATAGTGTATTCTCTAATACTGACCAGGAACAATTTCTCTCCCCAATGTTCCTTGGTGTAATTTCACAGGACCATTAGCCCCTGTGTCTTGCACACTATCTTCCTTTACTGTGTTAGGCTACAGGAAGTGATAGCATCTAGTCTTACCTTGTTTCACATTTCAGAACTTTGTCCCTTCCTCACCTTTTAGAAGTAAAAACATGCTCATACATATTTTCACTCATTTTATTGACTGAGGTGTTTATTTCTTTTTCTTTTTTCTTTTCTTTTCTTTTCTTTTCTTTTCTTTTCTTTTCTTTTCTTTTCTTTTCTTTTCTTTTCTTTTCTTTTCTTTTCTTTTCTTTTCTTTTCTTTTCTTTTCTTTTCTTTTCTTTTCTTTTCTTTTCTCTTTTTATTTTTGAAAATTTATTTTGCTCCTTGCTGTTTGTTTCACTTGCTGTTACCAAATCATTTTAACACACATTCAACCATGTGGAGACAAGGTTTGAACCACTTAACACAACTTTAGACATTGATTGTTGTAAAGTTTTCCATCACTATATTAAGGACTGCCTGCTTGCCATTTGGCTTTCAAGATCACAAATAAAATTCAAGATACCAATCCTTGCTCAAGCAGTCCTTCATCATTTAACACCTGCTGGATCTCTAAACTTCATTTAATTTCTCAGGTCCAGCCAAGCTATTCAGTCCAAAATAAAAGACATTTAGGTAAATAACACCCTCATAGAACTTCACCCCTGTTTGCATGTCAAGAGATCATTATGATTCCAAGTATGGGATTGGAACTAACCTAGTCTCTCTCCCTGATACTCTAAAATCAATTCAAATAGTCAACACTCAAACGATAGCTGTAGAGATACTTCCTTTTTTTTTCCCCCATGAACTGACACCGGGAGATCTGTAAAGTAAAGCTCAACAGCACTCAAAGTTTCTGTTTGTAATACTAAAGTTAACGGAGAGTTCAGTGAATCACAGAGAAGGCCTACTGATATCTGTGTCCACTGGTAATGTACCAAATCTCCTGCTGTGTTAAAGACAAAAGAGTCCACACTGTAAATGTTAAACAGACAGGTCATTGATCCATTTGTTTTCCTGTGACTTTCCCAGGCTTGATGTCTTCTCCTGTCTTCCTGACTACACCCTTTATCTGTTCCAGCAATTGGCCTACCGCACAGGATGAACTGTAAATGATACAAGCCTTTGGTGAATCAGATATTTTCCTGTAAACATTCAGTATTTCAAACTAGAATTTCTTAAGGGAAACTGTTCCTACAAGGCAGAAAGACATTGAAATCATTATAAGCTCCACATTTCTCAATGGCAGAGTATTTGTCTGTAAATATTTTGCTTTTATAGAATGAAACGGACAACACAGACATGTTTGTCTATGCCCATTTGTTTGAAACATTATCTCCCTTTGACATTGTGTCTCAAAAAAAAGCTCCTTAAAATTTTTCATGCAGCTTGCTTCATTTTAGAATACTGGCACTCAACTCCAGTTTATGTTGGGATTTTTTGCCTATTTTGGCTTACATAGCACATTGTGTCCAATTGCAGATGGATGCGCTCCAAAACAGCTCAAGAGCTGTTATCTTACCTTCAGGTATTTCTGAGGTCTGTTACAGTTCCTTTAGCTCCTTTCTAACACAGGAAACACTTTAATACAGAAGTAGGTATTTTTCTTCAATAAGAATTTTAAAAAAAAGGAAGACAAGTTGGGGAGAAACTGGCAAGCAATGTTTCCTAACACTGAATTTGAGATACAGCTGGACTACATATATTTCAGGGGCCTTGTTTCAAACCTTGTCTTATGTTTCTCTTTCCAAATCTACATTCTGCACATTTCAAAATCTTCTATGGTCCTTTTATGGCTGTATCTCTCGAGTGCTTTGACATGACACAGATAAAATTAAACAGAATTAATTCATTAACTGATTGTTCATTAGAGATTATTAGAAATTTAATAATCTTACTTAAGATCAAGGGCAGCATTTAGGAGTTCCAAGAGGCTTCATTTTTCAAATAAAGCAGATCTATAGCTATTTAGCCCACAGTGCGGGAATGGCAAGATGAAAAGAAAAGCTCAAAGTTACTGCTGCTTTAATTAAATTGATTGATAGCACTCTCCTGCTGTTTGTTAAAGAGAAGAAAGCACTTAGTCCTCCATTTGCTAATGCCATTCAACCATCTGCTAAGAACACTCCCCCGAGTAGGAGTTGCATGCAGGTACCTTGGCTGAACTCCGTTCCTGTGAATACTGTAACAGATACAGTGGGCTGCAGTGAAGTGTTCTGAGGGTATATCCTATCATATGCATCAGTAATTTTTCTTAAATTGAAAACTTTGTTCAACTATTGTTGATCATGGTCAACCTCAGCTGGCAGAGCTGGTTTGTTTGAAGTTATTTAATACACTAAACAAGTGGGATAAGTTTTATGGATAAGATTGGGCAGTTTCACAAACTTGGGAAGAATTCTCACCACCTTGCTGACCTTTTTCCTCAGAAGCTATTGTTACATTTCAAATATCTCCCTACAGATTATTTCCAGTTTTCTGAATTTATTTATTCAAGCATTGCATTCCAGAAATTCTAGTTCTTTGGCATCTAATCCAGGGGATAACTGATTTAAAGTGCCTTAATTTGCTTTAGAGAAAAAGTTCCTATGGACTGTGTACACCTTTGTCTACAAAATCCACATTAAAATCAGAGTAAATGGAAAGCAGCAAAAATATTTTTGAAGATTTAAAGCCCACAGAGTTAACAAAGATCTTATATTTCTCAATTTTGAGGCAATTCCTCTGTCTTACTCATAATCATGAAAGCATTTCTATGATAGAGTTTTCTGTGACAAGTGACAAAACTTAATGACTCACAAGAACCATTGCCTGCATTAGTGTAACTACTTCCGTATTTCTTAGCTGAGGAAGAGCATACAGTTACTATGGCTGTGGAAATCGTTGGGGTTTTTGCTCAGCTCTCCTACTCTGCTACTAATAATACTCATTCTTGCTTCCATTCTTCCTTCCATTGAGCAGAAATAATACTTGCATCATGAGGACATGTTTTAAAGGAAATGCACTTAGCAATCAAGGAGGAAGCACATACTGTGTTTAATGATTAGTTGGCATTTAACCACACATAAATCTATTATGGGATTAAAAATCTATTACAGTGCCAGCCTCAGGAAAAGAAATGCACAGCTGCAGAGACTACTTGTTGTGCATATACACAGTCACATCCACCCTTGCTGTGATTACATAAAGATACATCATCATTTTCCTGCAGTGTTCTCTGAGAAAACAAGGTACAAATGTTTAATTCTGGATGATATTGCTAACAGAGGTTAAGGAAATCCCAGAAGCAATAATTTAGGATAAGTAATAACAAACACCTTGGCCAATAAGTAGACTGAGGCATTAAAACTATCTTTCCTTGCAAATCACACACAGAGAAATGGCTGATTGTTATTCTGAGTGACAGAACCACTCTCAGAAAAGGAAGAGAAAACTGTTCCTTTTACCTCTAATTACACTTCTTCCTCAGCCCTTATCACAAATCTGAGCTTTCACTTTGGATGATTTGCTTTTTAATGAGATTTGTATAACTGTGGGAAGAGTCAGTTTATACTTTTGTTTAGTTTTGATTTTGTTTTGTTTTGATATTGTATCATTTAAATGCTTTCCCTTTATTCCAAAATAATATTCCAAAATAAATTCCTAAATTAGATCTAACCAGTACGTGCCTGTGTGTTTATTCATGCACAGGTATCTTTACACATTTATCATTTGTTTGTATCTACATTTAAAAATGAAAGACATCTGTAAAAAGATACCTGTTACAGATGATCTGAATGAATCACAGAATTTCTGAGGTTACAAAGGACCTCTGAAGATCATGTAGTCCAACGCTTTCCTGTTCAAGGCTCCCTGGGCAACCTGAGCACCTTAATACTACTGCCAGCAGGTTGAGGGAGGAAATGTTTCCTCTCTAATCAGCCCTGGTGAGTACTAGGTCAAGTTCTGGGCTCTCCAGTACAAGACGGGCACAGGCAGACTAGAGTGAGTCTTACAAAGGACCACAAAGGTGAATAAAGGACTGAAGTATCTGTCATACTGAGGAAAGGCTTTGAGACTTAGGACTAGAAATTTCAAGGGGATCTTCTCAAGGTGTCAATTCCTTCCAGTATCACTGTGATTTCAGAAACTAGTGTCAGGGTCCCATCGGCCTTAACCACCCTGACAAGGCCCACCTGTATTGTCTGCCTTGCACTGTACCCATGAGTGGGAACCACATTTCAGCTCAGCTCAAGGTTTCTGACCTCTGGTGATGCCATTATGTGTACCTTTCTCTAGTCTTGTCCCCAGCTAAAACTGACTGGCTTGCTGGTCTTCTTGCTGGTCTGACCCCAGACCTGGCTCGCTACCTTGCTGTGGTGATCATCAAGTGGGAGACTTGACCTGCCTGTGCCATGCTTTCCCTTTGCTCCTGGCCTGTCCCCCAGAGGCACCAAATCCTGCTGCTGTTGCCTTCTAAGAGAGCAGCCTGAGCTTCAAAATATTGTTTGTACTATAAAACTAGAATCTGTGTGATTTAATGTAACTTTCAGCAAAGCTAATGCACTCAATGCAAGCAGAAGCAATGGCATGCATGTTTCAATCATTCCCTAAAACAGAGACAGAAAATAAGTCAGAGGAGTTACAAACCGAGAGTCCATTGCAGCCTGTTACATAAAAAGAAAACTGAAAATCTTACAGGTAATAGGAAGGATCTTAAGCTTTAACAGAACAAGCTTACAATATTCTGTACCTCAGAGTATAACATTACTATTCTGTCAGCAGCAGAACATTTACCTGTTAGGTCTAAGTAAGGCTCTTCAGAAACATCTGATGTCAGCCTCAACCCCAACATCCACACTTCCCTCCAGAGCAGGCTTGTAGTCCATCCAGCTCCAGCAGCAGAATTTAAGATTTCTGAAAGCCTTCACTTCAGGACCTGTTACTTTTTTCATCTCTAGTAGGAATCATTTCAGATTAGTTTTAATTTAACTCCTTTGGTCTACAGTGACTTCCCACAGATGGAAGAAAACAGAAATCTACTAATTCCTACCAGCAACTGAATTCTTCAAATAAAAATAGTCATGGTGGCTCCAAAAAAGAATTGTGGATTGTCTACCCAGCAAGCTACAAGCCTCTCTGGTGCAGAGTAAGCAAACCTATGTCTCAGCAATTAAGCCAGGAATGATATGGTGAAGATGAAGAGGTTTTTGTCTTTCTCATGCCCATTTTGATGGAATGCAACAGTTTCTGCTCTATGTGAGGAAGGATACAGAAGTTTTTGTAACTGTCTCTTGTGATAAAAGTATTTGTTTGGCCTGCAGTAATATATAACAAGAAAGAATTTACAGAGATACTTCACTGTTAAAATTCAAGCTGATCCAAAATGCATTATTTCCTCAGTAACAATGTGAATTATAGCACACCTCATAATTTCCCTGTATCCTTAGTATTGCTGTGTAAGCTTGTACTGCAGATAAAATGGGGTTACACTGCTTTTGACTTAGTATTCATAATGACTCCTGTTGCAGAAAATTATCTCCCAAAAGACCATTGCTTATTTAACTAAAGCTTTGCAGGTGGATCCAAACATATGGTAAGCACTCTGAAAGCTGTTGTTGAAATGCAGAAAGTTGGACAGACTGGATGTGGTGCCCCATACCGAAACGCTGACAGGAATATCTGCAGGTTCTAACTGACAGGAGAGTAATAAATTACAACTTCAAGTGCCAAGAACAGCATGCTCTTTCTTTTTTTTTTTTTTTTCCTTCTTTGTTTTCCTTCTGCGTGCAGGTTTCACTATTGTTCCCTAAAAATGCTAGAATGCTAGCAGAAAGAATTTGCTGGTTCAGATTCCTGGATAACAGTTCACTTTGGTGAATGCTATTTGCCTTGGCAAGAGGTTTTCGGTTTTCCAACTATCATTAACATGTGCAGCCAAAGTCTGAACAGATACTTTTTGTTTAATGTTCTGAAATAAAATAAACAAACAAGTACAAATAAGTTTTGCTCCAAACATCAGTTCATAATACATGATCCCACTGATCTGAATCAACAGATACTCATGTAAAGTGTTTAGTAATATAATACATGGCAAAGTTCTCTTTTTGTTCATCAAATGTCAGTATATTTGGCTTCGATGGCAGCAAATAAGCACTTTCTTTCACATCAAAGTGGAGAAACCGGGCAGTTTCCAAGAGACAAAAAGCAAACAAAAACAAGATGCTGCAGTCTTTGCAGAAGCCTGTCCGGATCTGTCAACAAAAGCAAATAGTTTGCAGTACTGATTCGATGAAGACTATCATCTGAAGAGAAATCAAAAGACACCATAATAGGTAATTGAAGACCAATTGATCTCAGTTTAGTACAGTTTGAAATTTCTTGAGCAGTCATCTCAGACCCCACACTGTGGCTTCACAGAGGTTAGCTTTAAACTTACCCCACAGGCATCAATATCAAATGAGAGCTTTTACAGCTACGTAGTTTGTGATATCAACAAAGAAATCTAAAAGATTTCTCTTCACAAAGAGAAGAAACCATGAATGTACAGCAAAGAGGTGCAATCATGTATTTTATATATCTCTTCTTTTATCTTTTAATATGATATATGATATATGATATATATATTTTAATATGATATAACGGATGAATGCATGTTTTCACTACTGACATTATCAGATAGATCCAAGTCACAGCTGTTTTGTTATAGCTTCAGTAACCAACACCATAGTTTGAGATGAAAATGTTTCCTTGCTTCACTTGAAAATAAAATTGGTTGTCAAAGATAAAAGAAATCAAGGGTTTTCTTTCTTTCTTTCTTTCTTTCTTTCTTTCTTTCTTTCTTTCTTTCTTTCTTTCTTTCTTTCTTTCTTTCTTTCTTTCTTTTCTTTCTTTCTTTCTTTCTTTCTTTCTTTCTTTCCTTCTTTTTCAATAAGAAGTCACCACATAACTCTCTTGTAGAATAATCTGAAGACTCGTAGACTTTTTGTTATAGTTACCCGTATTTACCGAGACCCACTACAAAGCAATTCTCAACACCTCCTGCTAAATATTAGTAAAGCACTAGAGGGAGCTCAAAGATAGATTCAAAGTCTGCTCTACCCAAAAAGTGAAGGTTTAGATAGGAAATAGCTGTGCTAAGCACGGATCAGTGTATCTGCTCGGGTTGTATTTGCCACTTGCTGCTGTTGATTGCTTCCATTTTATTCCTCTGAAATTTTTAATACTCTACTTGCAGTAGTCAACACATTTTCTACTGATAATGCAACTGCCGTTTGCTGTCGCTAATACTGTGACAGAAGAACACTGAAAGTCACTGTGGAATCAGGATATGGCTTCATAGCAGGGAGCTTAGATGATCGTATAGCTAAAGATTGTTTTGCACATATGCACAAGAAGCAAATGAGAGTCAAATTAAAGCTGCACAAACTGCCTTAACTTGTTTAAGTTTTCGAAAGGCTTGACTCTGTATTGCCAAGTTACTGGTTTAATATTTTCATGCAGTGCTTTATCATACCCAAAATAATCTGTTACACACTTCATTATAGAAAATGAGCATTTTGTAGACCAAAGCAGATGTGCAGAAAAGATATTGCAGAACACTAGAAACAACTAGGCTGTTTCAGTAACATATCACCTGAACACAGTAAGCAGGACAACACAAGGTCTTGTCTGGCTGCTCTGGAAATTAAGATATGCAGTGTGTATCAATCTTTGAAACCTGTTGGAGATACTTTGCCTGATGCAGCCCAAGACACCATTAGCCTTGTGGCAAGGGTGTAAGCTTCAGTACGAAAGTGTGTTTATGTGTGAAAACCACACAGTGGATAACAACACTGCCAGATTCACAAAAAAGCCCAAAACATTTTCAACCAAGTCCTCACCACAAGATAGCTCCTTTCTCCAAATTCAAAGTTTCCATTTGAAATTTTATCCTTAAAATAAAATTATACTCACAACTAAGCAGAGCTTGCAGCTCAATAAGCAGTTTTCCTTTTTGTTTTCTTTCAGGTGGTGTTACTGTTTTCCTACTCTCTGCCCCTCTGCAAACATACCACAGAATTTTCCTACGCTGCTTCATTTATTTGTCATGCAGTGCAGGAAAAGTGGCATGACCCTATCAACCCATTCTCCTTCCAGATATCATTGGACATGACTATTAATCTACAGGGCTGTGTAGGAATACCTCATGCTCTGAAAACATAATGTGTATTCCAATAGCCTTTTTCTCATTTAGGCCACAATAAACTCATAAAATAAATGATTACAATAGGCACTAGAATCCTAGCATAACAAAATAAATGTATTTCTTATTTGTCTGTTCTCAAATTGTTTATCTCAAAGATTTAAGGAAGTTTAAAAGTGTTATTGAATCTCTTCAGACACAACAAACATAAAGTAAATTCATCATTCCACACTTAATTTGTGGGTTTTATTTCAAATACCAAGTTTGGCGCTTGCAATTCCAAATGACTGTTACTGTTACAGAATGTTATTTGGATATTACTAATCCTTGTAGGGACTAAGAATAAAGAATAAATTATTTTCCATACCAAAACTATTTTCAATAGCGAGACCCAGGATTTCACTAGCTTCAAAAGTAAAAACAAAAGAAGGTCAACCTGTTACAAGATGAGTTATAATTCTTTGGAACAAGTTCTGATCAGCACAGGAAAACTACAGCAATCAAGGAATAGTATACTCCAAACAGTGAATATTAGTATGATTGTGGCATGCCTCGTATTGTTTTATAAAACTTAAAGTCAGTGAACTTGAACCACCCAAGAAGAAGAAGAATTAGTCCAGCAGCACAGCCTGGGTTTTAAGTATGAGGTAGAGCCACTGAAGGAGACCTCTGTGTGTAGTCAGTTCTAGGCACCTTGGAAGTACTCTTTTTGTTTGTTTCTTTAGAATTTTTTCTGCTGTAAAACCTTCATAACACATACATTTCCCCTAAAACAAGACACACATCATTGATTTAAAATTATCTTTTAAAATAGAGAAAGAATCAAGAAGATCTTGAATATCCAAGATGGAATTTCTAATGCAATTTAACTGTGAATTACAGTCTCAAAATGAACAGTAAGTCTAAGATTGACACAGTTCAGGAATGAGTTTTAGGAGTGCACTCTTGGGAATACACCTGAACTGCTACATCTTGAGCAGCAAGAAGGTTTTTCTCCATTCTTTTCAGAAATAGATTTTAAGAAGTGTTTAATAT
This sequence comes from Meleagris gallopavo, assembly GCF_905368555.1. Classification (NCBI taxonomy): domain Eukaryota; kingdom Metazoa; phylum Chordata; class Aves; order Galliformes; family Phasianidae; genus Meleagris; species Meleagris gallopavo. Next base: position 63,753,711 of record NC_139406.1, on the reverse strand, counting down.
CACACCTAATTTATTTTGCTTTCAATCTGCATTTTTTTTCCTAGAAAAAATTCCTTTTTTTTCAGCCAACCTTATGCAGTGCTGTAGCTATACAGTATCTACAAGAGCAAAATAAAATATAACAAAAGGCAGACACATATCAACTCAGTAACCTGATAACCTTCTACAACAACATAGCATTTTCTCTCAACATGGGAAAAGTGGTGGATATTGTTTACCTGGATTGCAGCAAAACATTCAACAGTTTCCCACAGCCTTCTCCTAGACAAACTGGCAAGATAATGATTGGATGAGTGCTCTTTGAAATGGGTAGAAAACTGGCTAATGGGCCACACTCAGAAAATGGTGATCAATGGGTTTTACTGAGACTTGCAGCCTGCCACAAGTGGCACCCTCAGGGATTGATAGTGGGCCCCACACTCTTCAGCACTTCCATAAACCATCGGAGAGTAGAACTGAAAGTACTATCACCAAATTTGCCAACAGTATTAAGCTGGATGGTAAAGAAGGCACATCAGAAAGGAGAGACATCTTAAAGATGGAAGGATGGAAGGATGGAAGAATGGGCAAGAGCAGTCAGAAGTTTAACAAGGACAAATGCAAGGACCTGCACCTCTAACATCTAAAATTCAGACATATGACATCAGAAACTGAACCTGTGGCCCTCCTTGTCAGCGGATACAGAGTAGGATTCTTTTGGCACTTCTAGGACCAAACAGGGAAAGAAAAAAGTCATTTGCCTCAGAGTTAAAATAGCTTCTGGAAGCATTTGTACAACTATCGAGCACCAAAAGTAAAAATAACAATCTAATAGCAAAAATACCAAATATTTTTGGTAGCAAAAATACCTAAAAACCCACAGATTTAACTAAATAAAAAAAAAAACTAACAAAAATAAAATAAAATAAAACAACAACAACAACAACAACAAAAAACACACCACCAGAGAAGCAAAACTAGGCCCTGTAAATCTATGAATTCATTATTGGCTAATAAAATTTAAATACAGAGTTTGCTGTATTAAACAGCCACCAAGTGCTAAAGCTGATCTTGACCTGGTCAGGACTGTCAGCATTACATGATCTTCTGTTGTTGTTTTCTATTCTGGCACAAAATGTGGTTTCCTTTACTTCTCTCTGGAAGAATTACCTTACACATGAAGATCTACAAATAGAAGAAAGGAAAATGAACCAACTAGATGTAAGCATAAAAATAAATCATAATCTTCCTAAAATTTAATTAGATTTGCAACTTAAAGTGTGAAGCTAAAAAGAAATCACTACCTTGCAGTGATTGGAGCAGGCCTCTTGTACATAACTAACTGCCTACAATCATGAAAGTTTTTGGTTTTCATATTCCTGGAGTGTAAGTATCAAGAACATCAACTCTTTATTGGATATCATTCTTGAGCTTTCAGGTATGATTTCAAAAAGCATAAGTAAATTAAATGCAATAATTTTCCAGAGTTTTTCATTCATTTCAGAATAAACTATATTTTCTTGGCTACATTTTCTATCTGAAAGAAAGGAAACATCACTTCTATTTTTAAGAAAGGTAGAAAGGGGAACTACAAGCTGATGAAACTCATGTCTGTGCCCAGGAAGATCACGGAATATATCCTCCTGGATACATACACCTGGCTTCTGCAAGGCCTTTAATACAGCACAACATCACATTCTTGTCTCTAAATTGAAGAGATATGGATTTGAAGGGTGAACTGTTTCCTGGGTAAAGAATTGGCTGGATGGTCATAGTCATAGGGTTGTTGCCAACGTCTCTACGTCCAGATGGAGGCGCGCGACGAGTGGTGTCTCCCAGCGCTCCATCTTGGGACCAGCGCTCTTTAATATCTTTATCAATGACTAGGACAGTGGGATCAAGTGCACTCTCAGCAAGTTTGCAGGAAACAACAAGATGAGAGGTACAGTTAATATGATACAAGGAAGGGATACCACTGAAAGGGAGCTGGACAAGCTTGAGAAGTGGGCCCACATGAACCTGATGAGGTTCAACAAGAGCAAACGCAAGGTGCTGCACTTGGGCCAGGCAATCCCAGATATGCATGCAGACTGAAAGAACTCACTGAAATAGAAAAGGACCTGGAGGTTCTGGTAGATGAAAGGCTTGACATGAGTCAGCAGTGTGCTCTTGCAGACTGGAAGGCTAACTGTATCCTGGTCTGCGTCAGAAGAGAGGTGGTCAGCAGGGCATGGGAGGTGATTGTCCCCCTCTACTCTGCCCTCATGAGATTCCGTCTAGAATACTGCATCCAGACTTGGAGACCCCAGCACAAGAAAGATGTAGGGCTGTTGGAGCGGTCCAAATAAGGTCCATTAACATGGTCAGAGGGCTGGAGGGCAGGAATCCTCTTATGAAGAAAGACTAAGGGACCTGGGCTTATTTAGCTTGGTGAAAAGAAGGCTCCAGAGAGACCTCACTGCAGCTTCCCAGTCCTTAAACAGAGCTTTTAAACAGGAGACTGACTTCTTATACAATCTTATAGTGACAGGACAAGATGTAATGGTCCAAAAGTAAACAAGGGGATATTTAGCTTAGATTTTAGGAGGAAATTCTTTACTCATTGGGTGGTGAAGCACTGGAACAGTTTCCTAGAAAAGCAAGACAATCTAATGGGTGGCAAGGGGGTTGGAACTAGATGATCTTTAAGGTCCCTTCCAACCCAAACAATTCTATCATTCTATGGCTCTTATGGGTCCCTTCCAACTCAGAATATTATAGATTCTATCATTTTGTGACAATAGATAAATCAATTTACAGTAGAACAGTAGAATTTACAGTGTACGAAGAAAGATGTGGGGATAACATTTATACATATACTTTCCTTTCTTAAGTGCAGTGTGCAAGCAAACTCACTCCACTCACAATAATATAGCTACATGTCATATTCCAGTTATATGCCAGTCACCAGTATAGTACTAATCCTGAACTGTGTGTTCAGGGCCACAGCCAAAGATACAGACACAGCTTGAAGATGTGTATGCAGGCAACAAAATTAAGTTTTATAATAATGGGAATGTAGAGCTTTCCTTGGATTTTCATGCTCTCATGTGACACCATACGGAAAACAAAGGGTTTGGATTTGTATTTCTTGTTCGTCTTCATCGAATAATAAATTCATTTGATGAATTCAGCTCCACACAGTCACTTTACTCATTTTCAGGTAAGGATGTGTTATATTCTTTGTATCCAGATTCACACTCCCTGTTTTTTACTGGACAAGCCATATCCCTCTGACTCTCTATAGAATTCTCTGCAGAAATCACTGGAGTAGGCTGTACAATTTCAGAGCACATTTTACTGACATTGTGTCTCAAGATAGAAAATTACAGTTATATCAGCTCATTTCCATTGATTGTTATTAGGGAGCAGGCAACAACTCATATCTAAATACATAAATGAAGTCACACAGGGAAGCTGAATTGATAGCTGCCTCATCGTCAAGATATCTAGATGACACTGAATAGCTATTGGAGTTTACCCACCTGAGATTCATACACAACATCAAAGTAGCAGGCTGATTATTTAGAGCAATTATTTTATTCACCAGTGTAGTGCAAATTTTGGCCCAATGACAAACCTCAGAGCCTTTCCTTGTTACTTCTATTCTGATCTAAAATTAAGTGTTCCATCATAAGATTTCTAATAACAGGATGATTTAATAATCAGCAGTATCTAAAAGGATGAAATTTAAAGCTGTCACAAATAAGCCCATCAGTCTAAAATAATATCACACAACAAGTTAATGTGATGCACAAATAAGTAAAGGAAATGTCTGCAGTTGTCCACAAACACTCATCAGAAAATATACAGTGGTCAAATTATGAGTGAGTTCTAAAAAGTGTTCACATCTGTTCTGAAAAATCATGGTTTTAGTACCATCCAAATGCATGAACTATGAAGACTGATGGTATAATTATAGCGATGCTACATCCAGATTGTATTTTCTCCTAAGGGATCTTTATCTGTTACTGATGATCTGTTGAGAAAATCTGCCACTGCCAGCACAACCGTTTTATCAGAGAGAAGGACACAAAGCAACATCCAGTACTGCAGAACCTTTCATTAAGTGATAAGAAAATAACAGAAGTTTCAAGGGTTTTCTTAGAAGAATGAGCAAATGGGAATTCTGATGCAAACACCATGTGAATAAACAAATGCACTACAGAGAAGTATCCTCAGCTCACCCCTCGTTATATTAGATAGCCTGGTTTGAGAAGTAAGAAAGCATACTAGAGAAACATCTGGATTATTCATTCTCTGACACTCACTTTCTTTGTCATAAGGCTTAAACACCTAGTTCAGTTACCACAGGTTAATGGATTACAGTGCCTCATCTGAGCTTCAAGAGCAGGTCAGGAACATCTTTCAAATTCTGTTTTGTAAGAACTGAAATGCATTCCCTTGACCACTCTTCATCACAGTGTGAGGGTATGTTTTACTTTGCATCTGCAGTGGACTAGGAACACTCCTGCAGACAGTTGTCAAAGTTCATCTGATGTGTTTATGCAAGCAGCTGTAACTCCGTCCATCCTGATCCCTGGTAGTTCTAGGATCACCACTCAACTGTTTGCAAAAACTCTAGCAAATCTCGACTGCTGAACTTAAAGGAGATGGGAAAGGAATATTACAAAGAGAAGACAAAAACAAAGGAAAATTTGATGTGTACCTAAAACAAGAGTAAATAGAAAAGAATATTCACACCGCAGACAAAGATTTACAGTTTGTAAATCCTAGAGGGATTTTGAGTTCCACATCTTAGATGCTGAGTTAGTGTTTGAACTTCAAGTACAAAAGGATGCTGCCTTTAAACAGAAAATAGAGCAACACAGAGATTAGAGATAGTGCGGAGAATCAAGTCCCCTCTCCCAGTTTCATCAGTGACCTGCTCTGCACTCATTGCTCACATTTGGTGAAAATTCAGAAATAATACAAATTACATGTCTGTAAATGGTGTGAGTTGGCTCTTTGCATCTGGATAAATCCCAAATCATCCTATTAGTTACACAGTACAAACTGTGGTTTGTGATGATTTAACTGGAGTAGGATGCAAAGGAAGGCCAAAATCTAGTCCTGTTGAAGCCATAAAAACAAGATTTCAATCCTGAATCTTGTGAAAGAATAGATTCTATACTGAAAGAGGGCAGAGAGTGCATTAGGAAAGGAAAGAAAGAAAAAAAAAGAAGAGAGAGAATGACAGGATATATATATTGTTAAATTAGTTTTTGTTTATTAGATGACCACTGAGATATTTGAATGCTGTGCATGATTTCTTTCATTACATCTATGGCTCCAGTCATTTTGATCTAGTACTTGCAACTTATCACAGATTTCAAGACAGAAATACTGATAAATACAGATGTCCAATTTTCTTTGACAGCAAATACTGAAAAGCTAGAGTACAAGGAAAAAAAAAGCCACCACTTTTGAAAATTTTCACAATAATTATCAGAACATAGATCTTATTAATAAAATATTTTCAGCTGTTTCCAAGTAGTCATTCAGCCATTCCAGAACTAAATATTTCCATACATGCTGTCAGATTTAGCATTTTAACATTCTGAAAATATCCTGGACATTCTTAGAAAGCACTGTGCAGGTAGAAAGTGCACACTAAGGCAGAAGTGATGCTATTCCCACATCCACATTCCTTCCACCTTAAAAGTCTTTTCTCCCGTCCTTTCTCCTCACCATGTCCCCACATCTTCTTCAGCCTCCTCGAAAAGCCTGTGTAAGGTGAAATGCAAGCAGCATGGGTGTGAACAAGCAGGAGTGGAATGGGCACAGAGCATCGGTATGTTCAGCTGGTGGAGTTCAGCAAAGTGGGAAGAAGCAGGCTGCCCTGCACAGATGGGCTGGTGTCAGTCTGCCTCTTTCTGGAGGAGGCTGGCACAATGAAGGAAACGATCCTGGCTGAACCTCCAGAAATACAAAGATAATGATGTTTGAGGAGATGAAGGGAGGAAAGTTTCAAGGTGATAATCACAGCTGCAGTTGTGCCTTCCCTTTTATCTGTTCTTTTTCCTATTTACATTTCTATTGTTCATCCCCCTCCCTGCTGCTGAAGTATAAAATAAGGCATGTCTTTACTGAGACAGCGTGGTTATTTAGCTTCCGTACCAAATCACAAAGCAGATGGAGCTCAGATCTGTTTGTTTCCCTCAACACGTGGTTTTTAACCTGTTCTGGTAGTTTTTTAATGAAGTGTGGAAGGACATATTGAGCACAGAATGATGCTGTGCTTTAAATTCACACCTCATTGCATGGAAAAGTTACAACATAGGAAGGAAATGGATGTAGCTGTTTGCAAATAGTTGGAATTTAAATGCAGAATTAAGAAAATAAGTGCTAGTTTCCATCTAATCAGAACACATGAGATAAACCAGTCAGCAACATTTGTCATGTCTTCCATTAAATTCAACCAAGCTTTCTTTCAGTTTTTAGTTCTGCCTCAACTTGGGAAGGTCATGGCTGTCTACAGTCAGCCAAGTTTGATATCTTGACTTTCTGAAAGATGTTTACAAAGTTGGTAAATTTACATGCAGGATTTGTGACAATTAAATACAAATTTTCAGTAAGTTCTCCTTCAGAGACTGGTGTATTATCCTGTAAAATTTCTGCAAGTCCAAATGTTCATTAGAATGTCTGTCTATTAAAATCGCTTGCCATGGAGATACTCCGACAGTTTGATTGTGCTAAGTATAACAGTTCTGCATTCTTTGACACATTTCTACCGCAATAAGTATTATAAATGACATTTACACTTTATGGCACTATATTCAAAAATATATCAGAATTAGTTTAGAGTTTCTACATTACAAACACCAGAACATCAAAATTTCTTAGCTGCCAAGAGTGGAGAGTGAGATAGACAACAGCAAAATAGAGAATAAGAACAATACTTTGCCAAGAATTAGTCTTTTGTACATTGGATGTTGTAAATAAAACCAAAACATCAATGCTACAGGACTAAGATAGACTGGATGTACAAACAGGTAAGAACTACACATTGGTCCTTTTAGGGAAAGAGAGATTTTAGGAAATTAGTGTCTTTAGGACTCTGCTAATGAATATGCATATTGATGCAAACTGTAAATCCATCAATAACAAAGTAAGAAATTAACTAAGACTATCCTCGTCTGTTTCTTTCCTTTACATTTTCTCACGATTCAAGATTATAAAGTTGCAAGACTTTTGCTGTAATTAATTTCTTTAAAATGTTGGTTTGAAATGATTTAGCTGTACTATCCCTATCTCGCAATTATTCTGCTTAATTTTTACTATGTTAACTAGTCACAGCTGTTTCCCTTGGCTCATTAGTGATTCCTTCTGAGCTTGTCTTCCTCTTTGGAGGAGCTGAACTATTCCTGGAAGGCAGTCCAGAATTTTCATTTATCATGTCTCTCCAAGAAACTGTAGCTGTTGATAAGTATCAGAGAACTTGATTTCTTTCAAACACCAAATGTTCCTGCTCTCTGCTCTGAAATGATGTGTTTTTTCTAAACTAAAGCTTTGTTTCATCAAGATGACTTAAATTCAAAAACATTATCTAAGCCCTAAGCTGAGATAAATTGCATTGCAAATGTAAGAATTCTATATCCTCTCATAGCAACTTTCAGATCAGGATTTCAGGCTTTAAAACATTTAAACTTAAACTTCTTCCTCCTGCAAGAGGAACATCTTCAAGCTGCAAAAGTGAAGACAGAAAATATTTATGGCCCATGGGATAACTGCATCTTGAGAGGGAAATCAGTGAGACTGTGACAATTCTGAAAGAAAAAAAGAAAAAAAGAGAAAAAAAAAAATATCTTGTATCTCTGTTTCTGAACTTGCAGTATTTAGCACCACTATTTCATTCCCAAGATGATCTTTTCATTTGATCACACACACTGTCTTCAGCTTAGAAACAGTCAATGCTCTGCTCAGGAAAAGGAGTCATGAAAAAGAAATACATTCCTTGTATTCCTTGTTGACCACTTGCCACAATGGTTGGGCTGAGGCAGAAACCCATTTTAGGGGCAGCAACCGTTCCAAGCTTATGCATGCACCCAGACAGGCCTTCTGAGGAGCAAAATTGTTGCCAAGATCTTCAGTTGTGGGGAACTCCAGAATCTGGAAATTCCCCAAAGGCCTCAAGGCAGGAGGGTATAATGGGTGCAAGTGCACCCAGCTTGAAAATTTTTCAAGTGGGTGGTCAGGTTGTGTGAGAAAATCACCAGGCAATGTAGTTTTCAGTAATACGAGAGATAAATTGGTGCATGATATGCAGTGACACAGGCAGAAGAAGCTAAGTGATCTTCCAAACCTCGAGGAGACAGACCATACAAGACAAGGGAGACTGGACTCTACTCTGCAGGGAGTGGAAGGAATAGCCTCCCCTCACCCCCAAAGTGATCTTAAGAAACTGACAAAAGACTATGGGGTTCAAAAGAGAAGAGAGCATGGCTAAAAGTTCAGACCAGAGAAAGGACAGTCGCACTAACTTGATCCAACCAAGGACATTTAAAAGAGTTGAAGGGTGTTACTAAATGGGGACTCCTGACTGAGAGGCACTGAGGTACCTCATTTGCTGCCCAGATGATCTCTCTGGAGACGTTTTCTGCCTGCTGGGACCTGCATTCAAGACATAAAGAAAAGGCTAACGGGTCTGATAAAGCCAGAGGACATATGTTCCTCCTTCTTCAAGTTGGGTCACATGAAGAAGAGGTTTCTTGAGGCAGACTGATCTAGTGGGTGGCCGCTGCCTATAGCAAGAGGATTTGGAACTGGATGATCTGTGATGTCCCTTCCAACCTGAACTATTCCATGATTCTATGATCTTTTTGAAAGTATCTCTTTATCAGGTCTATAGTTTATACCATTCTTGGAAGCAGATTTTATAGTTCTGTTAATCATACCTCAGAATTACATTACTGTATTTGTATCCAGTTAAGGTTAATCAGTAGGTCTGTGTTGATTGAAAACCAGCAAGTCTGTCTTTTGTCTATATACTTTCATAGTGCCTGGAGGCCCTGATGGGGACAGAAACATTTGCTTGAAATTGTTTTCAATTTTTGCTGAATTGGCTGTCAAAAGATAATTTTTCACTGTTTTTCCCCAGGCAATTGTGAGGGACATTTGAATAAAGAGAGCAAGTGGGAGATTCAAAACAAACAAAAGGAAACTATTTTTATACATTATGTATTTTTAAGTTATGAAGTTATTAAGTTATTTTTAGTTATGGAATTACTTGACATAAGATAGTGAGTGCAAAAGTTTATGTAAGCTTAAGTGGAGACTTAAAAGAACACCGAAAAGAAATTGCGTTATTAAGCACAAAGAAACCATTTCTACCTCTGAAAGTCCCTGCACTACAAACCACTGTCAGCTGGGATTTTTTCCCAGAGCAATTCCCATGATATGACTCCTCTGAACTTCTCTTCCTTCCTAGGAATATGCTTTAGGCCTTTGTTCAAGACAAGAGAGTGATGCAGAATAACCTAATAGGACCTCTCTTCTTTGATGCTCATTGACTTGTTTCCACATACCAAGTACAAAATGGACTTTAAAACAACAAATGCTTAAATAAATTGCCCGGTTCTTCCCCTTCCCAGAACTTACTTGTTCTATATATCTGCCTGTTTTCCATTTCTGGGATTTTATTTCCTTAGAAGGAGCCAAGTGGTGGGGTCAAGGCAGTACATGTAAAATCCCTAGGTCTGCCTCAGTTGTTTTACTATCTTTAAATGTGTGCCAAGCTATGGCTTATCTCTGACTATTCTTCTTTTCTTGTTTGCTTTTCTTCCAGCCCAGTATTTAAGTGCACAAATAACCCAACAGCCATTCCAAGAGTCATGTTAATATAGTGTATTCATTAACTATTTTACCAGCTCCTCATCAATCACTATGAATATTAGAGCTTGACCTGCACACGGAACCCACTGTCTTTAAAGACAAGCATTTATTTGGTTTATTGTTCATCTAACTGAGCTAGCTCTATGTGATGATAAGCACAGCTGGGCTTATTTGAATGTGGAGGAATACAATCATGGTTCAAATACATAGAATCAAGTCTTAATTTTTTTTTAAATGCAGTTAACTGCTGAAGCAAATTAAGAAAGCAGGGGACTCTCTTTTCTGAAAATTTGATATCTAAGTACATAGGTATAGTTTAGTCAAATATATTACTCTGTGAATTCTAAACATGATTTGGAAGAAAGGAATGAAGGGGGAATTAGGAAGTTGATGTTTCATGTTATCCTGTCAGTGTATGATTTTTTCTGGCCCACACTGATTTCCAAGGCATATTCTAGGAAAGCCTTTGTCTTTCACTCTGATTTCACCCCAAAACAGAGATGGCCACTTTTGGTTGTACCTTGTTAACTCAATTTTTTTAATGTAAAAGCTAAGCAAAGAAACGTTTCCATGCCTCCTTCCTATCTTGTGGTGGAGCATTTTGCACAAACTGTAAACATTCTCAGGTAACTTTCATGTTTAATTTACAATTGATACTCCCAACCTCACCAAAAGTTTATAATCTTCTCAAAAAGAAATAGGTTGTAATAACTATACTTAAGTCCATCAGAATTTCAGAAGTCATGAAAATTTTTAGTTCACTACTCATCAACCTTGCAACACAGTCTGCTTCCAAGGTTTTTTTGGAAAGCCAAAAGCAAAATATTTCTCATGCACAAAGGAAAATTTGGGTGTTGTCAGTAGTTTGCACAGACAGTGAAAAGCACCAGCAGTTTACTGAAACGAGAAAAAGAGAAAAAGGCATAGGCATTGCTAAATAAAATATAATGGAAATAAAAAACAAAAAATGTGTTTTAAAAACAGATTATGAGATTTAGAGTTTTATACATAATAGTTATATTCCACTGAAATGAAATATTACTTTTCCTCTTGGAAGAGAAGGAATATATGTATAGTTACAGTTCTGGAAACCAAAAAGAAAATAAAATTAAGACACTTATCAAAGTGCAGTCTCCAAATGAATTCCAAACCAAGACTATTTTCTTACATTCTACACTGATATCTTATGTTTTTTCTAAAAAAAATGAAAATAGGAATTTTCTACTAACTCCATAGCTGCAAATGATTATGTACAGTAGATTTTAAAATATAATGTGTTTCAATGACAAATATATCAAAATATTCACATATTGAAGAAGATACTTATATTTACTCTGTAATGTTGTACAGATAATAAAAGTGCCGTATCTATACTTTTTATTAAATCTTACATTTTATTTAATAATACATAAAAATTATTTTCTAAATTTGTTTTTATCTTACTATAAATAATACATATTATCTGTTATTATATCTAATATATATTTTATTAAAATCACTGAAATCAATATAATTAAAGCCATAATATTTATGAAACTAAAGTAATGGTAAAATTATGACTAAATATAAAAAAAGAAATAGAGTTTGAGAGTGGGGAAAGAGACAGATAATCGCCTAGGAGAATGAAGAGAGTCTGAGAAGCAAAAGAGAAAGGAAAACAGCATGGGAAGCATGATCTCAAGTGTATGTGAAAGCAATAGAAAAAATGAGAAATCATGATCTGTTGCACGGGAACACCATTCAGCATCCACTGAACTCAGCTGAATTTGGAATCTGTTCTGCATATAACAGGACTATCTAGCATTTTCTATAATATAAATGCCAAAGAAATGGAAAGATTAACTAGACATAGACATGGAGGGACTGGGTCAGAATATTAAATAATAGGAAAGTAAAGTATAGCGAGAAAGAAGGGAGAGAGAGACAATAGGTTGAAGAGAAAAGGAGAAAAATGGTAGTTAGAATAATTTTGTAATTTGACTAGAAACAACTAAGTGTTCCCCTTTTAGGGGAGATGGGAGAAGATATTATTAGAGAGAGGGAAGGAGGAGAGAAAGGGAGGGAGGAATGGAATTTTATGGTGAAAAGTGAAACAAATGGGAATGCAGGGAGAGTGACTATACAATATAGCAGAGAAATCCAGTGTGAAGCTGGAAAGTACTGGAGAAGAAAAACAAAAGGAAATGTATAAAGATGAGTGGAGGCCTGAACAAAAGCCCAGTTGTCCAAAAGCTGCAGAAGAAGGGAATGAGAATGTAAATTAAAAGTTTGCACAGTATAGAGGTAAAATTAGAGACAGAAGCATGGAAAAAGTCAGTGCAAACATTCATTTCTGGGATGAAGATGTGCTGTGTGGATTTGTCAGTATGAAAATATATTTTAGGGGACGGTATTTTCCTCTGCACTTGCAAAGAGGGAATAGCTTGGCACAGCAAAGGAATTGGAGCAGCACTGTCTGATTTGCTGTTCATCCATACACTTAGTGTTTATAGGTTTCTGACTACTAGTTCCTTGCCAGTCATCTCTGTTTTAATGAGTTCGAGCTATAAATTTTTAATCCAATGCAGTAAATTCAATTGTGATCAAACTTGTAAGCATTTGTCCCAAAATTCTGTGACTTGGTTTGATTGCTTCGAAGGCTGCCTTGGGCTAAGTAGCACTCTCCATCAAACTGAGCAACTTGACCTTTTCACTGTGGCTAGTTCCACTGTCCCCTGTCAGCACACAAAGCAGAAAGCCAACAGAGGTCAGGGCAGGGAAAGGAAGGAGCAGAAAACTGCCGCTCCTCATCCACACGAAGGCCTTAAAAGCTTCTGCTTCTCTCACTATGTGACATCAATTGTAGCTGTGGTTTTGTAAACACATTTGATGAAGGGCCCCATGGTTTCCTCTGACTGTCCAGTGCCTTGGCCCAGGCCAGGTGCTCAGGTCAGTCAGAGCCAGCAGGATCTGTCTGTGAGTAACACAGATGCCCATAACCCTCTGTGCTCTTGAGGGATAAAGCTAAGGTCTGTAAGCTGGGGAGAACTCACAAGCCGGCACTTCAAGTATCACCCTGTGTACCCAGCTTCCACAGTTTGTGAAGGAAGGGGTCTTCCAGCCATAGCCCTGCTGAAAGTCCCTTGAGCAGCTGGGGCAGGTTCAGTGGTCCCAGCTAATTGCTAGTGACCTTAGAAGAGAATGGGAGGCAGCTGCCCTTTGTTTAGCAGATGACAGCATTTGGGACTTTGAGGGGGAACAGTCAAGTAACCGTGCCCGGAGTGGAGCAGATGACACAGCTGGCCAAGTAAATGTAAAGTGTCTCATCGGCCTATTTTTATTTTTATTTTTTCCCTGCATGAAAGAAGAGTGTTGCTATGAGGATTTGTTAAATGTTTTGTTTGTTTGTTTGTTTTTTTACTAATATGGAAAATAGAAACTTAGTAATTAATTACACATCATTAGTATTTATTGTCAAACTAGGACGGAAACTTTTTTGTCATAGATGATGTATGATATTCCAAAGCTGCCAGCATCACCGATGATGTCAATTACTTGGCAAGAGGGAAGCTTTAGAAAATAGACTCTGAAATGACATTTTTCATCTTAATCACTCATCACGCTTTTCTTCATGGTCAAGAATGCCTTTCTTTGAATGATCATATTGTTGGGATAATTAAAACAATATAAAATAAATGCGATGAATAAATGTGTTTTTCTTACAAAAATCAGTCTTGAATAAGAAGTATTCTTTTGTGACTGGATTTCTGCGTGCAGCAAGTGTGTTTATAGCAATACAGATGGCTGGTAATTCAACCTTAATTTAAGTTTCTGGCTAGATTGTTCTCTATATCAAGAGCAATTACAGTTTTAATATCAGCTCTGTATTTAATTCCAAAACTGTTGGAGTTGTGTATTTGTTTACATATTTTGCTCAAGATAAAATCTCAATGGCAATAAATAAACAGTATCATGAAATCACTGTTTATTTATTTATCAGTACTAACAATTCATTTGGACTAAACTGATTTTCCAAAAGCAGTTTTAAGAGTTTTGTGGGTTGGTTTTATTTATTTTTTTCTGTTGGTTTTATTTTCTTTTCCTTTGCAGGTTTTTGTTGGTTGGGTTTTGTTGTTGTTGCTGTTTGCATGTTCATTTGCTTTTTGTGTTACTGCTTTTTGGGCTTTTTTGCAAGTATTTTAACTTTATCAAGTTGCTGAAAATGCTGGTTTTGCACTGAATACTGCTCTCACTTCTTGTGTTCTTCTGTGTAACAAACTTTAAAGAAGTAAATACATTTGAAAGTAAGAGCAAGAGAAAGTAAGAGGTTCAAGAACGGGTATTTTCTTTTGATGTTAACTTCTGGGGAAAATACTTATAGAGTAAAGTACCCTGTGGAAATCTTCTTGTCTCCGGTAAAACACACTAGTTTTACTCTACTATTTTGCTCTGCTGTCATCATAGACCGACTATTATTCATATATAAATACATTATGAAGGTAAAGAAAATTTTTCTTAGGCTGTAACAGTATTACTAGAATAAGAACGACGAGGTATGGCTGAGCCATGAAAGCCAGAAAAATGCTTTGATTACACATTTTCATAGTTAGAGAAGTAAGGTTCTGCAATAGATGCTTTGCAATAGATGACATTGGACCAAGAAGCCACACTTATTTTAAGATACAGCCTAACAGAATAATTTGACAAACAGAAGAGGTCTTGTGGGAGGAGGCGTGATTTGGGGTTATAAATTGAAATTGGTATTTTCTGTGGTAATAATTTAAACCCTGATATTGTGGAAAGGCCTAGAGCTACTTCTAAGTACAAACAAGGAAGCTCTGTCCTCCAGGCCTTTGATCTTTGATCTCTGCACTTAAATGAGGAGTTGAGGATGGCCTCAAAAATTGTTAGCCTAAAAGCACTGGTTTGAAGACTTAAAAAACAGGGAAATAAAGGAGTTTCAGGGCAGACATGAAATGTAAATTAAAGAAGTGGAAAAGTAACAGAAAGTACTTGAAAAAATGTGCTTGTCTTTTGTGATAGACCTGCTTTTATTTCTGTCCACTTCTCACTTTTCCTCAGATGAATATTGGAAATGGACTTGTCAAAATTCTTTGTAATAAACAGGCGAAACAGTGCTCTGAAACTAAGATCTCTTTTTAGCGTTCCAACTCCGGAATATCAAATAAATTAGGCTTTTTTAAAATTAGCTGTGGCTCAAAGCTTACAAAAGACTTGTTCACACAACTCTGAAAGCAAAATATCAGGACATATTTAGACAAGTTTTTAGAATGCTCTTTTTATTCCTGAACATGAATAAAGAACAGATAGAACACTCTCTGACGCTTGACTCTTGCAGTTAATTATAACAAAAGTTATCCATACGTAGTATTAGCTGAAATATAAAGCAAAGGTGTACATTCATTCATCATTCTTTGGTGGGCTTCTTCTAATACACGTCTGGAAAAATGTTTCAGAAATCATATATCCTCATCTGCCTTATACATACTCCTATCAGTCAGATTCCACAGAACAAAGGAAAAACCATTTATCGTGTATGCAGACAGAAAGGTTCACATTCAAACAGAGATACTACCATTTGGAAAACCATATAGTGTGTTTTTAAAGCTACTTGAGCAGACAGTGTGGAGTCATTGCCTCTTGAGAAAATTATGCAAATGCCTTACTCAAACACTCCTGACCATAAACCAAGTACTTGTACTCATTTACTTTTGGTAAAGCTGGATACGATGGATACACTTCATCAGCAAAACTTCAAGTGTAGTCCATAAACATTTTGTATGGCCGGGCTAGAAAGGAAAATTCCAATTGCACTTACCTGAAATCCAGCTGTCCCCCATGTAGCACAGTGAAGAATAAGACCATTGCTAAAATAATATATGTAGGCATTTAATGGACTCTTCTCCAGTATAAAGAATGAAGAAACACATGTTCCCAAACAGCTAACTTGCACCTTTTTTAATCTGTACTGAGTTCAATATTGCATTGCAAGAACAGAATGAAAAAAATTAATTTAAAAACTGCACAAATAATTACTTGCACTTGTGTTGAACCTCCTATCTGGTGATGGTCAAGAAGCTCTGAAACAGTGAGAGCCAAGTTGAACAACTATTACTATTTTTTAAAACTTTTTCAGAAGTCACATTGAACCTTGTGGCTTTCATAGTAACTTTGATGAATAAGAAAATTACAATTGGTAATGAGTGAATTAACTAGTAAAGGTTCAATCTAATATTTAGATTTTTTTGAGTATGACTTTCAAAAAATAAAATACAGAAAATGCTGGTGCAGTTATAAATGAAAAAAATTTTCATGAGCCTATTTAAAATGAAACTTCTGTTTTTGGATAAATTGTCATTCCATCAGACTGGTCATGGTCACACCACACTGCATCAGATATGCCTATTATCTGCAAGTGGTTTAAGGAATTTTATTGCGTGAAAATGACCTGCTTCTGAGCCTTACCTATGTACATTATTTCTACATGAATTGCATAATTGTACCTAACCGTACATCAACTGTGAGACTGCAGAGGACCACTCTTGCATAGTTAGGTGGGAGCTTTAAATTCTCAGTAACTTTGATAATTAGACTGATATATTCTCATATGCAGTCAGGCAAAGACCATTACACTACAGGTGAAGTATTCACAATAGTAAATGAATCTCTGCTATTTAGGATCTGGAGAATTGGCACCATCCTTCACATGTTACTGCAAAAAATTTTCAGTTATATTTATAAATGATGCAATTTGTGTGTTCAAGAAAATTAAAGTTATAAATATGCATATATTTTTTGCATGTGAAGTTAAGAAATACCAAAAGTATCTGTCATATCAATTACAGCTAATGCCAAGTAGCTATTATTACAAGAACTTTGCTTTAGAACATATAAAGCTTGATGAATTCCTTACTTTCCTAACCTCAGCAAGCAATTACTTTGAATTAAACCATTTTGGCAGCCAGTCATCAAACGACTTTGTCCTCACTCAAAACACTGTAAATACAAATTACACCAGGAGTAAGTAATACACAACATTAAAGTAATTATTTCACGGAAAAAAAATGGAAATCTGTCTAAAGTTTTGTCCTTTTTCTTCTTTTAAGTGGACTCCAACCTCCCCCAGTTTTCTTATTCCCATAGTCAAAGCTAGGACTACACCAGCTCTGGTAGAACTGTTAAAATAAGGAAGCATTCTGTTCCTATTTTTTCTATTCATGACACAAATAAATAAATATTTTATTATTAGAGTATTAATCTCATTTGCTTTTGTTAAGCACCCTTAGATTGCCAAATGCCCATCACTGCTGAAGTACAACATATAATTGTGATACAGTAACATCAGACAATGATTGCTCTTGCTCCAAAATTGCCTGTCAACAAGATGCAACATTACAGGAAGTGTTTGCAGCCAGCAGTAACCTAGGAAACTGTAGGTTACAGGGCAACCAGCCCAGGTTAGAACCACACACAAACAAACACAACATGAAGGACTGCAGTGTAGCAGGACAAAACTACTTTTGAGGCAAAGTTTGTGGTGAGATTAATTTCAAGACATGCAAAACCATAGAATTTATTATTACTTAATAAATCATTGATGGAATTAAGCACGGAAGTTCACACTGTTTTGGATTAATGTTTTAAACACTAGCTGAAATACTGAGCATCTCAGTAAACAGAATCGTCACTGAATGTGTCAATGAACCATGTAATAATGCTTGTTTCTCTGCCTGTAGAACCTCTAACAGAATGATGTTCAGACAAACTCTCACAAACAATAAGCAGAGTCTCTACACGCTTAACAAAAGATTACATCTTGTGATTCCTTCTCCTCCACACTGTGGTTGTGCACACATTGCAGTGTAGTTCCTATCATCAAGCATAGTAGATTCTTTATTCAAAAACAAAAGCAGTAAAAAAGTAAAAATAAATTTTTGGGTAATCAGCCTTCTAATGCAACTTTCCTTTATTCAGGTCTTGTTTCAGAGTTTCTGTAACTATCTTCCCCGTTCATCTTCTCTCCCACTCCCATAACATGAGGGTGCCAATTAACCTAAAGCCTGTATTTCAAATCTAATTCTTGCTGAGTAATTCTTGTCTCTCCTCTAGAGTCTTTGCTCCGCAGAAAGCTCTCTTGGTTTTTCATTTATGCAACATGATCTTCTGTAAGAGCCAAAAGACTTTGAAGTTTGGAAGACCAAGAAAATATCTCCAGTCTTTCTTCAAGGCAGTTCTCTGAGGAAACAAGATGTCTTTAGTCTTTAAATAGTAATATTTGTTTATTTAAGTAAAGATGTATGAAGGCAATTTCACAGTTGATCTGACTAGTGCCTTGTCTTCATTGCTTCTGCTCTGAAAACGCTCACTTGGACTGCCTTGTGAATGTTAAGCACAAATAACTTAGCCTTGTAACACTTAACCTCATAAAATCCTATGCTCTTTCTTCCTCCTGTGTCTTTAAGAACAAGATATGAGTATGTTTTTCTTCACGAATACACCTCTAAGCCTTTCTCCACAGAAATATAAACACAAGATATGAATTCTTTCCTGATTCCAGGTCTCAATATGTAGGCCTTTTCCAAAGCATTATCTCTGGGCTGACAACAGGTACAGCTATTAGCAATACAGCCTGAGTAAACACGCATATATCCTGTCATTCCAAATTAAACAGAGATGTTCAGGACATGTTGAACATCCACTGTCCAACAGGGATTTCTGAGTTTAAGCATTGCCACTTGCATTAGGTTAGAAGCTTAGCTTGCTTCTCCTCCCACATTTCACACAAGTCTGGGGGATTGCAATAAATTTCTTACTGCCAGACTTCCACTTCCGCACTACAAATCTATAGCTGCAGTCTCAACTGATGTTGCTGCACTGCTGTTTTGCCAGCCATTTGGGGAAGATTTCCATCTTTCCCTTTATGCAAGAGTCCTGAGAATTCCTTAGAGCAACCAAGAATAGTCATAATCTTTATCTATTATGCTACTCTTAGCAGGACACAGCTATTTTCACTTTTAATATATATGTGTGTCTATGAGAAAATTTGTTATCTTTTTGTTTGATGAAGCTTCTTTATATCACAGTCACAATTTGCACAACAGAAAAATGAAGTCAGCCGTAGCTTTTTGGTTCTCTTTCAAAACCAAAGAATAAAACATTTATGATGCAGTTCTGGAATCAGCCCTAAACATACATTCTTGGACTTGTTTTAAAAGAATTATTTATTCCAAAAATAACTCCATATTACAGTATTTTTGATTCTGTGTATGCTGCCCATATTAAGAGTTTAAACAGCTTTCAAAAGCTTAATCTGTGCATATATCCTTTGTTTCAGGAAAGTATTGTGCAGCTTTCATTGTCTCTGTAACAGATAAATTAAAGCAAAACTTTTAAAGGCAAAGTCTTAAAATCTGATTCATAGTATAATTACTTTAAAATCAAATTCAGATTTGATGTAAGTAGATGCACTACTTTTTTTTTTTTTTTAATTGTACCACATCTGAATCTGGCTCTATTAAAAACTGAAATCTTGATACTCCCATTTCTGCAACACTGGCCCATTTTGGTTCCTCATTAACTTGTAATGGTTTTTGCCTTTGTGTTTTGGAGTTGATGGAAGTATGCACAACTCATTCAGGCATCGTATTTGGACAGAGGGCATCTGCCCTCACCCAATACAGACTGCCTGTGAGTTGTTTGTCTCTGGAGTTATTAAAAAGGATTTAAAAACTTAAGCAATAAGCCCTTTTACTGCCTCGGGCTCCGGAGCATCATTTAGACCTCTAGTTTGGTGCCTAGTCTTGTGACATGATATCTAGGGAGAGTTGTGTAGTTCAAAGCATGTGCTTTCACAGTACCTTTCCAACCAGCAGCCCAGCTTAAATACCTTAGATATGCAGTCAATGGATACATATTCCTTCATAGTCTTTCCCTCCACTGATTTCAGATAGACAATTCAATAGAGAGAGAACAAATATGTTTCATTAAGTGGCAATCCAAGAGCAGGACGGCCAAACACTTAGCTGAGCAAGAAGAAAAGATGATGGAACTGTGCTGCTGGTGGACACCTTCTTCTTTTGTTCATTTGCACCCCAGAACTTGGAATTCCCTTCCCTTAACCATACCTACGTTATGCACCTAGAAGTATTCTTTCCATGACATCAGCATCTGCAAACTACTGACTTTTCAGGACAGCTGCTAGAGAAGGCTGTGTGGCAATTCTTGTCCTTCCTCCATACCTGACTGATTGGCAGTCACTTGCTCAAACCATAGAATCAGAATATCTGAGTTGGAAGAGACCCATGAGGATCATCAAGTCCACCTCCTGGCTCCACACAGTACTACCCAAAAATCAGAATGTATGACTGAGAATGTTGTTCAGATGCTTCTTGAACTCCAGCAGCTCAGTGCTATGACCACTGCACTGCCCGGGGGAGCCTGTTCCAGTGCCTGACTACCCTCTCGGGGAAGGATCTTTTTCTACTAGCACCCAGCCTGACTCTCCCCAGCGACAGCTCTATGTCGTTCCTTGTTGCTGTCACCAGAGAGCAAAGCTCAGCACTGCCTCTGCTCCCTATGAGGAGCTGTAAGCAAATGTGAGCCCTCCCATCTCAGCCTCCTCTGCTCTGGGCTGAACAAATCAAGGGACTTCAGGTTTGCTTACTCAAAACCTTTTAAAAATTCAGCACTTGTTAATGTCCAATCTATCTAATTTATTTGTCAAAGGAAATGGTTCTGACTCCTTGTATGGGAACTGCTAGGTCACGATCTGAGTCAGTGATTGAGCATCAGTTGAGAAAGCATAGCTAACCCAAGGAGCACAGGTGCAAGCAATTCACTTAAGGTACTGGAAGGGATGGACCCTTCTCACCCTCATGGTGCTGCTAACCCTTTATGAGTTAGCAACTGAGGGAGCAGAATCTCTGTTTGGAGGCTGTGCTTTTCTCAAGGCTCCACCAGCCTCCGGAAGAGGGAGCTGCTTTTTCCTGTATTGTTTTCTAAACTAAATCTTGACTAATACCTTTGTAAGTGTACTCCTTTCCTGGTAGAACGCACAATCACACCTTTTGCTGCACACTCCTCCAAAGCTGGATACATTTTGTGCTTATAAAACAGGCAGGAACAGGAGCCTGCTCTGCATCTTAATGTACAAGGCATGTATTTACAAAGGGGGAGCTTTTCATTCTATTTTTTTTTACCCACTTCATATTAAACTGTAGAAGAAGACTTCACTTTCCATGAAGTCAGTGTCTCAACCACTACGTGACAGAAGCGGTGGTCCTCTCATACCAGGTCTGGCCCCATGAATGATCTATTCTGCCGTTGTGCAGAGACACCATCTGTTTAAACCCTTGAAACTAGTCAACCTTTCTGAATAAAGCGCTAAATGAATAATTTTCAAAATAGCAACAGTTCCTCTATTATTATTATTATACAGAATATATACATATAAAGAATCTGAAAGCAAAATGGAATTATGTTATTGTTTATTGCTAACACAACACTTGTTCATACAACTATTTATGACTATTTTAAATATGTAGTAATATTAATTCTGATGCAGTACTAAAATGAATATAGCTCAACTATTTCGTGGTGCAACATTTTTAATAGCACATTAAGTAAAGCACCATGATTGTAATTTAGAAAGAAAAACTGAAATAAAAATGCTGCTGAAGCACTGTATGAGTGAGTTAATAGTATTGTAAAAACTATGGCTTCTGGAATTTCCTGAGTTTTGAATGCCTGACTTTTTGTCTTGGTACTGCACCAAAACTAAAAATTTCCTTTTAAATAAAGGCAGGGAGAAAAAAACATGCTTTCTTAGAATTTTTCTACATGCCTTTGATTTCCTCAGCGCACCTTATAAATTGCCTAAGCACAACCTTATAGCTCTTTGTTTAACATCAGCTAAACAATTAGATAAGTTTAGTAAGGAGGTCTCAGTAAAGAATAATCAATCATATGCCTTAATGCAGAAGAGAGTGTTCTCTAGTTATCTAGATACATTCATCTCCATTTTTACAAATTCATTAACAGTAAGAGGAGGGTTAAGGAGAACCTCCAGCTTTCACTGGATGCAGCAGGGAATGCAACCACTGAGGATAAGGAAAAGGTTGAGGTTCTCAGTGGCTTATTTACACTTGTTTTTAAAAGTCAGACCAATTATCCTTGGAATACTCTACCCTCAGACCTGGAACTCTGGGATAGGGAGCAGAATAAACCCCCTACAATTCAAGTGGAAATGGTTAAGAGACCTACTACTCCCTGGACCTTCACAAGTGCATGGAGCCATATGGGATCTATTTGATGTGCTGAGAGGGCTGGCAGAGGTGATAGCCAAGTTGCTTTCCACCGTCTATCAGTAATCAGTTCCTGATTAACCGGAGAGGTCCCAGATGATTAGATGCTTGCCAATGTGACTCCCTTCTGCATGAAAGGTTGTAAGAAGGATCTGGGGAACTTCAGGACTGTCAGGCTTACCTCAGTGTCAAGGAAGGCTATGGAACAGATTGTCTTGACTGAGATAATGTAGCATGTGTGGGATAACCGGGGGATTAGGCCCATCCAGTAAGGATTTATGAAAGGCAGTTCCTGCGTGATCAACTTGCTCTCCTTCTACGATTGACTGATCTGCCTGGTGGATGAGGGAAAAGCTGTTAACATAGTCTACCTAGACTTCAGCAAAGCCTTTGAAACTCTCCCATACTATTCTCCTAGAGAAGCTGGCAGCCAATGGCTTGGACAGGTACCTTCTTTGCTGGGTAAAGAATTGGCTAAAGGGCCAGAAGCAGACAGTGGTGGTGAATGGAGTTAAATCCAGCTGGTGACCGATCATAAGTGGTGTTCCCCAGGGGTTGGTACTGGAACCTGTTCTGTTCAGTGTCTTTGCTAATGACTTGGATGGGGGGCTTGAGTGCACTCTTAGTAAGTTTGCAGATGGCGCCAAGTTGGGAGGAAATGCTGATCTGCCAGGGTGTAGGAAAGCTCTACAGAGGGATCTGGACAGGTTGGATCGCTGGGCTGAGGCCAATGGGATGAAGTTCAACAAGACCAGAGGGACACGGTTTAGTGGGGAAATATTGGTGATAGCTAGACAGTTGGACTAGATGATCTAGGAGGTCTTTTCCAACCTTGGTGATTCTATGATACTTCATCTCCTGCTATGCCAGCAATTGGGCATGGCATACCAGTCTGCTCTCTACATTCTAGTAACTCCTTTCTCTGAAATTAATATTGACATTAACTAACAAATGCTCTTATAAGTGTGATACGCAACAGTGGATGTATGACTATATAAATTTGGAAAAGGTGTTTATACTCTCTGTATTTACCTTTCCATTCAGTCTTGTTTCTCTTTCCTGTTTAGATGATAAAAACTCTTCACACCAAGGACTTCACTTGTAATTTCAGTTAATGCTAACATCACAGCCACCTCAAAGTGGTCCAGAAACCATACATGTCATAATATCCTTAAAATCAAGCTCTATCAGCTATCTGATTATAGCAGCTCTGCTGACTTTCTAAACACTGAAAGCATATGCAGTCCACAAGTATTGTTATCTATTCCTCTGCTTAACAAGATTATCCAATGCAGATTGCTTTAGTGTAAGACAAAAACTTATGACCATCTTATGACCATCAGTGTAGACACACCTTTTTTTTTTTGTCACAGTACCTTATAGAATGGAGTGCCTACTGCAACAATGTACACCAAGAGTCACATTCACTAGGAAAAATTTTTTGATTGATTTTAATAGGTTAATTGAAAGCACAAAAACAATTTACCCTCTTGCAAGTTTTTAACATTATTAAATAGCTTCTGGTGAGCCTTGTGCATATACAGCTCAGCCAGCCAGCGAAAGAAAACCCATTGGAACTGTCGTTTCTAGGTACACACGGGTCAATCTGTTGAACACCTTTCAAATATCAAAGGCTTCTCTCCTTGAACAGCTTCAGACTACTCACAGCAATATTGTACAATTCTCAAATGTGCTTTGTTTTACTGCAAAAGAATACATAAACCAATCTAGAAACTAGTCTCAGAATCTATGTTTATTTTCCCAGTCCCACATATAAAGACGTGATATGAAATGCTATCTGATGCATGATATGAGAGCAAATAGTAAATGAAAATCAGAAGACTGTGTATCCAATATAAACAGTATCCAGAGGTACTGAGCAAAGAAAATAAGGCAGGCTGAAAAGAAAACTTACAAGAACCACACAAAAGGTACTCTGCACAAAGAGTCATATATAGTGTACGTATTTTAAAATCTTTACTTATTTTGAGAGTACAATCATGGATAAGACTTTTGCTGCCACCTGTACAGAAATTAATGTTGTGCACTATATTTCAGGATTGTGAAAGTAAGTAGCCTTAGTTGAACAGAACTTTATTAAAGCTAGGGACCCAAACTTTTCTAAGCAAGTTTTATCCCTGTTCATTCCTGCAGATAAGTTTAATTGCTATTCAGTAGCATTCATTTTAATGTGAGCTATCATTTGAGCTTTGTTCTCTGTTGGGCAATCTTAATTAACTAGTCTAGAAACTACTCACAAGCAAAACTTATAAATATTACAGAACTAGCCTGCAGTAGACCAAAGCAGTTGTTTCAAGGCTCTTGAGACTACTGGTTTCATGAGCATGCTCACATCATCCATCTTACACTGAGATCATCAGCATCTTGTTTGTGAAAACTTCATGATTTCCTGTAAATCTCAGAGACATGCATGCATGCCCTGGAGGACCACTGACATCTGGTGGACAATTCAGTCCTTCCCAACAATATCTGCAGATCCCGGGAAGCAATGAGCACTAGCTGACGTACAAGCTTGGGGGGAAGTAAAACTGATCAACTTCATCAATAATTACCCCATATCTCAGCACATAAGTGGAAATGTGTGTTCTTAACTAAAACTAACACATTTCAAAAATAAAAAAATGGAAAAAAAGTAAAAACTAAATCTATCCTACAGGGAGCTGTCATAAATATTGAATTTTACTGTGGCTTGATCAGAGTGTATTTTACAAATGGCCTGTCATAAGAACGTGCCAGAGACGCAATAAGTTACAATGTTTACCCTGTGTTTGTTAACTAGGTGGAATTTGTTTGTTGCACGTAAATGCGGATGAACAGCAATATACAAACACCAAACTCAGTTAAAGCTGTCAGAACATCAACAGTATTGTTGGATTAAACTTATTCTAGATAACACAATTTTTTTTTTCTAAATAGAGCAATTTAATTCATCAAGTCCTTGAAAACAATTGAGTCATGAAATTATATATAACTGTCTTTTTTACAAATAAAAACAAAAATTTCTTAGGTAAGATTTTTCTCATTAGTGAAATGGAGCAATGAGAATTAAATCTTATTTTGCTGAAGAAATAAAGTAATATTAAATTATAAAGAGGAGTCGATAATTCAATAATTTTATCTGCTTTTTTTATCTAGCAAACTTGAGAGTGAATCTTTTTGGTGCTCAAAAGTAATTGAGAGTCCACAACCATCAGCATCAAATACAAAATGCACTTAGACTTGTTTGCACAAGTTATCTTTTGCTTGTTGTAATTATCTACAGCTTGTAGATATTCTGAGGTTTTCTAACATTCAGAAAGAATACAGAAAACTTACTAAACAACTGTCAGAATTCTCAGCAATTCCTCACTGCTTTCTCTCTGCAAAATCATTCAAAGTCTACCTTCAGGTAGACAGGCATTTCTATCCGAAATGGGAGCTCAGTTCAAACATAATGAAAGTGTTAATACTTACTGAGCTGTGGAAAGTATCAATGTTTTTCTACACTTTCCCTACAAGATTGTAGCTTTGCAAAGAAATCTGCATCTATTCCCAAAACTACCTATATTTTTCACCTATCACCAATATGAGAACTCTCTGTAAGTAAAAAGGTGGCTAAACCTTCAACATAGGTTATCCAACCAGACTATCTTAAATTGTTTTTTACAAAATGCATTGTTGTACATACATTATCTAGTTGGCTGTGGAACACTGCGGGCAAACACTTCATAGAGGCTCATGCAATTGCTAACATAGCTAAGTCACATGCAAAAAAAATCCAGCCAGTGCTCTAAGTGGAAACAAGAGGGTGTACGTGGGACACTAATATGGAGAAAACTGCATCAAGCCACCACAAGAGCAAGATAGTAGGAGGGGATAGGAATGAAAGTAGGACATGTGCACTGGGATAGTTTGGCATGACTCAGCCAGGCCTTGTAGCTGAACTGTGTATCTGGCTGGGACAAAGGCTGCCCAAAAGACATTGAAAAGGCAAGTATCAAGTTTTTTGCTCACATCTGTGTATCAAGAGAAGTCCAGAATCTGCTGACTGCTGATGCTGACCGCTGATGCCTCTAAAGAATTTCACTCAAGCGGCCCACAAATCATGGATATTTATATGCCTTTCAGGTCTCTTCCTGCATTACTGCATGAACAACATACTAGAGAAAAGTGGCTCTAGAAGGCTGCTTAATAATACATTCTTAAATATTCAACTGCAAATCAGTAGACATTCATCAGTACAGAGATATTCAGCTCATACATGAAAGGCACAGAGCCTACGTGGCACTCAAATCCTACTCTGAGCATTTAAACTATCTTCAGTATTTTAACAATGCTTGTTTCTGCACAGTAATGAATTCTAGCCACAGTGAAAAGCTGTCACACTCCTGCAGCTATTAAATAAATATATTATAATCAGGTCAGCTACTAGGTAAAGGAGATAGAAGCACTAACCACTTCTACAAAACACTATCACAGCCTTTATACCTCCACACCTGAAAAGAAAGTATCTTCCTTCCAGCACCTAAAGGGAGCCTGCAATCGGGAGCAGAGCCAACTCTTTGAAAGGGTAGATAACAGCAAGACAATGGGAAATGGTTTTAAGTTGAAGGAAGGAAGATTGAGGTTGGATATCAGGGGCAAGTTCTTTACTATGAGAGTGGCGAGGTGCTGAAACAGGCTGCCCAGAGAGGTTGTGGATGCCTTGTCCCTGGAGGTGTTCAAGGCCAGGTTGGATGGGGCCCTGGGCAGCCTGGTCTAGTATTAAATGGGGAGGTTGGTGGCCCTGCATGTGGCAGGGGGGTTGGAGCTTGATGATTCTTGAGGTCCCTTCCAACCCAAGCAATTCTGTGAGTCTATGATGATTCCTTCTCCTGCTGCCCTCCCCCATATGTATTTTCTGCAAATATGTCAGCATCATCAATCAAATTATACAACTGCAGGAAATGATTACTGTGAGAAAGTTCTAATTCACAAACATAACCTTTCTTATACGCTTATATTTTATTGGGTATAGTCTACTGGGGGAGTAGAGATGGCCTCCACTTACCAGCAGGGGCAAACAGATCTAAAAGTAATTTTGTCTGGTTCTAATTGATAACATCATATTGGCAAATCTCTTCCGAAGACACACTAAAGCAAAATAAGCCATTCCTGCTAGCATGCCGACCATCAGGGTGGTGCCAAGAACTCTGGGTGCTCTCTTCTTGGCCACTCGAAATGCAGTTGGCAGAACTGCTGAGATTAATATATTGTTGACATGTCCTAAAACTTTGTGAAATGCTTTTCTCTTCAGGACACGCTCATAATATGCTTCCAAGTTCGGCCGTTTTCCATTTCCCCAGTTTCTTCTTGCTAATCCAAGAAATTTCAACCGATGTAACGTGACAGCAAGTGATACGTCTGCCAAACTGAAGAATTCACCACAGAGCCAAGGCTGACTTCCATCTTCTAATCAGAGATAAAACATAAAGAATTAAGAGCTGAAGAGGTACAAACACAAGTAGAAAACTGCATAGGCTAGTTCAGTGCTACTTCAAAACGCTAGCAAACAACACTAACACTGCAGCTACGCTAGGATCTGAACATTTTACCAATCCTCACTGATCACACCCTTTCACCATTGTTCACACAATCACATAGAGTCTTAGGCTCAGCAGCCTAGCCTGCATTTGTAAAGGAAGAAAGAACCACATTTCAGGTTCAAGAAATTGAAACCCACAGCAAACATTTATTTTTCTTGAGTGCATTTCTCAAATCTGAAGTAACTTAAACAGGAGCAAAAAAGGAGGAAGGCTGCTGAGCTTTTGCTGAAAAGCTACTATTTGCCTTCAGAATTTATCATCTTGTCTGAAGTGAAATATCTCTGTGGTAGTTCACTCAACAGCTTCTAGCTTGCTAAAGATTTTTAAGTCAAAAAGAAAATTAGATGACTAACATGTACCAAACACACCATCTCCACAAGAAGAGAGTTTCTGCTACCTGTCCTTCTTCTGTGCCTGCTAGAGCCAAAACCACGTTGTCTACATCAAGATGTTTCAGAAATGATCACTATCCTAAAGCTGTGTAGTCAAAGCAAGGAGGTAAATCTACCAGAGATGACTTAGCAGGCACTACTCTAACTACACTGATATGAAGATCATCGGAAGGGCATATCTGTACTGACTTGTATAGGGAGCTTTTGAAACCTAGGATATGAAATCTAGCTGCCAGTGAGTACTCTGCTCTAGCTTAGATCTCAAACAAGGCTATGCTATTCCTTCCCTATCTACAACTTTGCTTTGCAGATTCTCCCACACAGAAAACATGCAAAAACACTGGCATGAATGTTCAGCAGCACCTCTGCAGAAAAAGTGAAATTCTGCAATATCCCTTTGAAGTTAATTGTCACCTGAGGAAAGCACCCCACAAAACAGGACACTTTTGGTCCACTTCAACCAGCTATACAGATCTGGAAGAAAGGTCTCTAAGTCTTTCCTGTATTGTGCAAAGGCCATCTGGGAACTAACCCAATGTATTAAGATGATAGAAAGGAAGACCAAATTAGGTAACCGGTGTGAAAGCCACTGTCTGCAGTGGCAGCAGCAATGAGGGATCTAAGCAGTACTAAGAGAAGCAAACGCTCAGAGATCAGCCAGCAACTGATAAAAGCACCATTCACAAGCTCCCAAAATGTCAATACCTCAGACAAAATTAAAATAGGCATTTAATAGTCATATGTTTTATTAAATCCTACAAAGTCTGCCAGTTTTCATAAGCTCATCATCGTACAAGTTGACTCACTGGAAAGCCTGTGTAGCACAGAAAGTAAAGGGCTGCTGGGAATGGTGACAGGATGTTGGCTGAACAGATTTCTACCATCCTGTGGGAGTTAAACCACTTTCTGCAACTCTTTCACTGTTGATTCAGTAGAAAAGTTAACCTAGATTTTCAACTGCTTTTTCAAATCTACTGTCTTAATGATATCCCATAATTATTAGAACAGTTATTTACAGAGCCAAATGCACTATTACTGACCTGAGCAGATGCAGTTGATACTGACTGATGCTTCATGCAGGTCCCAGTGAACTCAGAGGAAGAATTTTTATTAGCATTACTGGAGTTGGACCATCAGTAAGATGACTACTCCCATTCAAACAAAACTCAACTTTCATTTTGACATATGACAGGTATACACTTTCAAAGTTTTCAAGAGTGCAGGCTTGTGCAATGATTAAAGCACTTATCTAAATTGCTAATTCTGAACATATTACAAATACCAGCACCCTATGTCCCTATAGTATTTCAATGAGACCCTACTTTTAAATAAACTGTGTTTACCATTAAAGTCAGGAGCATTATAGTAAACTGATTTCCACAACTACAACATCAAGAATAACATTCTGTAGTTACAGCTATTCTTGTTTTCTTTACAAGATATTGTAAAATTGTGCAACTAATTATACTCACAATATGCTGAAATGTGATCAGGCACTAAGATTTCCACTCACTGACAGCAGCAGTAAACTGAACAAGTATTTTAAACAGTATTAATCTGTTCCGTGAAGTCAGATCAGTGTATGCTAAAAGTATCACTTTGGATGTATTTAAAACAGGCCCATAATTGTGCTGTCAACCACTTTACTCAGTTACAAACATAAGCATCAACAGAATCTAGCAAGAATAATTCCTTACCTGGTGTTTCTTCATTTCGACGCTGCAATTCAGTCTCAACCTGATCCAAAACTTTCTCCAGTTCATCCAGTATTTTCTTTAGGTATTTTATATTATCATGATCCAGCAGTTTAGACTAAACATACATACATGTTAGTTTCTTAATGTACAGAGTTCATACTTCTGTAAGATAAACTTCTACTTAAGATACTACAGTGCTTATTCATAAAATGTGATTATTTTCTCCACATAACTTTTGGGTACTCCTAACACTTCAGATAGTACAAGAAGTTATATTAGAGATGTTAGATAGCACAGTTTGCCTCGTCCTGTATTGCGCTCAATATCCCAACACCAATGCTGATATCTACTTACCCATGAAGTCAGTGGAACCAGTCCAACACTTCAGCACACACTTGAAGCGTGTAGCTGATTTGGGGGATAGACTGCTTCACGCCTTGTAGGGTTAAACCACTGCATGACTATACTGGTAATGACAGGTGAAACAAATGTTTATATCATGACAGAAGAAATCTGACACTAACAAGCTGATAATAAAGGGCTGGAATACAAAAAAGTTTTCTTACTTTAAGGCGCTTCTGTTTTGCTATGTAGGCATCTTGAAGGTCTGGATTTTCTTCTGCAAGCTTTTTCAACTCTGATTCTGTATTACTTATTTGACCTGATACAAAAAAAAAAAAAAAAAAAAAAGAATTACATTAGCTATCCAAATCCACTCCATAATGAGAAGTGGAACTTCAATGGTGGTAGATGGTATCATCTTCTACGATATTACATATTCAGCACAGCAGTGATAGCCAATGGTCTGGACTGACTGCTAAAGTGAGCCTAAGCAAGCACTATCTGTTTCAGTGCGATCCGATACGAGGCCTAATTTGAAGCAAAAGGTACAGTTCACAGAAGGTACAGGCCAAGTTTCTTGTAGAGAACGCTGTAAGTCTGAAAGCAGTTCTGAAAAGTTAAACTGAAGTCATGATCATTAATCAGCTGAACGAGGATTCCTCATGCAACTCTGTGGCTGAAAGAAACAGTGGAGCCTTTGAATATATATACAGTATTAAAATAAACTATTAAATATTAGCCTCTAATTGATACCAAAGGGAACACAATACAAAGTCTAGTTCTGGTGTCCAAATCCAGGAAGAGAAGAAAGGAAAAAAGAGCTGTGAGAACTGAAAGACTATTTGCTAAGAGTTTAAACACGTCTAAAAACTACCGGATTTGAAACCAGATTCATGTAGGGAAGTTCTCTGATATACAGGGAAATTAGTTACATAACCTGCAGTTATTTCCTCTACTCTTTTAATATATTTTTCCATGGGAAAATGGTATGTGTAGAAAAGTCCTCCAGGTAAAATATTGACTTGAGGGAAATCAAGAAATATTTTACCATTGATTCTATCAGATCTCTACTTCATCCTTTATCCTGATTCTATATTGCTGTGCTATTTGCACACAGGGTTTAAACTGAGCTTTAACAATTTCCGTTAGTCAGATGAACATAGGCTACTTCCTTCCAGTTCTGTTCCCTGGAAACTTCTTTATAAGCATGAACAAGATAAGAAATTAAAATATTTACACCTGTCATAGCTGCCATTTTGTTTTGTGCAGCATATTTTCCATCGTTGGGAAGATTAATTCTATAGATGTCTCAAAAGCGACACTTCCTCATTCCCATTTTCAAATGCTAACAGACTACAAAACAAATAAAAAGTATACGCAAAAATTACTGAGTACTGAAATTAAAATCAGAAATATGTGCTCAGTAATGCTCTGCTTAAGACACACTAAAGACAAAAGATGAACATAATCCAACATCTTATTATATGACATGCACTCAGATCTGTAACAGTACGTACTACGGATTCTGCTTGTAGCATAGGCTGGAATCATGGAGTCCACAGTTAACTCAGGGTGCAGAATGCAGCCGTGCGTGTAGGCATCCATAGGCAAGGAGTCTAGAAGCTCTCTGTAGTGTTGCACCCTTGGATAATACATGCTCCCTTCTTCTGGCATTAGTCTTGGCACTTCTGCTGCAATACAAAAGTAAAATTAAGAACAGAAGAACCATGTGACTGAGAAGAACAGTACTTCCAAAGTTACCTTAGTTAGTCCAGCTACCATGAATGACACAACAATAGCTTTGCTATTCCCCACTGTTACTCAATACCTTGGCAAAATGTACACATACATACTTTGGTCATTTGAATAATCCCATTCCAATGCAGCATTCTACACAAGCATTTACTTAAGAGGCCTTCTAACCAGCAAATTTGATTCAGCATCTACGTAGTACTTCCAGGAATAGGTGATAGTGGCACACAACCCTTTCTCATTCTGACAACAGAGGTTCAGATAAACTACTACACCTGAAATCTTACTACAGCTGCAGTGCTGTGAAAACTGAACACTGCCTTAGAGAAAACCAATTCATAGCATCATTGTAAGTCCTGCATGCAACACTCAGTTTTGTTCTGCCCTCAATCTATCCACGCTTTGCCCCTCATGTGACCAAAATACCAGTGCAAACTGCCTGTCATATGAAGTTTTCTTCATGCCTTGGAAATTATAGCAGAACCATCGAACCCCTGAAACACAAAAATGCTCCCTCTTTCAATCCAAAAAAAGAAAGTTATTCATTTTCTTCACAATTGAGAAAGGCTATTTTCCAGTAACATAGACACAAACAATGTCAAAAGCAACCATATACAAGTATTTTCTTCCTACTTTTTACCACTTTATTCCATTTTGTCTCCAAAAATAACAAATTTGTTCTACTTCCTTTTTTATTCCCGCAATTATTCTGGAACTGACCCGCAATGTCCATTATTCTTTCTCTCTTGCAGAAAAGTAGGAGCTGTCTGACAATGGCAGTTCTGCAATTCTGTTGAATACAGCCTGTTCCGTGGCAGCCTCAGAGCTGAACTAGCACAGCACAGTGCTGTCATTTTTCTACTTCTCCGTGCTACCAGAATGGGTAAGAAAGACAGCAGCATGTTCATTTACAGATCCTCATGAAGGTACTGGAAGATGGGACCAGACCACATTAAAGAAAGGCACTTTGTCCCATACCACCCAGCACCAGCACAATCCGTTTATCTGCAGGATTATAAAGATTTTGCCATAAAGAACAAAACAAACAGAAAGTGATACAGATTCAGCTCTGACACTGCTGCATGATACTTGTATATGTGAGAAAGACAACAGACTGAAAGGCCTATAGGATTACCATCTACAAACGTTGCTTCGAGATAATCAATGATCTGCGTTGCATCACAAATAATATTTTCCCCATGGATGAGGACGGGTACTTCTCCAGACGCATTTAAGCGCATAAACCACGGCTCGTTGTGTTCACTCAGGGGCAGATTTACATCATGTTCTTCACATGTTAGCGCTTTCTCTGCGATCGCTAGGCGTACCTGGAAAGATACAACCAGATTTTGGAGAAAAGAAGGTTCTGGGGAGACCTCATTGCGGCCTTCCAGTACTTGAAGGGAGTGTATAAACAGGAAGAGGAATGGCTGTTTACAAGGGTGGATAGTGATAGGACAAAGGGCAATGGTTTTAAACTGAGACAGGGAAGTTTAGATATTAGGAGGAAGTTTTTCACACAGAGAGTGGTGACACACTGGAACAGGTTGCCCAAGGAGGTTGTGGATGCCCCATCCCTGGAGGCATTCAAGGCCAGGCTGGATGTGGCTCTGGGCAGCCTGGTCTGGTGGTTGGTGACCCTGGACATAGCAGGGGGGTTGAAACTAGATGATCACTGTGGTCCTTTTCAACCCAAACCATTCTATGATTTAGCAGATGGGAATGCAGCGCGCACAGTCCAGCTCCTCCCGGCAGGCCGGCTCCTGCTCTGCATGCCAGGCCCCGCACTCTGCCCTGCTCGTCCCCAGCGGGCTCCACGGACACCCTCTGCACACCCGCACCTCCACGCTCCTCCACTCAGCCTGCAGGCCGCGCCCGCCGCGGAGCCGCCCTTCAGGCGAAGCGAGGCGGCTCGCCGTCGCCTTCCCCATCGCCGCGGCAGCCCCGAGCCCCCTCCCCGCCGCCCTCACCTTCTGCGAGGAGAAGGACTGCGTCCAGTGGTACAGCACCAGCGGCGCCGCCGCCGCCCCACCGGACCCCGCCATACCCGCCTGCTGCTCCGGGAGCCGGCGCGGCGCGTTGCGGGGCGGGCGGCCTGCCTAGGCACAGCGTGGGAATGCTGCTGTCCGCAGTGGAACGAGGGGGCCGGCGGGGGGCCGGCCCTGCCTACGGGGAAGACGGCCGCAAAACCGGCTGCGACATTCCCTAGGGTGGTGCGGGAAGATGGATGCGCAGGTGGAAAGGTCACATGGCCTCTCAAAAAATCGGGGGCGGGGGGGGGGGTTGTTTGCTTTTCTTGAGCAGGGATTTTGATTGTAGATTTCAGGGATATCAGCATCATGCTGTCAGGGAAAGAAAAAAAAAAAAAAAAAAAAAAAAGGATGTTACCAGAGATCAGATCCTGAGTAGAACACCAGGGGTAAAATGCTCCATTGCAAAATGCCCCTCATTTACATTCACAGAAATAAAGATATAAATGTAAAATAATACACGTTGCTTTTGCCTCCAGCTATCCTGTCAATCTCAAGAGAGAAGGCTGCTCCATTTTGTTGGTTTTTTTTTAGACTAAGTCTAAAAAAATTGAACTATTCTGCAGTGAGGGGGAAGGGGTTGTATGTGAAGTCTTGGGGAGAATTCAATGAAAAAAAAAAAAAAAAAACAGCTTCCATCATCAGAAAGTGCCCCACCGGCACCAGTGCAGAGATGCAGTCACCGATCACACCTCAGGGATGAGGCCCAGCTGCACAGGCAAGGTGTGCTCACTGTACTCTGACTGATGTCAGCCCATGGGCCCCCTGACATGAGGCATTTCTGTGCACCAGGTGATGACCTGAACGAGCAATGCAGTGAGAGCTACACCCCAACACTGAGTACAGCTGGGGCCTGAGGGCCCCTCACGCCAACTGTTCCTGTATGCCACGTGATGATCTGCCTGAGCTGCATCGCAACGCCAAGTACCTTCAGTTTTGTGGGAAAATTTGACTAATGTCAAGCAAGGAAATGAATTTAAATCCACTGAAAGAGGCAACAAGTCTTATAAGTCAAAAGGGATGAACACACAAAGGTTTAGAAGCCTACATTTGAAGAAAGTGAGGCCTATGATTAAGGTTACCACATTGACCGCATGCAAGCAATCTGCAATCAAGTACAAATTATGACATTTGACAAATTGTTTTCTTAAATAACATTATAACATAAGTAATATGACTGCAATAGATGACATGTCCATGTATGTATCAAAAATCCCCCACCATAAAAAAGCTTAGATTAGTAAGTACTGAATCTCTTTAATTGAACATATTACATGTATTTAAATGCTTTACATTTCTAAATAAATAGTATTTAAAACAAAATGAATTCATAAGGAACTATATAAAAACAAATAATAGTGATGTTTTCGTTTTATTCATAAAGTATTTCTCACTGGGTTCTCACACCCTAACATTTTAAAGCTATATGCAGTTTATATTTCACAACCAACACAGGGATCTGTAATGTCCCCATTGAGTACTGACTGTATTTCTGATGGCATAAAGTCTCTCTTAGAACATTTATATCTTTTTTTTTTTTTTTTTTTTCTGGGAATCCACTGGAAGAAAAAAAATGTTTGTATTGCTTGGGCATTTTTGAGAAAGAATCCAAAAACACTAAAATGTTCACTTCAGAGGTATATCTGTGTTCTAACACAGTAAGGAAGAAAGGAACAGGGAAAGCAGTATTTCCTACTTCTGACCTGTCCTGTAACAGACCACCTGTGATCATATTCAGGTATTGTTCCTCAAATGCACTCATCAGTATTGCTACAGAACACTGTCAGGCTATTCATACAGAATGAAGCCTTCAGCTGAGGAACCAGGAGGCCCATCAGTGCTGGTGAAGGCAGTGTCAGAGCCGGGTTATGCCACAGGCTGCTGGCAGACAGCAGGCGCTCACCCCGCGGGCATGAGTGTCCCAGGCAGGGCTCTCTCCTCCCCGCAGCTTTGCACGAAGCTGTTAGTAGAACTGACCACACGAGGTCTCCCTTGTCTACGAATAGGAGGCAAAGCAACTTCTCCCTGGCAGAGGTGCTGAGGAAGAGATGCAGCTGATTCCGTTCACTTCTGAATTAACACCTGTCTACGCACGTATGTTTTCTCCCAAACCCTCTGCCTTCTGATACGCGAAGAAAAGCAAGCAGAAGTGCCAGATTATGAAAAAGCTCTAAGTATCCTGAAAAAAAAAAAAAAAAAAAAAAAAAAACTCTTAATCCAAATGTGTTTGTGTAGACCTCCAAATATGTACAGAATCGAAAGGAAAGTTATGTGCAGGTACTTTTTAATGAGTAAATATGATGAATACAAAAGGAGCACAAAGGACAACAACCCTGAACTGCAAGTCCAATTGGCATCTTGGTGCTCTGCCATTGAAAGCAGGCTGTTAACGTTGTCAGACAAATGGGTTTTCTTACCATACTGATAACTGCTCTCTTTCTCTATACGTCCTCTCCTGGGACTTTTTTAGTATTTTGTATTTATATATGCATATATATAAAATATGTATATATAATATTTATATGTACACATACACCCCTGTAATGTTTTTGTGCTCATATTTGTACATGGTGAAAATAACATTTACAGATATTACCAATAGATAAACAGTATCAAAATCAACTTACTACACAATAAGCAGATGTATAAATTAGGTCAAGATTTCTTCCATACTTCAGAAATCCCTCATATTGTCAGGAAACGACTAGGCCAGATGCGCCTTTGAAGTGACTGCTACAAGTAAAAAGTGATCAGTTCTTTCTATATATTCAAAATTAAGTTTGATTAGTCTGAAGGAAAAAAAATCTCTTGCTTTTTCTCTATGCAGAGCCATTATATGTGAAAAACAGCTGGAATCCTGCATATCCATTGTTAGCAGAATCACGGATTCAGTTCCAGGAGGTGCAGAACTGGCAAGGCGGACAATGGTGCAGGAGTTAATATCAGTTTGGAGAATAAAACGGATTTTATTCTGGACCTTCTGTCATCAATATTTATTGGCTAAATCCCAGTTGCAGACTCTGCATTACTGGCGATGACATGAGTCAGAAAGAGCATAGCACTGAATTCCGATACACAGGTGAGATTTAATATTGACGCAAGAACTGTCACTAAAAATTTAATATGACTGATGACTGACTTTTATGTGACTTCTAATATGACTGATGAATTAGACATGCAACTATTTAGAAACAGTGAGAACACAGAGCAAAGATAAATCTTGACAGCCACAGTTCAAATGTCCATGCCCTAATGTAAGGGTGTGTAAAAGGGATGAAATATGTGTGTAGGAATGATGCCAGCCTAAATAATTCTTGATAGTTGATGCATATTCTTGAGAAGTATTACCGAGTTGCAATTTTACATCCAACAAATCCAGCGATCAACAGAATTTATTCACTCATTTTCAAAGTTACTTGCCACACCATACGAGGTTTTCTTCAGGGATTCCACAACATTCTGCTGAATTTTTCCCTAAATACTACAGTGCATCATGTTCTGTGCAGAAGGAGTTTCAGAAAACCACACTTCAGAAATACTGCTTAATAATTATTTTTTTTAATAAAATTATTCTTAGTAGTTGTACAAAAAGCCTACTACAAAATAATTAGTAGTAGTGATGGCATACATTTCTATTTCTTGAGACATAATAAAAATTGTTATTGTTCTGATGCTATATTTACTTCAACAGTCTTAACAGTTTGAATAAATTTCTTTCCTGAAATTTTTATAAATCAGTTTTATAAATCAAGCACAGAAATACATTTATTATGTTTATATGAAGGAAAAAACAGCAATTTTTTTAGGAATAACACTTGAAATCTTGCTATTGCCATTACAGCTGTAACCAGTCTTTAATTTCTCAAGCTTTTGCACTCACCATACCTTCAAATTATAAAATCTAACATATCAGTCACATTCAAATAATAAACATGTTTATGCATACTTGTCTGTGCTTGTTGTGTCTCTCTGTACATGTAATATGCTGGCCAAGGAACTTGATTGTTACTGAGCTATTAGGAACATTTCTGCAAATCAGTCTCACTGAATGAAGCATTGAATCACTGAATGGCCAGGAGTGGAAAGGACCTTAAAGATCATCTAATTCCAATCCACCTGCCATGGGCAGGGTAGCTTCATATGCTCAGCTTTCCTTCCATCAACTTAAATGTGATTACTCGCATTAGTAAAAGCTCTATTTAAAAGTTCTCCTGTGCACTCTACCTTTGTTTGTAGCATCCAGGTGTTGGTTTATATTCTGCTGTTAATCTAGCAGTGATGACAGTTTGTTGAGCAAAGACTGCCATCATGATGGAACAGCACTACCAAGCACACTAAGTTTTGGCTGCCTGAAAATAAAAAAAAATCACATACGAACACAGCACAAACTATTAATGAAAAAATTAATATCTTAGAGCTATTGCTTGTAGCCAAAATCAGAAAATTCGGTTTTGAACTAGTAAAATAGATTATCTAGATGCTGAAACAAGGACCACCAAAGTGATTTATATTGATTTCAGTGGGTCTTAAGCCAGTTCAAATTCTAATGCAATCACACTGTAACTAGGATGATAATCAAACACAGCCTTGAATAAATCTGAGGGCTCTGCAACAAACTCCAAGTTTCAGAATCTTCAAAAATCTCTACAAACACTTCATTACATGTTTTATTGAAAATATGGTCAAAACTATCAATTTACCTTATAGCATAAGCTTAAGCAAAACATTTGATCTTTTCCAACCAACTCTTCACAAAAATATTTTTAAAGTACTTGAAAGGGTTATCTTGAACATCCAAACATTAGATTGAGAAATAGAAAAACAGCTGCCAATAAGGAAGAGCCATTCCTCATAACATCATTAATCACTAAAACAACACAAAAACACCATTAAATATTTCCTTTAAATAAGGAAATTCTTATTTCTTCAGCCTTAATTCTTGCTGTTCCTTCATTACCTTTGAGCAAGCCTGGACTGAAAAATATACAGTAATAGGCAAAATATTTCTGTTGGCAGCCTTGAAACTGCACTTCAGGAGATTTCAGACTTCCCTGATAGATGAAAAAGTGCTTTTAAAAGCTTAGGACACCCTCTGCTCTGTGGCACACTACACCAAAGCAGGAACAAGGACAGAGGCTGTTCTGCGCTAAGGCAGAGCCTCCCTGCGTCACCCACCCAGCAGGAAAACCACAGGGGCTGGCAGGGCAAGGCCGTTCAGAATTTTTCCTCTAGGGACAGGAGCCATGAACACGGACAGAATATTTTGCCTGCCAGAGCAACACTTAGACTTTTTATTCCAAAATCACATAAATTATGCACCAGCATTGCAGTGTCTTTTCACAATTGTAGTACAACAGAGACGATAGGGAAACTTTAATGGTTAGCTCTGATATTATATACTTATTATATGTTCTTCATTTTGAAAAGCTGAAGAAATTTTCATTATGTTCCACTTCTTACTACATCTGTATCAACCAACCAGAATTTTTATTCCTGATATTTCCCAGTGGAGGGCCTTGTGCATGCATGACTTACAGTAGTACCAACCCTCATTTCTGCCTGACAAAGGGAGACTCACAGTTCCTGTTACACAACCTCCATTCTCTTCAATCAGACAGCAGAATCCTACTTTGTTAAGCCTTTAGATTCGGATTCCTTCTCCGCTTTTTTCTTAAAACTAACAAAACTGCTATTCCATATTTGATTGATAATTTTTGACGTTTTCAGCCCCTTTACAAAGTGCTGATGAAAAAGCACAAAAGAAGTGGATTATTAGCTGATGCTATTTAGTAAACCCTTAATTTGAGTCTTGATCCAAAGAGATTCCACTATAATTTAAATTATCCTTTTAGTCTGTGGATGAGTCTTGTTCCTTAAACATCTGTGAGGGCAGTAGTCAAGCATATTTTAGGTGTACTGAATAGCAAGAAATGGGCAAATCTCATGCTTTGTGGACAAAGGTATTTTGTGGCACTCAGGTATTTCCAGTGACTTATGTCCACTGTGAGTAATAATTATTTAAGAAATTAGTATTCTTTGACTTGTTTGTTAAAAACTATCTATGCCACTTCAAACCTCAAATTGTTGATGCCTGAAGTAAAAGAGAAGAACATAAACTGTGGCTGGACAAATTATCAAAAAGCACACCCACAATATTCACCTACCTCCTCTTGTAAGCAAGACCCTCATTTGTGAAACTATAAATAGGATGAGATACACTTATGGGCAGCAATAGATCTGGGCACTGAATTGCTGCTGGTGTTCTTTTGGCACTGACTGAAATACACTGGCATGATTTTCTCTTAACAGCATAACGTCACTCGCGAATAGAGAACAAATACTGGAGCCACTGCTCTGAAAACACACTTCCTTCGTTGTATTGATCTCAATGAGATTTTCCTTAGAAAAGCAGATGTAGTGTACTACTGTCAGCTGACAGAACGTTTTAAAATGTAATCTGACAAAAATAAAAAAAAATACTAGGCTATATAGAGAAAGGGGTGAATTTAAATCCTGTGTGTGTAACTGATACAAATAAAAGCATGAAGTTGTCTCCGTGCCCCATGCAAGTGCAGAGAAGCAAGTGCAGCAGGTGATGGTATGTGTCTGAAATAACAAACCCTTTCCACTAACATCCCAGCTAATATACAGGGTGGGCAGGCAAACTGAGAAGCTGAAACTAGCTTTTAAAATTTTAGAGAGATACATACGTTTGGGGGTGGGGGGAATGTACCATACCTCAATTTAATTCTTACTATGTCTATTTTACAGTCCTCATAGTAAAACACAACCATAAAAAGATATAGAATTTGTATTAATGGAAGAGTCAATAGGAACAGAGCTTAGGGACAAGGAAATAAAAATGTCCTTTTGGTCCTGACGAGATAATCTATGTTATGAAGATGATTAGACTTCAGTAATTAAAAAATGCCCTTCAACATTTTAGATAGGCTGCTGTCAAACACCTTGAAAGCTCTAATACTTTAATATATTAAGCACAAAGTGAGAAATTACTGAATTAAATAAGAATGCGGAAAAAAACTTTTTATTCTCAGCCCCTCTGATTTCACTTTAGAGTATATTTTAATTCCAATTTTGACATTTTATATGACCTAAGACAAAGAGCTATTTTTCAGTCTACCTTTCCTCCTTTACAAAAGTGTTCCAGTGCTTCTAAGTCACTTGAAAACACAATCAAGTTAACGTGTAACAAGAAGAGGTTCATATCTTGGAGCAGTGTTTCATACTCTGATTAAATCTGTAATCCCCTTAAGTCATGTTTTGTTTAAACTCTGGCTTGTGATACCATTTCCTTCCATTTTCTTGATATCTCATGGCTGGAAGAAGATCCCTCCTAACTTCAGCTTCATTTGTAATGTTTCATTGAAGGCACTGAAAGTCTGGTAACCAGCAGACTTGTTGGGCGCTACAAATGTGATCTGAGTCTATCTCAGGTGAAGAACAGCATGACCATATTTATTGCTGATGCTATTCTTAGGTACCTATGACGTTCTCCCATCTGGCTGAGCAATGTTCGCCCGTTCATCTTTCAACACTCACTCCAAGCATGACAGGATGAAATAAAACAAAATTTACTGGTAGCAAGCTTACTTGCATATAGAAGACATATGTTAACAACTTCATCTTACACACACACATGCTTGTTTCAATAATGGTGTTAAATATTTTGTGGTCTAAATAGATTAGACCTTGAGGTTACATTAAAAAATAAACAACACAAACAAAC
The DNA here is from genome assembly GCF_905368555.1 of Meleagris gallopavo. Taxonomy (NCBI): domain Eukaryota; kingdom Metazoa; phylum Chordata; class Aves; order Galliformes; family Phasianidae; genus Meleagris; species Meleagris gallopavo. The sequence goes on along the minus strand of NC_139406.1, from coordinate 63,712,012 downwards.
AAACAAAGATAAAGAAAATACTGTATCAGATAATTCAGATTAGTTTAGAGGCAGAAGCCCATGTGTCACCACAAATTAAAACTTAACTTAATTGGTAGGAACTACAGATTATTGTCATATGGTATAAAGCTACTCAACAGTATCCAAGATCCACTGAGCTATTTTACCAAGGTCTGCTGGGGAGGCATAATACAATAGCTCCAGCTCTGCTCAGTGTCTCAAAATGTGGACAGCAGATGTGTCTCCCAAAGAAGTAAAAAGAGAGGAAAAAGATACATTCCTGGAAGTACGTAGGATCATCTCTTCCAACTTAAGGCAAGCAGATTTTAGACACAAAAATATAAATACCACTGTAGCCAGTAGAAAGAGAGAACCACTTCCCATGACTAATTAAACCCAGCCATGCTTAAGGTCTACACTACAATTTGAAATAGGCTGGGGGAAAAAAAAACAGCAAAACAACATGCAGAACTTTAGATTGAAGTCACATACACGTTTTTCACACTTGAATGTTATTCTTTTGCCCATGATAAAATAATTAATCAAACTAACAATCTAGAAACTTGCCAGGAAGGATCACAGTATTTCTTCTTTTAAACCTATCCAAATGTATTTTCAGTACCAAAACTGGAGGACTGCAAATTTATGTAGTGCTTAATTCATTCACTTTACAGAGACTGAAATTTTGTGTAGGAAATATCTGATGTCAAGGATTTTGAAAAATAGCTAACATTTTCAAAAATCCTTGGGATCAATTTTCCATATATTCTGACCAACCAGTTGTTTAGAATGAGTTCTCATTAAAAGTTGCATTGTTTAGTCAAAAAAAAAAAAAAAAAAAAGTCAGTCTCAAATGAAAACAAATGAAAAAATCATATCCCTGCATATATGAAAACAAAACTGCAGCTTCTAACCCTGGCACGCTTTATCTCAGAACCCTTCTCCATCTTTTTTTTTTTAAGTTGTCATGGCAGACACTTATATAAGCAAAATCACAATATCGTTAAATGTGGATGAATTAACAAAAGTCTTGCAGTGTTGCATAATATGAAGCAAGTGAATTTCAAAATTTATTTTAGTTCTCAAATCAGTGATACTTTGGTCTCTTTATCATATTTTTTCTCTTATCCCTAAATCAGTGATCAAAAAATTGTATGTACCTAAATTTCAAATAATGGCTTCTTTTTCATTAACATCTTATTGCACCAAGAGCATAAACTTTTACACAAAAGGACTTTATTTTCTGTGATTACTTCAGGATGATGCCTTGATAAAGAACATAAGGAAACCTGTTTTAGATTCCACACATAACAAGATGTTTTTTCCAAAAAAAAAAAAAAAAAAAGCAACGTAATTCAAAATTAAGGTTAAAAATCCTCCCAAACATACAGTTCATCTTTAGAGAAAGAATAACACAAGTAGCAATGTGCTCAATTAATACTTGCCAGAAACAGATATATATAACCTATTCATAAGGAGAGCCGCAAACATGATTTCAGGTAACTTCATAAATATTGTACTGCACCTAGAATATAGTGAGAACTGTCTGATATTCTGCTTTGATAGTTACGTCTTTCAAAGAGCAGAATTTAATCTTTAAGGTGAAATTTCACAAGACAAATAGAAAACCATTTTGCAGCAATGTAATATTATATTAAATGTATTTGCTAAGAATTATGTTTTTTAAGACAAAAAATGGGCTACTAGTATAGCCCATGGAGCTCCATGTACACATGGAGAAGTGGTGTCTTCATCACGCAAAGACAGCACGATATTACATTATAATTATTGGAACGTGAAAAAGCCAACAGAATGAAAACGAACAAAGAATAAACAAAATTTCATCCCATTTGGGAGTTTTGATTCATTTGTTAGGCTGATTACAATATTGTAGCCATTGCAATATTTTTGTCCATGTAAAATAAAACATCAAAACATATTTAAGTGTCCAACTTGCATGTTAACTGTTGTGAGAACAATGCTTTTTCCCCCAGCAAAAATGTTCATCAATAATAAAAATAAATACATAACCAAGAAGCATTTATAAACTTGGGCATAGCACACTTCTCTTTGTCTTCCACTGTGTTATCAGAAATTTGCAGAGTAAGCTATATTATCCTCACCAACATTTAATCAGATTGAGGGAGTGGCTTTCTATTAGAAGTACTTGCATCATAGCTGCCTATCCCTGTGGAACCCTAGGAATACTAAAACCCAATTCTTTTATTGAGGACTTTGTTAATAGAAACAAATCTTAAAATAGACTGTATAGTGCACAGAAATATCCATATGATATTAAATATGAAAGAGCAAAAAGCTTAGCTTTTGCCTTGCTTGCAGCAATGGTAACGTTTTCTCCATCATCTCAAAAAAAACCCCAAGGTTTTTACCTATAACTCATTTCTAGAATAGCAGTGATTTTCAGTCCATTTCATAGATGGATTCACTCAAAGGAAAAAGTATTTTATGTTAAATTAATAAGCAACCAAATGCATCAGAAGCACTAACCCAAGTTCATTGGTAAAAGCAACAGTTGTTTTGTTCTGCTCTAGCCTGGTGTAATCCAGGCTTCAAGGCCATGGCCATAAACATATATTTTAACAATGTTTTAAAATTAACTTCACATTTTAAAATTAGAAATATCATAGCTGTTGCTATTTTAAAATCAACTCACTACTTTTAAGGAAAGAAAAAAGGAAGACATTTTAATTTTTCTAAGAAGAAATGGCAAAGAAATTCAGAGGACACATCCCATGCTAAGACAGTTAAGAATGAATGCTGGCAGCCACACAATCTCACCTGACTGGTCACTAACCACACTATGAGACAGAACCAAGGCAGACTATAAGAACCTCTGAGGTCCAGGGAGCAGATGGAGAACAGCAATCCTCAGTTAAAGTGGGGAAAGATGCTTTCTTGAGATGCATTGGCCACTGCGCACATCATCAGGAGAATGTTGGTTTCCTTAACCACAAAGACATGTTGCAGAAATAGAAACTACAGAGCAGGTACTGTCTACTTAATGAAGAACTTTTTGTTTTTTGTTTTTTTTTTTAAACCAAAACCTCTGTGAATATCTGTAATCACTAGTTATGAAATCGCTGATTGATGAATGGGGATTTTGAAGAATGAATAGGTGGCCTAAAATGTGGCAGGCAGCCTAGATCTTTGGGAAGACAGCAGAGGCTCTCAATAGAGGTATTCAGGACCATCATGGCACAGTAAGTACTGAGTGGGGCTGCTGAACTTCTTTTTTCCATGGCACTAAAGCTATGTGTCTGAAAATGATCTCACTCATTAGCTAACTTAAATTATCTGAAGATTTGAGATCTTGAAGATGCTACCTTCCTACAGTTTAAAACAAAACAAAATGCATCCAGGGAGATGGATGTTTTTTACATCTCTAAGAAAACAGGAAGCAATCTAAATTTTTATCTGACACGAGAGCTAACACAAATGTTCCAAACTAGGAAAAGCTTCTGTCAGGCCTTGGAATATCTACAGGACTCGAGAGCTTTGGGTGCTGCTGTCCATACTCCAAAGCACAGAACAGGGAAAATGGGATTTTAACAACTGAGGACCCACTAGAAAGGTACAACTACATTAAAACTACAGCACAGCTACAGTAGAATGTTCTGGAGAAAACTTTTGTACCCACTAGATGAGTGAGTACATCAAATGTGGCATATCTTTTCCTTTTAATCAGTGCAGTGTACTGCCTGAGAAAGGAGCACTAGCAGCAACTTGGCTGAACGATCATAGAACAAATAATATTTGTAACTCCCAGGGGAAAAAAAAAAAAAAAAGAGAATAGAATTAAAAACAAAAGCTGGTTGTTCTTCTGTATTCTTTCAGATGCGTTAGGGCGATTGTTTGTATAGATGATCTGCAAACAGTATAATAAAATGATTCAGCTTTAAGAATGAAATAAAAATAAATCTTTTTGCTGGATTATTTTTAAGCTGGATTGGTTCCCTGATCCACATCATAGCTCACTGAAGAAACAGTTGTGCTGGCATGTGCAAGCTGGAGGGCTTGGGGGCATGAAAATATACTAAGCCAGCGTCAGCCAAGACCGTTGTGTTAAAATCACAAACCTAGATTTCCTCTCTACTGGATTTTATTTGATTATAAATACCAGAAAGGGCATTCTGTTTTCATAAAGAAATAATACAAAGGGCGTAAACACACACAGTTCATCCCAATGTGAAGGGAAAAACATTATCACAAGACAAACTTGACTAAATCGAGAGCTCTTCAATGATCCTGAAACACTAGAAGGAAGTACACGCAAGTAGAAAGTAGGTCAAATTACTAAAGGAAGAAAATTAGAGAACAGTGCAAGTACGCAGGGACAAAATCAGAAAGGCCAACTTGCAGACCAAGGTAAGGCTGATAAGGGGCAGATGGAAGCCAATCAGGGAAGAGGAGGAGAAGGAGGAGGAGGAGGAGAAAGAGGAGGATGACGAAGAGGAGGAGGAGGCTGAGGGACAAAGGTGCCCTGCGGAGAGGAAAGCTTTCTGATGTGACACAGAGATAAACTGAAGTGCTAAAAGTGTTCTCACTTCAGCCTCCACTATAGGGATGTTATCTACTTCAACCTAGGCAAAGCTCCTGACATTCATTAAAGATGATCTGAGTAAAACTGCGGCAGGAGAGTACATGTTGTTTACAGTCACTAAGTAATAGTTATTAATTATTGAGGCCTGAGGGATGTATCAAATACTAAATCTGAACCAAATCCTCTAACATTCAATACTTTAATAACTTTTATTATTAAAAATACATAACTGAAGAAAGTCCAGAGAACAGTAACAGTGACATTTTAGGAGGGAAGAAACAAAAGCTACAGACTACTTGGCCTGAAGAAAATTACTCAAGCAAGATGTGACGAGCAGCCTTCAAACATTCATGAACTTGCTACAAAGAGCAAAGCAATTAACTATTTTTATTATCCCTGAGAAAGCAATAGACAGAAATCCAGTAGTTGCGGGATTAAGATTGCCATTTAGAAAACACTTGCTAGTGACAAAACTGATTTTGTAGATCTTTTCAGGCTGCCTCATTTTCTGGGTGGTATCTTAGGGTATAACACTTTTCATCAAATCAAGAATTATAAATCAAACAGATCTGATGGATTGGTTTTTTTTTTATTTTTTTAAAGTGTAGAGTAACTATAGTGATGCATTCTTATTTTTGTTCTGTAGACTTTAAAAACAGACAGATCGTGTTGACAAGAGCCAGAAATAATATTTCATTATTTTCCTATAATTTCAGAGGTATTGATAATACTTGCATGCCATATTTATAAAATGACCTAATATCTTCACATATTAAAAAAAAAAAAAAAATTATCATTGCAATATTGCAATACACTGTATGTTATTTGTATGGACTGTTCTGTTACTGTTAAAATCATTTGAGAAACAAAGATGATTAATATAAATGCTGCATTTCCTTTCTTAAAAATAAGCCTCATTTTTATTTCAAATCTACTTCAGTTCCTGTTCAGAGCAATGCTGAAAACAAAAGTCTGTACAAAACATAGCCATCTTGTCTTCAAGTTATAAAAGGATTGGTATCTTTGTTTTATAAGCTTCATTGCTAATTTTGCAAAGAAAATAATAACTTCATATTCAGTAAGTAAGCATAGCATCTGTGGAATTAAATACTCTATTTTACCGGCTAGGTTGCAGCTGCAAACTAGAACCGAGCCTTATCAATGCAGCTAGGGGAATAGTTTTGTAACGCAATATTTCTCAAATAGGACAGCAATTTCTCACTTCTTTTTGGATAAAAAAATCCTGTAGCATTATCATGCTGCTATTCACAGTAATGTATTCAATTTCAGAGTTTGCTGAAAAAAAGTGATATGTTTCAATTAACAATTTAAGTTAATGTTATACAGAATAAATATACTATATTTATAATTGTTCATTAAGACTGCAAGCGTGCGCACACACACACACAAATCAACACAAATGTTGTGGTTGTTCATATGGATGCCTTTTGAATTCTTACCTTGCAGCTTCTCTACTACCTTTGTTTCTTTCTGCCCCCTGCAGCAGTCCTGTTGTGGACTCACCCCACATAACGCGTATAACTCATCAGATCAGCATCCTGCCTCTGTTCTGCAAAGCACTTAAGAACATTCTTCAGAGCTTTGCTTTATTTGAGAGCAGATATTTTACAGATGTTTAATTTAAAGCTCATGTGCAGTACCACTGAAGCAAATGGGATTACTAAAGTACTTAAAGTAATTCCCCGCTGAATCAGGCTTTTAAGAGTAAGAATAAATGTGCCTAATTTTTATTCATGCATCAGATAGCTATCAGACTAATAGTTTAAACTCAGCAGTTTTGTATCTAGTTAATATTAAATTGCTAGAGTTTAATATCTTCACCTGTTGCATCTACCATCCCTGCATCGAGGACATTTCTAAATACAACCCTGTAGCACAGGTTTTGCATACATGCAGTGTCCTTAGGTGCTGGTGTTCTGCATACAGAAATTCATCACACTAAATGCTGCGAGTACTTAGCAATGGAACTACACAAGGTTAATTTTCTCTATATACAAAATATACTTCAGAAAAACAAAACAAAACAAACAAACAAAGACCCTACAACCCCAGAAATGAGACACTAGTGGCTTCTTCTTACATTGTCAAGATGTATGACACTATGTATGACATGAATGACACTAAACGTTCAATGCAAAGCATTTCTGTCCTCAAAGCTCTCAAAATCCATCCCCTGCTGAAAATACAATAAGAGAAGGCTGGTAGTAACAAATACATCTTGTCACCACGCATCAACTCCAAGATAATCTCATTAAAATTAATACACCTGGAAATATAAACTACTATTCATTTAGCATCATTTGTAAGTCACCTAAAGACCCACCAAGATATTTGTGCTAGCAGAAAAACATATGAAATTCTCTCCTAAAATTTCCATTGGTCACCTCTGCCTCATTGGTTCCTATGACCTGATATTAACTCTATGTAATTTAAATCAAGGGGGTAAATCAAAATAGCTAATAGACATTCTGTGAGTGTAATGCTTCAGCACCTTCTTTGTAACATGCCACTTCTGCTCCTGCTCTCTGCCATCTCTGTCCTTGTGCGGGGGCCCAGGAATACACAGAAAGGCAATGATAAACAATCTTGGTCTTCTGGGATTCTAGGCTAAAACACAACATGGCTTTCTCTTGTGTTGTAAGAAAGAAAATAGGAAATAGGGATCAATACAAGCAGAGTGAAAGCAGTAAGCTCCTCTGGGATCGCTACTGTTTCAATCTTTTCCTTGGCTGAGAAATGCAAGATATGTAGGGCATAAAACCTGATGAGCTCAGGAAAGAACCAGAGGACACAGAATTGATCTTTTTCAGCAACACCACCGACTTTTCAGGCTTCTGCTCCAGCACTAATAGCAGCTTTGCACAAAAGCTCCCATTGCATACAGGTCTCAGACCTCAGCTCACTATAAAGCCTTGCATAAAGATGCAGAAAAGACTTCCTGGTGTCTGTGACAGAGATAGGACATTCTTGCCTGGTTTTTCACATTCCACAGCTACAGAGCAAAATCCCCAGGGCACAGAGGGGCATTGAAACATCCCCATATTCCCATGGACAAGACATATTTCTTCAATTTTGGCTTATTCTCTTCATGTGTGTGCAAATATGTGTGCACAAACACATCTATCTATCATTTTCCAGCAGAACAAGAAATCCTGTTTGGGCTTCATAGCACACACTTTCTCTGATCAAAGGAGATGATGTGGGACATGGTGCAGTGACAGTGTTTAGCATGCTGCTGGGAAAAGCAGGTTTTTTGGTGCTGCCCACACGAGCACAAAGATGTGCGCAGAACAGTGTGGTGCGAAGCACAAAGCTTGACAATTTATTCAGCTAAAGTTGAATGTTTAATATGCACTATATTTTCCTTCAGTTTAAGTCAAAACTGCATATTGTTGGGCTGAATTTGGCATTAATTTCTGAAGCTTAGCTTCCAGCTTCTGATAGTTCACACTCAAACATTAGCATATTGAAATTCTTCATCTGCAGTTCAGTTTCTACCCTTACCAGTAATTCCTATGAACTTCTGCTAACATCACTCTGGCCGTTTCTCCACTCTTCTGTGTCCAGACAGCATAGAAGATTTGCAAGTATGATTCACACTTTTTACAAAATCCCCATTGAAAAGGAACATTTGCTTTCAGATTTCCTCCCAGTCTTGGTGTACGGCTGCAAATGTATACAAAGCCCAGACTTCAGAAGCGATGCCCTGGGACAACACCACCTTTCAGTTCCTTCTCCACCAGTTCTAAGCTCTTTTGTTTCTCCCGTCATTCACCCCTGTATTTTTATCTGATTATCAAATACCTAGCAGAGGAAGACTTGGCAGCGTTTAACGCCATTCAGTCACCCGGCGGTCATGGAGCTGGGGCACAACGTGAGGTTCTGTACCGAGTTCCCAGCGCCGTCCTTGGAAGGCGTTCGCGCAGCTCTCGAGGCTTGAGCTTCTGCGGCCGCATGCCCCTTTGGGACGACGGGATTGGGGTGTGATTGAGGCAATGGACAAAGCACAGCTCCACACCTGCGACTTTAACTTAAAAGCAGCGTTAGAGCCCAAAGACCGAAACATTTCAGTACCACCTGTGAGCACACTACTTCACAGGCTGCAGGCACTCGCAACGCCCGCAGGAGCTCAGTGCTCTAGCCCTCCGCACGCCGTCCCTGCCCGGGGGACACCTTACGGGGGCGGCCTCCCGCGCCCGCTCCCGGGGGCGGCGGTCGGGGGCGGGAAGGGGCGGGCGGGGAGGAGCGGGGGGCGGGCGCCGCTCGCTGCCGCCGCCGGGCTGCGGCTGGGCTGGGCCGGGCTGGGCGCGGGCGGGCGGCGGCGGAGCGCTCTCAGTCGCGGGGAGCGGCGGGCCGGGCGGCAGGCAGGCGGGCGGGTGGGAGGCGGCGGCGGCGCCGCGCTCGCCCCGCTGCCCTGGATGACGGGCGGCCGGTTCGACTTCGACGATGGCGGTACCTACTGCGGCGGCTGGGAGGACGGCAAAGCCCACGGGCACGGCATCTGTACCGGGCCCAAGGGGCAGGGCGAGTACGCCGGCTCCTGGTCGCACGGCTTCGAGGTGGCGGGCGGCTACACCTGGCCCAGTGGCAACACCTACCTGGGCTACTGGGCGCAGGGCAAGCGGCACGGGCTGGGCGTGGAGACGAAGGGCAGGTGGATGTACCGTGGCGAGTGGTCGCACGGCTTCAAGGGGCGCTACGGCGTGCGGCAGAGCCTCAGCACGCCGGCCCGCTACGAGGGCACCTGGAGCAACGGGCTGCAGGACGGCTACGGCGTCGAGACCTACGGCGACGGAGGTGGGCGCCGGCGGGGGGCGCCCCGCGCGCGGCAGCGACGGCGGTGGGGGGCATTTGGGGGGCGCGCCTGCGTGAGCGCGCGTTTGGTGGGCAGGGCCCGGCTCAGACCGCCACCGGGCCTCGCGCCTTCGGGTTGCAGGGCTTTCTCAGCGCACGGGGCGCCACAGGTGCCCCGCGGGGCGTTAACGGCCGTTCCGGGGCTCGGCCGCGCGGCGCTCCCGGCTTATCGCGGTTTCCCAGCCCGGGCTTTCCGTGGCGGGGCAGCTCCCCGCAGCGTTTGCGGGGCTCGCCGAGGGTCGGGAGGGCAAGCTCCCTGCGCCTGGAGCCTCGGAGAGGGTCGCGCTGGGGTTAGGGAAAGGCTGGAACAGGATGCCCAGGGCAGTGACCGCGGCCGGAGATCAAGGGGCGCTTGGAAGTGGGGCTTGAATTGGTTGGTGCTGTGAGGAGACAGGAGTTGGACTCAGTGATCCGTGTGGGACCCTTCCAAGTTGGGATGTGTTGTGATTCTGTGACTCTCTCACCACTGTTTCTGTGATAAAATACTGTAAATTTAAGAACAGAGCCTCATTCCATGTTGCCCTGCTTCCTCGCTACACTGATAACGTACGCTGGTTTACACTCATAAACTCAACTGTAGTGAAGTGGATACTGAACGTGCATGACATGAGTGAAACTTAGCTGCACCTCCGTGCAATGACTTGTACTGTATTCAAATGCAGTTGCGGTTTGAAACACACGGAAGCTGGACGGGTGATGGATGAAACCAGTCCATGCCTCATCCTCTAGCTCACCATAGGAAGACAGATGCATGCAGTAGGGCCGGGCACCCCACACCCATTTTAGCAGTGCTTTTTGAGCTCAGACTTAGTGGGTTCACTCAGGACTCAGCTCACTTGATGGGTTAGTTCTACCTCATCTTACCACGCCTGCATCATTTCACCTGTTGTGTGGAAAAGTAATCCCAATGTTTTTAAATTAGCCTTCTGCTGCTGTACTGTTATTGACATCAGTGGAAGTGCCACCTCAACCTGTGTGGAGGTGCTCTTAAGCTTGATCTAATGGTGGCATTCCTGCCCATGGCATGAGTGTTGGAACTGGGTGATCTTTAAGGTCCCTTCCAAGCCATGCCGTTTTGTGATTGATTTGTCCCATTATAAATGAAAGAGCTGATCTCAGTTTTAGGATTAGAGGTGTGCTATTTTTTAAGGAAAGACTGCTTGCTGCAATGCTGAGCAAGCTGCGTATGTAACATGCAAGAAATAGAGCTTAACAAAATTAGTGGTAACTTGTAACTTCGTAATGATGGGATTAAAGGACAAGCCTGTGTATCAGATCTGTTGAATGATGCTGCTGCTGGTTTCTTTAGGGAGTTTTGTTAGGAGATTTATGATAGAACTGTACAAATAGCATCACAGAATGGGTGATTTTGTATTATGCAGAAGAAGTGTTTACAGATGGAATACTTTCCCCTTCTGCTCTTCCTGAAATACAGAGTGTAGTGAGTTGGGTGAGATTCATTTCCATGAGAAGATGCAGTGTTATGTTTTTTGTACCCTGAACTCTTGCAATCCCCTTGATTGCGCATATTTGTAACTATGTGGAAACAGTTTTCTGATGTGGAAAGCTCTGATGATCACTTTCAGCTTGGCTATTGTCTTGAGGATTTAAAAGCCTAACCAAACAACATAGATAAATTTTCAGTTTCGCTTTCATCACACAATACATTTTGAATTTTGTTCAGATTTATTTTGTCTCGTAACTCAGAAGCTGAATTCTTAGTGGCCATAGTTTTGTTATTTGTTTTTCTTCTCCACAAAAGTAAATTGCTTCTGAGTTTCACAAACCAAAGTTCCTTGTATCTCCATCTTTAGACTTCTTGTGGATACTTTTTATTTCAGTATAATGCTGATAATTCAGTGGTAAATTCTGTAAATTTTTAGGCTTTACACCAACAGGAAACCCTTTGTCTGAAACAGTGCTTGGAATGTACAGCTTCCTCTGTAGATTATTTTTATTAACTGAAATCTGCTAGCAAGGTCCCAGTCTTTTAGACATTTCAATTCATGTGGACAGAAGATGTGAATCCCATTGATTTTAATGGGAGCATTTGTGAATGAAGCCAGGCGATATGTCAGACGATTGCAGATGGATCTTTGTTTTCATGCTCGGGGTACAATGGCCGTATTTGCACTCTCGAAGAATGTCTGAAATGCTTTTCTAAGGCAGCTAGATTTACATGTGTGTCTTTAATACACTGTGAAATAATTACAGGAAAGCTGTTTCTTTATTCTGACCTGAGAATACTGGAAAATGGTGGGTTTTACTATTCAAATTGCCACTTTGCTTTAAAACTCACTAATAACTCACTAATAACTTTAAAATACAGACCTTTTTACTACTGTTTTTTTTTTTTGTTTTTTTTTGTTTGTTTGTTTGGTAATATGATATTTCTGATTGCTTTGATGATATTAGTAATTGAAGTTGAGGAAGGGAAAAGGAGCATAAACACCAATGGCAGTCCTCAGTGTTTCTGCACACACCACTTTGCACGTTGACAGTAGTATAGATTGTGCCTTGTCTGAACGCATTAAAATTGTCACTCCGATGAGTCTTTGAGAAGAACACTGTGAATTATATGTAGATCATGGTCCTCTGTTCATTGCACGTGCCTATGCTTGGCCTTCAACTGACCCTTCAGATTGCACCTTGCAATGATCTGGAGTTCTGTGCCTCCTCCAGGCTGCCTTAATTTCCCTGGATCCGTGTGAATCCACTTGCCTACCTGTGAATTGTTTACTGAGAGATTGCAGCCTAATTTGCTGCTTCAGTATGTGTAAATTAGTTAGTGCTTTATGATCCTGCCAGCAGTAACAGTAACAGGAGTACTGCTGTAAGAACAAGTGTTGTTGATCTGTAGACATCAGTGGCAAATGCATGTGAAGAAAAGGCCATCAGTAGTGCATGCGTTCATTGATTTCTAAGCAGTCAGTTTTCTAGGTATTTGTTTATCTAATGTTTGAGTCTCAAGAGCGTGTAAGAACATTGAGGTACCTAAATTATTAAACCACAGAAGATGAATGTAAAGGTTATGAGTAGGTCAAGCAGTTCCTAGTGCAGTGGCCTCCATGCTTTTTTACAGCACAGTTTCACATTTGAGCCACAAGTAGGCAATGACATTTACAGCTCTAAGATACAGTTGGGAGTCTGGGGAAGGTTAGCACGATGTAGCTCTAAGGAGACAGGTTATGACATTCTACCTTACAGCAGTTTGCCAAGCAAAAACAAAATTTAAAAGTACACTTTTTGTTAGTTCTCAGGCTGAAAATTTGAACATCTGCTCAGGGGCACCATGGTCAGTAGAAGCTGTTGCTGAATGATTGGGATTTTTTGTTACAACAAACAAACTTTACTTTTAGAAAGTAAAGTTATTGTTTTATGGTCAAAAACAGTTTTAAATTAGCTCTGTAATCGCAGTGGTAATTAAAAAGTTGACCCTCAGTGAAAGTACTATAGACAGTGCATTATAATATATGATAAAACAAGAAATGATGTGTTGATATTGTCATTCATATTTAAATCCATGTATAGAGCTAGGTAGATACCATGTTTCTATCTTTATTCATCAGAAGAGCTGTTTTATCATCTTGTATCGTATGCTGTAGCATTTTATTATATTACAGTATTAACACACCAGATAGCTTGATTGTTTAAAGATGTCTGTAATTTCTTCTGATGAAGGAGATGATGCAGTTATAGTCTATATGATAAATCACAGTACTTAAGTCAAGTCTCCATTCTAGGAAGTTTTTCACACAGAGCCTGGTGACACACTGGGACAGGATGCCCAAGGAGGTTGTGGATGCCCCGTCCCTGGAGGCATTCAAGGCAAGGCTGGATGTGGCTCTGGGTTTGCAACCTTGCACATAGCAGGGGGATTGAAACTAGATGATCACTGTGGTGCTTTTCAACCCAGGCCATTCTATGATTCTACAGGTCTGTTGCATCTGTATTCTGTAAACTGCCCCCCATGTGCCATTAAAATATCTTTCCTTCAACATTTAAGTTAAAAAATCTAGGAAGCCGTCAGCTTTCTAGCACTAGTATTGAACCTTTTCTCTTACGAATTTCTAATATTAGAAAAAACCCTCATTGCCTGCAAGACTGCATAACATTCCAACTAAATCTCTTCCAAGAGCCAGTTCACTATGAGTCTTTCATTGCCTCATTTGCTCTTTTCTCTTTAGAAGAAACTGGCATTGATTTTATTGGCCTAGTAAAAAGAAAAATCTGACAAGTAAACAGCAGCACATCAATTGTCCTCATTTTAACACCCTTTTGGGCAACAGTAACCACTTCTCTCTGAAGAGCAGGGAAAAACGTGAATCATAATTTGATTAACTATTTTTGAGCTTTTTTTTTTTTTTTCAGTCAAAATATTAGTAAGAAAAAATGCAGCATAGGCAGGCCATTTGTACTTTTATAAAATTCTGTGCTGGAAGGGATTGTTTCTGCTTTGAGTCAGACACTCAAATAGCAACGTGAAGAGCCACAGTTATACTGCTGTAATGTAATTCTGGGATATAATCACAGTTAGAATTGGATTTATTATTTTCAAATGAAATTAACGAACTGATGCAGAATATTAGATTGTTACATGTAGCAGTGCAGTGTACCTTGCCAGATTCTTAGCTTCAGCTTGTCATTACAATACTAGGACTTTTCCAGTTATAATTGAGGACAAAATGTAGTCATTTATGCCCATAAAATATTAATATATCTCTGTGAAATGTCTGTTTAATTAAGAAAAAAGCTAAACTACCATATGACCATTTTTTTTGCAGTATTTTCAGGATATGTCATATTGCTGTTTTGTGCTCATGTCTCTATTTGTTCTTCTCCATATGCTGAGTTTTTTAAAATAATCATGTTTCTAGATTCAGCACCCTTACAAGCAATACAGCAGTAGGTATCCAGGATACAGGGAATGAGAAAGAAACGAAGAAGGTTGTTGGTTTATGTCAGCAGCCATCTGTTAAAACAAAAACCTTCCACTTAGTAGAATTTTCTATCAACACAAAATAGTTATGTTGTCAAACCTATTTAGTATTATATAAGAAAGAAATCTCATAAATATAAATGTAATTGCATGTTAACATTGAAATGCAGCTTAGCTGAAGAGGTAATACAGTAAAACAATAATCGATAGATAATTTACACCAGCACAGCCATAATACCATGCTTATGCAAAGGAGATTGAATATGAAAGCAATTGAATCTTTGAGCTGCATCTGAAACTCTAAGTATTTCACAAATATGTTTACAAAACTATTCAGTCATGGAATTTGACGTTTGATCTTTAGTACTCTGAAGAATCATTTTTAATATGTACTCAGTTGAAGCAGAAAAAGCTCAAAGATATTTTAGGGAGAGCTTATTCATACTTCTGTATGAATATTCAGAGTCAAAATAGCTTTTAAAAGAAATAGTAGTAGGTGGATGAGAAACCTTTTTTTTTTTTTTTTTTTTTTTAATTTGTCTCTCAAAGAAGTTTCATTGGGATTACAGTGAAATGATCTTAAAAAGCAAGTTATCTTCTGTTTGCCAGGAGTGGGGCACCTCATACCTTCCTTTGGCTTTCAGAGCCCAGGCATGGGAGCGTGTTTCTTATCGAAATGAAAATGCTTTTTGAGAATACAAGAAATAAAATAGTCTGAAACAGTAATCTGATGATAATGCTGTTTCTTGGCTCAGATGCAGCTTTGCATGTACACAGATAAGCGTGTCTTCTCATATCAAATACCGTGTTGCTCTTCTTTGTACTGCTTTTTGAAAAAACTCAAAAATAATTATGGTCACAGTACAAACAATGGAATGTAGTTATAGATAGGGTGGTGTGTCATACTCTGTTTATTACTGCCTTGTCTTCTGTATGTACTGCAGCATAAATGAAAGGCAAAAAAAAGCAGAAAAGCCTTCACATTTCTGATTTCTGTCACAACATACTGCAGAATGTAAATAGAAAAATAATCTGACTGTATTTTTATGTCACAGCAGCCTTTTATATTTTTGATGACTGTCAAATAGCTTGAATATTTTTTAATCTTTAAACTCGAGTTCAGCTACTTCTCAAGCAAAGGACCTACTCTTCTGGGAATTACTCAACGGATGAGGTGGCAGTGAAGGTAGTCTGCTGCTCTCCTGTGACTCCTTCTTCAGAAAGGGTAGCTAGAGTGAAGTGTAGCTTGCTTTACACTGTCAATATTTTAGGTAGCTAGTGTACTTTGTTTATGATATTGAGTAAGCAAAAAAATGTTCATAAAATGCAACATATACAGAGGTTTTGTTTGTAGTGTTTTATCATTTCCTTCCATTCAAGTACATTCAAAATCTTTTTAAAATAGTTGATTGTATGTTAGGGCTTCATAACAGCGGTCTTCAGGTGGGCCTTGGGATCAAGACAATTTAGTAGGTTGTTGAGTATGTTGTGACAGGGAGAGGTCTGCAGTTGCCTTATAAAAACAGGATGTTTACTTGTCCCATTAGCTCTTCTTGTGAGCAGCTGAAGGCAAGAGCCCAAGTGCTCCGCTTCCTCCCTGCTTTCTTTCCCCCCACCCTTTTCTCTCTTCCTTGTTGTTCCCTTTAAAAAACATTGAGGGAGTTCTGCCTTTCAGATTTCTTTTGAAATTTCTTCCATGGGCAGAATTGCTCATAAAACACGATGATAGCTATTGTGTTTTAGTTGTCAAAATAAGCTACTGCAGCTTGGAAAGCAAGGGCTTTGTTAAGGGAAAAAGTGATTTATGAAAAAACAAGTAACAAAAAGTATGTAGTTTATGTAGTCCCGTGTGCTGTAATTTTTTTCTTCTGTTTCTATTTTCCTAAAGCAGACCTAACAGCACAGTGTTGCCAATAGCATGTTGAATGTAGACTGGTAGGTCTTCTACAACTTTCTAAATTTAATTTCTGCTAATTACTTTAAAAGGTACATACCAGGGACAGTGGACAGGAGGAATGCGACATGGATATGGTGTACGTCAGAGTGTACCCTATGGCATGGCAACTGTGATCCGTTCACCTCTACGAACATCTCTAGCTTCACTTCGAAGTGAACAGAGCAATGGCACCGTTCTGCATGACATCACTGCAGACAGTCCGGCTGGAACAAGAGGAGGTTTTGTGCTCAATTTTCACAGTGAAGCAGAAGCCATGGGAATTAAGAAAAAAGGAGGCTTATTCAGAAGAGGATCCCTTCTTGGTAGTATAAAACTTAGAAAATCTGAATCTAGATCCTCAATATCTAGCAAACGGAGCTCTGTCAGGAGTGATGCTGCTATGAGCAGAATTAGTTCCAGTGATGCCAACTCTACAATTAGTTTTGGAGATGGTGACTGTGATTATTGTCCTATGGAAGACCACGTTGATGCCACCACGACAGAAAGCTATATGGGTGAATGGAAGAATGACAAGCGCAGTGGTTTTGGTGTTAGTGAGCGTTCAAATGGCATGAAATATGAAGGAGAATGGCTAAATAACAGGAGGCACGGGTATGGATGTACCATGTTTCCAGATGGCACCAAAGAAGAAGGAAAATATAAAAATAATGTTTTGGTTCGTGGAATAAGAAAGCAACTTATACCAATACGAAACACAAAAACTAGAGAAAAAGTGGATAGAGCAATAGAGGGTGCACAGCGAGCGGCTGCCATGGCAAGAACAAAAGTGGAAATTGCAACTTCAAGGTATGTTACTGCAAAATATATTTGTTCATCATTGACTTCTTGGGGGAAAAAAAATCTTGTAGTAAGTGAGCTCTTACTGGTGACGAAGTGCAAGTGTTTAAATGTTGTCTTTCACTTTCAAATGTGTACCTAATTGGCTTTACTTAAATTAGACATATAAAACTTAAAACCTCAACTTATTTGACTAAAGTTATTCATATGTGTTCAATAATATGAAATTAGATTTCCAGGGTCATACATTTCTGCCTTAAGTCAAGAGCTGCCGCAGTATGTCCTTACTGCATGGAACATAAAACTGCTAAGGAAATACATGGAATTATGTGGGGAATGTGAAGTGACAAAGGTGTATCTTCCCATAAGCAGTTATGCTTATTGTGTTGGTAATTTTTGGGGAATCTAAAATTGCACATTTTCCACTGGGGATCGTAACATGCAAGTATTTATCTGAGGGAGTGAGGGAGCGAACAGTATAAGAATAATGGTCGAGGCTCTTGTGCTTAGAGGCTGTTGTTTCAGTTGCCAGAAGAGTATCTGCTGAAAAGAACGTTTGTGTGAGGTTTCGTTAGCTTTGAAGTATTGCTCTCCTGCAGTCTGAATTCATCAGGCTTCTGTGACCACCTATTTGAAGAATAGCAGTGGGCTTCTCCCCACCGTCAAGTGTTTGAGGAGGAAGGGAAAAGTGAAAGAGTATGATTAGGAGTAAGAGGGAAAAATGTCACTTCTGCTTCGGGCTCCTAACCGACAAACAAACAGAGTTGTCTGAAATGGAATTGTTATAAATTAGATCAATCTAGACAATGTTAATAGGTTTTACTTTAAAGACTAAGAGCTCTTTAAAAAGCTATTTAATTTTTAATGCCTTCAGATAAGTTTCTGTGGTAGTTTCTCTGTTGTTGGTTTTGGTCTGTTTCCTCAGGCAGGCTTTTCTTGAAATATGCTGTGGACCAAAAAAAGAACCCAGAAATGTGCATGAAAGAAAATCTTCCTGCTATTTTAGAAAGAGGCTGTCACGTTACACTTACAGCTGAACAACTGATTCCTGATTTAGTATGGTCAGTAATGTATGTTCAGTGACTCTCCTCTTTCTGACTGTTGTCAAGAACACAGAAAAGACTGAAAACTACATACGTGGGAAAGCTGAAATACGTGAATGGCTCATAGCAAAAAGTAGTTGAGACATAAATATGAAGAATTTAGTGTACTGTTCAAGAGGCTTTATGAGCACTGGGCACCGAAGTAACTAGATGGTAGCATATATATTCTACTGCTTCTATAAATACATGTAAGACATTATGTGACAGCATATTGCATTAGTGAAGCAGAGCCATAATAGCTAGCTTTAAGAAGTTCCTGGATCCCATTCATGTTTTGTCAGTATGTAAGCCTTAGCTCTCAAAATCAGTGACAGAATGTGTGGATAGGGTAATCACCAATTTGAGTTCAATATAAAGATGTTAAAAAAAACATGGTCTGATCTGAGATCCTTCAGTTACAAGGTGCAGTGTATATACACTTCCCCCTTAAGAAGAGATATGTCTCTAAAGTGTTTTGTTTCCTGTCCCTCCTTCTCAAATTGCTTCTTCTTAGGAGCTATCCATGAAAATAGTGTTTATTTCTTGAAAAGAAGTTCTTAAAAGTAGGACAGTGGAAGTCATCTGTAGTGACCATGTGTGACCATGGGATACTCCTTTGGTTTCTCAGTTGAGAATCTGTCAGACACAGTCCCATGATGTACCTGCAGCACAGGTGAAGTTTCCTCTCTTTTAGCAGCCCTTGCACTGACTGTACTGGCATGGAGTCAAAGACAAAGAGGCCTGACACCTAATCAGACAACATCAAGCATAAATATTACATAAACTTCTCTTGTGAGTGCATATGGGATTCATGTAGTAGGGAAGACATAACGCTTCCCATCTCTCAAGTTTTCAGAATTCCCTTTAGGATCAACAACTGGGAGTAAGATCCATGGCATTATGTGAACTAAGGGACTGTCATGCTGGCAGAATCAGTAATACCAACTATCCAAGAGTCAGATCATCTAGAGGAGTTTCTAGAAGAGCATTCCAGACTGATTGGATTAGTCCTGTTTCAGGATGAGAGAACTTGCTTCTATCATTTGGAAACTTGAGGTTCACTATTGATTTGTGACTGCTAGTTTACTAGACTGATAAATGTTGCTGTCTAGTTGATGAATGAAATGAATGAAATACCTTTGATGTACAGTGAGATTACCCTATTACTGATGCAGAATATTACCCCTGGGAAATTTCTGCAAAATCTCACTGTGCTGAAAGCATAGTGATAGGAATTGAGCAATTATTTTCTTATACTTAGGTGAAGAGAGATTGGGAATAGTCTGATAGACTTCAGCTGCACCTGCTTCTCAGATACTAGTATTTCTGCAGTGTCTTAGATGAATGGTTGCCTTGTTTGTTTCCTAATGATCAGGATTATGGGTTGAGGGGAAAGGGAGAAATCTGGGAGTGCCTCTTTTTCATTTCTGTAGCATAACAGATACAGAAGTGTTTTTGCCCATATGGCCTTTAAAACTTTCTGTGTGTATAACCTGACTGATGGATGTCAATAGCAATGCATGCTCATTCACTGTAGATTTCCACTGTGGAGGATCACTCTACACGCACACACACGGTTTTCTATTCCAAACATCTAGAAACCTTGACTCGCCATAGTCAGATGCCTTTCTTTCAGGCTGTGTGCTCTTGATCCTGTAGTGTTCATTCCCTAAATGTTTGCTGAGCTAAAGGAAACCAGACTCCATTCTCTTCTTCATAGTTCCGTGTTGATTGTGCCAGGTTTGGCTGATAGTTTGACCTGTTGCAGATGTCCACACCGTCATCAGCAAGACCAGCCACTGTTTTGCTTTCTATTCTTGATGTCCTTTTATATCTAAAAGTCCTTAATAAGCTGTGTAGTCACCCTTTGTCTATCATGACAGCTTGATGTATGAAGAAAGATCTGAAAGTTGGATTAAACATAGCTTCCCTGAGCTTGAATTTACAGTGGCTCTTTTGACTCATCCTTTGGAGTTTTGAGGTATCTGTACTGAAGTGTTTAGTTATAGCAGCATTGTTTCTCTAAAGATGGAAGAGGAAGCTTTATAAAAATGTGCACTGTATGGAAAACTGGTGTATGAGGGAAATAGTTACCAGCCTCTGCTACACAGATCTCTATCCAAAACAGATTATACGTTAGCAATGAATAACAGTATTTTTAGAGTGATAGTGCAGCCTGGGAGTTTAGTTTGTACATTATAGTTTTCCTAACTATACTTAAGACAAAATATTAAGGTATAAATACAAAAATCGTAGATTTTGAGGAATTACAGAAGAATGTTAGGTATTTGTTTCTTTTAAGATATTAAAATATCTTTTTTCTTTTTCTTTTTCTTTTTTTTTTTTTAAGTGATTATGAGCAGTAATTAGATCAAATTCATCTTTAGCACTAATTTGTGCTGAAAGTGGCCAGGTTTACTTCAGGTATTTTTTGAGAGCTTGGTCTCTAAAAGGAAATGCTCCCTTCCAGAAACTTTTAATGAATTCTGTCTATTTTTCTGTCTATTTCAAGCATATGTGAAATGCATTAAAAAAAAAAAAAAGAAAAGAAAAAAAAAAGAAAAAAAAAAAGCTAGGATATGTACTTTACCTTTTGGAAGATATTAAAAATCCCCAAAAGTCCACCAAAGCAAGAGTCAAACAGAAATTTGATACTAGATACTTCTCACCGTAGGTATTTTGAACTTCTTTTTTATTTCTGTTATATTTCTTACTTATAAGAGCTAAGCCTTGGCAGGTTCGCTATAGAGACTGGATTTTCTTTACACTCTATTTTTGCTTACTGGAATTATATTAGAACACTTCTTTTATAGTATGAAACACCTTAAGTCCTCCTTAGAAGAGCAGTTTAGTTTATTAACTTTGCCTCCATCACTACTTATGGTAGTATAAACTGTAGCAATTTTGGAATTTGGGAATTGAATATAAACCTACATTCTCATACTGAGTGTCTCTGTTTTAAATGTATGAATACTGTAAGTGAATATGTAGCACTGGAAGCAGAAAAAATGATGTTTGTTTATATGCAGTCTTTCATGTACTGGATTCTTTCTAGGAAAGTCAATATTACAGGTTCAGAACTGAGAGCTCAGAGCCAATTTTTTCTCCCTTCAGATTGTTCCTAGCTAACACTCAACTAGAAATTCTCCTTTTAGCATTGTCTCTCTGGAGAAAAAGGAACTTTGCAAGTACATAAAAAAGAAAAGATAAAATGACAGTAAAAGAAATAGGAGTTGAATGGTAGTGATAATGGAGATAAAAGAAAAAAAGAAATCAAAAGAAATAAAATGTTTCCTTGTTGATCTTTTCCTTGTACTCCATTGATCTTTCACCTCATAAAACAAACAGGCTAAATAATTAAGTAAAGTACATATATTTAATTCTGCTTTTCATGGAAACAAACACTTCTAAAACTCTGTCACAATTTTGAGATAATTTAATAACTTGTATTGTCACAATATGCTGCAAGACCTTTTGCCCACCTGAAGAGTTACAATGTCAGTGTTTGTTGCATAAGCACCTGCAGTTTCAGTCTGGCATAATGGTGCCTTTGTGTTAGGCGCAGTACAAACAAATCACCCTGACTGAAGACCTTGCAGTCTGGGAAAATGGCGGTGTCCACCAAATGGAAAAAAGCTGGCACGTCCGTGAAAGGGCCTGAGATCAAGATAGCAGTAAAATTAATATGTGCAGCTAATAATATAGAGCAATTTCTCCTCGTTAATTAGCTGTGTATGCTTAGATAGCCTTACCTTGCAAGCATCCAGTCAGGGATCACTTCTGAGGGGGGATTAAGCAGTGCCTTTTCTGCAGCGATTTCTTTCTCGCAGCAGCTTTTTCAGACTACTCAATTTTATTTTTAACATGTTTGAGTCCAAGTCCACAGATGCTATGGCTTAGGTACAGCCTTTATATTGCTGTATAAAGTGCTGAAACTCTGGGTCTGATTCTGTGCTGCGGGCAGCCAGCTTTGTGTTGTGGGGCTGTTGCTGAGCAGCATCAGCCTGGTGGAAGGGCCACAGGAGGATGGGGCGGGAGGGCTGGCCTGTGAGCTGTGACCCAGCACAATGCTTTTGGATTCAGTTATGTGTGGGATTACAGTGGCCTTCTGGAGCTCGTAGCTGTCTTGTGACATTTTCAGTGCTGAGGATAATTTAGAGAGCCCGTCCTGGCACTGCACCAGCTAGGCCTGGGCCTGGCAGCTTAGCATTGGCTTAAAGATTGGGCAGTGCCTTCTCTGAACCACGCTGCTCACTTATCTGCCCCAGAACACAGCGGCGGCAGTAGGGCAGCACTTATCTTTCTCATAACCTCAATTCTGAGTAAGTTTTGGTATGCTGTGCCGTATGTGATGGATTTATTTGAAGGAATTGCTCAGTAGCTGGTTCCTTCATAGTGATTATTGCCTTGCCTGACCACTGCTCTCAGATTGACCTTGACAGACTGATTTTTCAGGAAGAACTACAGTTAGGTGTGTTGAGTCCTACACTTTGTGTTCACATTAGAATGCAGCTGCCAGTACTCCCAGCCAGTGCTGAAAAATGTGCACTGCATCTAGCTTTCTGTGGTGGGTTTGGCCAATTCTACCAAGCTTGCTTTACCCAAGAAACTGAAGAGGATACTTGTAAGACTATTGCCCTACACATCTTTGAGATGCTTTACTTATTATAGCTGAAATATGAGCATTGTGTTGAGGCACAGGATCCAACAAATACCAAATGTTTTTTATGTAAGACTGCTTGCTTTAGTATGAAGTTGCTTAGTTTCAAAACAAGTTTAGTTTTGATGGCTTTACTACACAGTATATTTGAATGTAGCAAAATGCTGTGCAACAAAGTGAATTCTGTAACAAAATGAATGTAAAAAAAACCTTAAGCCTTCAACTACTGTGGATGGTAATTTTCATGTTAATTCTGCATCCTTTAGAGGAAACTGTGTGCTCCTTGGATCCTGTGAGTTACACAACTGAATTCAGAGGGGCACATTTTCACTCAGATTTCAGAAACAACTCACTGGTAAAAGAATATAGTTTTGGACTACTATTTCTCCATTATTTGCTTTGTTATGAATAATGACATTTTTGAAATAACAAATTGTATAAACTTCTTTATACAGCTTTGCTTTCTTAATATTTAATGCAGTAAGATTTCATGGCTGAAAACTTACAAAATTACTGTGCTAACACTCAGCTAGAAATTTAAGAAAGCCTCAAGTGTTTGAACTTTTTTTTAACTGAAGTGCCTATATCAAAATACACTTATTTACAGCCAAAAGTTCAAATAAGAATATCAAAAGAAAAAAATGAAAGGCCTGCACTGATTCTAGTGTGAATGCAAACAAGCATTTTGTAATACCGTCAGGAACAGTTCTATAACAGCAAGTGAAGGGCAGTCAGTTTTGGGGTGTGATTGGTCTCACTATGAGTTTGTACTAGACGAAGATTTTGTTTCCTCACAGTTACTTTTCTAACTTGCTTAAAATCTAGAGGTTGATAGTTTAAGATTGAAAGTGTTCTCTGCTTTCAAGACATAAGCTGACACTGCACTACTGCTTAAACTAAGCATGAAAGGAAAAGTTCTATGTCTGTTTATTTTTAAAAGATATAAACTTTTAAAAATGCTTCTTTGTTTAGGTGGATAAGGATTTTTTGCTCATTTTTCAGAATACTTGATTTAGGAGCTGAATCATCACAGTGGTATCTAGCAGATGTATATGAAAACACAATGATTTTTTGATGATATTGAGACATTGTAGTAAAAGACTTTTTTTTTTTTTTTTTTTGGTGGACAAAGGATTAGATGAGTTGTTACTGTGACTCTTGTCAGTTACACAGCATTTCAGTTTTGATCTGTATTACCACAGTTGTTCAAAAGCTAAGCCTCCAACAACATCTGTCTCTGTTGTCTTTCAGGGGAATTTCTATGATGGAAAGAAATCTGCATTTAAAATATAAAATCTGTATGGTTTGTAGTGGTCACTCACACGTGAACCACAAGACTCATTGTATGCTATAAAAACATACAAAATACTCAGAAACAAAGGTATCTTTGCTAGTCTAGTGATATGCATAAGGCTAGGGTAGTGCTAGTGGAGGCTTCAGAAATTTACTTAATGTTTTGATCTGACTATACCAATTAATACGGACATTTTTCAGCTTCTCTCTTCAAAGAAATAAGGAAATTTGCAGTTTTTTATCTTTAACATTCTGTATGGTAGAATGTTTTTCAGTTAACAGCAACAAAAGTCATTTAAATGATGTCGTTTGTGCCCTTTGTATTGATCTCAAGGAATATCTTCCAAATAATAACTGATTAATTTCATGAAAACTGGCGTCATTCATTGAGTGATGCTGTTTTCTTCAATACTAATTTATCATTGATACAAATTATAACTTCTGTTCATTTTTTCTAGCAATTAATACTGTATTAATGCATGTAACAAACATTGGTATATGCTTCCATATAGTGATTTACCTTCTTTTGACTACTTCATTATTATTTTCCTCTTTTATTACAATTTGCTGATACTGTTATGTTTTCTGCTTCTTCATTACTCTGTGGTTCTCTGCTTTCAAGTCCAGTGTGGCAGAATTGATCTCTAGTAACTAATATATGGAAGTAGATTTCTCCTGTATGAGCTTGTATTCCCTCAAAACTATTTAAATTTATATAATCTCCAATAAACAATTGACTATTCTTGTCATTCCCCTTTGTTGCTTCCACAGTTCTGTATAGATGAAGCATCCCAAGACTACATCGTTCCTGAGCTCACCACAAATCTTATCGCTTTATGTATGAGGGGATATTGTTCTGCCTCACACTTCACTCTTACAATTAAATTGAACTTCATTTGTCTTTTGAGAGTGATCTGCAAGTTTTCTGTTGTATAGTGTTGCCATTCGTAGATTCTGTTGTTCTGCTGACATATTTTTCCTAGATGTTTTATGTAAGGGGTTCTCAGCTCAAGGCCCTGTGCCTATCCAGTGGCCAGCTTTCCCACTGCTTAAAACAGTGATTTAGGCTTGTATGTATTATATTCTGTTTTTTAACTATTCTTTTATTTTTCCTGTGTTCCTCCAGTAGGCTCCAGACAGTTTCTGACAAAGAAATTGCTGTATTTTGGTCTTGGTACCTTAAAAACAAAGATTGATTGAAAGTGATGCTATTACTACATTAGGAATTTTCTTATGTTGCTAATACAGAACCAGTTAAATAGGAGTTCTCTGTCTTGTCTTCTAGGAGTTTAAAAAGACAGGCATATATTTCTCTTATATCCCCCTGAGTCTGGTGGACTAAGATTTAGGCTTATTTACTTATACTACTGCAATGTAGCACCTCCACTTTAAACTCCCATCCGTTTGCTGACATGTAAGATGAAGGAGAGAATGTTTTTTCCTGCTGCTTTTACCTCACTTTCAGATTTTGGGGTGATTCATTACAAACATCTCTTTCTCTGAATTTTTAAGCCATTTCAGAAGAAAAAAAGTATTGGATTATGTCAGTCTTAAAGCTATGCCAGACTTAAAATGCAGATGTGGAAAGAGGAAAGATTCAAAGATGTCCTCTGATAAGCACTCTTAGCCAATGTGGTGTACTTCACAGCTGCTTATTTTGAGTTTAGTTTTATGGCTGTCACTGTTAGAAGCTTTGTAGGAGAAGTAAAATTAATAAATCTTAGTTATGACAAAAGGTGCAATAATTTCATAGGAACTGGCACTGTTTGTAGATTCAACACAAGCTCACTTTTTAAACTCCCTTATTAGAGTTTATGATATCCATTATATAAGTATCTTAGGAATATCTTGAAGAAGACAAAGTACATACTGCCTAGCAATAAGATTAAAAAATGTATTTCAGGCATACTAAAGAAACCAAAATTTAATAGTGTGATTAACGAGATGCCAGTTTTCAGAATGCTTTGTGAAGATGGAGTGGAACTGGAAGCATTAGGATGTCGTTTTCTTATGTCTACTGTCTGGAGTTCTGCCGTTACCTTAATATAGCTTGACCAAGATTTTAATTTTACTTCTACTAAAAATCCAGTAATTGCACTCATTCCATTTTTATGTGTGTGTGTGTATATATATATGCACACATAGATTGTCAATCATTAGCATTGTTTTCTGATTCAGAAACCAGCATGTTTTTGGAAATTATGAATTACGAAGAAGGTAGGAATAGCATTTGTCAATTCTACAGATATCAACAGAACAGATAAGCTGGTGAACTGTTCTGATATTCCAACTGTTTGATTTACATAGATACATTGAAGCAATTGTTGATAGCTTCTGTGGAAAAGCCCTTCCCTTTCTTCCTTTGGTGGCTAAAGGACACCACTAAAGGGTGCCAGATCAGTGAAGTGTTCTGTTTTGTTGTTTTCTTCCTGATGCAGAGTTTATATCTTTTTCAGAAGGAGGTTTTGTTTAAAGACTGAAATGGGAGAAATGAAAATTAGTTTTGTTTAAAGACTGAAATGGGAGAAATGAAAATTAGTGCATACGTTGTCTGAATTCCGAGCATACTACTCCTCCTGCAAAAAATGCTCTCCTCCTGCTAATGGTTAAAATCATGAAAACATAATTTTCTATATTTATTGTTATAAAGAAAAGATACTGGAAATTTTCTTATTGTAGTCTATATCTGTAAATGTAATGAGTTTCTGATGGACAGACTGCTTAGTGGAGCTTCTGTTAGCCTTTGTTAGCCAGAGGTTTAGAGAAGCAGATAAGCATTTAGCTTTTAGCTCTGCTGTGGCTCTGGACAATGACTGCAGAGAGTGATTAGGAAAAATGGCAATTCTAATGTTCTTGGAGGACTTTGTCCTAAATTTGACATGATATTTTCTTTAAATTTTAATTTATCAGAATATGTTCTAAATGGCTTTTAACAGTTAACTCTTAAGGTTCAGTTTTGAGATATAATTCACCATCTGTTTGTCTGCTATTTGCATCTGTGATGATTGAAATACTGTTAAAGTGCTCTTGAGGTCTATTAATGAAGTTGTGAGAGGTACAGTCCCTGCATAACAAGATGAACTTTCACAAAGAGTCTGCAGTGAGTGAACAGTGCAAAGGAGTTGATGTCTCTTTCAGGAAGCTCAGGATGCATAGATAGGTAAGCTTTCAAAAATCTCTAGCACTCCTTCGATATCTGGATTTTCTCTGTTTCCAGCAGAGGTAAGATTGACTGGAATCCTTTCAGAAAAGAGCAATATTACATCTTGGACCAGAAAAATAAACAAACTGTGCTTTGGGATTTGGGAAAGGTTTGTACAAATACTGGTCTGGCAAAACTTGAGAGCCAGCTTTCTCATGGATCCCATCCTTATGTTTATTTGATGCTTCACAGTAGATTTAATCCAACTGTTTGTAATAATGCAGGTGTTTTTGGTCAGTTGTTCAAAGAACATCCTTACTGATGTTCTGAGAGGCCAGTCTGAGGAAAGCCAGCTTCAGCTGTTCTTGGGAGCCTCATTTGCTTCTTCAAGGCCCCTCACTACTCAAGGAATTCTGTTCTCTTTCAGTATACCTGAGCGTGGAAAAGATAATTTTCTCTGGAAAACAGAAAGAATTGGTCTTGAAAATATCCTGATAGCGAAATTGCATATTTAAGTCAATGTGTGACTTCATAGAGCTTATTTCAGGAAATAGTTTTGGTTTTGCACAGAAATTCACTTAACCCAGAGAAAATTGTCACTTTATTTCTGGTCATTTGCTTCTAAATGCTCACTGTTAAACGTTAAGCCAGTTGATATAATCTATTTAAAACTGAGATGATTAATTGTCTCTTTCACAATATAACTGCCTTGCATGTTCCAATCTCCTTACCTTTGTATTTTGGCAATAAATTGTCTCATTTTGCAAGTGGAAGTTTCAAGGGAGACAGAAACTGAATTTATTTAGGTGCAAGTCAGCTGTCTCTTCTAGGTAACTTTGATGTTCCCATCTATTAATAAATGAAACTTGGGAATAGATTAAATAACACTTTTAGCAGCTAAGTCCACTTTTGTTTCAGACAACAGGTAGGGAGTGTATTAACTAAGGTCAGTATTTCCAAGAATATTTTCTGTTCAGAAGAATAGTTTTGGTGTCCTTTGCCAGATGCTGCACTGAAATTGTCTGTACAGTTGGTTTCCTATTTGATTGTTTTGCTTGCGGTGTCACTGTCTCGGTTTGTGTTGAGATTGCTTTTAGGGGAAATAAATACTGAAAGCTTTCATAAAAGCTTTAGCTTCTTTGATCAATTATTTTTGTATAAAAGTCACTTTCCAACCACTAAACAGCCTTACTTAGGAATGAATGCTTTTAATGGGAATTTTATACTTTTTTCGTTTTTCTAGAAAAAGTAAATTCCTTGCTTATATCCCTGTATTTTGACCCTGCTATTGCTATCAGTATAATGTATTTTCTTCTCTTGGAAAGAAATGCATTGGATTAGCAAAGTACTAAAAATATCTTTGCTTAACCACCAAATTATATAACCATCCGATTTCCGTCGGCTGCTGCTCTCATGCTGTGATGCATTTTAGAAATCTGTATTTTACATTACATCCAGTGAAACAAAGAAAATCTTTTTACGTCAGATCTTCTTTCAGAGATTCAAGTATGTTTTTTATTCCTCTTTTTTTTTTTTTTTAATATTAAATATTCATTTTTAATCCAAAATGTTAAAAGTAAAATATACTGAAGGCTTCTGATAACATTTCAAAATCTGAAAGTGCTGCTTCTTTCATATGCTGTGTTATTTCTTTTTTGGCCACTCTGGTGTGGTATGCCTGTTACTTTCTTTGAATTTATGGTTTGTTTTGTCTGGGGGATATTTTTTAATGAACAATAAATTAGATCTCTGCTGAAGGCTGTGAAAGTCCGAAATAAGACGAGTCACTTTCTAGAAAGATTGCAAATACATGAGAAGATTGAGTCAACGTGACCAGCTGTAAAGCTGGATGTCTTCTTCCTTCTATGCTTTAAGTTATACGAGTGAAAGAATTTAAGGAGTTAATCAGTTCCAGAGGTCTCTAGGGAGAGAATATGAGGAAAATCATTCATCTTCTGTAAGATTAATTAAATCTTTTTCACTTCAAGATTATCCTCTAAATTTCCCTTATAGATCTCCAGTTATTTATCTCTAAGTAGTTCATTTCACTACTTGAGTGCATAAATAGTACTAGTAAAAGTAGATGGTGTAATTTGAAGGATTTTATGTGCATTGGTGAATAAGGGAAAAAGGGGCTCAGTTTAAAAGGGCAGATTATTAACTGATCGAAAGTGTGTGATAAGATAAATTTATAGGTTGCTGGCTTTTTTTCTTTGCTGCAAGAGACTGGTGTTGTATATGGTGGAACTGCTGCCTGTAATCACATTGCCTATGATTGGGCTGCAAGAGCTTGTTCTTTGTGAATGTGATGAGACAAGTTAGCTCCTAAGGTCAACAAAGCATCACCTTAGTCTGCAGCTACATCCGTTCCACTGTTTGTTTTTCTATTGTGTAGCTATAATGAAAAAGAAAAAAAAAAAAAAAAAAAAAGCAAATGCATGAAAAAAGGAAATGATATCATCAGAGCAATCAATTAGCATGTAAGGGAAAAAAATAGATTCAGCCAGCTGGCTAGAGGGCATGAGAACATCCTGAAAGATAATTGGGCATCATTTTTTGAAATACTCCAATACATCCAATATATTAATTTGCTCAGCATTGATCAGAATCAATGCCTACAGTGCAAGAAACTCATCTATCTTTGATTGTACAGTCTCTGGGGCTTTTCCACTGTACACACGTAAATGACTGAAATGATCAAACCTAGTCTACTTGTCATCTTGCGTACAATGATCAGCAACTCATCATTACTCAGCTGCTTCTGAGGAGGGGAACCTGCAGCTCAGCAGGTGTAGGGGAAAGGTTTCTCAAGAGGTTTTAAAAATACCACTTAATTTTAAAATGATGCATGTTAGTCTTTTTAGGAGAAGACAAAACATAACTTTCTAAAGTTCTAATCAAAGGGCACTTAAATGGCTTATCACCCATTTAAACTGTAGCTTTAGAAGATGAAAGAATGAGTGGAATCTGTCAGATTTTTAATTTATTCTTCATGTAATCCATTGCTGAAAATACCAAGCATTGACATAAACAGAAAAACTCCCACTGATCGCAGTGATACCCGGACATCACTGATGGAACAGTGTTCTTTATGAGTTGAGTACTTTGGGAGGTGGTGAGTTGAACGTACAAAGATAGTCCAGTTAACAATGCAAAAACCTTCAAGTTCTAAGCGTGCAGTCCTAGGTATCTGCTCTTCCTAATTCCTAGGAAGACTAAAATTCTGGGTTATTTTATGAGTTGCAGAGGAATGAATAGAACTTCCTGAGATGTAGTCGCTTCTCTTTCCAAACACTAAAGCTTCTGTAATGAGTTAGTGTGTCACATTCTGTCTCCTGTTACTCTTGCTGAATGTTGTGCCATTCTGCACACTGTCCCAAAAAATCCTGAGATTTCAGTATGACGCAGCTTAGTACAAGTGGGAGTGACAGAATTTATTCTAGAAAGATAAGCCAGCTCAGTTACTAAGGATATCCATATTTCTGGAAATTAGGGAGGCTTTGCTTTGAAAAGCTTAACTGAGGATACAGTTTAGTTTTTATTACTCTACTAGGGGATCTCATTTCTGGTTTTGCATCTTTGTGAGAAAAATAATTTATAGATTACATGGTTTACATTGAAAATAGCTGATCATACGGGTTGCTGTTCCTTCTTTTTGGAATGAATTTGTTTTTCTGTTGCAAAGATCCTCAGCCTAGTAGCTGATCAGGGAAAATAAAAAGCATTCAGCATGGTTTGTTTGCCTCAGCTTTGCTTGTCCAGCAGATGTTTCTGGAAGGCCATCAAAATCATGGTGCCAAATTTCCCTGCTTATGTGTGCATAGCACTTTGCTAGTGGCAGAGCATGCTGGGTGGCTCATTGCACGTGTGGTGGGATGGAAGCTCCTGAGAAAAAGGAGGGTGCTCGAACCGCTCAGCCAGCTGGCTCCCAGCTGTGCTTGTGTCCCAAAGGGTCTTCAATGGCGGGCGTGGAATGCGCTGTGAAATCCTGGTAGCGACAACCAGACAGCTGTGTGAAAGAGGAGCAATGGGAAGGATCTTGATCGAGAGTGGGTTGCTGTTGCTTCCTGAATAACTCAGTCAACAGCCTACTCACACGCTGCTCTTCCCCCAAGTATTCGTTCAGCCCAGAGCTGCCTGTGGGTCAGGTGAGTTGGCCTTGTGAGCCACATATTGTGTGTGCCTTCAGGCCACAAGCTGGACATCAGATACGCAGCTGATCTTGGTTAAATGAGTTTACTCTCCAAGCACGCCACATACTTCAGTGTGATCATTCAGCAAATCGGTTATAGTGAGGAACAGAGTTAGAAATATGTGACCAGGCTAATAGGACTGCAATGCAGATCAGGGCACAAAGTGAGCAAACAAGCTTGGTTCTCTCTGAGGCAGTGAATCTGTTGTATTTTTGTGATATTGTGGAAAACCATCCTATTTTCTGGAGGCTCCTATCAGCTGAGGCAACCAGCTTAGGTTCAGGACTGCTCTTGTACAACTGCTCAGCTTCCAGTTGTGGTGCAAACTTTCTCAGTATTTCACTGTGTTGTGCATATTCTTTAGTCAAGTTTGCATATGTATTCTCAACATGTGCACAGGGAAAGAGTGTGCATAATCTAGCCTACTTTAAGAATAGTACCTGATGAATACTGGTGTATTTCTACATTGGTGAACGCCATTTAGGCTCTGTTAAAAAGATAGGCTGTGGACTGAGTGCTTAGACTACCATGATTAATAGCATTTTGCAATAGAGTGAGTTTTAATAGAATATATTGCCATAGTTCCAAAGGAAGCTAAATATGTAGAATTTAGTGTATACTCTGTATTCAGGAGCCGACCTTTTGACAGTAACTGTGAGATAATAGACATCAGAATCCTGCTAATTCATGCTAAGAACTTAAAAGATTCATCACGGATTACTTCATTTTACAAGTTAGCAAGTAAGTGAAACATGATGACAAAACAGAAGAGATGCACACTTTCACGGTATGTTCTCTGCTAATTTATCTTGCTGGTAGCAGTTTATCTGCGAGTATATTCACAGTATACAAGCTAATGGGTAGTGATGTCATGAAATGCAGATTGTTTTTAAATATATTCAACAAAATGAGAAATCTTTTAGTTTTGAGTGTGTGACAACAATGAATTAGTTGTAAAAGTAATTGATACTGGGTTTTAGCATTACTAAAAATGTTTTCTTTACATACGTGACATACCATACAGTAAGTCTGGCTAAAAGTACTTGAGGAAAATAGATTACAGAAGTAGTATGCAGGTGCATGAGGTAAAAAGCATATGAAGTTTAGTCTTCTGATTGAATTACTTTTACAGAGCTAAACTGCCAACTTATACTCAATCTTAAAATAATATTCCCAAGCTACAGGCTTATTTAAACACCTTCTCATGCCTTCCAGTATGCAGTATGTTTCTTACCTTCCAAAAAGTGGAATAGTAAGGTAAATATCTTGGGATTAGGACAGAGTAAATATCTCCATTATTAAAGTATCTGCATTTATTTTTTTTTTTTATGATCTGGTTTTCAGATTTTTCTGAGTTGTGTTTCATATTAAGTACTATTGAGAATACAGTTGTACTACTGGTAGCATGTTCTTAAATGACCAGATAAAACCTTTTCATAACGCCTTAGGAAATGGCACTGAGCAATATAATATTTGTTATGATCTTAGTGAAAGGAGGAGCTGAAGCCTCTCTGGACTGGAAAGATCATGCACACTTGTTACTGTGCATTGGTGTGTCAGCAGAGAAGTCTGACTAAATAAGGCAGCACATGAGTGGACCTTATCAGTGTTTGACAGGAATACAGTCCACTAACAGCTGATACAGAAGCACATCTTTTCTGTGCTATCATTGGCTCTCTATACTGCGCACGGATGTATGTTTATCGTCTACTCTACTGCTGATTCTGCTCAAAACTTAGCCCTCTACCTTTTCTTTTTGTTATTTTATCTGAGAACTCATACTACTGAGCGGAAACCATTATAAACCCAAATTTATTTACATTTGTATTTGCATTTCTATACATACATGTATTTATATGTGAAGTACTCAGTCTTTAGTGTGTAGAGAAGAGATACACTGTCCCTACTGTTTTTTCTCCCAACAAATACACTGGAGTGGGTCAATGTTGATTGGTAATACAAATGAAAAATATGAAACTTCATGCGTATGGGTGTGTCTTTATAGTCTGCTGTGCA
Organism: Meleagris gallopavo; assembly: GCF_905368555.1. Lineage (NCBI taxonomy): Eukaryota > Metazoa > Chordata > Aves > Galliformes > Phasianidae > Meleagris > Meleagris gallopavo. The sequence goes on along the minus strand of NC_139406.1, from coordinate 63,678,517 downwards.
CTAAGAAATGTAAGAAATATCCATAACATTACAGAAGCAAGTCCTGACTGATTTTGCTTTCCTTGCTGTGAGGGACTGACAGAACTCAAATAAGTGAGCAGGTTCCCAGTGGCCGTTCTGAGAATGGTGTTGCACTTTGTGTATTTGCAGGGAACTTTTTTCTTTCAATAATAAAATACCAGCATTAGCATTGTTTCAGTATAAGTTTTTCTATTATATGTAGTGTGGTTGTCAGATAATTTTTTTTTTTTTTTGCCCATATTGTGCAAGGGCTTGGGGATTTGAAGACTTCAGAAAGGCATTGGGACAATAAATCATCTTTAAAATCTGATAGTGGTTGACCAGCTATATAAAGTATCAAAGGAGGCAAATTTGGAACCTGCAGACATATTTTGATGGAAGTAATGAACTTATATTCACTTATGCACGTATGTGTGAACATGTTTAGCCTTTCATTTTTAGGGATATCAAATTCTTATCATTCCTTATTCGAACAAATTACTGACAGAAGTTTCTGTCGCCCAAAGTAATAAATGTATTTTACATTGAGTGGGTGTTTCAAAAATAGCAAAGGAGTGCCTTTCTGTTCTCCACAGCATGCTGTTGATGTCTTGTTGCTCCTGATCATCTTTTGCTACCATCTTCTCAAGTCAAGAAGGGAAGAAGGGACAGATGGATGGAATGACGATGTACCTTTCTTTAAAATTAATTGCACTGAATTTATCTTTTTATATTAAACCTTCTTCATCTTTCTTCACCTCAGATGTTTTACCCACAGCAGTTTTTATACTGAAAAAGTAGTCTTGATTATCAATTATTGTGATATTACTGTAAATGTGAAGCAGACATTATAAATTTCTCAGAACAAAATCAGATCCAGTGCACTTAAGGCTTTTTTTCTGCACGCTGTGCATGTTTTCTGCTGCCCAATGCTCTATTTTGTCAAATCAGTATCTTGTTTATTTATTCTTCTATATCCCGTCATTAGCATCTTCCTGTTCTCCCAACAGGATTGTTCACCCCCTCCTTGTTCCCCATTCATACAGGAAGCCACATGAGGAATGGAGAGTGCTCAGCATCCTTCTGACAACATTCAGAATGTTCAAAGACTTACACAGAAACCCTACGCTTTGTAGAAGTTACTCATTTTACTATGTTTAGAATGACACAGAATGAAGACTAAAACTCAAAAGTCAGTTTAGGGAAGAGTACTCTGATAATTTTGTGTCACTCATAGTCCTGAGAAGGCAGGACAGATGCCTCTAAAATAATAATTACAAGAAAAAAAGAAACTTTTTGTGATTATTTTTTTCCTTTTTGTTATTTCTTCTCTACACTTGGAAGGAGGATTTAGGCTTCCTTTCTTCAGAAATGTCTTTCTCGACTGTCAGGACAAAGAGAAGACTATAATGTCTGTTGTGCCAAAAATGCTTACCTGCATTATATTCCAGCTGGTTGTTTGCTGAAGGTGGTAATCTCTTATGTGCCATGAAGGATTGCAAAAGAATAAAATAGACCAATGCCTTATCAGGAGTGATGCATATAATCCTGTTTACCCAGCATGTGTTATTTGCTTTTTCCAAAGTTGATTGTTCTCTTGTTTTTGTTTTTATTTTAACCCAAATGTAGTGCTTAAAAAAAACAAACCCTGCAGTTTTAGTTGAAATCCATCTTCAGCAGTGCATTCTGTAGCCAGGCTTGATTGCCCTGATGTGAAGTCATAATTCAGTATCATTGTTATAGGCAGTATACTTGAAAGATGTCATTCTGTCCTCTGGAGACATTTATGGTAATGGTACCAGATGAATAAGCAGTTGATTGGGGTGCTTGCCAACAGAGTACTTGTGAAAGGTTGACAGCAGACGTGCAGTGTAATGGACTGTTTGCCATGTGTTTGAAGGCTCCTTTACTGTTTTTTATGTGTAGCTCTCTTCCAAAATAAAAGCTCCTCCACACAGCAAATAACATCACTTTCAGGCTGCCATTTCTCTACTGTGCTCAAAATATTTTGTCTTTTTGTTATAATATCAGCAACCCCCCAAGTACTGAGCTGGATGCAGTATCATACACCTGTGTGTTCTGCATGCAGAGATATATGAGGCGTCCATGGAGATGCAGAGCGTGGATGGCCTTTCCTACTATGCAGGAAAACATAGTGAAGCCCTTAAAATTCTTTAATAACTTTGATGCTTTTATTTCCAGGAATATTATTAATGAATTTTATCTGTTTTAATTTCTAAAAATGTATTTTGCAAATACTTTGGGTAGTTAATCATATTAATATGATTAATAATCATATTAATAATTAACTAATTAATATTATTAATATTAATCATATTAATTATACAGAGTTACAAGTTTGTATTTTCATGTTATTTCAGATCTATTTCTACTGTTGCCTTTGTCAGTATTTTATTATGTTGTTTTTACACTGTGTGAAATATCTGGCTTTCTAATGAAGCTAGTTAATGCAGCTTAGCATTCTGCAAAACATGCCTTGCAGCACCTAAATATCTTCTCATATGTAGGGGAAATAATTTGCAAAGCTTTATGGTCTCATGGAAATGAAACCTTACTCAATTGTCCTTGAACTTTAAAGCAGAATCTATTCAGTAACTGTCTTTTTAATTGCTGATTAAGACATGATACACTTTTGTATAAGTCTACTTGGTAACATTACACTGAACTTTAAAAGAAGTAGAATCAAACTTGGGGGCTGTACTTAGAAACTTGTTTGCTGTGTTGGCTTCCAGTGCATTTTGTGGCAGGTGTCTTAGGCACACGTAGGGACAGACAGAGGAAGAGCTTAACACCACACACCAGTGTGTTACAGACATGCAGTCACTCTAGTTTTGTGCTGAACAGGAGCTAAAAAATAAATACTTCTATGGACAACATTTCATCATCTGAGATGATCACCCTGACCTACTCTCTGCCCCAACCAGACTCTCAGATTTTTTCATTTACATTAAATACAAATGTTTTGACTAAAAATACAAGTATATGTGAAAATATGTGAGAGTGATTTAATGCTTAAGAAAAAGACCCACAGCCTCCGGTTCATCATCTAGGAAGAAGATCGGAATTGTAAAGTAACTGGGCAGAATGTGATGCCAATAAAAATGTGAAGAAAAAATGACAGTCATTAATCATGGAAAGACATTTTTATGCTGAAATGAAGCACCTAGGTTTGCTATGATTAGGCTGTATTTTCAGTGTCTTATTGTTTTTCTGTACCTTTGTGCAGCCAGTGTTCCCAATTACTTCAAAACTCAAAACTTTCTGAGATGGTTTTATGTGACTGTCCACTGAGTGTGAGCTTTCTTTTGTATCCAGCTCTGATGAAGTCCCACGTGTCTGACAGTTCATCTCTTCAAAATTTTCTTCATCTGTGTCCATTGATAATGGACTGTACTGTTAATCCTGCAAATCCAGAAGCAGAGTGTCTGTAATGTGCAGATGGGATTTCATTTTCTTAATTTGAAAGCTTTCATACTGAAACCTATTAAAATATATCTATATATATTTATTTCCAAAGTTGTAATTCACATTCTTTAGCTTCTTGCAGAGAACAAATGAAATAAATTTGACAGGAAAAAAAAATCTCCTTCAATTCCACCTGCTTCAATATGTTATTGTCTCTTATGGAACAGGAGCCTTTGTCATACAGTTCAGAAATACAATTTCAAATTTCTAAGCTTTTGGCAGATACATTTTTCACATTGTAAACATAAATTCTGCTTTTGAGCACTGAAATGCTACTTCATGTAAGCACGCCTGAAATCTTTAAGTGGAATATCTCACTGCAAATATTGCAAACTCTGTCTTTTAGTAAATGAGAAGGACGGGTCCTGAGATTTTACACTGAAGGATTAAAAAAAAATATGCATAGGCTGTGTGATAAAGAGGCCAAGGTCTGTTTTCTTTGTGTAAATCTGTACAGATTTGAAATTATTCCAGATCTGTTGTGACCTGTCCTTGTAATAAACTGCTGTACTTTAAAATATTTCCTTGTACTAGTAACTCTCAATGTACTAGAAGCAATTCAGTTGCTTTTGTGATTAAAAAACAAAAAGTTGTACAAATAGTTGGCCTCTTTGCAGTAGTTTCTGTTGAACGTCTTGATGAACATCTTGATGTTTTCTGTGTGGGCTGTAAGGGGAGACTGGTCAGAAACTTGAGTTGTCCTTTTAAATGGATCTGGAAGCAGTATGAGGAACCTATTCCTCCTGAGAAAGGGAGCAGTAGTCTTCTCTGCTTTGCTGGGAAAAGTATGTGAGGTTTGTAGAGGTCATCTATAGTGCACTAATACGGGGGATACATTTTCTTTCCTATACTCAAGTTACGATATACTAAGCAAATATTTATTAACAGACCTTTCAGATGCAGTGCAGTGCCAGCAGCCACACTCTGCACAGACTGGGTCTCAGAGTTCTTCTGTCTCCTTGCAGAAAGCACCTTAATATACAACCACAGTGCATTTCCTCCTTACTTCTGTAAGCAAATAAGGCAAATTAAAGATAGGAATGTTTCTGCTGAATAGAAGTGTTAGTACCGCAATATATGCCTCTGCTCTGATTCTCCCTGTTTCTTTGAGCAATTTTTCTTTTAGCAGTTAAACAAACAGCTGCAGCACTGTCTAATAATTACACTTATGGCTGCTAGGCTTTGCTAAGTGTTCAACAAATTGCTGTAAGATTTTTTCTTGTTCTGTCCTAGCATTTCACCTAAGTCCAACCATTTCTGATCTTTTCTTCTCAATATGTCATACAGCGCTTTTCTATAAGGGAGTGTTTCTGAGGTGCATGTTTCCTTTATGAAGTTGTATTTCTCCACTTGTCATAGTTCATCCCAGCCTTGCTGGGTGCTGGTTGGCTCCTTTGCACATTCTTTCAGTTGTAGGGATTTGGAACAATTGAAGGAATAGGGGAGATGCTCGCTTACACTGTCCTAAATTTGCTCAGATTGAAAGATTAGCTGCATTGTCATTCTACATTTCTACTACTATTTCCTTTAACTTATTTGTAGTCCATGGTAAGGTTTGTACTGTGCTGTGCACCTGTTCCTCTAAATCTTTCTCCTCTTTTCCATCTTGTCCTGTCATGAAAATGCAGGGTGAGAAGGGGTGAGGGAAAGAAGATCTCTTACAGGAATTTCTCTTTCAGGGTTGTATTTCACTTTCGAGTTTTACCTTTGTCGCTGTAAAGATCATGTGCTAAAGACTTGGCGATGCAAAAGCTAAAAGATGTTAAGAATATACTTCAGAGTAGGGGTGACAATTCGACTTGTCTGCAGCTGGTTCCCAAGTGTCCTTGAACAAGAGAGCTTGGGAACAGACTGGATGAATTGTCTTGGTGACAGCAGCCCACTCCTGACTCCAGAGGGTTCTCAAACACAGCTGAGAGTGGGTAGGGATTTACTAGATGGAAATAACATAGAAGGGGATACGTCAGACTGACTGGGCATTAGCATCACTCACAGTCCATGCTGTGTATCTAGTGAAGTGGGGGAGTCAGGAGCCACCATTCAAGCTCTTTGTAGTCAGTTCCCTGCATTACCACACCAGTTTGTTTAGATGCTGCCCACGCTATGGAGAAGAGAGTTAGCAGTAATAGGAGAGCAGGATTCCTGCCTTTCCATCTTCCTGAGCATTGAGCATCAACAGCATCTTGTTGCCATAAGGGAAAGAACCATGTCTGTGTATTTAGATGAGGCCCAGCAGTGTGTCTTCAGTCAGGTGCAATGCCCCTTGTGTGGCTGATTGCACTGGAAAAAAAAAGCAGGCTTCAAGCAAAACAGATGTGGCTGTGTTTATTCTAGGTCTCAACTGTTATACTGCAGCCATATCTACATCTATAGTGTTCTGGATATCTAAGCCCTGTGTCAGGGAATTACTTACTTGCATGCAGTTTTCATGTGACAGCAGGAGCAGGGTTGATCCCTTTATCCCTGGGGTGCTTTCATGCAGCCACACTACTGACACCTCTAAGTGCTTTATCTTGTCTCTCTTTTGTAGTGTATTTTTTTGTTTGTTTTGCAAGCTTTTTTAGTATTTTGCTTAGCATTTGAAGGTGATTACACAGTTTGTATGTGAAAATCCTCTATGTTTCTGTAATAATACTGCTCGTTATATTTTTTTTTCCCCCTCCTTCTTTTCCTTAAGGTACTTTGATCACAGGGACTAGTCTGACACCTCGTTCTTACAGGGAGATTTCATCAACAACTCTTTTTGCAATAAATACTTGAGTGCATCATTCCTGACTTTTCTGAGCTGTTTCCAAAATAATTAATCAGCTTTGCACAGATTTGCCTTCTCTTGTAACTGGATTTTGAGTTTTATACTACTTGTATATCATAGATAACGTTAAGACATTTTGTTTGTTTGTTTTGATACCTAAAAATGACCATTTGGGGGTATAATTTACTCTCAGTCAAGCTGTAACGTTCAACACACTTCCTCTGAAATCTCTCTTATGCTGGACAGCTTATTTAAAGGCATTCATTCTGTTACATCGCCATTTTTAAGCACTTTATTGAGAATATTTCTTTCACTTTTAGTTTAGCCACGTCTTCATTGAAGTATGCATGCAGCATATGTTTGGTGACTGAAGGTCAAGCAATCTCATACAGTTAGTGGTGCCCCTGCAGTGCTGAATATTTCTTTTGCGGGGTTGGGGCACTTTTTTTGTTGGTTTTCTTTTGTTTGTTTTAAGTCACATTCCTCTCTTTCCTCCTATCTTTTGGACTCACTAGTTTTGTAATCCTGGCAGCAGAGTGCCTACGATTCAACCAGAAAAGTGGGAACTGTTTTCCACAAAAGACCCCTTCAGCTTGGCACCATGTCATGCTGCTGATATGCGTGTAGCTCAGGTTCAGTCTGAGAGCAGGCACCCACACCTCAGGTTTCACACTTCAGTGTCCTAATCACCACCAGAAACACAAAAGATGCACAGCGTTGCAGATTTTGCCTTTGGCAATGTTTTCTGAATACTGACCCATATTAAAATACGTGTGTGGTAGATGAAAAGCTTAAATTCAGAAAAAAAACATGGGTCTTGAAACTCATTATCACAGACTCATATAAGTGCAGATGACAGAAGGCAAACTGAATATGTCTCCTAGCATTTCTTGCAGGTAGATTTAAGATTCCTTGTGTCCTAATGCTCTGTTCAGCACCTAATCTATGCATCAGGTACGCTACCATTCACTATGAGGTGTTCTAAGCATCAGGAATTCTCTACTCCCATCTAAATGCAGCACTGCTGGGCTTCGTAATGCCTTCCCCTCTATCCCTGTTCTGTATAAAATGGCAGCAGTTTAAACCTCCCTGTTTTACCAAGGTGCTTTGAGGACAAAGTGTGCATGCTGCAGGAATGCAAGAGACGTACCCAGTAAAATAATGAGTGGACGAGCTTAGTGCCTGCCTCAAAGGCCTTACACAGCTATGAAGGCTCCTGTGTCATTCCATTTGCTTCAGTGGCAGCTAAACAGTTTGTCTCTGTTGTTGTTTTTTAATTGGAGTGTATCTAAACAGCATGGACAGAATTGAAGATGATTAAGTCAACTTCAGGGTGACGCAAGTTAAAGATGTTGAAGTGTTTTTGTGTGCGAGGGTAGGAGCAGACTCAGGAAAAAACAGTGAAAATGTGTTTTAATTTACACACCCTTTCACTGACAGGAGACAGATAACTCCAAAAGAAAAAAAAAAAAAATTGCACTAAGATGGTATTTTTAAATTAGCCAAAACATATTATTGTTTTGGTGATATGTATGCAATATTAATTATTTTAACAAAAAGATTTATTTTAAAATAAATCGATAATATATCAGTTTTCTTTAATACATTATTTAGGTTGCTGAAAGAAAGGAGTTTATGCTTTTGATGTATCACCACTTCATTAGGATATGTTATTCTTCAGCAAGACATACTTTTCTTTGACAGCTACGAAGGAGGATTTTTAATTAAAATAATCATCATATTCTTATTCTGTTACCAAATTTCTTATCATTCCTAATAGGAGTAACATATGATTCTGTATGTAATGCTGTAGCACACTAACTAGCACAATTTTTTACTGTCTTTTTAATGTCTTACTGAAAGAACAAAAAACGTAGCTGAACTTGAGAATTTTGATCTAATGCTGTTTACATGTGCAAGTAGCCAAAGAGGATGCACCCTTCCCCCTTCATTGTTAAGTGGTAAATTGTTGCTATGGTGATCGCTCTTTCCATCTCATCAGCTATAACCTGGTTTTCCACATCAACTGAATAGCTGCAAGCAAAGCATGATCTTTATTAATTTTTTTATTATATCCCTTAATATTGTTTTGCAACATAGCTATTGTCTTGGGACATACTGTAAACATGGTGATGCAGTGAATGTAAAGCAAGAGATAGCTAATTTTGTAGTACATAAATCTGTGCACTTATTAAAATATGTAACTGCCAAGAACTTTAAATGTGTTTTTTTTTTTAAAAGAAAGCAAGCTTATTTTTCATGTGTACAATTGGTCTTTTTTTCTCCTTATTTGAAAGACTAAGCACAGAGTAAAGATGTAGAAAACTTGGTGAGCCTCTCACACAGGATCTGTGTTAAGCGATTTGTTGTTTGTTAGCTAAGGTGATGAAAACAGGATAGCTGTAGTAAAAATTCATGGAACAGCTTATTTTCTTGTAGTGTCCGTCTGTGTGAATATTGAGAATGCAGAGAGATGCCTGAGCTGTGATGAGAGTAAGCCAGGTGAGCTGTCGTGGCATCACCAAAGGGCAAAACATATGAATACATGATCCTATACATATACACAAGAGATTTGTGTCAGGAAATTCAGAGGCAGGATGAGCATGTGGGCCATCAAAATAATTCCAGAGACCCTCTCTCAGCCCCACTACAAGAATTTTCAGGAAATGTGCCAGATGTTGTGGCAAGCCTTGGAGCTTTTTTCTTTATGATCTTTTTATGATGTTGTAAATAATTTATTTGAACATAAGTTGATGGTTTTATAAGACAGTATTTGTAGTCATTTCTGGTACTGTTCATTACAATCAGTCTCTTTTCTTTTCACATAAGATTTCAAATACTTCTAAGTGCAACCTTACTATATTGCTGGGTAGCATATGTGCAACTCTTTTTATCTGATTTTATTCATGTTCCAATGCTTTTTCTTTTTTTTTTAAGAATTTTTTTCCCCTAAATTTCATCTGCTTTACATGTGCCTGTTTTAATTTGTGTGTCATGATCAATAAAGGAGCAAGAGCATATCTGCCTCAAATTAACTGTTTTCAATTTATTGTCTGATTTATGGTCCAGAAGAGGACCTGAAAAAGGCAAGAGATATGTTCTCAACAGTTGTACTCCTGTATACTATTTTGTGTGAAAACATCCTACTTATCATGTATGAAAATGAGAATCTTGTTTTCTTTGTTAGTAGTCTTTTGGGTTCTGTATATGGAACACTACTTTCTTGTCTCAAAATACTGTGCTTCCATAAGCTTACTTCTCATTAGATGTTCCTGACCTTCATTTGCAAGGATGGATGTTTTCCTGAATAGTGTCAAAGACCATCTCTCTGTAGAGCTGTCTCTCTCTACTGAGAGAGTTGTACAAAGATAAGCATGTTAGCAAGCTAGAAATTGGACTGATATTTCAAATAAGCAGCACAATTTAAGGCTAGAATAAGATATCTTGAATTAACAAATTGCTTACATCTTTTGAAACTATTTGCGCAACTACCAAAAGGTTAATCCTTTTGACCAATACAAAGCTCATTAAATAGCCTGACAAAGAATAATCCATGAAAATGAAGGATGCCGTATTTCCATCCAGCTGTAGAGGATGAGCAGTGATTGCAAAAGCACGCTATAAAGTTGCCCAAGCCAAAACAGCCCTTACAGTGTTCTCATAGTATCTTGCTTACTTTGCCTAACTCTGTCAGGTGTGGTATTTCAGTTTCTGAACCTGAGCCAATTCTTAATTTCATATCATGAAATCTGCATGATGGTGCAAGCTGAACCCTAGTGAAGGAATATCTCAAGCTGTCTAAGGTATGAAATCCTTGCCTGCATTTTGCAATCGTGTGTATTGGTCATAGAAAGACCTTGTTGTTTTGTGGACTGGTCATTTTTTGTTGTGGGAAGTATACAAACAATTCCAGCATTGAGAGCAAATCTGTTTATGAAAGAGGAGCAGCTGTTGTATGTTTTGTTGTCACATTTTCCAGATTCCAGCATTTCCTACAAAACCAGAAATGATTCCCCACAGAACTGAGCAGAGGGTGACCAAGGCTCTATAGCCCTCAGTTATAAGAAAGATGGTTGAGTAGACTTTATAGCTAGCTCTTTAGTCTCCTGCTCAGTCTTGTCAATGCCTTGCTTCCTTCAGGGAGGTACATATTGGGCACTTCATAGAGTTTCAATTGTGTTTTAAGCCTGAGTACCAGGGATCAGCTGGAAACATGAAGCAGAAGCTGATCTGAGTGGAAAAGCAAGTGGCTGAGAGTGGAAGAAGGTGGTTTCTTTCAGCTGTGCTAGGATGGGACAGCCCAGAGAGACTGTGGCATCTTGGCAATATTCTGAAGCCATCTCACTATGGTACTGGGCAGCTGACTCAGGAAACTAGGGGGAGCCTTGAGAAGGACACTCACCATCAGTATTTCTTCATGCAAACTATTTACTGCATTTTTTGTAGAGGCCAAAGCTCCTCCTAGAGCAAATGGGCCATGTCAGAGAGGTCAGGTGGTCACTGCCCAGGTTGTCACAGGAGTGTCTGTTTCAAGCATCCATGCAGCAGCCTTTTCATCTGTATGAGGCATGGCTCCCCCAGGTGTGATTTTCCTGTGGAGAAAACTGGCAGGAACGATTCCAGCTGCCTACTGAACAGTGTCTTCTCCATGTCCAGGGTGATTAGCACAATCTGTCTCACAATCTTCAGGGCTGGAAATCTGTCCTGTTCCAGCTTGCCCAGGAGGTGGTGGTCAGGAGATGCATGACCGGTCTTCAAAGCAAGGGTGGCAAAGAGAGTGCCAACCAGGATGTAGACATGGAGCTCCTGACTTTTGAGGTTGAAGCTGTTGTGCCGGGCATGCCTGACCATGTCCTGAAGAACTGTGACCCTGCTGCAGCACGTCTGCAGCCAACTTGTGCTGCTGATATCAACAGCCTCTGCCTACTTGAAGCTCAGGATGGTGTCTGTATCAGTTTGCGGTACCCCCAAGCATTAGCTCAGTGTAGAGGACCCAGGAAGAGGTGGTGGTCCGCCCAATCTTGCAGAAGTGAGTGGAGGGCAGCACCTCTAGCTGGTTTGTGAACAATAGAGACATAACCACGCAGGCTTCTGTTACCAGTAACCAGAGCCACATTGTGATTCTCGGTACTTCCAGGCACATTTTTATGGTGCAAAAATGTTTCAATGAAAGCCAAACAAAGCAAAACAAAACCACATTTGCCATATAAAAATACATAAGGTAACTGTTCCTCTTTTCACTTGAATGTCCAAAAGCATGCACACGTATGTCTGTTTAATATTGCCAAACTTTACTTGTTTCCTGTAGCCAATTTATTTTGTCATTCACCAATTCCAATAGCTATTTCTAAGCTCTCCTGCTTATCAAAGTAAGTAGACTTGGTGGCTGCAGTATAAATTAATAATAAATCTAGTTTTATACTGATGTTGAAACAGATCAGAAAACACAGCTACAACAACAAACAAGTTCAAAATTTGAGGTTATTTGGGCAAAATACATTCAAATTTTAAAAAGATTTAGTTTTGAACATTTTGAGTATGAATGTACTAGCTAGGAGACTTGGTGTTCTCTCATTGTCCCTCAGACAGGGAAAGACAGACACAGAAAGCTGTGCCTGCCAAAGAATAGCTGTTGCTGTAGATTGAAACATGGAGCATCAAAATAGTTTAAGCTAGAAATAATGCTTTGAAAACAAAATCCTCTTTCCTCAGGATTCTTCTGGACATGGTAAAAAGTTGTGGTTCTGACTTCTACCCTAAGTGTCAAGGATGCACTATCTTGTCTGAGTGAATGTAGTTCTGCCCCTGAATTTAGGGACTATCCTCACTGATTATTTTTTTGTCTTCGTAATTCACAAACGGAAAGACAAAAGTGGTCCAGGTCAAAGATCCAGTGGGCTGTAGGGAATTTTCTAAGCTGTATCATTTACATTTAGATTCACTGGTAAAATTCATCTGAAGATTCAGTTTCACTAAGGATACTGTCAACTACTTTCAGTTCTCTTTTTCCACTGTGTATCTAGATCCTTTCACAGCTTAATTGCTGCTGAGCATATTTTATTGCCTTACTAACCTGCTTGGCTTCTTGCTTCTAACGTTTCTGTTTTCAGACACTGTTAAGAAGCAGTACCATTGTTCAGGGAACTTGCTTAAACAACACGTGCTTTGTTCCTCTTAAGCACTCTAAAGAAATGTCATCTGAAGGATAATGGAGAGAAAGACTGTTAGACCTTTCATAAATATTGTCATCTGAGATCAGCTTGCTGTCCTACAGCCTTTCAGCCCAGAAAATACAGAAACCAATTTATGAGAGAAAATTTGTTCCATCCAAAAATCATTGTAAAAATGGAGATAAAAATAAGGCTTTTTAAGTTTAAAAATGCCTGATTTGTAGTAAGTAAATGAACAGACAACAGTGATGTAGAGATTGTTTTTCTTAGGTAAATTACATTTTAGCTAAAATTTTCTATATTTGGATTGACTACTCTAAATTCTCTTTTGTAGTTTCAGGATTATGGTGCCTTTTTCTAATGTGATTTGAAAGTGAATTGGATTTTGCTAAGTTGGGAAAGGTACTCAGTGCAGAAGGAAGTAGGATTCATGGATTTACTCACGGATATATTTTACATATAAAACAAATCTAATTCTGCAGTCATTTTCATTCGTTGGGAAAATAAAAATACAGCTGAAGAGATAGCATTACCACAAAGAATTGTAGAAAAGTTTAGAGATAATGTGTGGACTTACTCAAAAGGACATTAGCAAGTAGACATAACCTGCGAAACTGCCACTGAGTAATTTTACTTGTAACATTACGAGTACTAACAGAAAAGAAGTTGTAAAGTTTTTTTTGATTCTTTGACGTTATGCTCTGTTATTAACCAAAATAATAGATCTTGTTTTCTCGTTAGTTTACTTTAAGGATGGATACCAAATATCTCTTAAAAACTAAAGAAAAAACAAAGATAAAGTTTCTGAATTCCTTATTTCACATTCTTCAAGTTTTTAAAGCTTGGGTTAGATGTAATTCATAGGTTTCAATGCAGAGCTACTGCAGCAGGAAAAGTAATTAGCTGGAGGTGGACTCTTCTTTGCTTAATTATCTCATCTCCAACAGAGCTAAATTCAGCTCTTGACATGTGCTGGCAAAAATCTCATTCACACACAAGCAACATTCAGCTGAAGCTCTGCAGTAGATCATGCTCCAGCCTCACCAGATGACATTTCTTCTTCATGTATATCACTCTGGGTATTGTGTATGCTTCTGACAAGTTATACTGCCACATGGTTGCTTTGTTTGATTTTAATAACAGCATCCTTCATAGCCTATACCTACCTTAGCCTTGTCACAATTGCACGTAGTGTCATAAAGATAGCAAAGATAGTTCTTTATTATCCTGTTACGGTAAGAGAGAATATTAGGTTATGAACATTTTAAAAATCTTCCAGCATATCCAAGAATATGTCTGTCTTGATCTCATGCTTTCTGGTTCAGATGCCCTTGCACAGAGATTTTTAAACTACAGATAAAAATCTGAATACTTCAAATTTAATTCATCTTGTAAGCAACATAATCTTCCCTGCACAGGAACAACAAGAAAGACAAAGATTCTTTTAGTGGAAAAAAAAAAAAAAAGAGTGTTCAGCTATTCATATACCTTCTCTTATCTACTGGAATGCAGAAGTTGGGAGGTCCATGACCAAAACTCTAATCTTTTGAAGCAGCTCAGCTGCCATGGCAAGCTGTCACAAAACTACCAATGTACTGATACTCTTGCAGCCTACTGAGATCTAAATTCAAGAGGCGATAGCACCATTTATGCTCCCAACATGGACACCATTAGCCATAGTTACTCCACTATTGATCTCAATACTGATCTTGTTTATATATGATGAGATAAAGCCACTTAAACTCATCCATCAATGGTTTGGAGTTACTAATTATACAAGATTCAAAACTGTCAAACCAAGTGTACTTTATACTTCTACAACATTACCGAGGAGGTCTGGTTCTCTGGTCTCTGCTCTCTTCATTTGTATGATATCATAGAATCATACAATGGCTTTAGGTTGGAAGAGATCTTAAAGATAATCTAGTTCCAATCCCATTGCCATGGATGGGGTTGACACTCTCTAGATCTGGTTGCCCAAAGCCCCATCCAAGCTGGCCTTGAATGCCTGCAGGGATGGGACTTTCACAGCTTCTCTTGGAAACCTAGTAGTGCCTCACTACTATCTAAGTTGAAAATGTTCTACTAAAATCTAATCTAAATTTCTTCTTTTAGTTTAAAACCATTCGTCCTTGTCCTATCACTATCTGCCCATGTAAAAAGTCAGTCTCCCTCCTGATTATAAACTCTGTTTAAGAACTAGGAGGCTGTAATGAAATCTTTCCACAGCCATCTCTTCTCCAGGCTGAACAAGCCCAGCAGCCTCAGCCTTTCTTCATAAGAGAAGAGCTCCAACCCTCTGATCATCATTGTGACCCTCCCAGTCCAATGGGACTTCTTTCTTGTGCTGGGGGCCCGAAACCTGGATATGGTACTACAAGTGGGTCCTCATAAGGGCAAAGCACAGGACAATCACCTCTCTCTCCCCGCTGGCCACCCCTCTTTTGATGCAGCCTGGGATACAGTTAGCCTACTGAACTGTAAGCACATATTGCTGTCTAACGTCAAGCTTTTCATCCATAACCACCTCCCAAGTCCTCTAACTCTGAGTTCTTTTCCCAGTCTGTATCAGAGACTGCTGTGGCCCAAGTGCAACACCTTCACATGCACTCGTTGAACCTCATCAGGTTCATGTGGGCCCACTTTTCAAGCTTGTCCAGGTCCCTTCCTTCTGTTGTATCAACTGCACTGCTCAGCTTAGTATTGTGTACAAACTTGCCAAAGATGCACTTGATCACACTATCTGGGTAACAGATGTTAAAGAGCACTGGTCCCAAGAGAGACCCGTGGGGGACACGGACACCTCTTGTAACCAGCCTTCACCTGAACATAGATCCATTGACCAGAACCTTCTGACAGTGATAGAATAGGCAGGGCATTCCTTCTGTGTTTTGTTGTTTGCCATGCATCAACCCGATTGGCATCTCAAGGGAATATCTTGTGGATGATACTTTGAACAGAGTGACAACTGGCAGGCCACTTGTCTTCATATGAAGTATTGTCCCATTTTTTTTTCAGGTACTTTTTAAAACTGTGATCTGCACCAATGAGAGATGAGAATCTTCTTGTTGCTCTGCCAGTGAGGCATGAGTATGTGGAAGAGTTGGGACCTGTGGCACATCATTGTCTGAATGTGTCTGAAAACTCAAAAGACAGGCACATGGGAATGGATCACATCTGGGAGGTCATGTTATTTCAGTTTCTGATTCAGGCAGGATTATCCGCATTAATGAGTGACTGCTAAATTCAGTAAAAAAACTGTGATGGGTACCAGCTAGAGTAAGACATGACTAATTTAGAAATAGGCAAGAGAAAAAACTTGAATATTTTTACAAGGACTCTGATCTAGCCACCTAAGTTGTATTAATTATACAGAGCAATTCTGTTAAGCTAAAGCACACCTAGGGTCAGAGGCCACAGATGACTTGACTTTTGTGGAGGGAAACTGTACACCTCAGCTTTGTGGCAGTTGTTTGATTAACTGGTTTTGACAGCCAAGAAAAATCTTTTCATTTAGGGCAGAGTGATACCTCACTCTTAGGATAACACAGAAGAGCTTAATTTTAATGAAATAAAAGGATTCACTGTTGAGCAAGTAGCTTCACAAGAAGTAATGGAACACTGGGTATCCTGACCAGCAATTGCCTGAAGTATATAGCTGTAGGCATCGGGTTCTGGTGGAAGTGGAACCATTTTAGAGCTTGTGGTTCTTCGACCATAACAGCACTGTATATTATTCACCAAAAGAGCTGGAACTTCTGACCCAGAGCAATGGGAGATGAGCACATCTGTTCCTCAACATAGACTGTTCAACTGCTGAAAGAGCATAATGTTCCACTATCCCAGCCACAGTCTTCTCTTAGAAGCCAGATGCTTCTAAGTACTACTATTGGAGTCACTTTTTTTTTTTTACTTGGTCAGTATTCTTGCTTTTGACACAATCTAATGGATTTAACAAGAACACAGAGATCTTTGTTAAACCTGCTCTAGAAAATACAACCTTTCAGACTCTTATCTTTTCCTGTTCCCTTAAGTTTAATTGTTTAGGAGCTAAGCCATCTGTCTGTAAAAACCATTTGTCTTGTCTAGTACATGCAGTTACAATCTTCTGTGTTAAAGACAGCTCTTATTTCCTTTACTTCTGGAGTGATTACTCTGTAGAGCTTTTGCTTGATCTTACTTCTTATGAAAGCTATAGATGCAGCTTCTGCTTTCTGGGCACTGTAAATGCCATGGATTTTCTCAAGGTAGATAAGAAAGACCATTTCTTTCCTGTCTAAAGCAATTCACAGTTGTCTGTAAATTTTCTCACTTGCAGTCTGGTAATACTTTATTTTATTATTTCGTGTTTAAATTATAAGACCAATTCATAGTCTGCAGGTTTAGGGAGATAATGCATGGTATACCTGGAATTACCAGTAAAGGTTGTTGTATCTCAAAATTCTCCATGATGCTGTCACTGTTTATTAAATATATGGTATGTTTAAGTCATAAACTCCATCTAGATAGCTTGGTGATGAGAGAGAATGTTTTGAGCTGTATGATTTCCATCGAAATAACGTGGAACTGAACAGCCTTGCAGTTTCAATTCTTGTTCAGACCAAGAAAACAGGAGAAAAAGTATATCATTCTTCTAACAGACTATCAGAAAGGTTGCATTTCTGCATATATGAATTGCAGTGAACATGCAATACATGGAAATGCTAGACTGAAGAACTTTAAGGTTTTTTAGTTTCCATGTAGCCCCTTCAATTGAGGTTATTTTGTATCTTGTATTTTCAGCAACAATTTGACTACTTGATACAGTACTTCACTAACAAACTTGCTAGTCTCTGAAGAAAAAGCAGCAGTTGCAGTACTTTATAGATGGATTTGCATGCTTAAGTGTAAGAACAAGAAACTGCCTGAAGCACAAGCACAGCATTTCAAGTTATATTGAAGGAGGTCCATAGAATTAAAAAACTAACGTGTTATGATACATTAGCAGGCTTTTTGGTGTTGTGCTTCATAGCAAAGATTTCCTTAATCTCAGCAGGCATTTCACTGCACATCTGTCTCACAGAGAGCGAAAATGTTACTTATTTAATAGGATTCAAGAGACTCACTCTTGAATTCAAGGGAGAACTGACTTCTCCCTTCTAATTTGAAATCATATTCCATATACATCCACTTGCTGCTGAAGCATGTTCATGACAGAGCAGCAAGATGGCTACATTGAGCAGACCATTTTTTAAATATTGTCAGCTAAGCATAAGGTTAAATGTTATGTTCAATGGACATAAACTTCACTGGTAGATACAGCTGAAAATTTTAATTAAGAGAATTTTATTGCTATTATTTTGCTAATTATGTAAAATTTGATTATCAATGAATTACCTTGAACTGATATTTTTGATTTATCAATTTCTGCAAGGTTTACTTTACTTACAACGTTTACTTTGCTTATAATATTTACTTCCCCTGCTCTTTCAGTAGTTCTTCAAGAGCATCATCCACTCCTTCTTTAAGCCCCATCAGTGTAGGCTTCAGCAGAGGAACTAAGGCAACACTGAGGCTTACTGTGCTTCTGACCTTCATATTTGCCCATGGGATTCATAAGAAAAGGTACATATTAGGTGAAGGTAGATTCATACAAACTTTAAGAAGGATCATCTTATGTTGGTACACAACCTGACAAGATAATTCACCCAGCCTACAAGTTCGTTCCAGGACACTGCCTTTCACAGAATTTATAAGCCGTTCCCCTGTCATGATGTATGCCCATAGCATGATGAGACTCCTTCAATGAAAAGAAAAGAAAAATAGCAGGTAAAAGTAGTCCCCTCTCACCTGCTGGAGTTCAGTCAACAGGAGCCAGTTACAGAAATTGCTGTAGTAACGCCAGTTACTCCTGTAGTGTTACTTACTGAAGACATGGAGAGTAAAGAACTTAGTTGGTATGTATGTAGTAATGGCTAACACTTTGAAAAGGCTCTTGTGCCTATGCAGCACTATCGTTCTGTGCAGCACAGCAAATCCAGTGCTTTGTGCAAGCTGACGAGGCTATAGTGGTTTTGCTATGGAAAAGAGAGAACATGCAGCGTGTTGCCCTCTCCAATATTCATCAAAGCTCAGCGGTCTGCATTTTAGGAAGGTATTGTATTTAGAATACCTTGAATGTAATTTTTGAGGCTCAGGATTTGCCTAGATTTGCACCAGATCTCACAAAAATACTATTTGGTGTTCGTTTTTAGAGTCATGTTAGTTTTAGAAATTATAGTCTGTAAATAACAAGGGAGTATAACTGTTGGTGATAGAGAACAAGCACAGGCTGTACAGAGAGGCTGTGGAGTCTCCTACTTGGAGATCTTTAAAGGCCACCTGGATATGGTTCTGGGCACTCTATTCTGAGTGGCACTACTTGAGGTGGGGTTAGACCACATACACCCAGAGGACCCTTCCCACATCAATCATTCTGTGTTTTTGTGTGATATGTAGCAGAAAGAGCTTTTTGCTGGAGGTGATGGGCAGGTTATTTTGCAAATTTTTGTCTTAGTAATTGCTCCAATGTCTACTCATAGGAATCAGTAAAACCCATCAACCTCTAGGTATATCTGTCAAGTCTGATAAATCTCTTTATGTGAAAAGAGAAAAACAAGAAATTAGTATATACTTCCTCTTTCATGGCATGTAGTTGTATTTATACTGAAATTCTGTTACTAGCGGCTTAGAAAAGAGAATATTTGCTTGCTGGAAAAGGCAGGAGAAGATTGTCAGGGCTACAAGGGCTGTTCTAAGCAAATTAAAAGGAGCAAATAGACCGTGACTGTTCAGAGAGGCTCAAAACAATAGAGTCCTTGAATCCGAAATAAGTTGTTACTTTTACATGTGATTACTACATTAGAATACAGAAATTAATCTTTAGCCTCACAGTGCAGATCTGCATGACTTCAGCTGAACAAAGCAGTTAAGGACCACTCTGAAGCAGGAATAATAGCCTGCTGTGAACTTTCAGAATGTGGACTCCGCAAAGTGCCCTCAGGCGTCTGGCTGAGCTCATCAGCCCCCATAGAACCAGCAGAGAGCAATGTTCTTTTTTTTTTTTTCCTTCAAATTTTCTCTTATCTGGCAGGATATGGTAGTCATTGTTTCAGACTGGATAGCATTGTAGATCGCTAAGAGAGTTAATGTATACACATATACTAATTTATGCATGAGTTATCTATGTGTGAGAAATTTCTTTTAAAGCTACTAACTGTATTTTTTGTAATTATATTTGTTGCAAGCCTAGATTTTCTTCATGGTAGAGACAACAAAAACTGTGAAATAGCTGTCACCTGCCCTGTGTCTGAAATGATTGACTACCTCAAGGAAGTTGCAGCAAAGTGGGAGGTCGCTGTCTTCTCCCAAGTAACTAATGATAGAATAAAAGATAATGGCCTCAAGTTGCACCACAGGAGGCTCAAGTTGGATATTAGGAAAAATTTCTTCTCTGAAAGAGTGGTGGAGCATTGGAACAGGCTGCCCTAGGAGATGATGGAGTCACTCTCCCTGGAGATATTCAAGAAAGGTGGACGTAATTTACTGGGCATAATGGTGATGGGTTGACAGTTGGACTAGATGATTTTAGAGGACTTTTCCAAACTGAATGATTCTGTGTTTCTATGATTATTTCCAAGTGTAATTCTAACGTGGTCTTCATTTAAATGGAATTACATGTTTACAGATGTTCTCATTTGTTAAGATTTCAATTCCCTACAAAATGGTAATGATTGAAATAAGTTTATCCTAAGCTTTTGGAAAACAGACAGGCAACACAGTGGACTGGTTTTTTCCCCCATAGGTTTTAAAAAATTCTTATCCTAAAAAAGCATACCAATTCTATATAGAGAACAGATTAAGGAATACAGACATTGACAAGGACAATGTTTGGCCTGGTTTTCATGAATATGTTTGTTGATGAACGGAGCTTCTGAAAATTTTCTAGAATTATTCTAATTATAAATTATTTAAAATGTATTTTTCATATTTTATTTTATTTTTCTTATTTTTACAAGCACTTGAAAGTGATTAAATTCAGTAGAACGATGAAAAACACTATTGTTTAAGTTGAAAACAATCTCTTGATCCAAAGATACCTCCTAGTCTCTTCCTTTTTCTGCAAGCTGTTCTTCTTTTTCATCCAGCTGTATTCCTGGGATCGTGATTTGTTGTTGCTTTCTTATGAGCAGTATCTTGAAGAGCTGCCATATATTGGTATTGATGATAGCATTCTTGTCATACCTACCATTGTATTTCATTTGTCAGAGGTGTAGAGAGCAGTAAAGTTTAAAAATAAAATAAAATTTGGCAGGTGGAAAATGCAGTGCTCTAAATGCACCTTAGAAATGCTGTAGGCAAATGGTCACAGCAGTCCCTGAGTTCCCATTTCTTTTAGTGGGTTTACTTTTCGTGTGCTAAATCATTATTGCATGGAGTTCTTTTTCCTTGAAACTCATTTTTTGTGATGAAGGAAAGAGATGCATTTCTACCTCCTGTTTTTTTATATCATCAGGAGCAGCTGAAGCTCAAGAATGTACTTGTTTTTTTTATGCTTTCAGCTAGGTTCAGAAGTTGCTTTACTCAACCAGCATAGTTGGCCATGATGATCAGAAACAACAAATTGTTTGCTGGCAGATTTTCCTTTATCTTTTCCTAAAATCTCCTGTCTGCAGGAATTACTGTTAAGAGCCTACAAAACTGGAAGAAAGTATTACTCTCTAAGAAGACTTAGTAATAAAATCAGTTAGAATGTAGTCTGTCCCATGAAGAAGGATAGACAAACGTCAAGATATATACTTTAGATGTACTTAGGAGTTAGCAACATGAAAAGATACTGTCTGTGAAATCACCATTGGGAAAATTCCCTAGGAGCATACAGGAGTGGTTTTTGTCCACTGACTTGTAAGTTGCCCCCCAGGAGAACTTGTTTTCTGTGTGAAATTATGTTGCTCCTCTTGCTGAAATTGACAACTGTATCATCTTAAGATTTCTGTGCTAGTACTGAGATGAAGTACAATCAATAAGAAAGAAAAACTCTGCTCGTTCAAGCTTCTGACAGAGTAACGAATGATGATGAAAGTAAATACATCACATGAAGATGTGTATTATCCATGGGCAGATTGTCTGGTGTGAACATAAATAATGCCAGGCTAGTGGGACACCTAAGGTTAGGGAGAGTACAGTGTAATTGCAGCTTGTCTAGTGATGCTTTAACAGCAATCCAAAACCACTTTTTAAATTCTGACATCTGCACGTGAGGTTTTTTGCTGAACATGTGAGAATGCCTGCAGGGCTAGAAGAACAATAAGGGAAATAAGACTTGCAGCTCTATGTCAGAAGTGGATTTTCAGAAATACCATCTTTTTTGGGATGCTATCCCAAAAATAAATATAAACTATAGAAAACTGGTATAGATTATAGAAACAGTTACCTCAGCACCCTTAAACTGTGGAACAGTCCTGTTTTTATTAAAGGGGACCACAGGTATCTAAAGGAGTATGCAAACAGGTTTTAAACAAGTATTAAGAAGATTGAATCTGAGGTAAAAACATAGATTGATGTTCACAGTAAGATTATTTACATTCATAGGCACAGCAGAGTGCTCACACTGACCACTGCAGGAGTGGTCATCCATGCAGTACAGAGGATCAAACTGCAAATGTTTGAAGTTTCTGAGTGAGAGGGATGTCTCAAATGAGGCACTGACGTCAGATGTCTGAAATACGTAATGTAAACAGCCTCTAAATCATCTAATCTTGCTTCCTGTAAACAAAATACCATGTTATTTTTCTCAGAAAATGGATTAAAGTAAATTTTTAGTACACTGTCTAATATCATTTGCAAGACTTTGAAATCTTTTTTTACATAAAATTTATTCAAAGCATTTCAAAGTTGAGTACATCCAAATTTGTGTTCTAATGCTTGTACCAGCTGTGCCTTTCTGAAATGTTGGTCTTCTCCATTTTGTCTTCAACAATTTCCACTATTGACTATCCATGTGTACACCATGATAAGTGACTTCCCAGTGTTATTCCAATAATGACTAGATGTGAGATTACATAAGTTTACGTCAAGAAGCTTTTCTTTTCAGAACTTTGAT
The DNA here is from genome assembly GCF_905368555.1 of Meleagris gallopavo. Lineage (NCBI taxonomy): Eukaryota > Metazoa > Chordata > Aves > Galliformes > Phasianidae > Meleagris > Meleagris gallopavo. The sequence continues at coordinate 63,655,989 of NC_139406.1, read as the reverse complement.
TATTCTGTGATTCTGACATTTCCCTTCTTGAGACATAGATGAGTTGGGTATTGTTCCATCAGTGGTTTTGTGGATTCTGGGTTATGTTGCACAGCAATAACAAATTCTTGTTTACGCTTATTTTTTGTCTCTTAGTTGTAGAAAGATTACATTAAACCTTCCTTTTGCTGCAATGTGGGGCCATCCAAGCTGATCTCATATTCCTATGCCACTTTCCATGTTAGTCTCTCGTACTGGTGAGGTTTTTCCTTCCACAGTGCTCTGTTTCAGTACAGTTAAATGCAATGCTTTTTGAAGTTGTTATCCTTGAACTTTAGGATATAACACAATAAAATATCCTTCTGGGTTTTGTTTGAATCAGAAAGTTGTATAATCTGCCATCTCTAATACCGTATGCTTTAGATTTTATTGTGATGTTATAAAACTAAAATATTTCACTACTCTGGAGCAAAACCCAGTTTCTAAGATAAAATGCATGTTTCAACTTTTTATTTTGATGTCTTCTGGGTTACATTTTGAGGTGCGTCAGTGAATTAGCTTTTAAGCCATTTTGATATGCCTTATTTTAATTGGACATAGTTTGTGCTATTTAATTATTTTGCCATAGGATAAAAAATTAGAAACCTTGAAAAAAAACCAAGTATGTTAAGTCAAGGCAATCTTGATAAAGTATTAGGCCTGTTATCATTATATATGTATGAAGTGTTTGGCAAAATCTACTTTTTGTTAAGGCACGGTTTCTGGCGTTGTATGCTGTTAGCCTATAAATCTTTGTGGATGTAAATTCTGTTTATTTATGCTGTTATTTATGCTCAGGACTGACATCTGGCAAACTAGTCAGTACCCTCAGGTTATTTTCTCAAGTGCTCAAACCAGATTGACTGTCTGCCAATTCTATGGACTTTCATCCATTTTTCATGAGTTTTTAAGAAAAAGTAGTATTTTTTCTGTTCTTCTAATATGGAATAGAACTGGGAGGGGGGAAAAAAAAAAAAAGCAGAAACAAATTGAGACTGGAAAAGAGGAGTTTGCAAAAGCAAAATCCATTAGGTAAGATTATGTGGGCCAAGGTTCCAGCCTTTGCATATAATGCAAACAATTATATGCCTGTGCATATAATAGCTCTGCTTATGCTTCACTACGTGAAAGTTTGCTAGTAGCGCCAAGCTAGTCCAGTCCTTGAGTGAAGTCAGTTCGTTGAGAGGGAACAGCTTCTTGAAACTGAAATCTAGCAAGACACAAAGGAGATTAATCAAATAAAGTACTTCAGAGAGCTTAAGTTGTGGCTCTCTTGATTGAAGACACATGCTTCATTTGGTCAGTTCAGTATGCACTTCATAAGCACTTTAAGTTTCTCAGTGACACAAAGTTCTCATGTTGCAATATCTGTACATAATTCTTTTACTGCTCTGTTTCTCTGAAACTCCCATTTCTTGTTGATATTCAGTGACGTAGCCTCACTTCTGAGCTATTCTACAGTACTGAGTTGCTGAGCCTAGAGTTCCTAAGTAACTCTGTATAGTTGTGCACAGACATAACTTTATCCTACTGTAAGAGAATAGTTTTCCACTCAGTATTATCACTGAAAGAAGATGAGCAAGATGATTAGTGCACTTGATAAATGACAATCTCTCAATTGCCGTGTCAAAAAATGCATAGTTGGAAATAGGGTAAAAAAAAATTACTGAAGAATTATTCCTTCAAAATTTTCTACTAATCATGATCTCTTCTCCTTGAAACTCTTTTGATATCTATAGGAATGTTGCAGAGTTCAACCTCCAAAAGATAAAAGAAAAGGTTGTAAAATTTCATACATGGAAAAAAAAAGCAACGAATAGCATAGAATTCTTTGCTTACTAGAAAAAATAAGTGAATTTTAGAATTGAGGGAAAAGGGGACTTTTTTAATAGAATTCCAGTTTCAGAAGGGATGATAAAGGTGGTAAGGTGCAATATATGAAGTTAGTCAGACAAACCTGAAGATTGCCATAAATTAAACACATAGGTCTCTCTGAAATTAATGTATCTTATTTGTTTCCATGGAAACTGTAATGGATACAAAGGGCACAATAACACTGTTTGGTAGAACAAATTCTCGGCTACAAAACACTGTTTTTCGACATAGTCACCAGCATTAACTATGCATTTTTGCCAGTAAATGTAGTGATCAGATGTGATGGTTTGTCCAGGTTCTGGGAAATCCAGAAGGATCGCCCCGTTCCTTTCCCAAAGTGCAGTGCACATCAGTTTATGTGTCACCCCTCCATAGACTGCCATTCTGATTCTGTCTCACATCTGTGACACCATGCCTCGTCACTGGTAATTACATGATCCAGGAAACTGTCACCTTCAGCCTCGTGTTGGTTCAGTGGGTCCTGCCAAACTTGCATATGGTGTTCTTTCTGTTCCCTTGTGAAGCATTTGTGAGACCTATTTGGTGCAAACTTTGTGATATTCCAGTGTTGCCACCACTGTTTCCAATGCATTTATGCCATGTTCCCTAGTTGTAACCCTCTGATTCACATGGCTGAGCTGATCAAGACACTGTTCATTTCATGGTGTGGCAGCTGCGGATGGCATTCAAAATGCTGCTCTTTCACATCGCTGTCACCACTGCTGAAATACACCATCCACCACCTCACAGTGCTCACGTCCACTGTTTGGTCTCCAGAAACATGCACGAAGCATCAGTGAATGTCCATGGGTACCGGTTTTTCCGCGTGAAGGAGTTCAGTGACACACCTTTGCTTCAGACACACTTCCATGTCAGACACCATTTTGTCAAACTGCCCTTCAACTGCCATCTGTCGCATGGCAACAAAATGGAATGGAATGTTGATGGGTTCAACCTCTACTACCATAGCAACAACATCTCCCTCTGATGTCATGGGCCGACATAATAAAATAGGAGGCATTACTTTCTGAGCAGCCCTTGTATATCTCTGAGTATTTTATGCAGGTTTAAACTTTACTGATTTATTTATTTTTTTACAATATGGAAACCTGTTAGAAACATTATTAAGATTATTAATTTACAATAATTTGTATTTAGGAACATAATTATGGTTCATATATTTGGCAAACTGAAATGTGAGAAAATTGTATGTGTCAAATAATACTCAGCAAGCTTTATGTTGGAATCCCTGTGCTTAAAATAAGCTGAAAGATGAATGAAAGAAAGTAAATATATTGCTTACATTTTCACTTGACAGTGACTGGACATGAATTACAAATACGTTGAAGGATATCATGGGAATACAAAATAATCTCAAGGGTAATTGACAGTTCTAAATGGAGTTTAAATTTAGATAAATATTACATAATGCATTCAAGACAAATGGTATTATATAGAAGCATTGTTGCTACAGAATGCTAGATAATGTTTAAGCTCTTCAGCCCTCACTATTCCCCCTCCAAGTCACTTTTGAGACATAAGTACATGGAAATCTGCTTGTAGCGTTGCTGGAAGGGGACACAGTATGATCCCCTCCAACTCTGTGCTTATAATCCCTTGAGTGTAGCTCAGAATCCATCTATATATTTACCAATGCAACCAACCAGAGAATAAAAAAGATACTAGTAGCAGTACCAGTTGTTCCACAGTCTAGAAAGCTTAGGCTTTCAGAATCTGACTCTGAAAGGAGTCTAAATGAAGTTTCTACTAATAGTAGTTACGCAGTTAATCACTGGTCCTGCGGCCCTTATTCAATCATGATGTAGGCTGGTATGTTTACAGGCTCCACATACCATACCAGTGCTATGTCTGAACTTGTGGCTGTTGCTGTGGGTTCATTTTTTAATGTAAGTACAGCCTGATTCCTGTAACAGATATAACTGTGAATGCATTTAAGACTACAGTGAACTCATCAGTTAGGTGGCACACTGTCCCTCAAAATGTGCAGCTGAAAAAATGCCAATGAAAAAGCTGAAAAATTATTTGAGTCTGACAGAAGTGAGCGTGCAGGAAGTAAAAAAAAAAAATCCAACTATATGATTGCAAATTGAAACAAAAAAGTACATGCTGCCAATTAGTAAAGTATCCTGACACCAAGGTGGTAGAAAGCAAATAGCATAAAGTGAAAAGCACGTGTTCACAGCTGGAATGCACAGCTCTGTTAGATACAAAAGCCAGACTCTGCCCATTTCTTCTGTTCTTTCTCCATTTGCCAAGTATCGTGCTGGTGCTCACTGAAGAGGCCATTAGAGAGATGTCTCAGCATGGCCATGAGCAGACATTGCTGTTTGGCTGGCAGAAGGCCTGCTTGGGAGCATGGACACTGGTACTGCTCTTCTGTCTCTGCTCTCCTGTAGCTCGTGCTGCCTCTTCCCTCTCTGCTGTGGATTTTTTGGGTATCGGCAGCACACATCTCAGCAACCACTCCATCCTGATCTGCTAGGGCTCCTGACTGCTGGTATGAAAGCAGCAGAACAGCAGGAATTCATAGGTTAAAAAAAATGAAAGGTCTGAGTAGCCAAGCAAGGCAGCATTCGTTTACCTTCTGTTCCCGTGTGCTCCTGCTGTGGCTTGCTTCCGCCCAGCTGCATGTGGCCAAGCATCACTAGCTCATTATCTGTGACTCCGTTCAGTGCCTCTGCCACTTTCATACATGCTTAGACTGGATGTGTCATTTGCTTCTTGGCTATAATACTACAGAAAATTCACATCAATAAACAACTAGCAGTACAGTTTTCCAATACTCGTCATTTAGTATATAAGCTTTTAAAATGTCTACTGCAGCTGTGACAATAGCATTAGACTATTCTTACATGAGAATTGTCTGGTTGTTCTGTGATCACAATAGGATGATCAGAGTCTAGTTTATCCATGTGCAGACATTATTGTCTCATAAAACAGTGTCCCAGTGCTATGATTGCTTCATTAGGTTTATGCTACATAGACATAATTATGCAGGAACTAAGAATAGCTCATCTAATTGAAAATAATGATTATAGAGAAAGAACAGTTTTGATTACTGTTACTAAGCAAGTACATACCGTACAACCATTCATGAACTGCACAGAGTACATATGGGATTATACAGTGTGTTTGTTTTGATTAACAGTTTCTTTCCTGATACTGACTACAAGTATCTTTTTTTTAGAGACCAAGGGGACCGATGAGAAGGCAACTTGAGATGATATTTATCCATTAAATTATGACAAGCTAAGCTTTGAAATAACATTTAGCATTTATCCCCATACACGTTTTAGGGAGGACATAAATAAATCTTCTCTGGGCACCACAGATGAAACTGTGGGATTTTTTTATGTTTGTGTTTATACTAGAACCCTGTGGGATTAAGTGTCTTTTTAGAAATGCAAAGTTTACCATGCTGTTAATCTCCTACTCATACAAGTCAGTGCTAACTTGTAATTCTTCCTTTGTCTGAAACATACAGAACTTTTCTTTATTCCTTGAAAATAAAACTGAATTTTTAGATAGAAGTAATAGAAAATTTGAGGGTTTCATTTATTTTATTTCTTTTAAATAAAATTGCCAGGCCCATGGTTGCTTTTATTGTCTTCCTAATTTACTCTTACTTCAATTTTCAGCAAGAGCACAGTAAGAAAACTCCTGAGATGATGAAATTGAATATAACTGTTTCAGAAATGTTATGCATATCTTGAGTAGGTCTGAAAAACTGCTGTTTTTGCTATGTTTAGCTTCCCCTTAGTTCTAATGAACCATTTTATAGCTCTAGGCTATCTGCTGGCACTGAAAGACACAGCCAGTGCTGCCATCAGGGATTTTTAAACAGATGACCATTTAAAAATGAACTGATGTAAGAAGATGGGAGGAAAAGCAATGCGATCACGCAGTAACGCAGCAATCTATTTGCACAGTCTGAAGTGAGAGGCATTTGACAAGCTATTCTTAAGACTTTTTAAGAAAAACAGAAGGAAAAAAAGAGAGAAGCTGAGGGCAGATTACTTCATGAAAATATTCTGAACTGTTTTCTTGACTTTTGAAAGTTGCCTTTTCCACACTGTTTTGGATTTGAAATTCAGTGAATTAGAAGAATGTAAGCATGTTAATTCTCCATTTATACAAATGCCTATTGAAGTATCAGACATGAGTTTTTGATCCCATTCATTTCCAAAGTAGCCTGACTGTGGGAGACATTCTCAAATTTTTGGGCGAGCGTACCACAAATTTGCTTTTTACCCGACGTTGATCATTAACTTTGAAATTGTATCATAGAATCATCAAATTATATAGAATGGTTTGAACTGAAATGGATCTCAAGTATCATCAAGTCCCAACCCCTCTGGCACAGACAGGAAATGTTGTAAAAGTGTTGTGTTTTTTTTAAAGGCATTCTGGAATCTCTCAGAAGATTGTGTGTCCTGGTCTCAGAGCTCCCTGTTCAGGAGTGTAGTGTCCCAGTCTGACCTCCTGTAAACTTTGTGTTCCGTGTATTAACATTTGACCATATAATCATCATATCTGTTTCATTTAGGTACTTCTTATTTTCCTACTTAGAAAGTTTATAAAGCTGGGTTGTAAATTGCGTATCTACAAGTAAATATGATACAAGGATAAGCAGGGCTGAATAACTGAGAAGAGTAATTTGTATGCTTTGATTTGCAGTTGTAGAGAGCATGTGGGCATAGCAATGTACTGTGCAGTACAGTGTACAGTAGCTAAGGGAAGCAATACTTTATTCTCTCATTATTGGTGCAGCATATAAAAGACACCTCTGCATATAACTTGTTTTCTACTCTGTACAGAACTGCACATGCAAGAGCTAAAGCTGATGCTGCGGATCAGGCTGCTCAGTCTGCTCGTCAGGAATGTGATATTGCAAGAGCAGTTGCCAGAGAACTTTCACCAAATTTCTACCAACCAGGTAATTGTAGATTGGTTTTGGTTTGTGGCCAGTCTTTCTTCCTCACAATAAAATGATTCTGTGTTAAATATTAAATACTATTCCATTTTGAATGTTGTCATTTTTTCAGATACAGTAGTTAGGTAGTGAAGATTGCATGTTGCCCCAGATTTTGTTTTCATTTTTTGATTATTTGTTAATATTGCTTTGTATTAAAAAATGAAGTGTCAAAAAGTTGGAATCAGGCTTACAGCTTTGGCTGGTTATTAGCTTATTCAAGATGATAGCACTAAGACATCAGAGAACATAAATAAACAGAAATTGAGGTTGTTTCTATGTGTTACTAGGAGAAGGGTTGAGGCTTACAAGTCTTACGGTCTACCTTTGTATCCAGGTTTAAATGTGTTTTTCTTGGGTGACCTTGTGTCACATGGGTGACCAGAATTCTAGACAATGCTCTACAGAAGTATTTTGAGTAGTAAGACTTTACTACTTTAACATGATATCAGTATGTACCTTTCACTGTGGGAAATCACTTCTATACAACCTTGTCTCTGGATTCATCATATTAGCGGCCCATATTTACTCCCATGATACTGAAATCGTTTTCTTTTTTTCATTATTTCATTCTTTCATCAGTTGATGAACTTCCAGTCTATAGTAGCAGTTCATCTCATTAGTCATAAGTTAAGAAATCCTAATTTTAGTCATGCTAAGAATCACAGAATAGCCAGGGTTGGAAGGGACCTCAAAGATCATGAATCTCCAACCCACTTGCCACATGCAGGGCCATCAACCTCCCCATTTAATACTAGACCAGGCTGCCCAGGGCTCCATCCAATCTGGCTTTGAACACCTCCAGGATGGGGCATCCACAACCTCTCTGGGCAGCCTGTTCCAGGCTAAGAACTAATAGCGGGGACTCTGTGGAAGGAGAACTTGGTTGAAGATAAAAATGAGGGAGTTAAAGCACCTGGATTGAAAGTATTTCAAAGCTGCTAAGCCCCTAAAACAAAGAAATGGCTAGAGGACTCAAGAGAAAATATAAGTACATGATGGTATGAAATGCGACACCAATAAATTCATCAGAAAAAGATTTCATTTGTACTAAGTTGTCTTGAAAATAACTTGTGGTGGGAAAATGTAATTTTTCTCTGTAAGCTTAAAGAGCTTTGAGTGATCAGGAGGTATGCTGTCAGTAAGGAGTAAATGTATGTAGCAAACCAACAAGAAAGAGAGAAAATTTAAAGTACATACACTTTTCTGTAAAAAAGTTAAGCATTTGTCTAAAGAAGTGATTTCTGTATTACCTAAGGTCTAGATGCATTTAAATAAATATGAAAATCTTTGATAAAGCTCTCAAATTTCAGATTTTTAATATGAGACACTCTGGGCTATATATCCTAGTATTACACACAATTTATAATTACAGTGAATATTCATAAGTCGTTGTACCATGACAGTTCTCACTTCCCAATTGCTTTTCTCTCTTGTGTTACGTTCATTAAAACATTCATCAAGAACTGCCAAGAGGTTCTAGCTTTTTAATGTAGCTCGAAATGAGATTGAAATGAGAACAAAGTGGTAGGAAGCAAAGTAGCATTCAGTAGGTATGAATAATAGTGTCAGTCTGAATCAAGAAGATTGAAGCACTATAGAAATCTTCGAATTTAGTTTGCCAGTAAATAATTATCTTAATATTTGCATATTGGGAAAACAGATATGATTGGAAAGATCTAAGCCATAGTCTAAGTGGTCATAAGCCTACAAGGAGCTGTTTCATGTAAGCTTGTTCAGCTGGGACTCAGGAAAAATTCTACTTCTATTCAGCTATAGCAGAGATTTGGCTAGTGATTGATAGCTGTAACGATGGCATATCTTTGCAGAGTGCTATCCGCAAGGCTGTAGGTTTCGTAGATTGAACAAATGTTCCAGTCTTTATAGAGACCAGACTTTACAGGCCTTTTTATTACCAAATAAAACAAATTTTGAGAAATGCCAGTGCTGACCTGTTTGTTTCCTCCAGGCATCACTAAACTTGCAGATGTGTCAGAAAAGAGCGTATCAGGACAGGAAACAAATGAAACCTGAGCCATTTTCTCATTCAAAGGAGTCATCTAGGGACAGTTTGAGATTTTCTTTGCTTAGAGAAAAACAATAAAGGCTGTTTTGTGTCACTTGTTAAAGCCTAGAGAAGGGTAAATGACTAATGGAAGATGTAATAGAAAAGAAAGGCTTTTGGCACCCAGTAAAAAGGGGGAAGATTGTTCTAATCTTGAACAAGTTTAATGGATGTGACTGACCTATTTATGCTAAATTCTACAAGGCATCTCTAGCATTTACTCTTGTAAACATGCTGTCAGGAGGTAAACTAAAGTATGAACTTACACAGGCTGGACAGCTAAGCTGTACTTGTCTGTATGCATACATATCCTGCAGCAAATGTATGCTGTTCTTTCATTCAGTTTGAATGAATAACATTTGATTACATGAAAGAGGGTCAAACTACTTTGCTGCAGGGTAAGAGTCTGGGCACTTTACCATGGAGCAATTAAATTCAAATCTGAATTGTTTTATGGCAGATTATTTGTCAAGCCAACCAGCTACTTGAAGAATACACAATGCTCACCAGAAAATTCTTCCAGCCTTTGACCTCCTGAGCAAGGCGTGAGAGCAATCAAGAAGCAGTTTAATGGTTAAGCCATGCTAGAAAGGTGAACAGAATTTTAGATGAAATACATGAACAGCAAATGAAAATTTTCTAATAAAAAGAATTATTAGTATTTATCACCGTTATTTCCTATAATGTTAGGGTACTGTTACAGAAATAGAATTACTGAACATTTTGCAATAAAGTTTCAGAAATAAAAGCATTTCAAGCAGTAGGAAATTTCTGCAGATTTCTAATGTCTTAAAGAGAAACTGTGTTTTAAACTTTCTTTTGACCAGATGTTGATGTCTGTAACCTCAGAAGAAAGCACATTCTCCTCATCTTCCTTCTCTCTGCCGTCTCCATCTCCTCCAGTTCACTAAATGCAAACTCCATATGGACAGGAAGGAGAGATTTCTTCCTGGTGCTAATTAACAGGAATGTTCTGGCTAAGCGCATGTGGATGAGGCCAGATATTTTTATTTAAGAAGCCAATTACAGTGAACATTTTTCCCTGATTAACAGATATGCTATCAGTTTGTGCCTGAAAGCGAAAGGAAGTTCACTAGTTATTCTTAGTCATATAAAAGTCTCTTCAGTTTTTTTAAGTGATTTGACACACTGCTACATCATCCTCATGCAACTGTTGTCTAGATTCTTCCTGTGACACCTCTTCTCTACAATTTATTGCTTCCATCTTCTTTTTGCACGTCTGGAGAATCTACAGAAGTATACAAAGGCACTTGAGTTGTATCTGATATTCAAAGTAATAAGATAGGCTAAAAGAAAAGGTCGGCTTCAAGCACTGTTCTTGTTCTGTTTTTTCTAACTGTTGGCTAACCATATGACTTCCAAATTTATCACCAGTCCTGCCAAGTGCTAGATATGGGTGCCTCCACCCACATCTTTTGTCCTGCTCAGTATGAGGACTTCTTGGCATTCTGCACCCATCCTGCCGCACTGACAAACACAGATGCTGGCTCAGCTTACTCCCCAGACCTCCTGAATGCACCTGGGACAAAGAACAGGCTTGGGAGAAAGCAAAGGAAGGAGAGGTTGCAAATGAACTAATTTCATTTTTCCAGGATGCTTTCTCAGTTTTTCCAACATAATTTTGAGTGACATAATGAAGTGACTTGCTTAGGGGGAGGGAAAAAAGCTCATAATTAACTTTTTAAGCTAATAATAGAGAGCCAATTTCCTGTAGAGAAGTAAAGCTATTGAAATCACTGTAATTTTGTCTGGCTTCTATTAAGTACTGAACTAGTTAATTTACCTCTAGATACAACTTGTGGATTGCCTAGTAAAGGCTATCAAATCTGTCTGCAAAGCTAGCTGGACAGTCAGGCAGCTAGCCTGAGCTAACTGCAGTTTTGTCACTGCTAAGTTGCTATCTTGCAGTACCTTCGTAAAAGCTAGCCTTAGGTATACCTCTCTGAGCTGCCACTACGGGAAGTATGAAAGAAAGAGGTCGGTGCTACCTTACAGTTTTAATTGCCTCCTTTTTCCTGTTCAAAATTACTCGTTTGCCCCCAAAAAGAAGCCCTAACTCCAGGACACAGAACTGGACCACTACTGTTCTGCTCCAATAAATTTATATATTGGTCTGTCCAAGTGTCCATTAGCCAAGGACAAGATGAATTAGGGTCTATCACATGGGAGTATTATCATAGCAGTCAACATTTCCGTTATAAACACTATTTATAACTACATCATAAATATTTGTTCCATGTTGAAGTTCAGCTAACAAAATCTATACTGTGAAAACTTTTCTTACAGTGTGAAATTTCACTAGAGGATAGTAATTTATTTTAAAAGAATTTTATTATACTAGTGCATATTTGAATTATATTGAAAAAGCGTCTTATTTTTTAAACACATGATATGGGTTATACAGTGGTTGTTGGTGCGTCCAGTTCTACTTGAACCACATCAATTAAGACTTGTTGCTATGGACTCCTTTGATTTTGTTTCTACAGGAAATTGAGAGTTATAGATATATTTAAGACGAAACGGTAGAACGCTGGAAAAAAAAAGATCTTTACAGCGGCATTCCATATTTGCCAGTGCCTGAAAAATAGATGGCTAACATGCAGAACAGAAAATCTGCAATACAGCATAAGTAGAGAGAGTTTAGAGACAGAGATCTAAAAAAGATTTACGGGATTCGGATTATAGACCTGAGTAATGTAGACAAATGTCGTATTTTTTAGAATGCTGTAGAAGATCACGGTGAGAATTTGGAGAGGGTGAAGATTTCTAAATTTTAGTCTTGTTACAGCTATTTACTCAGATCTTAATCTAAACAGACGGCAAATCTGGAGCTGAAACATAAGCAGCATAGAATTGGTAGTTTGGGGGTTTGCTTTTTTTGTTTGGTTGGTTTTTTATGAGATTAAACAGGATGAAGAGTGTAAGAAAAGAAAGAGGAACCTGGAACAAAGTAATCTGTGATTCTCTGTAAGGGAATATTGCAAACCAAGAGTTTAGTGTTGTTAGCTTAGACGTTAGAGATCAAGGGAGAACTGACATTATGTCAGGAAGGTGAGTGGCATGATGATTTCTCTTAAAATACAAAAGCTCAGTAGTATATTTGTAAAGATGCCTGAATAGGATGGAAGACTAAACAGATCACATGCCTTAATTTTACCAGAATTAAACTGATTGTTGGATTTGTATGGTTCTGACATTTCCAGTGCAGCAGTCAGTTCTCTTAGCTGACTTCAGACACATAATGTTCTTCACTGATTCCATTGCTAGATGTAAGAAATCAGTTTTTCTAGAAATTTGAAGCAGCTTAGTGAATATTGCTGTGTTTTTGGAGACATTTAAGGCAAGGTTGGATAGAGTCCTGGGCAGCCCTATCTAGTGGGTGGCAGCCCTGCCCAAAGCAGTGGAGTTGGAGGTAGATGACTGTTAAGATCCCTTCCAAACCAAGCCATTCTCTGATTCTATGTTTTTATAATATATTGATCCTGAATATTGGAAAATATTGAATTAACTCTTTACTTTTTGTGAAAATTGATAAAACCTCATATTTTAAAAGCAGTGTATTTTTGAGCCCTTTATTTTGCTCCTGTTTTTGTATCTTTCAAGTTCATAATTTCAAAATTTCTACAACTGCAAATGGATAAATGAAATTTGGTGTAAGATATGATGTGATAAATCACAGTAGCAAGTAAATATCCCTTTGAAATATCTATAGTTTAAGTAAAGACAGCAGTGTATAAAGCTGTGAGTAAAATGAGCAGAGTCCAAAGCACTGTCTAGTTATTTCCACGTCACATTCCATATATAAGTCATTCAAATGTAATCTCAGTTGTTTTGTGACATATTTTTCATATCTTCCCAGTAGTGAGTCTGAATGGCACACAATTCACAAGCATGAGTACTGATGTCTAGAACCCAAACACTGGGTGTATATTGCAGAATCACAGAATAGCAGGGGTTGGAAGGGATGTCAGGAGATCATTGAGTCCGACCCCCCTAGCTAAAGCGGGTACACTACCATAGTTCACACAGGTAGGCATCCAGATGGGTCTTGAATATCTTCATAGAAGGAGACTCCAGAACCTCCCTGGACAACCTGTTTTAGTGCTCCGTCACCCTTACCATAAAGAAGTTCTTCTGCATGTTTGTATGGAACTTCCTGTATTCAAGTTTTAGGCCATTGCTCCTTGTCCTATCGCTACACACCTTGTCCACGCTACATTAGGAAGAGCTTGGCCTCATCCATTTGCTTCCCACCTCCCTTGAGATATCAGGTTGAACAGACCCAGGTTACTCAATCTTTCCTCATAAGGGAGATGCCCCAGGCCCTTAATCATCTTTGTGGACCTCCTCTGGTCTCCTAGGAGACCATCTTTTTTGAACTGAGGAACCCAGAACTGGATGCAGTAGTCTAGATGTTGCCTCACCAGGGCAGAGTAGAGGGGGAGAATCACCTCCCTTGAACTTCTGGCCATGCTCCTTTTAATGCACCTCAGTGCCAGACTTCTTTTATTACCGCTAAAATCAAAAGGTGTTCAGAATAAAACAGTGCAAAGAAGAAAAACCTGCTCTTTCCTACATGTTTGTAAGTGGCCCAAGTGGCAGTGTATCTGATATAACTTCAACAGTCTATCATCAAAGTCTCACTGGGAACATGTTTTAACGTGGAATAGAAAGGCTATGCAAAATGGGAGAATCTACTAAGAGAATAATAAATAACAGAGCCATAAGTATTTTGTTTTTAATATAAAGTTTGATAGCCAAATCAGCCCTGTTTTGATTCTGAACTTCATTGAATATGTTGTATTTTCTGATTTCATAATATTTTCAAAAGGAAGATCAGCTGTGTCTAGGCAGTTTTCCTGTCTGATTCTAAGAGGAGTACTGCTGATTGTTAATAAGAAAAAAAAATGGAAGTGAAAAATAGCAAAGAGAGAGAAGTCTAATAAAATGACATAGAAATTGGTAGTTTTTTCATCCTAGTCTTCACTGAGTAGCCAAATATCATGGGTGGCATGTTGTGTATTTTTATAGTGTAGTGAACAGTATTATTTAAATGAAAAGGTACTAGTAAAGTGCTGAAATCACAAGCTGCAACAGAATATAACAAATGTCTCAGTAATATTTCACGTCTAGGAGAAAGTGGATGCTATTATTCACACCAGTAATTACTCACCAAATTAGTTAGTAGTATTACTGGACTTAGTATTTAAGATGAAGACAGTGACCTGTTCCTCAGAAACGCTATGAGAAGCCCTTAGGGACTGGCAGACTCAGCCAGTTGGAGATGAGATGTGAACCTGCTCCTGTTGAGGTCAGTTGCCAAACCCCCATCGAGCAGGTTGGTAACCGCGCTCTTGAAATGTGATACAGGGGGAGAAGCAGCTGATACTATTCTAGTCTGCATATAGAGAAGAAGCACGTCATGGAGAAGAGGGGTAATAGTCCCTTTTCTGTGTGACGCAAGTGACATTCTGAAATACTGTGTCTAACTTTGGGCATCATCATGCGAGGAAGGTGTGGACACCCTGGGAAAAATGTGAAGAAATGTGGTTCTACTGGGTAAAAAGGGCTGTTACTAGCAGACTCTTTCTACAATTAATCTCTTCTGAGAATATGCAGTTGTGATGATAACAGAATTACAGCTTTTCACTTCTGCACATCTTTTATGATCAACATAAAGGAGTTTGAAAACACCACTGCTGTAGTTAACATATGCTAAATTTTCCAGTGACATTTTTCCAGTTTTCAGAAAATTGATTCCCGCAAACAGAGGTTCACATACTCTTCTTAGTGATGACGGTGAAACATACGCTGACCCTAGGCTTCATTCTGCCTCATGCCTCTGTGCAGCTTGGCTGAAGTAGGCTCTTTTTTCTGTGGAAAAGCTAAAAACGTGCTTTCTCAGTTCGTTCATATTAAACAGCCTGCAAGTTCCAAAGAATACAGGTGCATTATAGCGCATGTGTTATTTAACTGCAAACATTCACATTAGGTACAAAGTGTACACTGTCCAACCAATAAGAATGAAGCCTGTTCTAAGTACAAGAGCTGTATGCCAACATCATACAGTCTTGTAAAACGAGTTCTGTCAGTATTCATCAGCAGTGAGCTAGGGTAAATAAAGAAAGCCATGCAGTAATTAAGATTTCTGGTCATGAGCAATTTCTATACCCATAAGCTGATGTCCCAGTGAGGTGACGCACAGCACTCATACTGCTGTCTATCAGGTGGGATAAATCTGTTTCATGTTTCTAGTGGGAAAGAGTCTAAAGGTAAGAGCCTACATGCTACAATCTACTATGCAATTACAATTATGAATTGTGTCTCTTTCTACAAATTTTACAGCAACTGTAGTCACCAATTAAAACAGCCAGAGAAATGAAGCAGAGATTGGACAGTCAGTACAGATTATTCTTAGTGTTGACAGCAGACACTTCTTGAGATTCGGTAGGCTATTCTTTCCTGCCTTTAAATCTTTCAAGTGTACATGTGTTTACTCCATAATGATGCAGTTAGAAACCTTTTGAGGAAAGAAATCTTACTTTAAGTGATTATTTTATTCTTGATTTTTTAAAATTATTTATTGGAAAATGTAGGAGAATACAAAATTAAAAAAAATACTGTTTATCAGTTATATTCAGATATGTTCATTACAGAATGACTCAAATTCAGATATCTAGGAACTGCTAACTGTCTGGGTTTCTTACAGATCGGAATGGCATTGATATTTCTGTTCTGTCATCCTACTTCTAGACTCACAAGTTTGTGATATTGTATATGATTTGGACCATTTGCTGGAAGTGCATTTCCTTGTTTGTTTGTTGTTTTTTTTTTTTTTTTTGTCATTGCAGTTCTAAGAGCTCAAGTCCAGATGCTTGAGTAGATTGAATAGATGCTTTAATGTTTTCAAGAGATTTCTTACAGCACTGTGAGATAAGATAATGAACTTTTCAACAAATATCTTTTTAAAATGAGAATCAAGCTCTCTGTGTAAATACAGATAGTCATCCATTCACAGACCACAGTCTTTTGCTGTGCAAATATCAGAGCAGAGTAAACACAGAAGCTTAAGAACTACCCTTCAGTTTGGCCAGGTGTGTACATATCTTTGTATGCGTGTTTGATGTAAGCTTATAGAAGGCCACATCATTTTATTTTTTTTTTAATGTCAAAATCAAGAAAATTAAGTATTGGCAGGTATTTCCAGTATTAAGCTACTTGGAAATTATTTATGCTACTGCATGATAAAGTAGTTGAGAGGGTAACTTTGATAAAGAGCAATTTGAGTGTTTGAAGTTGTACACGAGACAATTAGCAAGCAATTTCTCCTATTTAAGGAAGGGAAGTTGCATTTAAGGCTGCATTGTTTAATGATGCTACCTTTAAAAATTATTTGTAAGTGAACCATTTGTGTATTCTATCTTTCACATCCCTGATTGATAATGTGGCTTTTGTCAGGTTGTGGCAATAGCATATTATTATGCACTATCTGTATTACATTCTGAGGTCACGTTGGTAGTACATGACTTGAAGGACAGCAGACTGCCAGATCAAATCACAACAGGTTCAAAAAATAAACGCACGTAGGCATCATTCTACATGACATTCATGGATCTAGTGAGTGTTGGCACATGTTAGTTTCCCTTGTTGCCTCCAGTGCAGTCAGAGAAAAGAAGCTACCAGGAGTATCACTTAAGGAAACAGTAATTTTAACAATATGAATATTCTGAATTAAGGAATTATTAGAAATATACATGTGCATTACTGGGAATAGGGTATTTCTTTCAAGGAGAATCCCACCTCCAAACTGACAATCAAGTCAGATGCCCTCTTGCTGTCTGACATATTTTTCCGCATTTCTCCAGCCTTTAAAAAGCTGTTCTCTCCCATTTCATGCTGCTGAGATGCTATAATCATCACAGAGGTGCTGCAGACATCTATGGGGATAACATCCTAAACTACTGTATCTAAGTCAGTCAGAACCTATAATCTCTTAGAGCCCTACACCTCTTTGAGCACCTTGGATTATAGTCATCAGTTTCTCTATGACTGTAATCCCACCCCTCACGCTCCAGGCCCATTCTGTCCCATTGCAGCCTGCCAAGATGGCTGACCTGTCTGCCAAGCATTGCTGAAGCCATAACCATAGCTACGCTCTGCTGAGTTCATCAACACATTCTACACATGACATTGCATAACCGTCCATTCATTTGGGCTGAATTCAAGCCAGCAGTCTACCAGTTAAAAGCTTTTTTTTTCCTTTTAATAAGCATAACCTTTAGAAAATTAAGAATAAAACAGAGGAAGTACTAGTGACCTTAATTATAGTTCTTTCCCCCCCCACATATATCCGCAGTGAAGCAATAATAAAAAACTCTGTCTCTATAAATCTTACTGAATATAGTTATTTGCACTTTCCTAGTGACTCATTGAATCTCTTCTTCTAACAGACCGATAAATTATTATATTTCCCTCACCTAGTTTCTATCCTGAATACTGAGGAATAATTACAAAATAGGTGTCCTGCTGTGAAAAATCCAATTTTGGATAATTGCAGGGAGAAAAAGTATACTGTATTAATTGATCTTTATGAGTGTTCATCAAAGTAGCAAATCTGATGAGATCACAGATACTATTGCCAGTGGTGATACTTCAGAAAACTACTGATCGCATCAAAAGATAGCAAATCAAGTGATTTTCACTTTTCTATTTCTCAAACAGTATATAGCAATTTCTGTTAGAAACAGCATTTTTTTTTTATTGCAATGCTTTAGAAACAAAAGGCTTGAGATTTGGTTCAGTAGTATTATGGCCTAATTTTATACGAGGATGTAATGAGTAGTAAGGAAACAAACCTATTCATAACTAGTATAGTTAGTAAGTAAAGTAAGTAAATAGTAATTTCTCTTTTGTTGTCTGTTGTGTTATAGATTTAAACTGTGAACTTTTCAGAACAAATATTTTCTTGTATTGTAGAAGTGTTCAGGAGTTAAAAAAGGGGCCTCTAATGTTGGCAGATTTGAGGCATCTTTTCAGATAATTACCATCAGTAGTACTGAATCAGTATGTACTGAAGTTTGCATATAGATTGCAGCATCTGACTTCAGTGACCAGTGTCTTGTTACCAAAGACAATCAAATAAATTTTGCAGGGAGAGTCTGAAAAACAAATATAGAAGGCCTGTCTCAAGAACAAAATCAATCTCTATGGTAAAGAACACATCAACCTCTAGGTTTTAAGTAAAGTTATGCAAGTTATGATGACCTAATCAAGCAAAGTCTCACAGGAAATGCCAAGTAATTCTCAAATTAGCATTTTTGCAGAGAGTGTAATTACAGCACTTTCCATCCAAATCCCTTTTAAGTGATTTAAAGGTTATGGTTTGGCCTTCAGAAGTAAGAGCAGGAGAAGACGGAGGATGCGGTACCTCTTGCACAGGAGCCAGACAGTTTACAGGTGGAGTACCAATCAACCAAGAGGATCAGAGACATCCAGGTTCTGTATAGCATGCACTTACCTACAGAGTTTTAGAGGACCTGCTTCAGTCACACGTAGTCCTGGACTGCAGGACTAGGCATCCACTGCTCTATTATGGTGAGAGGCTCTCGTTTGTATTGCTTAGTGTCTTAAACATAGCTCAGAAAAAACTGCTCTCCCCAGAATGAGACCTTATGTGCTAGTGAAGTTTGGCACAACATTCTCTCCCTGAAGAAACATATCTGGTACCATGAAAAGGCTTCCTGTGGAGATTATTTATTGGTATCAACAATAATTGGGTTCAAGGAAAAGCTTTCAAACGTGTATGTCTGCTGCCTGAGTCCCTTTTTACATATAGACCAAGTAAGCACATCTAAGGTCATACTGGAGAACATGGAAAGCTGCAGAAGATAGGATGCAACAGATTAATTCTCAGAGAATTTAGTGCTATGTTGAACTAAAATGTGCTAGAATATAGTATATTTTAGTTTACCTAATATCGCTTTAATTCAGTATTCGAGCATATGTTAATTCTGTATAATGGTAAATAACTTATTTATTTTTAGTAATAGAAAACAAAATAGATGTTCTTGGGTCACTTGAAAATGCATTGTGGCAGTCTTGCCACAAAACACCAGAATGGCTGATATGTTATGATATAGACCTGTTTTGACAAATAAAAAAAAAAAATTACTTTAATAATTTTGAGGATATAGATTATACTGAAGTGAGGCAAAAGCATGTTGAAGTATGGAAATTAGATTTCTGGAAGGTTACTGTGTTATATATAATGACTGAAATTCAGAAATATTCCCTGAAGGATCATCAGCCTACTGTAAGGAATCCTGGTTCTCTTACCACCTCTGGAATTCATCCTCTCCCTCAGTTCCAACCTTTTCCTGTATCCCCATCTCTTCTTTTTCACACGGGCCAAAATCAGTTGGAACTGGCTAGATTGAATAGGCAAGAGCACAGCTTGAAGCTGAAATATAAGAATATATATCCACACCTTTTTTCTCACTATCCAAGGTACATTCTGCAATCCTTCTTGAGCTTGAGATTTCGTTCCAGTCTGATAAGACACAAGGTCTCTTTGCCTTCTTGGGAAACACTGCATTTGCACCATCCTGCAAGATGACATTTTTAGACATTGCTTGAGCCACAATCCTGAAACAGTGCCCTGCTGCCAATATGTATACCTCACTAGGCTATGGGGGAAAGCATGTGGCTGTCACCTCTCTAAAAATGCTGTGGCAGAACCAGGCCACCCTTCTCTTCTCATTTTCAGGGCATGCCACATCACTACTGGAGACCTTCCAGGAGGAAGGACGTGTTACACAAGAACTCCACAAGAAATTCTAGTGTTAGAAGAACAATGAGCCTATCTGCAACCAAACCGAAGCCCAACTCACCCACTGCAGTAAATTACATTTGCTCAACTTAGGGAAGACTGAAGGTCAAACCCCATTGTAGCCTACAGCTTTCTCACAAGGGGAACACAAGGACTGAGCTGATCTCTGCTCTCTGATGGCAGCAACAGTACTCGAGGGAATGGCATGGAGCTGTGTAGGGGGAGGTTCTGGTGAATGTAAGGGAAAGTTTCTTCACCAGAGGGTGGTCGGGCACTGGAACAGGCTGCCCAGGGCAGAGGTCATGGCACCAAACCTGTCAGAGTTCAAGGTGCATTTGGACAACACTCTCAGACATAGGGTTTGAATTTTGAGTTGTTAAGAATTTGAACTCGCTGATCCTTGTGGGTTTTCCCAACTTGGGATATTCTGTGATTTTGTGAAGTGCTATTCAAGCAGAGCAGCTTTCACCTTCACATACATATATCACACATAATCACAGTCCTTGGGTTTTCATTAGCTATTTCCCTAAGCTGCTGTCTAACTCTCACTTCAGCAATGCCATTCAACTTGAATCACAGCTATATGAACCAAAGCTGCCTAATAACTCACACTGAGGAGCAAAAGTCTGTCAGTTTTAAGAAGGTAGTAGCAGAACCTGCAAATCGCCATGGGAAAACACACAGGTTCTTCTACAAAGAAAGCTTATCTTTACTTGGTTAGAAAAAGCTTACTGAATCTGCTTTCCAGACCAGTTCTTAGTATTCAGAAATATCATAGGAATATATCTACTGGTTGCTTGAGCTAGAAACTGAAAAGCATAACTCCATGTTTATTTGCTAAGTAGGTAATCCAACCCTAACTTCTTCTCACCCTCAAATCCTATTCTTTTAGGGAACAAGCAGCTGAGCCATCTTGTAGGATCGAGAATTAATGACTCCCTTTCCAAACTCCATTGGCTCTGGCTGCTTTAGACTTGTGCTGTAGAGTGCACTTATGCAGGAGAAAAAGGAGGATTCTGTTGTCCATGTCTCTATTGTTAGATAATGCTTTTAACAATGGGGGCTTACTAAATCCTGACAAGCATTCTTAGTCCTCAGAAAAGAATGGAAACTGTTCTTTCTGCTTGGAGTCAATGGTTCAGACAGGTGCATAATCTGATTGTACTGAATACAATGAACAGATTTGAAAAAAGGAGTCCTTGGCCAGTCTCCAAAGCTAACACCAGAACCAGAGCCAAGAATGTAAGTAACAGAAAGATGTGCCTGGCAGGACTGGAGGCAAGAGATGTATCTCTGATAGCCATATGTGATGTGTTGAAGGGTTTGGAGGCGGGAGAGTGGTTGCTTTGTTAAACTGAAGCAATTCCTCAATGTCTGATCAGACTCTCTCAGGCTTAACTTTGATACAGAGGCTACAGCCTCATTTAGTTGAGCTCAATGTTTTTAGCATCGAATATTGTCATAACCCAGTAAAAATATATCACTTTTAGCCTGTTCATTTTTTGGTTTTCCTTCTGCATGGAGACATGGACAGCCAAGACCGGGTTCCATACTTGTTTCAGAAATTCCAGTATAGTCTGGAGGTCACAGGAGGAAAATCCTCTGTCCAACTTTGGAAGGTTTTTATAGATCATAGGAAACAATGGAGAAGACTGACATTTGTGAGACTCAGGTGTATTTCTTATCAGAGTACCTTCAGTCCAAGCACTGTGATATATTAACAGATGTCAGATCTTTACATATGTTGGGTAGTGGAGAGCTGTCCCAGGATGTGAATTTTCTGGGTAGGTCAGAAGCAGAGATGCAGCAGTGTGCTATAGGGGATACAGGCAAGGTCAGTTCAGGTGCTGCTTGAGTAACACTGTAATGCTGAAACAAGAGTGTTCTAGATTGGGATGCTCTCACCCAGCCAGAGGGAGGAATGTAACATGAACATGGGTGTAGATGTCTGTAATAAATAGTTATTGCAAATTAACTGTTCCATGGCTTGGGCTTAAATGTTAGGCAGAGCTCTTCTAAGTACCCTTTCTTCTTTCTACCTCTTTTATCTCCTGTGAAAGAGAAGAAAACTGAAGTTTGTGTACATTAAAAACCTCAGCATTACCTTATACATCTCTGCAAAGATGGAAAATTTGTGAATTGTGACTGTAACTGACTTGATATATGGTGACTTTTGTGTTCTTCTGCTTTTCTCTTTTATCAGAAGTTTACAGAATGCAGGCTAACCAAAGAGTCCCCTCAAACGTCGTTTGAGAACAAATCCTGACTTGTCTCTTCTTTTTCAGCAACTCGCTATTTTCACCCCTGGTTTTCAAAGATACTGAAATCCTTGTGATTCTCCTGCTCAAAAGCAACTCTTTGCCAAGTAATTCTCATTCTCAGCAGTGCTTGCTTATTTACCAGATGATTCATAACTTCTGAAAACTTCATGCTACTCTTTGCTCCTTCCTCTCATCTCAGCACTGTGTAGTGATGCATGTATTCAGGCATCTGTAAAAACACCGTATCTGCCGAGTGCAGCTAGAGTCTCCTAGAAATTCAAAGGAAGAAAATGTGTGCAGACGTTCTTCCCTGGACACAGAATTTCTTTGACATGAAAAACTAATAAGCCTCAGTTAGAGAAGATAAAGAAATCAGAGAAAAGTAGACATACTAGCAAAGATAAAAGCAAAAAAATAGTTGCACTGTATTTTGCAGAAGCCGTCCTGAAGATACAGAAAGGTTATTGTAGTTCTTTCTTAATAGAATTCCCCAGCATCTGACTTCTGTCAGGATTTGATCCTGGAATCTGGGATGTGGCCTCTGGGAAGAAATTTAGAAATTGTTGCCTGTTGCCCCTGTAAACAGACAAGCAATTTTATTTCTGTTGAATCAGACAGACCTGGAGGAAAGCATCTCAGCCTGCTTGTCTTTATGTGAACAACTCCATAAAAATGCACCTTGATCACTGAGTCTAGTGATAAATGTGCTCATGGATATTTTGGTAGGATTTGAGGGGAGAATATCCTTTCATACCAGCTGCTGTATAAGTATTTCCCTAGCGAATGTGAGAGAATTTGTTCTAAGCAGAACTGTATTACCCTCTAGAGGTGTTAACTTGGGTTTTCATATTTTAAGTGATTTGTTCAGGAAGACAAAGCCAGCTTGTGATAGTTCAAGGCACATATATACGTGTATAAGACAAGCTGACATGTACACAAATGGAAAAATAAGCAATTCAAGCATTCAGGCCCTATTTCCTGTGGGTTGTGAGGGTAGAAGAGAGATTTAATGCTGAATGTTAAATACTTCCATGTCAGAGAAATGCTATCATCGTAAGGGTAAAAAAGGATTAAATAGATGAAGGTAATTAAGGAAAGCATAGTTCTCAGGAAAAAAGAAAAAAAGAAAAAAAGAAAAAAAAAAAAAAAAAGAAAAAGAAAGAAAGAAGAGAAAGAGGTGTAAAGTAAATCAGTCTTCAGTCCCTTGGACTTCATGAAGATAATTTTTATCCTATGGTCCTCTGCAAACCTGAAGATGTAAGATCTTTGAACTGAACCAGTAAGGATTTCCAACAATTATCAAGAAGTACACTAGCTTCAGCTAGTGAGTCAGTTAGGGTAAATCACTACAGAAGTCAGTGAATTTTTGGATAACACTCCTCTAGCCCCAGTAGTTTAGCAAGGCCATCCAGTCTGACATCCCAGTGCAATACTTTTACTGTGAAGTCTTATTTCTGATTTAACTGTAATATTTTTCTTATTTTCCAGGCCCTGATTATATCAAGCAAAAATTTCAAGAAGGAATGGAAGTAAAAGAAAAATCTGAAGACAAAGTTCAGGAAAAACCTCCTAGCCCAAAAGAGTCACCTCACTTTTATCGAAAAGGTACTACACCACCTCGAACCCCAGAAGCAAGTCCGAGGCAGAGCCCTCCACTTCCTTCTGAGCCTTCTCCTTCAAAACATCTGAAAAAGCAAAACTCTGCTTCTGGGGCAAAACTCAATCAAGAAAAAAGGCTTTTAGCCACGGAGAACATAACACCCACGATTAACAAGCCTTTATATTCAAAAGCACCAATAAAGGAAGAAATAGCTGTGAAACAGCAGTCAAAGCTTTCAGCCCATCACAATCCCATCAGCACAGAGAATGGGGAGCTGCATGGTCACTACCATGGTTATTATGTAAAAATGAATCCACCAGTGCTTCCACGGGAGCTTGGGGAAGAAGATGATGAATATGTCAACCCATCACCATCAACAGTTGCACGGATACCACAGTCACAGAAGCCAAGCCCTGCTAGATCTGGGGGTAAGCCAGATGCCAAAGAAAACAAACCTGACACAAAAATTAAGAAACCAGAATTTGCTGCACCAAAGAATCCAGCTAATAAGGAGTCACATTCAGCCATGGAAAAAGAAGTAGTAAACAGCTCGGTGAGTACAAGAGAGCTTTTCACCTTTTACCTCTTGCTGCTGAGCTTTGCAGCCTAAAGACAGGAAAACCTCAGTCTTTGGTCAAATATTTATATGGATACAGTCTGCTAGCTAGAATTGTCTATAGAAAAGTGAAATGAGGTGCACACATTCCAGTCCTTAAAATTGGGAAGGGACAGTTGATATAGCCAGATATAGACAAGTTTTCAAACATAAATCTCTAATGCATCCATAAATGCAAGGGTATTGTTTATGCCTAAAATTCTATTAGTGTGTGTTTACTTGAGATACATATTTGCAAATATAAATATCTTTCCTTGTTTTTTCTTCAAAACAATATTTGATGTATCTTAGTGGATAAGCACTAGAAGTTGCACAGCTAGGCTCTTGTTAAAATGTAAAAGTTACTGCATATCCTGTAGCTTCTTCCAAAAATCTAGTAAAAAAAATGAAATTTAAGATTTTTTTTCCATCACTTCTTCACATGCTAGAGAAATGAAATGATGACAGTCATCAGGAGTTGTATAACTTGCATTTACTCTCATAGGACATTTTAATATAAATTGTATCAACACAGGAGCTATCATCATGTTCTTAAATAAAGGTAATTTTACAAGCCAATTGTAATGTCAAATTGTTTGGTGTTCTATTAAAATGATACAGTATTTTCTGGTTCAGCCAGCATATGTTGCATTTTTAGAGCTTCAGGCCAAAGAACATCACCAGCAAAATGCTGCCAGAAGCCTCTGTGGGCTTCAGAGGTGACAGAGTGATTTAAAGAAAAGTCCATTGAAAGTAGTTGGTACAAAGATACTACCTCTAGAGCTTGGAAAGTTTATGAGCAACAAGTCATTGGAGACTGGAGGGTATTTGGGAAGTGTCCCTGTACATACTTGCTCTGATCTCATTCTCTAAAGGTGCTTTTAATTACTCTTGGAAGTGGGATGACCCAGTGCAGACATTCTCCCATTTTCATTTTCCTCTCTGTGTTGAACGTAGCTCTGAAAACAGGCAGTTTTGTGCCAAAATATGAACTGCTTCCAACCAAACTTGGATTTTAATGTGATACAAAAACCTGAGCATTTTTCCTTGTCAGAAAATGGAGAAAAAAAATTAATACTATAATTCAGATTACTATGAATCTGAATGTCATTGTTGTTTAGAAATAATGTCAGTAGTTAAGTTGAGATGGAGAAAAGACTAATAAGCATTTCTATTCCCTGTTAAGGAAAAAAAGTTGTCAAATTCAGAACTTGTGATGATTCTGAAACTATTTCTGGCCAAGAGAAACTCAAGAATATGTTAGTTGTAGATGTGAAAGCTAACTGCAGCAAATGAGGAGATCTAGATAATTGTGATATTGTTCTTTATAAATAAGCATTGCTTCTCTGAATCATTTTTGGTACTCTTGAAAAAAACAACAACAACAAAAAAAAGCAGTGTCTCATTATTAAGATAGGATAAACAGAGTGACTCGATTAAGGGATCCTGTTAGTCAAGCCCTGAGCTGAAGCGAAACAGTTGAGTTGCACCAGATTTCATTAATGAATAATTTCAAAATGAAAGGTAAAAGAATTTCCAATCAACATGCATTGTAAAAGATCTTGTCAGACAAGTTTGGCATCTTCAAGAGACTCAATCAGGAAAATCATTTGATTTGCTTTTCAGTTACTTATTCTGACAAGAAAGCCACTGTAATGCAAAGGCTAAATGTTACATTAAAATCATTTTAAAAGACTGACCAGTGTTTATCAAATAGTAATTGGAAAACATCAGTGATTTGGTACTCTGATGAGATTGTTCTTGGATTAATTCTGCTGCACTGCTTTATTAACATGCTTACTAGTGACATGGAAGGGAACATAAATGTGTTGCCCATAAAGTTTGCAAAAGACAGAGAAGCTAGGAACCTGATAAAGAATGAAGACAGCAGATAACCAGTACAAACTGATCCAAATCACCAAATCACAGGTAGCAAAGATGTAATTTAATTATCATCTGCAGTACAGCAAAACATAAGCTCAAATGCTGAAAGACAGTTGGTAGAGCCTGACCATGCAGGATGGGAACTGGAAAAGGCTGGTAGATCAGGATCAGGAGAGGTAACTGAGCATGAGCTCTCAGTCTGCTGTTGATCAGAAGCGTTAATATAATCCTTAGATTTATCAACAGGAAAGATTAAACAAGAGTACATGAGAGTCTGTTTTATCTGGTTTTGGCAGTAATGCAACAATTTCTGAAACAAAATACAATATTCATAAATCAGAGATTGAAAATGAAAAGAAAAGAAAAAAAAAAGGAAGGTCCCATGAAGTGCAGCAAGAGTGATTAAAACATATTACAATGAAAGATTTGAGACAGAAAATCTGTTTGGCATGTTAAATCACATTCTGTAAGTATACATCCTAAAATAGTTTGCAGTACAATTTTAAAGAATGAGCAGCTGAAAGTTGAAGCTAGACAGATTTAAAGTCTTATTTTATATTGCTATTAATGAGATTAATTAAATGTGCCATCAGTTTTCATCAATCTTCACTGAGTAGTTCAACAAAGAACATTTTGCCAAAATTACGTCCTTTAGTTTAGCAAGAAGCTTATATTCTGTTTTGTGCAGATCAAACTAGATGTTCACAGTGGCTTTGTAATCTGCAAATCTGTATTACAGCACATATCAGCCCTTTAACCTTTCAAATCTCACAGATATGACTCCTATCTAGGGTAATACAAAGCTGTCAGGCTCATAAATGTCTAGTGAGCACACAGAATTTCAGCCTGAATTGGAATATTTTCTTCAACTCTGGTGAAAACAAGGGGCTAGAAGTAGTCCTTATTTTTCTTATATTGCATCCTGACCAAATTATGGTTTGGAGCTGAGGGAGTTTTCACATTAAGAAACCAAGCAGCACACCTGAACAGCTGTTTATTGACCTTCTAGAATAATCAGGATGAAGACTGTGAACTTAGAGCTTGTTATCAGGAAAGACAGAAAAGCAATCAGGTGTAGCACGTTAACTACTGTTTACTGATATTACAGCCCTCTGCTTCATTTGGAGCACACTAATTGCATTACTCTTATTATCAGTGTGTCAGTAAGGAGGGAATGTCGATCTTAGGCAATAATTTTTAATATAGCTTTTTAAGATATGCTTTTCAAAGATGTCTTTCATCTGTGTCTATAAAAATTTGACTCTGTAGAATACATTTCCTAAAAGTGAAAAGTTGCTGGAAAAAATAACTGATTAGAGTACTTCTCTTTATCCCAGACAGTTCTGAACATTATGATACTTTAGAATTCTAGTGCTGCATTAGAGAATTATTTTGTTTTATTCAGTAATTGCATTGCTTTATATTCATTCTGACAAATTGTTGTGATTTGAAAGCACATATCTGCATTAAATCTTCAATTAAAGTTTAAAAATGTATTTGTTAGAAAATAGAAAACAGAAACAAACCCTGATTCTCATGAAAAGAGTGAGAGAGCATAACTTGGGTATACAAAATTTAATATATAACATTTAAACAAGCATGTTTATTAGATTGTCTGAAAGTGCTGTATAAAATTGTGCTGTTCTTTTTCCAGGTTTCCGGTGAGAGTGCATTAAGAACATAGATATAGGACATTCAACTTTTAGTTCTTCTATCCACATATTTAAATCAAAACTGTTTCTCACATCTGAATGAAACATAGACCTTTAAGACATCCATATGCATTGATTTGGATTAAGAATGTTATTTACACCAAAGTTTGTGGTAGTTGTTACTAAAATTTGTAGATCAGATTTTCTGTGAATGTTACATCTTTAAGAATGTTATTGAAAGTCATTTGTGCAGTATATCAGTTATAGTACTGATTCTGTAGGTATCCCTATTTCTGACATTATACTTGAAAAATACTTACACCCGCAAAGCTCTTGAAATACATAAATGTATATCTCTATATTCTTATTTTCTACTGTTCAAAAATCAAAGTTTAGAATCATTCCAGAGCTTCTATGAAAGAGCAATAGGACTCTGTCACAATTTTATCAAGGTAAAAAACATGCGTAAAAACATGACGCCAATGTCACTGTTCATCAGCTGTTCCAAAGTAATTGATAGATTTTAAGAAACTGACTCTAGTAAATGGAGGTAAATCATCCTTTACCAAGTCTTAGGAACCTTCTGGTTATACTATATAAAGAATATGCTATAGAGATTTCATCAAGACTTAATGGCAAACCAATACTGTTGTTTCTAATTGCTTGTTAGCAGCCTCTAGCCCCGGTTTCAACTTGCATGCTCCTATCTCACCTTGAATGTGAGGTGGTTTGAGATAGTCTTGGATTTGGATAACAAATAGGACTGAATTGTAAAAAATGTCATTGTAATGTCTGCTTATGTATACACATCTGATCTGTCTGACATGTCCCATGTTGCCTTAGGTCAGGTACAAGCACAGGTACCGATGTTCTATGTATGATATTCCCAGTTTTTTGTATTGTAGATCAAGATTTTTAAGCCGCACAGACTATTTAGCCTGGTTTTTACCTTTATCATTACATTTGGCTGATGATTACCCAGTTGTTTCTACTTCCATCTCTTTGTTCGCTTAACATGCAGTTATTAAGGAATATAACTACCGTGATCTTAGGAAAATAGACCTCTATTTGCTTGATCCTAAAAAAACTCTGAGCAAGATCTTTATGCTAAATATAATAGACATTCATAATGCAATGGGATTACAGGAGCAGTCTTAACACTTCCTGGCTCTCTGTTTTAGGAAAATAACTTTCTTCCCTACGCATAATGAAACCCAATCGTATGGCTGTATTTTTAACTGCATAAGTGGCTGACGTATTAGAACACGGAGGGGCAGTTTTTAAGCAGGACTGAAGGTTTTCTGCTATAGCTTCTATATACACCTGTTCTAGTCACTCTTGGACTCCTCAGACTAATTTTGGCTTTTGCTATTTTAAGCCTTTGCAGGACACTGAAGTCTTATTTATGGGATTTGCTGTGAAGCATTAAATGTTTATTTTTTAGGTGTCTAAAGAACAGATAGTAGCTAATTACATGATAATCCTCGGTTGTACAAGTATTGTTTGATCATTTTTTAGTTTACCAGGAAACTACTTTTGACTCAAAGCCTTAGTTAGTAGACAAGGAAATACACAGAACAGGCTGCAGGAGTTGAGATTTATTTCTGTAGAGCATAGGCTCAATAGATTATTATCATAAATATATTACACATTTTTTCTTTCATCTTCATATAAAATCAACAGCCAAGTTCTTAAAGTACTGCTTTCTTCTGTGTTTGTAGGTGAGATTTCTTGATTCAGACCATAGTCTCCAGGGTGGTTTTTTTTGGCCTAATTTATCCAGTATTACTGTGGTGAGATTATTAAATCCATATAACCTGAGAGATCCTTCTTCCTCCACCAACCTTAATTTCTTAAGACTAATGATGCCGCGTTGCTCTTTGAGCTACAGTCCAAATTTATCCTTAGTCAAAAATTGTCTTGTAGCTGTGCTGTAGAATGCTGTTTCAGGATATATTTTAGGTAATGAGTAAGTTCCTGGCTCCTTGAACTCCTGGTAGGTCTTCAGTAGGAATAAAGCAAGTTGATTTTGATGGATTTTATTTTAAAATATGCAAAGTATCAGACACCCAAATCCCATGAATTTTAATGGCATAAGGCATTGATCTCCTTCAGTATACCTCACAATTTCTGTGCATTTTAGGTTGGAGGCTGAACTATAGAGACTCTATTGTCCTGACTTTGGTCAAACTGAGTCCCTACAGATGCTAAATTCAAATCTGAGCACAAATGAGTAGTGTAATCACACTACTTGTGGGCAGAGATGTGACATTAACATGTATGTATTACTCTTGTTTGTCATACGAGATTCTGGGATTTTTTTCGAAAGAAAAGGTCACTCACACTGAGGGTATTGACATTAACACTCAGGACTGTCAAACAGAGATTTTTTAATGGGCTATTATTTCAAGTAAAGCAAGTTTTATTGTTTAAATTCTCCCGATACGACTTTCTTGTATAAACCTCACAGTTTCCAAATGTAGTTGGTGGGAGTCATCAGTTCTTAAAGAACTGGTGGGAACTTGAATTTCCTTTGCAGCAGGAAACACAGTTAGCACAGCTGTGACAGTGCTAGAAAGAGAAAGAAGAAATGAAGCCCAAGTTGCACATGAACACAGTTAGGTGGCCTACAGTCCTCTTATTAGAAATGTGTCCATACCTGGAGTTGCACTCTCATTTTTTATGCTTGTACTCCATCACCAAGCTTCTCATATTCTTTGGTGCGTAATGGCTCACTTCCAGTAGGAAGTAGGGAACGCAGTTCCACTTCTGTTCTGTGACCCAATGGTTAAAACATACCACTAGTAAGTGGGCACTCGGTATTCAAAATCCCTTTGGCTAAGGTAACCCTAAACCCCAGTCTTTAGTTTCCTAGTGAATGTTTTTGACATTCTGCCACTAGGCAAAAGGCTAATGTTGCTACTAATACCATTACCCTGTGGCAAAATTTAAGGAGCATCCTGATGGTCACAGGCACTGGTTGATCTTCAATGCGTTTTTCCTTGGCATATGTACAGATGTCTGTGAAGAGGTGCAAGGGGAACCTCATGACTTGTAGGGATAGAACTGCTAATTAGAGTGAGACTCCCCCAAGATTTAAGCAGTGCTTGGCAAAACATATTTTATGACTTATTCAAGAACTTAGCAGTCCACATCTAGCCTGTTATCATACCTACTGTGTAAATGTGTGTTCTGGTAGATGATTAAGTGACTGTTTTGGGATTAAAGTATGGGATATAATAGTGGCACTAATAATGTTCAGTAGCTTCCTAGTTACAGCAAAATTTTAATAGTAACTTATTAGTACTTATTATTCCAGAAACTGCATAGGTATTGTTGCCATTGCCATAAAGCACAATGAACTTCTACAAGGCATGCCTCTTGTGAAAAGTAAAAAAAAAATCTAATTTCTAATAAAATTAATTCATTCCTTCAGAAGTCGGTGATCCTTAAGTAGTTCAACTTTCTGGAGAGAGTTTTTTATGGGCTTTTTGTGATCTAGGAAATTATTGTCTGAGTAAAGGATATTTCTGTTTCTACTTGCACTAAATACACACCTTAGCACATACAAATGTATGTGAAAATATGTTGTAGTAAACCAAATACATTAACAGAAGAATGGAAAAATTTAGGAACTCCACGTGTTGAATACATTATTTCAAGTTGCTTATCAGAAAGCATCCATGTTCACTAAATACTTCTATAAGGTAAGGATTTTCAACCAAGTTTAAAAGTAGATCAAAACAAGTTTTTATTATTGCGGATTGAATTTTTTTTCTTGTCTGTAATGGATGTATTGCTATGGGATTTTAGTGGAGTGGTAATAGTACTTTTTTTCCTTTTGGTTATCAAAAAAGGTGTTCTTTTCATACAACACATCATTGTGCAAAACCCTACTTCTGTCTTGTAACGAGTTGGCATCAGAAAAGGAACCCACTGTATGGATGAGGAACAGTGCTCTGGCTTCAAGTTTGACTTCTTTATTCTCTTTTATTTTAAGCTGGTACCATTCTTGTGTTTATGGCTTTGTTTACATTTGTACGTCGTATTTGTCAGACAGTTATTCTCAGTGTGATTAACAGCAGTGTAATAATATACTTACCTTTATTTATCCAGTTCATTTTCATACAGATGATATTTAGGTCACTAGAAAAGAAGAGTTTAACCAAGGCTACATTTCACGAGCAGAGTCTGTGCTTTTGATATTTAGATAGTATTTCAGAGCAAAGTCAGATCCTGTTTGTTGCTGTGCACTGTGTGAAAGATTGCATTTTTGGAGATGTGGTTTAGTGGACATGGTGGTGATAGGTTGACAGTTGCACCAGATGATCTTTGTGGTTTTCTCCAGCCTTAATGATTCTATGGTTCTATGATTAATTTCATTCTCTTTGTTTATTTTCAGGGCCCTAACTCAGTCATGATTGCCCTGGTAATGCTGTTGAATATTGGTCTAGCCATTCTTTTTGTCCATTTTCTAACTTGATTGGAATTAGGAAAGGTAAGCAAGGTCTTGTTTTCATATACAATCACCACATCCACCCCCCCTCAAATTATAAAGATTGAATTTATTTGCATACTTTTAATGTTTCCTACTTTAATTTTAGCTGTGCCTGAATGTGATTCAACATAGTTATTTAATTATGTAACTGTTTTGACCCTTCAGTGAAGTCATGACAACTAGTGGTGTTAGCCCACAGTTCTCTGCAGTTGTGTCATCAGCCTTTTAAATGGCACCAGACATACTCAGACACAGGGAAGGAGGCTTGGCGTTAGGATGATGGGACGCAAGAGAGATGAAACTTGGAAAATTCAGCCAGGGGCCCAGATCAGTTTGTCTGCTGATGGTTTGTGGCTTTGGGGTCCTGTGAAAGCTGAAGCAAGCAGCCATGTCGGAAAGTAAACAAAATAATCTGCTGAAGCAGCCCCACCAGTGAAGTGCGTTGGCTTCTCCATCTGTTCCAGCAGAGTGTGACTAAACTGGAAATGTACGGAGCTGCACTTTTTGTTGATGGAAGCTAACAGCTGCCTTACTATTTTACCGTCTGATGTTTTTAGTGGGGAGATGGGAAAACGACTGCCAGAGGAATGTGGTCAGTGGATTCTGTTGCTGTGGAAGTGATTCCAGCGTTCACTCCTATCTCATTAGAAGAAATAGTTAGCAGCATCAGTCACCAGTCTTATTCCATTACCTGCTGCTTTTAACATCTCCCACAGTGTTCTGGGAGATTGAATTTCATTTGCCTGTGCATGATTCTGTTCATTTGTTGTTTATGAAATTTGATGTATAGCCATAATGTAGTGTGTAGTCCAACCTGGAGAGCGCTACCGGTTCTGTCTAGTGGCAGAAACAGAAGATAAAACCTTACTCTAATCTGAAGATGTAATTCTTAAATTCATTTTCCTAAATCTGAGGAGTCTATTCACTTTAAGGTTTAGGAAGCAATATAGCGTAACTGTAGAAATTGATATCTTCCTAAAAGTGCTCAAATGCTTACGTCAGTAGCAAGCAAAATTCTTCTTAATTAAAAAAAATAAAAATCTGAAGCCGATATCAGCACATCCAAAGCTGGAGATGAAATACCAGAATAATGCAAGGAAGATAAGATGCGGAGTTTGCATGTTGATTTTTTTTTAATTTTTTTTTTTTAATTTTTTTTTTTAATTCTGGTGCTGTGATAATTAGTGATTTGAATTATTATGTTTCAGCACTGAGGTGTTTTGCCAGCATTTAAAATAAAGTCTTGTCTGAGTGCTCATTAATGCCAGTGACAGTTAAGCTAGCTAATGCTCATAATAAACTATTGTGACTTTTGAACACTAGTTTCGTGTTGAATACATTCAGGTAGAGCATTTAGACATGTTAAGTGATCGTTTATCGATTTGATGCCTTCAGTGTCTTTGAAGTCCTTTTATAATTTTACCTCAGCATTAAAAAATCCTCAAAATTTTTTGTTTGGAAAGTTTGTCTTAAGTAGCTTCACAGCCCTTTGTTATAATGACGTGATCATGTTTCTTTTATGTGCCATTATACTGTAATTATTGTACCCTATATTAACCAAAAGCATGCTTATTTGCTGAAAATATGTGGTGTGATCATTTGGAAAGAAAGCATTTTAATTTGAAACTGCAAAAAGCAAAGGGCTTGTATTACAGTTTATTTTATCTCTGTTAGACGATATTTCATACAATATAGTTTTTGAACCTGTTTGTAAACTTTATAAGTGTTTGCATGGTGTAACGGGCGACATTCTTAAAAGTACATTAGCTATCTTTTGATGCAGCATATTAAAGTACCGTAGGTGCAGACTGAATAGAGTGCAGCGAAGCAGCTCCAAGCAGGGCAATAACACCGTGGTGTTTTTTACAGAAGTGTGTTGAGAATCCTGTGTTTTCACCAGTGTGGATAAAGAAGAAAGCAGAAAGAGAGCAAATGAAAATAAAACTTGTATATTTATTTTTTAAAGAGTCAAAATTGTGTTTTAAATTTAGGAAGGTAATTTTTAAATAAGAACAAAGTTTTAAAAGTTACTGTGTAAGCCTTGACGTAATGGACAAAATGTTCCATCCAACAGTGAAATCACCCCCCCGTCTCCTTACGTGGAGAGGTAATTTTGTAACTGACATATTTAATTCCTATTAAATGTTTATTTAAAATACTTTATGCTCTGGAAATAATGGGTAACAAAGCTTATGAAAATGTTTATAAATTTAAGTAAGCATGTTAGTACCATTTATAAATATGTATGATTTATAAGCTTTTTTAAAACAAAGCTCAAACAAATTGTTGGTATTTTTCTAAAATGTGCACAGCTGTATTTTACATGAAAGGCTATTTATAATTGGTTGTTATACTGTACACTACATTTTGGACAGCACAATGAAGCCTGCCAATGTACTTAATAATGTCATTTTGTCTATTTAAAGTTTCTTGCTGTCAAAGAATGAACTCTTTATCTATGAGTTTATTTATAATTCTTGACCCAAAATGTATAATGTACAGTTTTCACAACTGTATTTGCTCTAATAAAAATAAGTTGGTTATTAATAGAGTTTCAGACTGGTTCTTCCTGTTTGCAAATTGCTTTTGTCACTCTCCATAAACGAATTTTCACGCAAACTAAATAAACAAGAAATGAACGAGGAATATAAGTCTTGACCCATTTGAAATTATTGTAAGTTATTTAAAACATACATTAAAAAAAAAAAAAAAGACAAGTTTCCTTATGTGTCTTTTTTTCATGATCTGATAGACAATTTTGGATCTCTGAAATGTTGTGTCTTAAATTATACTGCCTCTGCAGAGATGGTTTAATTGATCTTGATTTAATCAGTGACTGATCCATTAGCAGCTGTCCTTGTAAGCAAATAACCTTATTTAGATTTCCCTCCTTCTCAAGGTCTTCATTGGTTCACAATTACAGTGAAGTATTACAAACCAATATTTTACACAGAGAAAGTTCACCATTACAGTTGCCTTAAGGACGTCACATTTGGTGAATTAGTTCATGAACTCAGAATTTTATTTTCTGGTTCCTGTTCAGATCACTAGCCAACTCTATTAACATTCTAATTATGAAGGAGAGTAAGTGTTCCTGTTCACTGAAAACATATTTGTAGTAATATTTGAAGTAGGAAGGCTGCTCCCAAAGTAATGCCTCCTGTTCTGTTATGTTGGCGCATGCTGTCAGAGGCAGATACTGGTGGTAAGGCAATAGGGGCTGAACCCTCCCACCAGCATTCCGTTAGAGAGGAGCAGTCTGACAAAATGGTTTCTGACATGGAAGTGCATATGAAGCAAAGGTGTGTCGCTGAATTCCTCTGTGCAGTGGGTGGTGCATTTCAGCAGTGGTGGCAGTGGGTCACCTCCACTGGTGCGGGTTGTTACATGCACGGCATGCAGGCTCTTGTTCATCACCGGTGAAAATGGGTAGCTACTGGTAGATCCTGGGATATAAAGTAGTGTTTTGTAGCTAAGAATTTGCTCTATCAAATGGTGTCGTTATCTTGGTGTCGTTATCTTTGTACCCGTTGTAGTTTTCACAGAAATAAGTAGGAGGCATTACTTTTGGAGCAGTCGATGTTAATTGTCTTATTTTTTAAAATTCAATCATCGTGAAGTTTAATTTTCAGAATTTGTATTTTCTACATGAGAACCCGCTCCCTCAAGAAAATATTGTCATTTCAAATAGAGAAGTGTATGCTCTTTAGAATCTTAAGCAGACATCACTGAGCTGCCTTTCGTGACCCACACCGATTGCTGACATTTTGAGATCCACGCAGTACCCTTACATGATCAAGGATGCAACGTTGACATGAAGTACTTCTTCAGTGAATATGAATATGATAATACATGCAGGCATCTTAAAAGCAACAAGCAAAAGATTTGCCTGAAAATAGAAGAAAAGATGTTTTCACATCAACTGAGAAATCGCATCTTTCCCTGCCCACAAATGTTCATAATTCTTAAAAATCAACATGGACATAGAAATAGAAATTAGAAATTTTCGTTCTGTGATGTCAGAAAACAAATAGTTCTTCTTTGAAATATTTATACTGGTGGCTTACACTGGTTATCAGTTGGTTAAAGTGGAGAAGCACTTCCTATGTCTAAGAAAAAAAAAACCTGGGCACACAATTTAAAGCAGCAAGATTTGCTCTACCTTGGAAAATTTTACCCTACTTCAGTGTGAGGGATTTTTTTATCAGCAAAGTACTTTCTCCATGCACAGCTGCGTGTTGGCCCATTGATGTTGTAGGCAGTGAGCTGTCACCTTTTAATTTGAGGTCTGCTTTCTCGGGCAATTCCATGTATCTAACTAAACAAGACATAGAGTGTACACAGAAAAACAGTGAGAGGATAATGATGAGACACCAAAGACTGAAATAAATACGTACTGGTGCTTTTTAACTTCTTTCCTTGCAAAATAAAGCAGCAACTAATGTGAAGTGTGTGTAATCTCTTCCAGTAGTGTTCCAATAGGAGATTCAGTTTGAAAGCAGAAATTTAATGACGTAGACTACAAATTACCTTTCAGATATGCACATATGCTAGAGAATAATTAATGCAGCTGAATGCTGACTTCGAAAGGGGTAAACACCTCTTCACAAGCATCTGATGAAAAGTTTTGAAATATTTACATAACTTTTAATTACATTATGCAGCCATATAAACCTCTCTGAAGATACAGTTATGCTAGATTAAAGGATACTGACAGCACTCCGTATGCAAAGATAAAGGCCTGCAGAAACTCACTACTTATTGAGATACAGTAACATTCTTAACTAGTTGTTATTAATAAAACATGGTGGTGAATTATATCTGAATGGCTTTACTTACAGCTCATTTGAACCACTTATGAAGGGGAGCCCATTGTACATACTGTTCTCTTACGGAAATGTAATTCAGCAAACAAAGCAAATGAAGAGTGGAAATTAAATAAGCCTTTCAAATGAAGTAGTCTTCTTCTTCTCTCATTTAATATTCACAGAACAAGGAAAAAATAGAAACGGGCTAAGTCTGAGCATAAAGCTGCATATGCCAAGGTGCTGTAACTGAGCCATCCACAGAATCCATTTCAGGTTTTTTTCTCCCGAATAAAGAATTTCCTCAGTAAGAGACATTATACCTCCTATTTTTGTAATTTAGGAGGTAATTTAGTTTCCATACGCAGCATCTTTAAGGAAAACTGTCTATAGTGTTAAAGGCTTTTAGACTTGGAGGAAAAAGTAAAACCGTGCCATGTTGAAAGGTGACTACAGTGAGAGCAGGGTTGGTCTCTTCTCACTGGTGACAGATGACAGGATGAGGGGAAATGGCCTCGAGTTGTACCAGGGGAGGTCTTTGTTGGATATCAGGAAAAACAGGGTTGTTAAGCACTGGAATGGGCTCCCCAGGGAGGTGGCTGAATCACCATCCCTGGATGCGTTTAAAAACTGTTTGGATATGGTGCTCAGGGACATGATTTAGCAGAGGGTTGTTAGAGTTAGGCTGGTATGGTTAGGTTGTGGTTGGACTTGATGATCTGTAATGTCTATTCCAACTTGAGCAATTTATGATTCAATGATTCTGTGTCTAAATAGCTTATAATGTGGCCATCGCTGGAACAGTTGGGTATACTCCTCAGCCCCATGAAAATGATGGCAAATATGAAGCATGCAAATCAATTTTT
The DNA here is from genome assembly GCF_905368555.1 of Meleagris gallopavo. NCBI lineage: Eukaryota > Metazoa > Chordata > Aves > Galliformes > Phasianidae > Meleagris > Meleagris gallopavo. The sequence continues at coordinate 63,618,028 of NC_139406.1, read as the reverse complement.
AAAATATCTTACGTTACTTCATTTTGTTAATTTGTTTTTTGTTTTTTTTTAATCCAGTTGTCTAAATTTCATCATGTCAGTATGTGTTTGTTTCAGGTAATGCTTTTCATCATCACTTGGGATGGGTTATCTGGGGGATGCAGGTGCAACCTGGCTGTATAGTTATTGCCATTTCTCCAAGAGGAAGGTTTTGAAGTGATTTCCCAGTGATGGAAAAGAAAGTATTTCTTTAATCAACCTTTCAAACAGCTTTTGTTGTAATTTTTCTGTGCTGCCTCTACTTTTTTAGTTGCCTTTTGTCCTTCACTGCCCCTGCACCCCTCAGTCTGGCAAATTCAGCTCATTCTCCTGTTCCCCACAGAAAGCTATTTGCCACTCACTCCAGTAACTTACGGTTTTCCTGTTGTTCCAGTTCCACTTGTTCCAGTTTAACTCAGTATGGCTATGGAGGGTATTTCTGTTGCAGCTTGTCCTACACTGAATTACATGTCGTGACACAAATTCAATTTGGTACATTTTTCTGCAGAGTACTGATGCTAGTTTATGTGCCTGTATTGTAATTGCAAAGCTACACTCACTGTCTCCAGTATCAGGGCAGTGATTGAGCCACAGTACTTAATGAGTTGAAGAGAAAATGACTGAAAATCATGCACAGAGATTTATAAGGGATCTTCATAATTCATTGAAACAAATGATGTCATCACTGAGGAGAAAATCTGCTGTCGTCTGGGTTGTGAACTCCACTACAAATGTCCACAGTAAGATTGTGAAAAGGACTGTACATACAGCTGGAGATGAAGTGCATCCGAGAACACCAAGGAGTCCTTTTGAGGGCTGTGGTTTACTGTGACTGTGCGAAATGGTGATTACTGGATTTGGTACACAAACCTGTGGATTGTTAGATGGAATAAAATGCATCTTGTGTTGGAAAATCATTTTTGCTCACTTGCTTCAGCTTTCATATGTCTCCCTCTATGTCCTACTTGCTCATCAGGATGCTTTATGGAAGTGGAGGCATGCACAGCTAGACAAGGGCTAGGCTTTAGTTTCTTTTGTGGCTTTGGGATTAATTAATTAGGGGACAATAGATGGCAGAGAAGGAATTGCAGGCTTTAAGCTATAGATTTTGAACTCTTGCTTTTTTATGCTGATTTACCGAAATTAGAAAAAAACAATGGCGGTAAGTCGAAGAGAACAATTCCAGATATTACCTTTCACAGCAATAATTTGCGTGGTAATCCTAATTCCTTTGAGATGAGTCCTTGAATTTGAAAGAAGAGACTTACCTTTCTTGAATTTGTAACTGGCACAGTTCACTGAAAAGCATCTTGGCAAAGGCACAGCGTTTGGGCACAAATCTTCACCAGGAGCGTTGAGAATGGCTGCCTACATTTGAGGTTCTCACTCTACGCTTAACGACCTAAGCTGAAACACTTTCCAGCATTCCATTCAAAGACGTGTGTGGGTAAGGGAGATGGGAAAGTGGGAAGAAATCAGGCATTTCTCCGAGAACTGCAGCCTATGAATCTGGCCTACAACTCTGCTGTAGGTTGAAAGCATTTAGGGCTGGATGTTGGATCAGCCATTAGAGCTACAGGCTCTCTGTGTGGGGTCTCTGTCAGAATCCAACCCAGGTCTGGTTCCAAAGGCACACAGGTGAAATGCTCGAGCTAGAAGGAAGGGGGGAGGGGAGGAAGTTCATTAGAAATTGGGCTGCATTAACTCTGGGTTAATTAAACCATTATGTTCTGTACTTGCAGAACAGTGTCGTTAGCTGTACTTAACATTGCAATTTTACTGTATTCAGGACATGTCCCACAGAATATCTCTGAAATGTCATAGTTTAAGATAATGGTGTTTAATTACTTAGCCATTTTTAGCCACAAAGTACTTTTATCATATAATACCACTCAGTCTTCAGAAAGACTGTATACTGCCTTCCATGTTAATTGTGACAGTTCTGGATTTTGTTTAGGCCACTGATGAGAAAGTCACGAAAGTATGGGATTGGCTACCATGGAAACAGGGAAGACATTTGAGCACCAGCAGCATTCCGCAGGGGCTAGGATTAAAAAAGACATTCTGCAAAGAGAAAGTAAAAAGGCATTTGCATTTCAGCCGATGGCTTCCATGCATTCCTGCCATACCGAGGCAACACATTCCTGGCATTGATTGCAACAAGCCTCCACATGTGGCCATGATATAGAGCAGAGCATGCATTGTCAGGAGAGCTGGAAGAGAGTGTTTAGGAAAAGGGAAGTGCTGGCATGTTGAAGCTGAAAACAAAAGAGAGTAGAAAGCAAGGGAAGAAGAAGGATGGAATAGAAAAAGCATCATCAGAAGACCTACACATGTTAAAGAGAGGGAAAAGGACTTTATGGAGAGAAAAAAAGAATATAAAGAAAAGGGATGATACTGGATACATAATAAACTGACGCTTATTCTGTAGAAATGTGAAGAAGTTAGAAGGCTGGGAAATAACCATCTTTGGTACGTAACAGCTGATCTAGAAAGCTGCTTTCTGTGCCCACAGAGATTGAGACAAAAACAGATGGGTATAAATTGCATGAAAATTGGGATCTGTGTCAGGCTGGAAGAAAAATTGTATAATTAAGGATAATGTCTTTCAATTAAATAACTAAGAAGGATTTCAAGGCAATGTATTTTTACTCTGAACAAGATCACACATTGAAAGACTGCCAGTTAACCATTACGAATTATCTTCTATGATTCCTGATATTTCTGATGGAATCTGGGCTCTGGGCAGAGGTATGATGGAAGGGCAGCTGGAGGACTGGAGAGTGAGCCCTTCTTTACATGAGTGCACATCCATGAGGCTAGGGGAAGCAAAAGGAGGGAATACTGCAAAAAATGAAATAGGAAAATGCAAGGACAAGACAGATGGTAGGAAAGAAAACCTGAACAATAGAAAGTTAAGAAGAATGTGGGGATTTGACACATGAGAGGAGGGGATAGTTGACCAAATTAAAAAAAAAAAAAAAAAAATCTGAACTGTGAAGGATGTGTAGTGCAGAAAGGAGAATAAGCAAGAAGTGGGCTGGGAGTCCTACAAGAACACCACGCTGAGACACAGCCAGAGAGCCTAAAGAAGACCTGAGCAGAGAACCAACACCAAGAGTGCACCGGCTCTTCAGCAGCAGCACAAGTATCCATCCCCTTTGTTTTCTCAGCCAAATGTATCCAATGGAATTTCATACAATTTTTAAACTGTGGGAATAATTGGAGTTTAAAGAAGGTGTCTTCTTTACTGTTTTCAAAATCCATAGAAAATAACAGTTTGTTGTTGCAGCAGTCTTGATTTCCACAAAAGAAGTCCATAATACAGGCACAGTTGCAGTATTATTTATTCACTTTTTGCTTTAAACCACTCTAAGAAAATTATTTTATCCAATGGGACTTTCTCGCTGCTAATATAGGATAAAACACGCAAGAAAGAAATAAACAACCATATAATCATGCAAGCTCCCTGTCTGAAATTCAGAACATTAGCACACAGCTATAGTTTTGCTTTTCTCTGAGCATCTCAGACAACAAAAATGCTGTTGGTATTTACACTGATTCGCTGCTGTACCAAATGTTGCATATGCTCTATAGACTCTGTTATTGTGAGTCATGCAAAAAATTATGTAACATTTGGAAATACATTCAGTCATCTGCTTGCTACAGAAATACTGCTAACAGATTCTTCACTCTTTTATCTCTACAGTCTTTGTCATCCTTGTTAAGCGTTATTTGCATGCAACTTCCTCGGAGGGAGATGACTCATAGCCAGAGAGTAAGCTATGATGCTCTGTTGGCACCAATGGCCGTATGTGCTGCTAATCAAGTGTTGTGTTCACCTTATCCTTGACAAAACCATGTATTTAATGGGCCAATCATAAATTTCACCCTCTTTCAAAAAAAAAATGTCAGTTGTCCAAAGAATTAGTATTCTCCTTCTCCCTGACCATGCACCTTTCGGCCTGTCTCCAGCCTGACCAGGCTGGTGGAAGAGCTTTTCCCTGAAGACAAACAAATCTGAGATGACAGACAACTTTTAACCAAGGATTCCTTCCAATAAACCACACCTCTTCTATCTCTGACTTACCTGAGTAAGTCATCAGCTTATGCCAGACCCCACGAGAATATGTGGGCACCCACACACCTCTGAGGATTGGGTGCATCACCCAAGCCCCACCTCCATCGATGTTGCTTTATTGTGGTCAGATGACTAGTGATATCCACGTGACGGCTGGAAACACTGCTTGCAGCTCCGCATTCTGGCTGAGTGCACGCACACAGCACAGAATGCAGCATTTGTGCTGCCTCCTCAGAACCAGAATCCCCTAGCCCAGTGAGCTAGCTCAATGATTTCATGCTTTGTGGCCACACACGTGTCCATACTTAGCATGTGTGTCTCAGACAAACCAAAGTCATTCATTACTCTTCATAGAAGTGGGAGGGTGTTTTTTTACTTTCTTGGATTTTTTTTAATACATGCACAAACACAAACCCACTGATGTCTACTGTTGTTTCTTCTCAGCCAGACAGAAACAGCCGTTTTACTGTTTTCTGCCTGTATCTGTGGACATTTCACTCAGTTGGGCAGCCTGAAAACAGCAAAGGTGTTCCAGCGTGGACATGTGATGCTCATCCTTGACCCAATAGACTGAACACTTGCATAGCTCAATAGCTGCCAAAGTGGTAATATACCACATGCATAGAGCACACATCCAGCTGTAAAGTCTGTCATTAGTTCTGCTGGGCACTTGTACAAATATTTGTTTATTCTAACCATCAGAATGTCTTCAGTTGTTGTTTGAATTGAAAGCCTGGAGTGTCTGAAACAAATAATAGAAGGCTGGCCTCAGCTGGCAGGAATCTGAGCAGTTATGTGTTCAAACACGTGAGATGCTGTCTTATAAAGGAAAAAAAAAAAATAGAAAAAAGAGAAGCACTTTCAATTCATCTTATGGCTACACGCTAATTGCCTGACATTTCCAAATCCCAACTTCACCCACCTCGTAGTTTTCACATTAAAATAAAAGAGAGTGAAAACACTGAAGAAAATGTATTTTCAAGCTTGGGGAGAAACATGACTTGAGTTTATTTTTGGTGGAAATGACCTGAGCTTCCAGATTACAGCTGTGTGTCTGAGAACTTCAAAGATGATTTGCACACGGAAATGTTATGTCTACTGGAGCTGAGACTGGCTGCACACAGGCCTACTGCAACCAGCTAGCATCCTCTATGTAGCTGACAGGGCTCCTTTCAGCTCAATGCTCCTGGGAAATCCAGCCACCCATGCATACAGGATTTAGGGTGCAGGGCCAGCAATGGGACCTACAGCTGCAGGGCAGGAGCTGCAAGCACAGGTGCTGGGAAGCAGCACCCTCAGCTCAACCCCATAGTACAGAGCACATGTGCTGGGGCTATGCCTCCAGAGGAGGCACTGATGGATGTGGAGCACACAGCAAGCACACACACGTGCCAGATTGCAGCTGGGTGGGCTCTCTACACCTCAGAGCCAGGTGACTGCAGCATGCCATTCTTATTTGGTGCATTAGATCAGAAGCCAATTGCTGTATCTTGGTACCTATGGAGCATTTTCAACATTCCAGCTACGCATCTACAAAAGCCCTGCTGAAATTCCATGAAATGCTAATGGCAAATTCAAGCAAACACCGAGAATAACAGCAAATGTTTTCGCTTGTGAGATGAAAACAGAAACAAGATGCAGTTCCGTCCTTACAGTTTGCACACGTGACCAGGAGCGAGGCTGGTGCCAGGCTCTGCCCCGTTGTGCCTATTGAGTGTCCCTGTGTTAGGAGGGAATGTCCTGAGGAGCTGGCTGGCTGCTGGCATTTGGGAAATGAATGGATTGTGCTTGCCAGGTGCTTGAGAACAACTTTTGGCACTCAGGAGCTGGCATGACACAAGTGCACGGGCTGTGTCATTCTTCCCTATTCTCTTGACCTTCTCATTGTGTCGGGGGACTGAATACAAGCCTGTTTCAGAGCAGACGAAGTGTGCTGGGAGGGTATTTACAGGTGTTTTTACAGTATATTCATTTTAATGACATAGAGTGGAATTATGGGGTTTTATTCCAAAAAAGACAGCAGTGGAGACCTGCAATGTGTCTGGAATACATCCTATGGAGGCACCGGGAAAAGCCAAGGAAAGCTGAGGTAAGAACATTTGAACAGCTTACTGTTATGCATAGTAGCTGTACGACTGCATCCTCCTGCATTACTGCCCAGACCCTAACAAAACGTGTTAACCACTTTTTGTAACAGGGATCCTTGAGCGTATTCAATAAAAAAGTACTGTTTCCAAAAATTATGACAAAGATAAATTATTTTTGCAGTCCTGAGTTATCACCGTTGTTTAGTGAACATGTTCTAGCCCGGAATGGTGCAAGCCCCATTGCTACAGCTGACGGTTTCTTTTTGATTTTCAAAATGCCGCTCAGTACATCTAACCTTAATACTCACCACTGCAGAACTAATCCAAGTCAAGCACGAGATCAGATCTAATGCAGCAGGCTGGCGCACTTTGCTCTAGAATGAATCACGTTGCCTTTAAATCCTTCATAATCCGTGTCCTTTAAAGAAGACACCATCTCTCTCCTGAAGAAGAGGCTTTGTTCTGGGAGCCGCAGGTGCCACACATGGCATGTCCACATCAGAAACCTGTTCCTATACCTCCCTTTGTTGTATTACTCCAATTTCCTAAGCGAGAAAGTTAATATTATAATTCAGTGATAATGATGATTAACCACAACTATTTATGAAATGCAGAAAATGTGATTGCAGTCAAACGATTACTGGCATAGCAGGATTGGAGTTCTTACAAGCTGATTTGCCTTCTACAAGGAAATATTATTTGATTCTGAAAGAATGTTGGCTAGCAGCTTTGGATGAATGAGTGACGCAAGTATAAAAGCCAGACCAGAAACAAGAGCTTCCTATGTCTTCCTAACGTGTTAAAATCTACCTGTCTCACCTGAGCATCCTAAGTCTTCCCATGTTTTTCAGAGATTCACATAATTTGGCCTTGTGATCTTTAAATGAAAGGTGAATAAGAAATGTAAAATGCAACATTTTATTACTGAATGTGCAAGAGGCCCCATTCTATGCCAAATTTCCTTTTAACTCCTGAAAGACCACTACATGTTGGACGTCAGTGCAGAATGTGCCATGTTGGCCCAGCTCCAAGGAGGAGCAGCAGAGTGGGCAGATGGTAAGTATTCACACCATTCAGTCTGGGGGACTTCAAAGGGCTACATTTTCATCCTGCTCGTTAGTGATGTGAAAGTTACATGTGATAGTCTTAACCTTTGTTCTGGGAGCCTTTCCTTCATCTCCCTCTTGGCCATCAATAAATCTCTGGTATTTACTGAAATGTACACAAAGATACTAGACGTTGTTTCTCCTTGACTTCACAGAGACTGTTCTTGTCAGGATCATACGACTTCAAAATGAATGCCTATCCACTTGAAAACTTCATGTAGATCGAAACTTTAGATGATGTGAGTTCTCTCATTGAGAAATGCACACATTTCACCAGAAAGTATAGAAAATTTAAGTTCTATAACACACAAAATCAGAGTATAATGAGAATGTAAATAATTACTTGGAATCTAATAAAACGATAGAAGATTACTTATTACATTAATTCAATTGCATTAAGGATGTAATTAGCATCTGCTTAATCATAGTGTTATTGCAATTTAAGAATAAAAAAAAAAAAAAAAAAAACAGTCATCCAAATGCAAGAGCACTCTTTCTGGGGAGGAAAGGATGTATCAGTGGGTATACACATGTGCACATCTGTCCAACTGTTTTCAGCATGTTTGCTTGAAGGTTAGATTAAATTAAGATTAAAAATGAAATGAAGCTCTCAAATTTGGGTTTTTCACTACCTTTGGAACTGTGCCTAAATACAACCTCTCCTCACATTCAGCAAAATTCAAGTCAGGCTTTGCAGAATCCGTGACTCTGGGCAGATGCAATGGTAAATGTTGAGATGCTCATCTTTGAGATAGAAACTGAAGTCTTCCTACTAACAGATTTGGGATAGCATTTGCAAAAGGAGCTAGGTTTCAGTGGAAGAAGAGGGACGTGAGCTTTAGCATCTTCATGTTATTTGAAATGTATATAATATTTGTGAGATTTCAATTTCTGAGTAGCCACTTTTGTGTATTTTACATCTTTCCATAATAATAAGATCTATTCCAATGGAAGTTCATGGCAGTATCTTGATTTTCTAACACTATGCCTGGGATCCTTCACCATCCTACATTTTAACAAAGGTACCTATGGAAATGATCTTACCCACTGAGAATTCGTGCATCCCTTCCATTCAAAGCTACCCCTTTCAACACAAGATTTAGATGAGTAATAGAACAGAGCAGGCATATGCACCATTTAAATCTTAAATGAAATGGCTACGAAAACAGAAAATGTATTTTATGTACATTAGAGATTTCGCTGATTCATGAGCAGAGTGTTAGGGTGAAAGATCTCAGTCCTTAAAACCACTGTCTTGCAATGGCAGCATCCCCTTTACAGGCACTTCAAATAGAAAACATGTTCAAGAGTAGAACTAATCAAAGAGGTTAGGATAGCAAAGCCAGGTGTATACCTATATATATACCTATAGATTCTATTTTGATGCCTATCAGGTTTAAATCCAGGAGTGGGCTTGAGTCTTATTTATAAGTATTTGAATAAATCCAGATACTCTCTAACTGCTCATTTGGTTCAAAACAGAAGAGTCCATTTGCTCTTACATTAAATGGGAAGATAAATTAATGGAACAACTCACTTTCTTTAGTCTTTTGAATAGCTGTGTTACATTTCTGTCTTACTCTTCATTTATTTTGTCAAGTTCTCTTCTTTCTTACAGTTTATTCATACGGTATTCCAGTTCTTTCCATTCACCCATCTCCCCTGTTCCTACAGTATCTTTTTCAACTTAGTTTGATCTCTGCTGACCAGGTTATATAAAACACTGCTGTTTTCAAGAGTACCCACTGCTGTTGTGAAACATCATTCTCCTTTGCAGGTTGTATTGCACTTCCCAGAGATCTGACTTACTCCAGAGTCACGCTCTGCATTAGCTTTTGTTTCTCAGCAGAAATGTGCCCTTCACACATGCAGTTCACTGCACAGCTTGCTGAGCTGCCCGTGTCCCCAGAGCTTCCTCCAGTCACAGCACTGAGCTAACTACATCTACTGACTCCCAGCATTCCTCTTTTGAGCAGTGGATTTGCAGAATGGAGACTGAGTTGTCTGCAGACAACTCTGAGCCACAGAACCACGCTGCTCTGCCTTCAAACCCGAGTGGGAATGAAGTCCAGTTATGTGTCCTACTCTTGGTCTGGAACACTCTCTGCTTGCAGCTTGGATATTTGGTGCTTCCTTGACACTTTAAATCACTCTGTGAGTCCTGCTGCCTCTTCACAGCTGAGCTGGAGGCTGGAAGCAGCTCACAGACTGCCCTTCATGCCCTGGGGCTGTGCTCCTTGCAGCTGCTCAGGAGATGTGGAGTATCATTCTCTCACCCACCACCGCCAAAATGATTCCTGCCAACTTATGCTAGTGGCCTTGTAATACGTACATTTATATGCATTACATCTGTGGAGCTGCACAAGAACATTTTAAACAAATGGAATTTGCACCCAGAGCACATTAACAGAACAAGAATATCTGCAAAAGGGAACCAGTCGGAGTGTTCCCTAACCTCCAGCGAGAGAAGCGGGCACAACAGGCAACTTTGGCCAGGAACCTCACAGGCCAGCTATATCAGCAGGTTTGACAGCAGTCAAAATGACAACATCCTGCCTATAAAGTCCAACACCATGCCAACCACTCATCTTTATCCTATCTATCCTGCAAGAGGTCTTCCACACCTCCCGTGGCAGTGGGAGTGAGACTCCAGAGCCTGCTCCCCCTATGCATCAACCTTTAAACTGAGACTTGGTGCTGAGTTATCTCTAACTGAGACAAGCTGAAGCTATGAGAAACAAAATGCAGACACTTTCCTTTGATTAGACAGAGAATGTCTTGAGCAGTGTGCCCCATCTGAGCAGCAGGAAGGTGCTGGCATGATCGAAGCTGCGGTTACTTTTGCAGATAGCCACTTTCTGCACTCTCCTAACACACTCAAGTTTCTGAGACCTACAAATTTCTTTCCCGTAGCCAGTGCTCATTTATTTTCCGTAGTATTTTGAAACCGTGCCTGGCATCAAAATTCTTACTATTTATAGTTTTATGTGCAACATAATATTTGTTTCAACCGCCAATAGAGTTGCTTATCGTAAATGTCAACGGATTATTTACTATGGCAAATTAATTAGTTACATAAATGATTCTCTTTTTAGGGATGAGAGACTGTTAATGCTTGTTGGATTACTTGAGCATTACAATCCTTTGAAGTTCTTCAGCATTTTTGGGTATTTAGTTCAGGACTGTGCAACTTTAAAGCTTCCAGAGCAACCAATATCACAAAGCTCCAGCAAGGAGAGAGTTGTGCTTAACTCAGGCATTAACAGTACTTTGGCTCGAATGAACATGTCAGTTGTGCTAAATTACAATGAAATTCCCATTAAAGCTTGAAAGATGGGAACACACGATGAATTTATTTTGATCAGAGCTAATACAGAGACTGTCTGCTCTGTTAGTAATGATAGGACAGCTCCAATAATTTATCAACAGCTGTTGCTAATTGTCTAAGTAGTGGTAAATTTTTACATTTGTGCCCTAAAATAAATTTTTAAAAGAGAAGGAAGTTAACTACAGACAGACATTCACATGGGCTTGTACTTTAATTCCCTTCAATGTTCTGGATTATAGTCAACTACATTTTATTTGCATAAGATGAATACAAATGCAAATACAAATGCAAATACAAAAAATGATTGCATAGAAAATGTGTAATTGTTGATGTGAAGGATACAGTTCTCCATGAAATATGATAGACTATGTGCTCACAGATGGCACCACTAATAATAATAATAATAATAATAATAAAAACAGAGGAAGAAAGTCCAGATGCTTTCTAAGCTGGCAACATGTTGTGGTGTAACCCAGCAGGCAGCTCAGCACCATGCAACTCACTGTCCATTCTCAGAGGGATGAAGGAGAGAACTGGAAGAAAAAAACAACAAAGTAGAACTTGTGGGTTGAGATAAAAACTATTTACTAAGACAGAAAAGGAAGAGAAAGGGGAAATAATAAAAGTAATGATAATAATATAAATTATATTTACAAAACAAGACATGCACAGTGCAATTGCTCACCACTCATCGATGCCCACACTGCCCCCCCAGCCAACTTCCCTCAGGTTTTAAAGTTTTTTCACATGATGTCATACGATCTGGAATATCATTTGGAGTCTATTTGGAGGTACAGTTTTTTTTCTTCCACATGCAATTTTGCTTTATTCCCTTCCAGCTGAGAAACAAAGGAGTCGTCATTTTGTTATCAAACTTTGTCAGTATACCCTGATTTCATAAAGTTGCCAGGAAACATCTCCAAAAACATCAGTACTTCAAAGCAAGGCTGAGCTACGCAGCACATCTCAAGGAGCTCTCCCCAGTGGGCATGCCTGGGTCAGGTCTGACAGCCAGCCCCAAAGAGCAGACAAACAGGAAAACTGGGAAACAGATGGAGCCATGAGAAAGGGAGAGGAAAGAGTGTGAAGCTGGTGAGCTCAGCAAACTGGTGTGATTTTTTCTAAACCCAAGGAGGTCTTTTACTGGAAGGATTGCAGTCTGCAGCAAGCATCTGAGCTTTCTGGTGCCCTGAAACCTCCTCGTGTAAGGGGATCTAGAAACACAACTTCCCCTCTTGGAAATAATGGAGTTGGTAGGATTCTTTTAATGTGCTCTGTCCAGAATAATTTACTTGCCGTAACCAAAGATTCCTGCAGGAGCTCCTATCAGGGAGCTGACATAAGCCCTGTCTGCACCTTCCTTGACATGCCCCTGGGAGTGCTGCTCAGAGCATCCACCTCAGGAGCAGACGCTGGTCCTATTTGCAGACCTCCCCTACACCAATTTTTCCCTTTCCCTCGCAAAACCAGAGTTTTAATCTTCATCTCTTTTCAGACAGTGTCTGTTGTTTCTTTCTTTCTCCTAGACCTCAATATTTTGTTCTAAAGTTAAATTCAGGTTAGCAAAATCTCCATGGAGCACTGCAGCTGATCTGAAAGTCCAGCCTTTAGTTCAGGGACTGAAGGTCCTGGCTTCCTCAGCCTTGGGTTTGGATGCAAGCAGAACAATTAAATTCAGTTATTGAGCAGGCACCGTGGGCACATGAAAGGCATCTTCAGCCTTAGGCCCCACGGGATGAGAAGGTATACATATGTTGCACATTCACTGCCTGCATGTTTTGGCCAGTTCTTTTTATCTTATTCAGTTATCATAGGCTGAAGTTACGCTAGCATCAACACTGCTATGGTAAGAAAGAAAGAAAAGAAAAAAGAATTGTCACTGTCTGATTGCATTCTCATTCACGTATATTTGGCAAATAGTTGTCTAGTACAGGGAATAATTAGTGAATTTAAATCACTACTACAGTTATCACTACTTCATTAATACTACTTATTAACTTCAAGCCATTCTGAGAGTCTGGCACAGGAAAACAAGCAAAACACAGCAGTTCTGCTAAGATAAGTTTTTATTTCAAAGCTATCAAAGACTTCAGAGAAGATATATCCCCACTGCTAACGTAAGAAACAGGATCATCACGTGATCCAGCTAATCTGATCAATTTGACTAGAGAGTCTCTCCTAACAGCAAGTCTCCATCTAGCTGAAGAGAGAATCCCACAAGAGCCGAAGAGGCTGAGTAATTTTGAGTAGTTCTGCCACCAACTACAGAAGTGCTAGAAGTACAGGCTATTTTCTGGTGGCTCTGGGTCTTATGTGTCCAACATATCAGCTTAATTTGAAATGAGATACGTGTGAACCATTTCATGTAAGCATTCAGCAGGAAAAAAGTGCGTAACTCAGTTCAAATTGTTAACAGAGACAAGAATAGACATCAGACTATTAAAAAACATACATTTGGAAAATTATGTCATGAAAACAAAATTTCAAAGAATCAATCTGTAGCAGATACTCTGCTCAGTCCCTTCAGAACTTTCTGAATCTTTCTACTGGGTTGACTGTATGAAATATAATGTACATCCTAAGACATGAAGCATGTAAAAACTCTCATCATTCTGACAGTGACCGCTCATCAAGTGCACATTCACATCTAACGTATGGTCTACTGGACCTCCATCCAAATGAGACAGCTAATAAATCTGAGCACAAATTAGGGTGTTCCACAGTCTCAGCTACAAAAAAATACATTCATTAAGAAGTATATGAATGCATAGTAAATAGAAGTACTGCTGTATGAATACAGTAGCAAATTTTAATTCTTTGTAGATGTGGCCAGGTCCTAGGTAAACTCTTTCAGATTATATGATTCATTCACTGCACACAGTATTGTCTACAAGAATTATGAGTTTTCAAGTTCGAACTCTGGAGATTTTACCAGAAATCCAGGTCAGGTTCAGCTGACAGCTCCTCTGTTAGCTAGTCAAACCATGCTGTGCAATGAGGGTATCCTGCAGAAAACCAACTTGAGAAGGATCTCAGGGGGTAAGCTCAGGAATTCCCTGCTACTTCCTAGCAGCTACAGCTGTGCTGCACCAGCAGTGCCTACACTGCTCCCAGGGGTGTCTGCTCAGCTGGGTCCCTCTAGTCCCCAAGGACACACATTCTCCTACCTCATTAGGCAGCCTACTCAGGAAGCCCTATGTGAAAAAAAGCATTTGTAACATCTAAATGCAGGAATGTTCACACATTTCAGGTGAGATTGCTTCAAATTCACTGGAGTGAACACTCAAGCTGAGTAAGTTTCAGCTTATCATCAGAAAACTGATGGCTAGTCCAAGATGAAAGATAGTTTATTTACAGTGCCATAATCAGGTGTATGCTAAAGAGCTATTTAAATAAGGCTTGTCACAGGATAATGCTTTTCCAGCAGGTTGCAGAGCAGTGTAAATAGGCAGTTCTTGGCATGAATTCCCTCTTCTGTATGTTCTGACAGAATCCTGATAAATTTGGCCAAATACTGGTCCAGACTTATACCGGTAATCTAGGATGAGGATCTGTACCCAAATGCTATTTGTTCTGGTGTTCTTTTTACAACCTCTGCACTTTGGAGAAATCCATAGCTTAACTTTCACTGTGGACATTTCCAGAGGAATGGCTTGGCTTAAGCGCAAATTATGGGAAAGATGTATCCAGAAAGTGTGATATCTCATCCTGAGATGGGTGTTTGGAATGTCTGCAATGAGTGGCCTGATGGAGAGAGTGCTCTCTTCTTCTGTGTGTCTACTGAAGGAGCACTGAGCCCTCACTGGGTCTGGGCTGTGTGTCACAAAATCACGGAATGTCCGGGTTGGAAGGGACCTGAAGGATCATGAATTTTCAACCCCCCTGCCACAGGCAGGGCCACCAACCTCCACATTTAATACTAGACCAGGCTGCCCAGGGCCCCATCCAAGCTGGCCTTGAACAAGGACCTTGCTAATTCTAAAGGAGAGAGGAACAGCCCTCCTCCATTCTCCTACTCCTGAGCCTAAACTGAAGCTAGTTTGAGGTTTCAGAGATGGACATTTTCTGTTTTTACCAGGAGATTCTACCTCTGGGAATTAGCTTGAGAAAAAAAAATAAAAAAATAAAAAAATCCCATTTCCACTGAATTGTTCCCATTAGTTTCCAGAAAGCCAATAACGTAAAGACCTGTGCAGAATGCTCTCAGTGTGCACCTAGAAATCAATGAGATATTGATTTACTTTTCCTAACAACATTCACTCTATTCTTTTTGGCTCAATGGATGCTATATTTGGGTCACTTCAAGAAGACCCATTAGGTGAACCTCCCAGACCCCACATCCCAGCCAAGAAGCAGGCACCTGAGCACTGCAGTGACCTTTAAGCCTGAGCACAGGGCAAGAGAAAAGCAGGAGCACTGCTGTGTGCCTGTGGATTCAATCCAGCAATGTGGTTTCCAGCATGACTTTGAAGGGGTTGAGTTGAAAGAAGCTGCTGGTTATGCTTATGCTCCTGGGGTACATATGTGCCTTCTCTAGGGTGCTTGTCTAGTAAAAGGGACTGGTAGAGGTTTGTATTCTGGAAGTAAATAGAGGTTAATTTGTATTTTAAAAAGATTGTACTTGCGGGGAGAGTAGAAATGTATGGCTCTGATGAAGCACTTTGAGACTGCACTGTGTCTTACGAAAAATTATACTACCAAAGACAGGCCTAGAAAAAAGTCTGATATAAATAGTCAGCAAATAAAGTGACTTTGCTGGTGCCAGTTAGCAAAGCTGGTGTTACATTCATTTCTCGGGCACTGTCTGAATGTGAGAGCAGCAGATTTGGTGTGGTGAGACACTGATGCTGTGCGGCTCTGCGCCGTGCGGTGGTGATGTTGGTTGGATGCTATGCTGTGGGTAGGCCACGTAGAGAGAGCAGCGACCTGCTGCACTGTGTAGGAACAGTGTGTCTTCGGTGTGAATATACAGGAAGGCTCCAGCGCAAGGATTTATCTGATTTCTGTCTTTATCTGTCTATCCCTTATGCCTATCACTTAAATACACCCACGTCCAGAGCGAAATGCATCAACAGCTTGAAAGCTCACAGCATCCTACATAACAGCTTCTGTCAGAAAGTAAGGAATACCATATTAAGTTAAAACTTCTGTGCAAATAACACTGATGTTGCATACAGAAAAATGTTTACCCTCCATTTTGGGAGCAGTGTCATGAGATCTGCATTGATGACAACCACCAGATTTCACTTAGAACGATTGAGTCTAAGTACCTTCAGCATCCGTATCCCTTTCTTCTTACGCGGTATTTTCGTTTTAAATAGGACACAAGTGTCAGCAGTATTTTATTAAGTGCTTTTATTTTTGCATTACATTGAGTGACTTTAGGAATATAGAAAGAAAATTGTGAAGCAGTTAAACTCCAAAGGGGAAAGTTTCTCAAAGTACCACCTCATTGATGTTTGTTATATTCTACTTGCATTGAGTGGACACAATTTTCTGAAATTAAGTAAGAACTTTTAGGAGAAGCCTATAGGTAAAAGGCTGAGCAGCATGCTGCAGTCATGGCCACTAACAGAGCACCTGGTGGTCTTCAGGAGCTCGGTATTCTGCTTTGGCTGGTGCAGTCCAGCTGCCAAACCCCATACCAACCTCACAGAACAGCCCTGTGAGTAAGACTTTGGACTCTGTTCTTTTTATACTACCTAAATGTCAACCATCCAACTGTCAGCTCTCATTTTCCTGTTACAAGTCTTGGACAATTTCATATTCACTACTATTTCTTTTGTGTCTGCCAGGACTAGAAAGTGAGACTTCAACTCCCAAAGCCGCACAATTCCATTAAAAATAAGTACGTAAATCAATAAAACATTTGTCTCTTGTGGTTATAAAGAAGAGAAGGAAAACGTGGCATTTTCAAGCTCAAGAAAATCCAGGAAGTGAGAAAATCCAGGGTTTTACTGTATTTCGAAATGTCATGATTTTGACGTTCTGATTCATGCGTTTTGAATGTCTTGGGATGGAAGTTCTATAACCCAAAGACAGACTTTTAGCTTGCAGGGTGTACATCTGAAAGGAAACTAATTTAATCAGCTAAAGAGAACACTTAATAAGCTTCTTAAAAAGAAGTGGAAAGAGTGTCTCAGTTCATATTTTACTGTCAGACTAGCACAATTCTGGCGTAAACAATGAGGAGTACATCCTGAATTCAGTTTTAGTTTCCTAAAGCATTGTGTTCATGTCTCGTAGTTTCCTACCAATAATTAAAATGCCAAATATTGTACTAATTTCTTAATCTCACTGCCTTATTGTTTTTAAGGCTAAAACAGCACTGTCACAGATGTCAGTAAGCTCAGCAAAAAACAAAGCAGTTTCACAACTGAACTCTGTGTTTTTAAATACTTTTTCTTTCTCTTTTTCCCTTTCTTTCTCTTTTTCTGTTTCTCTTTCTTTTCCCTTTCTTTTTCTTTTGTTTTTCCCTTCTATTTTTTTATCTTTTTTCTTTTTCTTTCTTTTTTCTTTCTTTTTTTCCTTTTTGCCTTTTTCCTTTCTCTTTTCCCCTTTCTTTTCCTTTTTTTTTAAATTTTCTTTTATTTTTTTCTCTTTCTGCAATCTTTTTAGAAAGTTTTTTATTTACTTCTAATAACAAAAGCTCCTACCTCTTTATTCCAAACAGAGACATTCTTTTTCTGCATTTGAAAATGTTGCAATAAAATGATGTTTAGTGGGAATTTCAGATTCAGTGTGTTGGAGAAGTTAGATTTCTAGTAAGGAGAAAGACAATAAAGTTTTATTTTGTTCTTCTCATTTCAGAACTCCCGACCTTAAGAACACACAGAACTTGCACTTTATTTGCATCCTCCGTGTTGGAAAACAGAGTACTGTAACTTAATAATCAAGATAATGAGAACCAGCCTGTCTCC
This sequence comes from Meleagris gallopavo, assembly GCF_905368555.1. NCBI lineage: Eukaryota > Metazoa > Chordata > Aves > Galliformes > Phasianidae > Meleagris > Meleagris gallopavo. Next base: position 63,600,488 of record NC_139406.1, on the reverse strand, counting down.
CAGTAGTGCTGCCGAGATTCTTATTAATGTGTGTACACCATGTGGCACTGCTGCATCCTGAGCTGTCACTGTGCGAGACTGCAGCAGTTCCCCCAAAATCTCATGCTGGTAGGCTAGAAAAATTCAATGCATTGACATGCTTAAACTTCTTTTTCCCCACATGCATATTTTGCCCTCAGCATCATTGAATTTCATCTGCCTTTTGTATTAATTACTGTAGGATCTTGCTGCAGCTCTTAATAATCAATTTTTAAAGACTGTTCTGTGTAATTTCGTATCATTAGCAAATATTATCACTGCTATACTGTCCATTTCCTCATAAATGTAAGAACATATATGAGGTCCTGGTGACGTCCCACCAGTGAGCTCCCTTGAATATATATTGTATACAGAATCACCGTGTCTCAAATTTAAAACGAGTTTTTGAGCAACGAGAGGATCAAAAGTTAATTGGTAGCAAAATGATAGAGTTGTCGTGCTTTCTTTTCTTTGCCCATCTACTACCTAAATCCCTTATGACTGGTGAAGTTTTGCAGCTTTCAAGAATAAAATAGCAGGAAGCAGGCATGAGGTTTTCTGTCTGTTTGAAGGGCTTTGCTCTTCAGAAATAAATAAAAGGAAAGGAAAAAAAAAAAATCCCATAAAAATAAAACCACTCTGTCTCATTTGCATTTTAAAACTTCCAAATGCTACTGTTTAGATATAATCACCAGAATACAGAGCACATGGAGGGACAAGAGAGAGCTCTTCTTGTCTTTGCGATGAGATTTGAAGAGAAAGGTGTTGGAATTTCCCACACCTTGGGGTTCGTAGCACTAAGAAGGCTGAAAACTCACCAAATAGAAATGAATTTTTTTAACTTTCTGTCCACCAACACCTTGAGGCTCAAAGATAACCAGACAAATAATATTATCTTCAGTAGAGTTCCATATATGAAGTTGCACACAATACTAAGAAATTTCAAACAGATCCAAAAATCAGGTGAAAAAAAACGTAATAGAGCCCTTGGAGACCCCTTGGGCAGCATAAATCAGGAGACAAGCAGAATAAAGGGATCTCCAGTCACCCTTGGAAACAGCTACTGTAGCACTGAGTAGATAATAGATAAGCTTAAGTAGATAAGAAGGAACAAAGATAAACCCATAGCTTGCAAGTAAGGTTCTCCTTTTGCTTGGTTACTCTCAAGTTACTCTCAGGTTACTCTTTGAGCTGTCAGAGCAGCACTAAGGACAAAGGCACGTACAGGAGGGCAGAGCATGACAGTGACTTGCAGAAGGTCAGAGGGTCAGAGCAGAGCTATAAGCAGAGCCAGGCTTCCCACTTCCCTCTCAGCACCTTCCCACACTTTTGTTTCCTGGATTTTTCTGGGAGTCTTGTATTTAAAGGCAGCATATAGAAACCATATAGGCAGCATCCCTCTTGTAACAGTGGGGATGCTGACCTGGAGCTGCTACCTTCTCACTCTGCTTATCTGCTCTGTTCACTAGCAACCTGCCTGCAAACACAGAGGAAAATAACATAAAGCAGAACAGTAACGACAAGGAGGAAAGGGGGATGGAGGGTAGGAATGGAATTTGTTTTCTGTCTGGCGTAAGACAGCTATTTTTTTCAAACTGTTGTTTACAACCAAGGAAAAACATGAAGTGAAATGTAAGATATGAAGCGTTTCTAAAGCTGCATTATGAGAAAGTACAATTAATCCATGCTGCGTTGGTTGGAACTGGAGTCTCATCCTTCTCTTCAGCTATGAAAGCAAGACAGCCCAACCCTTAATTACTACATGCTGCTTCTGCTGCAAGAAATACCTTGTGGGTTTTTTTAATAATTGATAGTTTTGTCATTCATGTAACTTAAGACTTCATCCAGTCGATGAACCAATTGCTCAATTAAGCTGTCTCTTGACTTCCCAAGCTTGTCAGTTCAGCAGAAACATGCTTGGCTTCCTCCCCATTCACGGTGGGGGTTTACACTTGTTTTTGTTTCAGAACAGTACTTCTCTAATTCCTGAAGATACACATTGTTGGAAGAATGCTATACACTTCACAGTACACTTAGTCCAGTGGAATTTGATTCCATCGGAGAAATGGAAATCACTGATGATTTGAGTGTAATAAATCAGCATGCTAGCAGCTTATTTCTGTGGGTAGGGGATAAAAAAGCCAGAGCTTTCTACTTAGACTTACAATTTAGGAAAAAATGTCTTCCTGAATGATAATGTTATAAATTCTAGAAAAACAAATTGAATTTAACCCAAAGATTGCACAGAGTATTAGGAATAGTCAAACTGACCTCTCAATCACTCTTGAACAGTGATTAATCTTCTCATCTTGGTAAACATTTAGCTGTAATTACATGATGCAGATCATGTACCACTGGTGACAACAGCATCATACAAACCTGCTCATGCAGCGCATGCCGAGCACATGGCAGAGGAGAGAGGAAGGAAAGATGAAAATTGGAGGAGGTATTAAACGACTTAACAGGGGTACAACAGCAGGCAGCACCTTCTATAACATAAACAAACACATTGCCCAGTTTCTCTTCCCTTGCTCCAGGCATGGACCATGCTCCCTGCAATTTGGATCAAAACTAGAAGAAAGAATTCACCTCAATTCAGAGTTTGTACATCACAGTGACTCCATTCTAAGTTTTTCCCAAATATCAAGAGATGCTCGTATGGCACAAAAACAATCTAAAAGTGGTACAGGAAAAAATAAGAATCATACACAACAGTGAAAGAATGGTAGCAGTTCAGAAACCAACAGATGTCTGAGGCTCATTATTCTAGAATTTGTTATTCTGTCACAGTGACATTTTCAGTATGGTAACAATAACTCTCTAACTCAGTCAGTTTGAATTACTTTTATTTTTAGCATCAGTAAGATATGCAGTCTTACCAAAACACATTTGATAAATATCTGGCAATTAATTCCTTTCCAAAACACCAAAATCTAAAAAATAATCAGTAAAAGCAGTAGTGTAGGCAATTTAAAAAATAATAAAAAATTAAAGAAGATATAGGAAACTAGTGATTCACCACAGACATGGGCTGATAACAGGAAGTTATTTTTTGATACTTTAGCAATAACCAGTAGGGCCAGATCAATTTCATCAAACTGAAAAATTCCTTCATGATTAGTAATGCTTAAGATAAGACTCATTCTTCTACTGTGAATTAGAAAGATAAGCTTAAACATTGCTGAATTGTAATTGGAATGGATTGCTCTTTGCAGAATCTTTATCTGCATAGTTGCATCCATCACGTCATCATTTCTGCTACTTCTTGCGTTTTCCTTCCATTGGATTAAAAAAGCAAATAAATATTTAAATAGGTAAAGCTTGGAATGTATGATTTCACCTGGAACATCCCCACAGTGCTCTGTCAGACTACCACCACCAGCCTCCTCTTCCAGCTCCCACCCTAAACTGTGAACAGCCTGCAGTGCTGAGCTTAAACTCAGGCAATGGCTCCTGTGGCATGACACATGCACAACTTCACTTTTTTCTTGCCTGGGAGCTCCACTGACACTTCTGGATAGGATTTCTGAAAAGCTCTGCAGCTCACTTCTCTTGTAGACATGAGGGCAAGCCCTGAGAGGCATCCAGCTGCTTGCTTCAAGCAGAGTGATGGAGACTTCTGAATAGCAAAGACAGATAGGAAAGAAGCAAAAAAAATGTAAATCCAACATTCACTGAACTTATCTTTGTTGTATCACTACAGATCTGTTTATAAAAGTATAGAGAACCTCCCTCTTCCTGATTTTCCCTCTTCCCTTCTGATTTTACCTACACTTGTGAGAAAATTCCTCCAAAAAAGGTATTTTTACATGGGCTGTTCAGAAAGTAATGGTTTCTATTTTATTATGTCAGCTCACAACATCAGAACAGATGGTAGTGGTATGACAATAGAAGCTGAACGTTCCCACCAATATCCAATATTTTGTTGCCATGTGACAGATGACAGCAGAGTTACAGTCTGACAGAATGGCATCAGACATGGAAGTGCGTATGAAGCAAAGGTGTGTCAGTGAACTCCTCCATGTGGAAAAAATGGCACTGACATTCATCAATGCTTGCTAAATACTTATGGAGACCAAACAGTAGATGTGAACACAGTGAGGTGGTGGGTGGTGTGTTTCAGTAGCGGCAGCTGCGACATGAGAGATAAGCTACATTCCAGATGGACATGCATAGCTGTCATGGTACAAAATGAAGAGTGTCTTGATCAACTCATCCACTTGAACTGGCAGATTAAGATTAGGTAACAGTGTATGGAGCTGAATATTGGCTTAAATGCCTTGGAAATGGTGGCAATGTTACAATATTGCAAAGTTTGTTCCAGGTAGGTCTGTCCCATAAATGCTCACAGAGGCACAGAAAGAACACCATATGTAAGTTTGTCAGGCTCCATTAAACAAATACGTGGCTGAAGGTGACAGTTTCTTAGATCACATCATTACTGGTAATCAGACATGGTGTCACCACTATGAGCTAGAGTCAAAATGTAAGTCCATGGAATGATAACATTCGAATTTTCCATCAAAGAAAAATTTCAAGATGAAGCTCTCAGCAGGTAAAGTGATGTGCATTGTCTTCTGGAGTAGGAAAGTAGTGATCCTTGTGGATTTCCTGCAACCTGGGCAAACCATCAACTCTAACCCTTGCATCATCACACTGACTAAACTGAAGACTTAAACTTCCAGTCAGTCCAAAGAAGGACAACTTTCTCTTGCAACGCAATAATATCAGGCCCTGTAGCAGTTTGAATACCATGGAACACACTACCAATCATGGCTGGACTGTCCTACCACACCCATTGTATAGTTCAAATTCAGCACTTGCTGACTTCCACCTGTTTGGGCTGATGAAAGACGGACTGCATGGGCAACATCTTCCTTGCAATGACACAATCATAACAGCTTTCTAACAGTGGGTCATCTCCACTGGTGCAGATTTTTATGAAAGTAGCATGTAGGCTCTTGTTCATTGCTGGTGAAAATGCATAGCTAATAGTGGTGACCATGTTGAAAAATAGTGTTTTGTAGCTGAGAATTTGCTCTATCAAACAGTGTTATTGTGCTCTTTGTATCTGTTGTAGTATCCATGGAAATTAATAGGAGGTATTACTTTCTGAATGACCTACACACATTTTGAAGAAATTGAGTACATGAAAAGATGCTGGTTTGACTTACTGGAGAGTTAATGTATTGTTTTCATACAATATTTTCCAAATAGTCACCATTTTGGCTGCAGATTTCATTATGTTGTCCTTTCACACGCATTAAGATAAATACATTTGAATGCCAAACACCAAAAGCCCGAATTTCGGAGCCATTTCAACCATTTCAACACGGCCTGACTTCCAGTATCAGGGAATCACGGGTGCTGCATACCTGAGGCACATCAACAGCTGCAGGCATGACGCAGTGGCAACACATTCTCTCACCATGGGAACATAGAGGATTGTACGCCTGGTTTCCTCTGTTTCCACTCCTCTGCATCTTTCCAAGGATGCTTCAAAATGGTGGCCAAGTGTAGATCACTGCCAACCACCCTGATGTCTTTTGGAGTTTCCTCCTTCCCTGTCTCCATCCCACACAACCACCTTTCCTCTAAACTGTACTTGCAGGCTGGTAGGGATTGGGCCTCAGATTACCACTGTGTTTCCTCACAGGATTTTGGAGGCCCCTTGCCCTGGAGGAATCGTGCAGACTTCCTGCCTACTCATAACAGGAACAGCAACCTCCAGGCTGAGTTTTGTTGTCTTCATCTTCTCACCATCATCATTTGCTGTTAAGCAGGAAGCCTGGTTGGTTCTGTGGCATCATAAAACCCGGTGAGACGATGGTCCATGCTGAAGCCTGGCTAATCCTGCTTCCCACCACCCCGTGGGGATATCAGCCGCTCATGGTGGCATGGCCAAAAGTTCTCCCTAGGACAGTGTAATCACATTTGTCATCTGAAAACTGGAGAAAGAGGAGTGTGGAGGGGTTAAAGCAGAGAAAAACTTATTTCTTCTTTCCTAGCCAGGAATCTCAGGACAGCGTTCAAAACAAACTGGCAAAAAGGGCCTGAAAAATGTGGGGAGCATCTAATGGAAAGATCATTCAGAAGAATGTAATATATTTGAATAATATTCAACATAATATTGAGAAGGAAATATATTCGGTAATGGTGCATTATAAGCTCTTTTCTGAGAAACAATATATTCTATATATTTTCTCCAAAAGGTTTCTAGAAGAAATACTGGGGCAAATTATAGAAAAAGTTAGGACTAAAATGGAAATGGTGGTTAATATGAAATGGTCTCAGAAAAACAATACATTAGCCTGTTAGCCTCTTCTACTGAGTAGTGCCACTGAAGACCCTGTACATACAATCACAGAATCACAGAATGGTTTGGATTGGGAGGGACCTTTAAGATCATCTAGTTCCAGCCCCCTGCTATAGGCAGGGACACTCCCTCTAAACCCTTTACATCCTAATACAAAAGCTCTTCTGTCTGCATATTTATTTATTAACCAGCTGCCTTCCATTCTAACAGAAAAGAGAAAATAGTTGATTATCTTCAGCCCCGATCCCTCCATCTGAAATACACATGGACACCATTATGGAATTTTTCCATGCTCATTAATGCCAATGTGTGTTTTCTCTCACAGAGAAAGAATATTAGCAGATTTCCATGACCCAGTGCTGCTTTCTTTCCACAGACCTGCTGGAAGCAGCGGGGCTCACACGGCCGCGGGCTCTGACATCCCCATGCAAGGGCTATCAGTTTGCATTAGTCACAAAACCTCCTCCCATCGCGCAGGGCCCTTTGCATAGAACAGTTGCTGGGCAAAGGCTGCCTCGTTCTTATCTCTTTTGGTTGCCAACAAAAGAAATTATCAATGAGTGACAGGCAGGACCGCATTCTGGAGGGTGTTTGTAACAGAGACTTTGTCTTCTGGAAGCTGGGCAGTGAAGCTTCTTCCTGCAAATCCCAGGCACAGGGAGGGTCATTTTCTATATCTGAAAGGCAAGCATAGAGGCTTAATTATGAGTAGTGGGGATCTTTCACTAATTTCATGATCTTGAAAGCTATTTCTCAGGAGACGGGGGCACAGCTAAAAATATCTTGCCCAGACCTTTAAAACTGACATTAAAAAAAAAGTGATTTTTCTTTACTCAGGAAAAAAAAATAAAAAAATAAAAATAATAAAAAAATAAATAAAAATAATAAAAAGGAGGGAGAGTGGAGGGGACAAAAGCAAGGAAATTTTGCAGCTTTTTTTGAGGTATCAAGGTCATCAAGAGAGCTTACCAGAGCACAGGACTTTAAAAGCCTGTTCCAGAGCTCATTTCCTTATCTTTCCTCATCTGGGCCTCAAATTCTGCTTTTTAATTTCAACGCCTTTTAATTCCAAAAGCACTGCCTATTCACTAGGGTGTATGTGGTCATATTGAGAGTTTTGGTCATATTTTAGCAGGTGTTGGGTAACAAGTATTGCTGTACATTCTAATCTAGACCAGATACAAACCATTATTCTTAATCTCATTTAAATATAGGATAGGGAAAATCTTGCCATATTATACATCGATGTTTGTTATAGCACTAGCCCTGCACATATAAACATGTTACTAACAGGGTTGCAAAATAAGTACAGAGGAACAACAAAGACAAAACATAAAGTTTATTTCTGAGGCTAATTTGTCTCCTTTGACAAAGTAATGAGATCAAGGAAAATGATCTCTTGCAAACCAACAAAGGTGTTCTGTGAGAGGGATCACCTTGTCAGCTCTGAATTTTATCTCTTTGTGTGTGTTTCAAAGGAAATACCTTAAAACAGAGTACTCTGAAGATAATTTAAAGCACTTCTTACATTTTGATTGGTTTACATCCTGCTGTTGATGTAGAAGAAGATCAGTCAACAATGTCAACAATAGCCAAAAAAAGCATACGCAGGAGCTACAGAGAGCTCATAAACAGCACTGGGTAGGAAGGACAGAAAAAGAAGTGGGGGAACACCGAGTTTGTAGTCGTTACTCTAGCATTTACTTACCAGGTAATTACATTTACATAGTTAGTAAAGGCACTAAGTAAATCTCAGAGAAAAGGAAGGAGGAAGCACATTACAAGAAGTTCACAGATCCATTTCAAGGCACTTGCAACCCCAAGTAAGAAAGACTGACCTACAGACCACATAGGAGAGCTTTGGCTGCTCCAGAATGCAGCTGGCAGCTGTGCTGAAGGTCCACCCTTGCAGTCCATCTGAATGAGGTCTGCAGCAGAAGTGTTCAAGATGTTTTGATCTGTGGGCTGCTAATGTGTGCTCAGTCTCACAATTTTAAACCTGTTTGTGCCAGATTTGCATCTCAGAGCTGCTTTTGGCTGGCCTTAATGGCCCTGGCCCATTGGCCAGCTGTACACCATGGTGGGTACTGAGTCTACAGGCACAGCAAAGGGCAGCTGAGATAGTTATTAGATAAAACACACTAATTCACACATAGTGATGCTGAATCAGTCATCCTGCAAATCCTTAGACATGGTGCCTGCATTAATTTTAGCAGAAGGTAATTCCTATAACACTAACATTTCTAGACAACTGTGATTTTAGATAGTAACCATTTCTTTTCCCAAAAGTCCCTGTTCAAATAAAGGGGATGACAGACAAGCACATGCCCAGTGGCTATTTCCCTCTAGCCTACAGCTCCTCAGTTAATGAGCCATTTCAGTCCTTCTGATGTGTGGCACAGAGGAATCATGTGGGCTGGGATTAGTATGATCTGTTTTGCCATATTTGCTATTTCCACCAAGTTATGTCGTACTTGTAATGCAGAATCACAGGATCACAGAATAACAGAATTGTGAGGATTGGAAGGGACCTCCAGAGATCAAGTCATTACCGTTATTTACATTTAATCTTGATAAATTAAATGGATCAGGGCATTACCATGACAACCTCACAGAAAAAAAGAGGGATGTTTCTGTTCAAGAGAATGGTTGAAACAGCTGCCGTCACAAGAAAACGTCATTCAAAACCTCAATTTTTCATTCACTAAATAGGGGGAGTAGAAATCACAGAATTACAGAATCGCAGAATTGTAGGGGCTAGAAAGGATCTCCATAGATCATCTAGTCCAATCCCCCTGCTAAGCAGGCCTCCTACAGCAGGCTGCTCAAGTAGGCAGCCAGTCAGATCTTGAATATCTCCAGAGAAGGAGAATCCACAGCGTCCCTGGGCAGCTTTTTCCAGTGCTACGTCACCCTTACTGTGAAGAAGTTCTTGTGCATATTGGTGCAGAACTTCCTGTTATCTGGTTTACGTCCATTTCCCCTTGTTTTGCCCCCACAGATCGCTGAGAAGATGTTGGCCATGGTCCTTTGACTCTCACACCTAAGGAATTTATAAACATTAATAAGATCACCTCTCAGTCTTCTTTTCTCAAGGCTGAATAGGCCCAGGTCACACAGCCTTTCCTCATAGGAGAGATGCTCTAGGCTCTTTACCATCTTTGTGGCCCTCTGCTAGACTCTCTCCAGGAGATCCCTATCTTTTGTACTGGGGAGCCCATAACTGGACACAATAATCCAGATGAGGCCTGACTAGGGCAGAGTAGAGGAGAAGGATCACGTCCCTTGACCTGCTGGCCATGCTCCTTTTACTACACCTTAGGATCCCATTGGCCTTCTTGGTCACCAGGGCTCACTGCTGGCTCATGGCCAACCTGTCGTCCACCAGGAGACCTATGAATAAAAATAAAATGCAGGAAAAACTACTGATAGGCTCAGACTACTGTGTGTGAAGCAATCCATCATTGACTCAATGCTTGCAAGTCCTTCTCCATTTGCCTGAAGCTTCTGGACAGGGTGGGAATTGTTTATTTGTCTGGTGTGCAGCTGAATCCAGGCCCAGAGCTGCAGCTCCTAAGCATTAACAGAAACAATACATTTGCCCTCACAGTATGTCAAGAAACATAGTCCTATTTGCTTTGTTTAAAAATAGTTGTAGGCGAAGCAGCAGAGGAAGAACCAGAAAATTTTGAAAGGCAAATCCAGCACCTTGTTAGTTTACTTGGGACACTCTGCTGTGCTCAGCGTGGCTTCTCAACCTCTTCATGGCCCCTGGACCTCCACATGCTTTGGGGAATTGTCGTATCAGAGTTCTGCCTGCGTGAAAAACTGTCAGCTTGCAATCCGAAAGCTCATCTTACTGATACTTTATCCCCCTGTAAAGCTAACGGGGATGAATATACAGCACGCCTTATGAATGCTGCCTTTCACCATCTCCTCCAGTTTCAGTCACTCTCAGCCAGCTCTGTTCCAAGAAAGCTGGACAAATAACCAAATACCGAAGTGTATGAACCTGAAAGTCTGACACTTCACTAAAGCGTGTTACTCAGGTCTTCCACATGAATCTTTCTCTACCCATGGCTCAGTAACAATGCTGCAAATGGTTTGCTGGTCTAGCAAGAATTAAAAAAATCACTTGCCTTCCCTACAAAGCCACTTCTTCAACTAACATCTAGGTTATTTAGATGGTTACCAGGTTCACTTTTAACTACAGGAAAAAAAAAAAGAACTAATTCAGATGAGAGGTGCCTAAATATCTTATTTATCAAAAGTGACAAAACTTCACTCAGCCAAACAGGACAAGTTGAGCTTATATAAACCTCAGAAAGTTCAACAAGGCCAAGTGCAAGGTTCTGCACCTGGACCAAAGCAAGTCTAAGGACAAATATAGGCTGCACAGAGATTGGACTGCAAGAAGACTTGTGGAGGACTTGAGGGCTCTTGTTGATGAAAAACTTAAAACGAGTCAGCAATGTGCACCTGCAGTACGGAAAGCGAATGGTATCCTGGGCTGCATCAAAAGAGGGGAGCCAGCAGGGCAAGGGAGGTGATTGTCCCCCTCTGCTCTGCCCTCATGAGAACTAATCTGAAGAACTGAGCTCAGACCTGAGGCACCCAGCACAGGAAAGACATGGAGATGTTGGAGCAGGTCCAGAGGAGACCATGAAGATGGTCAGAGGGCTGGAGCACCTCTCCTGTGAAGGAAGGCTGGGGAAGCCGGGCTTGTTCAGAGACTAGATTTAGATTAGATATAAGGAAGAAATTCTTCATTATGAGGATGTATTATGTTGTAACTCAGCAAGCATCTCAGCACCACACACCCTTTTGCTCACTTCTCCCACTCCGAAAAGGGATGGGGGAAGAGAATAAGAAAAAAAATGTAGAACTTCTAGGTTGGGATAAAAACTAGTTACGAAGATAGAAAAGGAAGAGAGAAATAACAATAAAAATAATACTACATTCATTTACAAAACAAGCAATATACAACACAATTGCTCACCACCCGCCAACCAATGCCCAGTCAGCCACTGAGCAGCACCTGCCTCTCTTGCCATCTCCCCTGCATTTTGTAGATTTTTTCACATGATGACATGTGTATGGAATATCTCTATGACCAGTTTATGTTAGCTGTCCTGATTCTGTCCCTTCCCAGCTCCTTGTGCTCTGCAGCCTCCTCACTGGCAGAACACTATGAGAAACTGAAAAATAGAAACATCCTTGGCTTGGTACAGCACTGCTCAGCAGCAACTAAGGTATTTGTGTGTTACCCACATTGTTTTTCTCCTAAAGCTAAAACATAACAGGTGCTATAAAGAAAATCAACTCTGTCCCGCATGAAATCAGGACAGGGAGGTGGGGCACTGGCACAGACTGCTCAGAGAAGCTGTGGATGCCCCATCCCTGGAAGTGTTCAAGGCCAGGTTGCATGGCCCTGGGCAACTTCATCTGGTGACAGGTGTCCCTGCTATGGAAGGTGGATTGAAACTAGGTGATCTGTAAGGTCCCTTCCAAGACAAATCATTCCGTGATCCTGAAGATAAACCAGCCTGAAGTTCACTGCAAAACTGACAGAAGAACCAGGATACGGTGGATTCTCCAATCTGACTCTTTCTCATCTTCCTAGAAAGAGATTCTTGCTATCTGCGACCAATCTAGTTATATGACAGGATTGTTTGATTCTCAATTCACAATTCATTGCAATTTGACTTGTTTTAACTGGGTAAGAACAGCAATGGTAACAATTAGATTTCATAAAGCATGCTTGTAAAACAATTTAAGATTGCAGAGACTGTTTCCCACTTTTTCTGCCCTCAGTTGAATAAATTTACCTTGAAGACCCAAGTAATATAGGTCTCTTATGCATTTAACGTATTAATCTTATGTGACTCTCTTCTGATCATGGGAGTCTTGGTGTCCATATGGAAAGTATGGACAGTAGATGCTGTGCTGAGGCAACGGATGGCCTGCTCAGCTGGAAATGGTAAAGCCAACATTTGTTAGAGGAAGTAAAAGTAATGCTACAGACAATTAAAGTACTAGATGAATAGCACCACAGAGATTAAAATCAAGCAGCAAAAGCTTGTTTGAGCACAGTGACCTCTCTAGATATGCTCCTGTTGTCAAGAATGGACAGCTTATTGCTGCCCTGCTGCAGTTCACACAGGAGAAGCCCAGTCCTTGAGATATCCTATCCCTGATTCAATAACCACTGGCAACAGGTTGTCCTGGTTTCTCCTTCACTGCTTTGCAAGAATCCACACCTAATACAATAGCACATATTGCTGTCTTCATTATTTTCTACCACCCTGTATGTAATTCTGTGCTTCTTTAATTACTTTCATCTGTTCCATGATATTAAGGGATGCACAGGGTGCCACAGATCCCTAGCCTCAGCACAGGCAGCAGGATTCAGCCTCTCAAGGCATCAAGCATCTTTCACACATTTGACAAAGTTATAGAGAAAACGGAACAACAAGTTTGCTTTCTAAGCAAGACTTTAGAAACTCTCATTTCTCTGTTATGCAATGAACTTTCTTTTTCCTTTTTCTTCTTCCATCAAAAAGGTGCCCCATCTACTTTGAGTCAGTTTTTGTTATTGCAGTGTTTGTCAACATCTACCTTATACAACTGAAAAGCAAGTTACATTCTATGGCTTTCCTATTTCACTTGTTGTTGAATCTAATCACTTGTCCTTCCACACATACTGGAGACACATTTCAAGTGAAAACCAGCAGTAAATACTTCGATTCTATGATGCAAAAATTCGTCAGTTATAATTTTTAAACTTTTGTTTATTTCCACCAAAGAAAAATATTTCTAGCCCTTTTATTAAGTGAAAAGGACATGATTTAGCATAGGGCTGGTAGAGTTAGGGTAGTATGATTACATTGCTGTTGGACTTGATGATCTTTAAGGTCTTTTCCAACCTGAGCAGTTCTATGATTCTCTGATTCTTTGAAAAGCACTGATAATTTAACCACTAGCTCTAATTCCGATGCTTATCATCCAAATAATTGTGAAAGAAATATTCTTTTTAAGTTAAAGGACATGGTGATAACATTTTTTCTTATTTCTGCAAACATATTACTTTTGTCACAGACCTAGATTTCGCTAAAAAGACATTGCTGGCAGAAATACTAACATTTCCTTCATCTTTTCTGTAGGATTTACCACAGTTCATCCATTGCAAGATGAATTTAACATAGAGAGTATTGTTTTAAGTTATCTGCAGGACAATTACTTTGTCCTGTAGATGTGCTTACATCCTCCAGTATCTTAGGTGATATTCTTCTTTACCATGGGATTTATTTGTCTGGCTATGCTTCTTAAAACCTAAAAAATTATCACCAGCCTTAACAGTTTGTCAGGTTTTTAATCCAGTTAATAAAGGATTAAAACCAAAAGATCAAAAACATCATGCTAAAGAAAAAAGAGAAAAACAAGTAGAAAAAAAAATTCAAAGACCAAAAATGTTGCTTTCTTTGTTGAATTTGAAGAAATAACTGACTGCATGATATTAAAAGTTCTGAGACTTTCCAATACGGTTTAAAAACGCACTGCACTAATGCTTATTTTTATAATGAGGATGCTAGAACAAAAGGAAATGGTAGTCCCTGTGCTACCTCTCCTTCCATAAATTCTAGGTAAGATTTAAATTTCACTTTCGACTCTCTCTTGGATTTACTGTCAAATGATCAAGCTGGATACACAGATGAGGTGTTCTGTCCACAAAACCATGTACAAGGAAAATTCCTATTAGCAGATGGTGGTGTGCAGGGCGGCCTGCTGTGCTGCTCTCAGTAAGACTTCCCTGCACCTGGTGAGGAAGGCAGGCCTGAAACCTGTGCAGGGTATGCATCCTACTACTTCTCCCTCTGCATCCAGGCACAGAGGATGTAAAACAACTTATTTTTGCCCAAAACCACTGATAGAGACCCACTGAGATTTGCTCACCTGCACTCCAAGGTTTTCCCCAAGTGAACCAAACACCCATGTGTTTTGTTCATTTCCATGAGGACAATTCTCCCTAGGTATGACCAAGTTCCCATGTGTCAGAAAGTGTTGCATGAAGCCTGGCTTTTTTGGACAGACATATGTAACCCTACATATTCTGGCATAAAAGAGACTCCTGAGGAAGTACTTAGATACAACGGTTAACTGCAACCAAAGGCATTTTTCCTTTTCTTGTTTGCTAAGCATTAGACTAGAAGGAGTCTTTTCAATCCCAGGATAACACAAATCCTGGATAATACAAATACATCATACAATCCCTTTCCTTAGATGAGGAATTTCCATGTTAACATTCATATTTTTATCCCTAGTCTGACTGTAAGACTGTTCTGTAACATACAGGAGTCAAGTAGTTTGGAGACTAAATTTTTGTTACATGGATGTATTGTTACTTATTTATTAAAAAATGCAAGGAAGACATCCTTAAACCTCTGAATAATTCCAAAAGGACCACAAACAAAACAAAAACATGACTTTGTACCAGCAGCTCATGCAAAGGTATCCACTAGATCCAGGCCCCAAATTAATAAGTAAACTTTATTATTTGTCTCTTACTACAGCAGCTGTTTAGAAGCAGGAAGACAGTATTCCATTAAGGAATTTTACCAAACTGCATCACTTATTGACAAAAGTATTTGTTGTTCATGAATTAGAGACGACAGAGGAATGCTAGAAATATATGTCCTTTGTAATTCTGCATCACTGGCTTGTGCAGAAGCTCAGTCACTTATATGACAAATTCTTAGGTTAGAGAAGTTTCCCCATACCTTATAACAACAAATGGGAAGTCACCAAAGGACTGAAACAGTATATACGGTTTACTTCATGTATGAGCTGCTGGGAATCCATAATGCTTCAGTACCAAGTACTGTTTGCTGTGGAATACAATGACATAGAGAAATGCTGGTCAACCTGATATACTTGCAATGTTTTTTCATTCAGCACTCAGCGTAAGTGAAAAAAGTGGTATTGTTCAATACTCAGAGAAGAAGAAAATCCACATAGTTTGGGAACTGAAGAAGCACTGATGTTCAAACTTCCTCAAAGGTCTTGAAGGCACAGGGCAAGAGAGTGTCTGGTTTGGGTGCCTGACAGGCACTGGAGACACTGAAAACCTTTGTGTAAATATCTGAATTGAGTTTACTGAAAACCTTCATGTAAATACCTGAATCGAATTTCGGCACCAAACTCTGACAAAGGAAAGTCAACAGAGTAGGAAAGAGAGAACAAAGATTATCTACCTACGTGGGGCCAGGTGGGGAGTAAATATCACAGCAATTAGTGGATCCTGGAGATGCAAGACAGGGAAGGAGAAAACACAATAGAACAGAGCACTGCTTCTGACCTATGGGCTGAGGTAGCAGGTGTGATTTTCTTAATAAAGCATGGGTGGAAGGATGGAGGTTTAAGTGAGAGGAGGTATAATTACGAACTTCGCTATGACTGTGATTCAGGTGTTTATGAATAATTCTTCACACTTTCAAAAGATCCCCAGGGAAGGAAGATTTTCTGGTGCAAAAACCCACTGTGCCTGTCTGATATCACAGATAGAAAACCACAGTTGTGCTAACCAGTGAGTTGATCTCACTAGATGGATTATGAAGGTCCACCAGAGAGAAATACAGAGCCAGAATTGTCAGCTGGCAGATGCACTTAAAGAGGGCCAGGAGGGTTCTGCCTATAACAGCAAGAGTATCTCTTACTTTCAATGAAGTGAATCAGCATCTGTAGTCCAGATGGTGAAATGTGAAGGACTGCAGTGCCTGAGAACAAATGGAAAACTGAAAAAGATGTTTCTCAGGCTGAAATCACATTCTTTAGGCTTGCTTTCAATAAAAGAGACATCCAAGTCTCTGCCTAATAAGAACAAAGTCTTTCCCACTTCCTGGGAAGGTGCATTTATTATTGATTCTCAACAGAACAAAGTAAAACAACAGAGCCATAAAATACTACTCACGGAAATGTATCTTCTGCATGACAGCTTACTGCCTTTTTATATCCTTTCTAACTTAAAAATTCATTCACAGAAAAAAAAACAAAAAATTGACTGGATCAAAGCAAAGACATTGAGTTCTTCCCCTCCCAGTATATGCTCTTGATGATGTAATGGATCATCTGCAGGTGTTATTACTGCTAACAGCAAAACAGATGAGCAGATATTATGCACAGGAGACAAGTTGCATCAGCAGTACTCCCACTCAGCAAGAACGTATCTTTTTTGCTCTATTACTGGGAGATATAGATGGTTTCTGGCAGGAAACAATTGGTAGAAAAAGAATGGAAGGAAAAAAATGATTAAAGGCTTTTTGTTTCTCCTGCCCAATTCTTTAACCCTGTTTGCAGTCAAAAACTTTTTTTTTTTTTTTTTTTCAAAATTTCATACTATAAATTACATCAAAATTTGTTTGCTTTGTGCTTGGTCAACATGGCACTGCCTTAACCTGTAGCAGACAAACACTCACAAAATGCCATGGTAAAGCAGAGCCTCAGCCACTAGCCATTTAATTCACTGGTGTTGGAAAGAAACATTACACTCAGGCTATCACAGAGCACATTTTAATGTAGAGCTTTACAATCACTTGGAGGTCTTAGGAAAAAAATAAAATAATAACATAAAGCAGCTGGCCTATTTCTGCGTCAGCACATTGCTCGCTCCACCTTTCACCTGAACATCCTGTGCCCCTTCTAGAAGTTCCTTAATTAACCCTTACTTTATCTTACAGCTATCAAATGTAAATTAATAGTCGCCTGGGGTCATCTTTCCAAGGTTATGCTGCATGGCATTCACCTGCTCTTGTCTGTCAAAATTAAATCTGGAGAGTGCTGAGTTGCTCCGTAATGTACGTCACTTGAAGATACAGTTTTTCACCTATACAGCAGCGCGTGATCTTAATTTGGGGTTAATGAAGCGAACACCAAATTCTCAGAGACTAAAAAAAACACTCTACAAAATGCTTTTTTTCCCTCTGGGACGAAAGAAAAGGGTGAAAATCCCTTTTGAGATTTCAGAGCCTCACTTAGCTCTCCTTTTTTACACACGGTGAGTTTATTTCAAAACAGCTTTCATTAATAAGCAACAGAATTCCCTTAGCTGACCTTAGACATATGCAGGCTCCCAGATGGTAAGCAGTACCGCTTCAGGCTAAAAAAGCAAGTGATGTGCAGTGTATGAAACGAGCAGAATCCTTCTCCTGCTCTCAGTCAGCACAGCTGTGAGTGACAGCACGCAGCAAGTGACCAACGCGCACCACTGCAGCGCTGCAAAGGAACTTTTATCCCCCTTGAGTCACAGCAAACACAGCCATTCAGGTGTAAAGCACTTTCAAATGCATTAGTAATAGTCCGTTGATTCTCTGAGAATAGATATGCCTCCTTTATGCTTGGGATAAGTCTGAGGGCTAAATTTGCTATTGGAAAATAGTAAAATTTGAGGCAGCTGCACACTCGCTTTTATTAGTGACTTCTCAAGTAAGAACTGAGAAACAGATTGAATGTTATTACTCAGTGGTAAATGGGAGTAAACTGTATTTATACAGTAACCCTTCAGCAATCATGAGTTAGCAACTGAGGAAAGCAATTATTTTAGAGCAAATAAGTTTAGTAAGTATAATATCTCCAAGTACAAATTTTCAGCCTTTGGACCCGGATAAAGATGTAATAATTGAAATGAATTGCTGTATCTTGCTATATCTACTCTATTTGGATTTAAATCCTTTTTTTTTTTTTTTTTTTAAACGGGGAAATATAAAAAAAGACAAGGAAGAAAGGAAACAAAACTAAATCCAGTGAATAAAACTTACAAAGATTTTAGAGATTTGCTGATTAGTTTTATAATTTTGCTTTTTACTTCCAGGTGAACTTTAATTAATGATGTTATTTTTGTATACAGTTACATACTAATATCTAACAAAATAATTAATCATCTTAATCTATTACATTATTTATGTACATAAATAGATCATGTAAATTTATAGTAAAAAAACATAAGTGCAACAGAAAAATAAAAACATTTCATTATTTATTCATGCTTCTTTCTTCATTAATTTGGAGGTAAAAATACTTCAATTTCGTATCAAAATGAAAATATAAGAACAATATATTAAGGGTTCCACTTGTAAGAAGTACCTCAGTTTGCAATTAATGCCAGCCAAACCTCAAAACACTCCAAAGTAGTGCCATTTGTGCACTGTAATAGCTTCCCTTTTCCTTCCAAAGCACAACCACATGGCATGCATATGCTCAGAATCACACTGATAAGTCCTAAATCTGGCTCCAGAAAAAAAGCAATCAGCAATGAAACAAGTTCTTGTTTCTGCTATTCCCTTATTCTCTTGCTTGAATGTGAAAGTTATGTCCACTGCTATGGAAAGTTTGTACTCTTGTTAGCCAGACATGCAGAATTCAGTGAATCCACTGAGCAAAATCACATCATTCTTTTCTACATTCCCATCATTTTCTCCATTTTCTCAAGTCTGTTTATTTGTCTGAGCTCAGCTACTGTTCTGTCATTTGTATCATGAACTAAACAAAATGTTTATGGAGACTAACTACTAGGCACAGACGTGCACACACTTGCTCTCAGGTACATATACAAAAGTAATGGAAAATTACAAGTTTCTGCATTGGGTTACACCAGAGCCACATGTAACAGGATCTGGAGAAGATAAATTCCTTAATCAGGGTACAGAAACAGTTATTTTAAGTAAGGCAGGATGTCTGGAAGGATCTGGCCTTGAACATGATGAAGAGATACTTGTTTTGTTTGTGAAGAGGAGATGAGTTGGCTGGATTAAAAAACCATATCTTGTTGGAACCCTGAGGCTAGCTAATAATTCATGTTTCAGTTTCCAACAAGATGCTATTGATAGACTAGGTGTGTTGTACATGCCTACTGATGCCCTTTTCTGAGCAGAATCAACTCCACAGTGCTCTGTATCCTGGGTCTTACATGGCTAGCAGAAATTCTCAGCTGGTTTAAGTGGGTGTAGCTCCATCAACTCTCTGGGCACGTGTCCAGTTACATCACTTGTTTATGTAATTTGAGTTGATTCATTTATTATCAAATTTATTTGAGCTTTAGGCAGATCAACCTCACTCTTGCCTCCACTACTGCCATGTAATCCTGGTAGACAGTAGTATTGGGAACAACAGCCATTTTAGATCTGTCAGAGACAACCTGTCTTGGTGGCACTCTGATGGCAAAAGCAGCTATGAACTGACAATGCAGCAACTGCAAGGAAACCATAAGGAAATCATGTTTGAAACTTTGTGACCATATTCCTGTGATTGTTAATCATTAAAGTTCTTTGTCCATCACTATCAAAAACTGCTATTGAGGAGGAAGAGGAAGGATTTTTGGCACTACTGCTCCAACTAGAAGATCTGAATCCCCATTTCTCTGATCACTAAAACTTCTTTCTGAAGTTTGTATGCATGCATCTGTTGCCAAGTCAGCATCATTCTTTAGTTTAAGCATTTCTTTCCCTTCCTGGCATTTGTACCCTTGAAGTTTTACTGGAAAACAATTAATTTTGCTAGACTAAGTAACAGGTTTTTAATACATTCCTAAATATTGTGTCACAGCAACATAATTTTCTGCAAGTATTATAATGTGAATTGGTCAATCTTAATTATGCAAGACCAGGACAATAAACAATCTGCAGGAAAGGTCTCACCAGTGCTTTGCAGAGGGTCCTACATAGAGGAAATTATTCCTGTGAAGCTAATCCCTATGGAAATGTCTGCTATGAATGAACTATTTGATATATTTCAGTATAAGTGCTCCTTTCCCATTCCTGCAGTAGATGTTTCTGACTTTTTTTTTCCTTTGTATTTTCAACAGATGAAATCCTGTCATGTTGCAAAAAAACTGCTGCTATTCTTCCCTAAACACATGAGCTTGCGCTTTAAAGCACTAAATTCAATCCTAATTCTGTTTCTCTATTTACTGGTCATCCTTTTCTTTCCCTGTAGGAATCATCTCTGTCATAAATCATGTTGTCAGCAAATTCCATTAGCAAACAAACACTCTCTGTGACAAGGCCATTAACGAACGCATTAAACAGGATTGGAGTCAGAACTACAAACAGTACACCTTTCTGATCTGAGAGACCTTTCCAACACAATCTGCAGTTGTCTTATTGCTGGTTCCTCAGTCCTTTTCTCCAAATGAAATAATAACTTCTCATGTAGTCCTATACCAAAGGCGTAAGTGAAGGCAGTAGAGTGCTACCGTCTCTAGAAAAGGTTATGAAAGGCAGATGTCTAGCTAAGTCTGTCACAGTCTCTCACACTGAACTTCATCCCTGTATTTAAATTCCCCCTTCAAAGCGTCTTTTAAATCATTGCGCGCTCTGAAGTCGGAGCATCACACACCAAGTGACCTAGGTGAGAGTGAGGGTGAGGTTCAGGAAAGAAACAGAACAGTCTTCTCACCTTGCAGCTCACTTCAAAGAGAACTCTAGTCTTTATTTCACTCCTCAGAGAAAGACCTTTGGCCGTTATCCAGCGACTGGCAGCAAATCAGACTGAACCATCCTCATGGCTGCAGCTATCACTTCTCCCTCACTGCACTGTAAAAGCCATGGCTGCCTGCTCTGGGAACGGTGCCCCTGGACTCCCTGTGCTTCCCTTCAGAAGGGCTGATATGATTCGGGTCATCCCACAAGCTTTTTCTCAAGAAAGTTTATGATGCAAGGAAATTCCATGTCTCCTCCGTGATGAAGTTTATTTACTGGCTCAGTAGAAAGAACTTCTATATTGGGTCCTCACTGCTCACCCAAAGTGAAGACAGAAATTGCATTGTTTTGTGTTAGATCAAAGTCATATGGGTAAATAACTCCATTATTTAGTAATTGTGATACTGCATCATTACTACTAATGTGTTCTTCAGTCCATAGCTGGGAAGTAGAAGCTTTTAATCATAACTCCCAGAAGTCTGCACCCCTGCTGTCCGATTACAGGGCACCCTGTATACTATAAGGCCATAGTAGCAGCTCTATAGTCATCTAAATCACTTTTCCTATAACTGCAGCTATTCTCAAAACTATAATAACTACTTCTCATATCCCTTTTCATGCTCTTCTTTCCCCCACATACAATCTATCTCTTATTCCCAAAATTAAAGCACCAAGCTTTACCAAAGAGCAGTTCAAGTATGCGTGCTGGTTGCCAGAGCCCATCACACTGCAAACAGCCTGAACAGCTGAATGCCTCCTTTGATATACCATAAAGTAAAATTCTGGAGTTGTTGATGTTGTCACCATCACTACTTCCAGCAATAGTTGGTTGTTAACCAGAGTAAGATTACGAACAAAATGACACACAAATTTGTGAAGCATTCCTTTTTTTTTTTTTTTTTTTTTTTAAGAGCTCTTAGAATGGGTTCAAAGGAGGGCCACTAAGATGATCAAAGAGCTGGAGCACCTCTCCTATGAAGAAAGTTTGAGGGAACTGGGCTTGTTTAGCTTGGAGAAGAGCAGGCTCCTCCATTGTGGCCTTCCAGTAATTGAAGGGAGCATATAAACAGGAGGGGGAACAGCTGTTTACAACGGTGGATAGTGATAGGAAAAGGGGCAATGGCTTTAAACTGCGACAGGAGAGGCTTAGGTTAGATATTAGGAGGAAGTTTTTCATAAAGAGGGTGATGACACACTGGAACAGGTTGCCCAAGGAGGTTGTGGATGCCCCATCCCTGGAGGCATTCAAGGCCAGGCTGGACGTGGCTCTGGGCAGCTTGGTCTGGTGGTTGGCAACCCTGCACATAGCAGAGGGGTTGAAACTGGATGATCATCATGGTCCTTTTTGACCCAGACCATTCTATGATTCTATCACTCTATAGTCACTAATAAAGCTCTCTTCAGTGTGCCTTTGGCGGCTAGCTAGCAAAGACTTAGTCCTCTTTAAGTTCAGGTTTTATGCATCTTTCTTTTAATGATCTCATAGGTGCCATATTTTTCTTTCTCACCTTATAATCCACTTGTCTTTGAAGTGATTCATGAGTGACATCACCTCATTGCTGTCTCTTCTCTGAATGGCTTTCAAAAATGCTGTCATAAACTGAGAATAAAAGAAATTTATTATTTTTATAGAAAAGACTCATGAGAACATGTTTCTCACCATGGCTTGTACAAGTAATTACTGCTGTTAGATACATCACTACCATTTCCAGTAGAATAAACCAGGAACAGAACCCAGCTGTGCAATAAGATGATTTTTGCACATAATGGAGACTACAACATGCTCAGAACTTCCTGTATTAAACATCTTCTTAGATCAACAGTAATGGAAACACTTTAAAAGCTAACGTGTTTTTCACCATTTGTGTCATTTGCTTGCTTTTTATGTGTCACTCAACTTGAACATTGACAGTTTTATTTGTATTTCAGCCAGTTCTTTCATCAGACAGGAAACCTACATTGCAGTTGTTGTATTGCAACTACTTAGAGGGAGCAATCTGAAACAAACAATTCAAATAGGATTTGAAAGAAAATCTTGCAAACCCCTTATCTTAGGGTTTGTACAATCTAAGTCTGTAAAATTTTGCCCAAAGCTGACACGATGCATCTTCCCATGGATATTTAAAAGATGTCTATTGCATGGATACCTTTCTGCCTGTGTAAGAATGGAAGAATGGAATAAAATTTAGTCTTTCCTTTTTTTTTCTGATTTCTCCCTACACACCAGTGAAGATTATAGAAGTAAAAATAGTGAAAGGTTGCTTGTCTGGAGAAGAGCTGGATTTGATTTTCCTCTTTAGCCTGGGAGATTTAATGCACAGAGTAGAGCAAACTGTTATTCCTCATATTTCTGCTCAGCTGCTGCTCCACAAACAACAGGTAGAAAATGAGCTCCGTTATTTTCCAAAGGTCAGTGTAATCAAAAGTTGGCTTCAGTGATAAACTTGATTTTCCTGCCACACAGAAACATGGAAATGAAATCTCTCTCTCTAGAATTTAGAAATTTAGCTATAACAGGTAATATTTTCTGTTTTTAAAAGAAAAAGAAAAAAAAAACTAAATGTGTCTTACTGCCCTAGTATTTGGAAAATAGATAATGTTGATGTAACAGCTATTTATCCCAGATATGAGACCAGAAAAGAAAGGAGAATGCTGAAACACAGAGAAGAAGGCTGACACAGCTCTGCTCCTTGTCCACTGCAGGAAAAGTGCTGGGAGGTTGTTCTGGGGACATTGGGAAGGGGGGAAATGATCTGATCTCAAAAAAAAAAAAAAAAAAACACTCTCAAATTATTTGTTTTAGTACAGCAGAAAAGCCAGATTAGAGTGTTTGCATCAGCTTAATATCTCACTTAGTATTTCCCTTGAATAAATGAGAAATGAAGACAAGGAAGCAATCAGTGCTCCTGCAGTCTTGGCTCAGGAAAAGTCTACAGCTGCAGGGGAGCTGGTTTAGGATATCACCACAAATAACGCTACACAAAGTCCAACTGCTGGGGAAAGATAGTCAGAGCAGTTGCCTCAGAGTGACCTCTTCATGTATCCCAGTCACAGAGATTATGGAAATGGTGATATGAGTCAGCGTTGTGTTCCCTGGGAATTATTCATGAAAATTTGGATTCAAAATCTGAGTCTCTCGCATTTTGGGGAAGTTTAACTTCATGACTTTGAACTACTCCATCTCTGTAGAATTACAGAAATCATTGCTAGGTAGTTTGGCCAGGGAAGTTAAATATTTGAATATTTGATCAAAATATATGCAGCTTAGTGTAAATCTTGCTCTGCCGCATAATCAGGCAAGCTGTTTGTAATGGAATATATTTTCAATTGATCTTGTCCTGACTTTCAGCTAAGTTTTAGAACAATTTCTTCCCAAAACCATGGATATCACAAGTTCTTGTGATTGTCAAATTCAGTCTCTATACTGTAGGGTAGTCAGCAAGATCAGTTTGAACTTCTTCCCTGACAATTCAGGGCCACCTATCTAAGGGAATAATTCTACCTTCCTATATAAATAAAGAATCTGAATATTACAACCACATTCAATATGAGGTAGCACAAAAGCAGTGCAAATCCAGAGGCAAAAAGCATCGGTAGGAAGAGTATTAAGGCCTACTGCAGGCCTGTTACAGCAGACTTTTATTTATAGCATAGTAGTAGTGCATATGCATTCCCTGAAATCCAAATCTGGATTGCATGAAACAGGCATGTGTCCAAAGGTGTTTGGACGGAAGCTGGGAGAAGAAATACAGACATGCTGCAGTAGGAGTTTAGCTACTGTTCAGCTGTCTTTCCTTTCACTCAGCATATTTCCTAGCTTCATATTTTTCTCTTAATTTCCTTTTTCTTGGCTTGTGCATGAAAAAGGAAGGGGTCTTGGGAGACAAGTGTTTCACTGGTGCTGAGGAAGGGGCAGAGAACACGGTGAACGTTGCTTCACAGCACTAGCTGGCATGGCAACATGGGCATGGAAGCCATTTTCCTTCAACAAGTAACTTGCCTCACATCTGTGCCACATCCCCTCCTTCCACCTTCGGAGATCCAACAGTGCTCTCACAGAATGCCTTTTAACTGATTGACCAGTTAACTCTCAAACATAGAAAATAATGAATGTAAAGGATCAATGGGCAAGTTATTGATCTTTTCAAGGCTATTTAAAGCTAATTATAGTACTGGATGCTAACTGAAGTGGCTGTTGGCTACCTACCACATAAAATAATATCAAAAGCATGTTTACAAAAGAAAAAAAAAGATAAATTCTAAAACCTGGAAACCTATAGTGCAATATATGTATTTCACCTTATCTCTTCCAAAGGCAATTTACAGCACCTTGATTATTTGGGGCAAGGCAGTGTTTTAAATAGAACACATTTGTTCAGTCCTCTAAAGTTGGGTGTGTTTCTAGCAAAATGATCATCACCAGCATTAGTGTGCACCTCCAGTAGGTGGGGTGTCACTGCATGTGTTAGACATGTCCCTACTCTGACAAGCAAAAAAGACGTGAAGTTATTTCAGAACCTTTCCTTTACTTTCCCTATATCATTTCTATTCCTTTCACGATTTTTTTTTTTCCAGAACTAATTCAGCAATCTAGGTTTCTTGCAGCAAAGAAAGTAACAGCACAAACTGTATGTCACCTAGATCTGAGTCTATCTGGACTATCATCACAATTTTTTATTAAACCAACTCATTTTTAGAGTTAATTGGTTCAAATAAGTCAAATCCAAAACTCCACTGGTCATCACTTTTATCAGCAAGTATCAGCTGCTGTTAAATTTGTTAGCCTCTTTCACAAAGACTCCTGACAGGGACAGGTTTCATTCTCATACTTTTGCAGGTAACATTTCCTCTCATTTCATATCCAAATGATGTAAAGTCCTCTCGAAATTTTCCACAAAAAGAAAAAAAAAACATTCATTTTTTTCAACACTGACCAGAGTGGCTGATAGCAGACACTTCACATGTGAGAGAGAGAAGTCCAACCCCAAATTTAAACAGAGTACTCCTAGGACATGAACCCAGGTTATTCCTGGTAGCTGACCCAGCCCTCCTTGTCTCTTACTGTATTACACAGCAAAAAAAAAAAAAACTTCACTGGGAAAATTTGATTGAAGCTATTGTGCTCCTGCTGGTTCTACTTGTTTCCATGAACTGTCATTTTCTAGCAAGGAAAAGTGGCATCTGAAACACTTCAGAAGTAGCAGTCCTGTGTAGCTACTTATTTCTCTCCATAGACTGCTATTGAGTGAGTTGACAGCTATCTCTGATGCAGGCATTGCAGATGCCTGTAGTTAGAAAAAACGAATCTCAGCCTGTTCAAAGCTGAATCACGCTCTATGTACCCATGAATGAGTCTTTGAGATATAGGACAATCCAGAAAGCTCTATTTCAGACATATTTCATGGATGAAAATCATTTTTCTGCCTACACTCACTCTCTACTGAATCAATCAGCAGTCTTCAGTATTCCTGAAGAAGAATTAGACCCTTGATATGAAAAGAGAACATTCTGGCAGAACACAGAGTGCCTAATATTCATGAACTACTATTATTTTTCTTTTTCATTTAAATAGAGATCTCCTTGTACCTTGCTCAGATGGCACACTCAGAGCCTCAGGCAAGCCTATGCAGTTGGCTCTACAGCTTGCAAAGGCCTTGGCTACATTACAAGTGTCATATTTTCTCACAGATAAATTGTTCTTTAGCATTGCTAAGTAATAGGGTTTCCATCAGTATCAGTTTTGCATACCTCCTTCCCCTTTTTCATCTCCCTTTTATCATACAGACGCATTAACTTTGAGCATTGCAAAGAAGCTCTATTTATGTTTTAGTTCCCCTGAGTCCCCCTTGCCATCTCCAAGGGAATGGATGGCATACAGGATCAAGTTCCATATTCCACCCTCATGTCTTTTTTTAGCACCTGCTTTAAAGAATCCAAGGCCACAGTGCAACAGACAAGGTTTAGTGAGTGTGTATAGCACTTGTTATGCAGTAGAATGGTGACTGAAATGAGCTGTGCTCTCCCAGTATGCCCACTTCCACTATCCATTCCTACAAGTCCTGAGACTTGTGAGGAGTTAGCTGAGGTGATGGAATGGGGTTTGTGCATGCATGAGTGGCAGAGAAGTGGGTTTGCAAATTCCCAGTAAGGAGCTGACTTAGATGCACCGACAAGAAATTCATTTACTTTTGTTTAGCTACATAATCTCTGTTATTAAATCTACATTTTCTTCTTTGCAGTTCTGAGAAAGGATAGTTTGACACTAATATACAGCCTCTTTTATCGCGAAAGAATTTTGTCCTCCTCATTAAAATCCATTCCTCTGTTTAAATGATTCCCCTGATGACATAAATTATATATGGCATGAATGGTAGGGCATCGGGCTGTAATGTTCTGAAGAGATACATGGAGTGAGGTCATGCGAGGTTATTACTTCACTTATGGACAGCACGCCCTATTCTCTCCTCCCTAAAAAAAAGATTTCAATCTTGCTTTATGAAATCCTGACTTAAAATCCTCCCTGCCCTCAGCAGCCAACCCCCCTCTGCTGCATTATGACTGCTCTTCACCCCACGTGCTTTCCAGTCTGAGCTACCCTGCCCAGCACCACTCCAGCCAAAGTCCCAGCTTCTCACCCCATATCTGTACAGTATCTGGCACTAAGAAGACAAATATGGCAGCCTTCCTCACCAGCTCCTGAAGCTGAAAAAAAGGGGAACCCAGACTGTGATTGATCTGCTTCTTTAGGTAAGTTTTGAATAAATGGCAGCTGTCTGATGCTGGGTGAGAGTAGAAGAGTTTGTTATCCTACCCACATCTACAACAAAAATAAACCCAAGATTTACCAGAATAGGGAAAGCCATGTGAGCACAGGCTGATGTTTACAATATTTGCAGCGTCCAGCTTTCTCCAGTTAGATGACACCAGTTAAGAAAACCAACGAATTGCACAGATTTTTCTGTTTCTACTCCCAGCAATATTACTGCCGATGGGGGCTAGGTTGAAGGCAACAACAAACCAAAGGAAACTTTAGCGAATGTGGAGTGACATGGCTGCAGCCCAAGTCGCCATTCAGAGTGTAATTCCACTCCACTGAGGACTCAGAAGGTTTGGTTGCAGCAGATAAACAAGTCGCTATGTTATCCTGAAGTGTGACAAATGCCACCACAATGCTGCCTGGAGAAGAAGAGACTGAACACAAAATTCAAGCTCAATTCCTACCTGAGAATGCTGAAGAAAAAGAATCTCAGCACTCTGCCAGGTGCTCCCTTTACGCAAGCAGCGTATACATCCCACACTTGACCCAAGGCAAGCTGAAACACACTGACACACTGATGGTTTTCTCTGTTCTTTCTTACACAGAAAATGTTGAGGGTGCAAGCAGTGGGATTTGGATTCCCTCTACTGTAATCCAATGGACTTTAGACAAATCACTTTGGGTATGTCTATATTAAGAGAGTAAAGGCTCAAAACACCACAACAATTCCTCTGGTGCCTCTCTAGGCCAGGAAGAAGAAGCAAGAGGGAAGTGCAAAGTAAACTTTAGATCACTGATGGCATTTGGAAGTGTATTTCCTTTTGATATAATATCTCAGGCACAGTTCTGTATCAGCATTTCTGTATTTTTTGAGCCCCAGACTGTTATATCCCTGCAACACCATCCAAGTTCTAATTGGAAGGAAAACAAAAATAAGAAACAAAAAAAACATAACCCTTTGATGTTCCCAAGTGGGAAGAAATATAAAAGCCCCCAAGAAATATTTTGCATGGCATGATAGCCAGTGAATGCTAACTGGGCCTCTGACATATAGCTTTTATTAATGGTCTTGGGATATCATTGACTCCTGTGTTCTTAAGCAAATATATTATTTTTTTTCATTCTGAGTGGAAAGATGGAATTCCCAAAGGGTATCAACTGAAACCCAGCACAGCAGAAGTGTAATTTGTCAGATAACAACACTGTGAAATATTTCACAGCTGAAACTATATTAACATGACAGAATCTGAAGTCATTTAACACTTGCCATTAGAGTTTTACTTCAGCTAGCTCTTGGGCAAGATGTCCTTAGCCCAAACAAATGTGTTTAATGTTTCTTGAAACACCACAATGTTGCCATCTACCTCCTTTCCCTGTCGTGCTTCCTTCTTGAGAAAAGTTCAAAGCCACAAGTTGATATTTGAGTTTCTCTTTGAGTAGCAGAAGTCAAGACATCTACAAGCCCCAGCCATGCATTCCTAGGCAGAATGCTTGCAGTCTACTTGTAGCCATACAGTGAGCAGTCAGGTTCTCTCTTGGACTGTAATTACACATCTTAGGGAGATAAATCAACAAAAAGATTAATTCAGGGTCAGATTTTGATACAGGAACTTATCACAACGAACACAGTTTACTCCTAAGTTCAGGTTCTTTCTGACTCAAACTGAATAACAAATGATATGTAGAAAGTGGCACGCTGCTTGTAAAAAGTTCATGAGCTGAAGAAGCAGCAACATTCACAGCAAATCTCAAGCACTGTCAGTCATCCACTGAGCTCAGCTACTTAATGTGACAGTCATTACAAGAGTTTTACAGGCACTTAGTTAAATGCTGTCCTCAAACAGTTACTTGCTGACAAATCAACAGTGCATGGTCAGGTAAGGTGCCATTCTGGAACTACTGAGCAGGCATTGGCTGGCTAATCCTCCATAAGAGTTATTCAGTAGAGGCAGTAAAGCTCTAGTATTTATAACATGACACATATAAGTCTTGCTTATTGCTGCATTTTTATCTAAGGGATCATTCAAAGAAATCAGAATTTTGCAGCTTATTTTATTCAGAATGAGGATGGTTTCTGCTGTTTTGTTGGTACATCTTTGTCTTCACCAGGTCAGAACAAAGTCTTTCTTAAAGAGAGGATGAATCAACAGCAGAGTCTGCCCAAGTGTAAAGGATCGATGAAAAACACTTTCTGTCTTCCTGTGATATGTTTACCTTTTTCCCTTAATCCAACCAGGGTTATTTGTGAATCTGGTCACCACTTCCAAGGCTTCTTAACACTCAGCCCTAAATGCTTTCTCCCCTTACCCAGGCTATCGCATTTGACTGTGTCCAGAAGTCTGTTTCTGCCCAGAATGTGGCCCCCTGGAATCATAGATGTATGGGCAATATACAGCATAAGCACAGCCAGTCTGCCTCATATGGGATAGATGGGAGCCACTGTCCCAGGGCTGCACAACCAGTCAGGCATGTCTGGGGTGCAAGAGACATGAGGTGGGCAGTAATGCTCCATGGCTTGTCTAGGATTCCTGCATGTAAAGCAGCCCAGGTGGAGTGACTTTCAGGAGGACTGAGTAGAGCCAAGAAGTTGGATTTGTTTTCCCTGAGCCCTGAGAAGGTGCCACAAACATCAGCCACTCTTTCCTGCAGATAATGAATTGCACTTTTATACTCACCACTCATTCACTGCGACCATTATGTAAACTATTTGTGACGCTTGCAACATGACAAAGCCACAAAGCCCAAATGCACTGTCACTCTAAAGGTCCCAACAGAGACGAATCAAAATCATAGCTCTGAATAACCTCAGATCACCTTTCCTGAGGGAAAGGATAAGCAGCGAAGGCTGGCAACAACACGAACCAGATGTCAGACCAGAGCCTCCCCATACTCTTTTCTCACTAGGACCACAGAATACTTCCCCTTTCCTCCCCTCCCCCCCTAGCTTTTTCTTCTTCTTTACTTTTTTGCAAACAACTGAGAATTGCTGTATCCCCACAGTAGTTTTCCCATGACAGGATGCTAAGCGCTACTTAAAGTCCTTCATTAGCCACCTTCTGTGGATCTGACAAGTGAATCAATGCAATAGGAAAGCAGAAGCATCAGCAGATGAAAGCTGGCAAGCCTTCCTGGGCCACTCGAGGCTTTCTGGGCTCAGCTGCATGCTCTGTCAGAGACAACCATCCCAAAACATCAGCAGGAGAGGCACTCTGCCCCAGATCCCACACTGCCAATCCAGCTCCGTAGGGCCGAAAGGGCAGGCAGGCCATTAAAAGGCAGATCCCATAGACCACTCTAAAGCAAACTCTGTTGCTTCACCTCCCTAAAGAATTATTTTCCCCACAGTTTCCTTACTTGCTATTAAAATTGCCTTTTTCTCACTAGACTACAGATTGTTTCTTCTCACGTATGTTGTTCCCTTCTGTGCAAAGAAACTGAATATAACGAGTCTTTCAGTATACATTTACTGTTCTTGCTACCAGTCACTCTGCCAAATAATCACTGAGGCTCAGAAGGGACAGGTAATAAAAAATAAGAGGGAAATGCAGGTGAATTCCCTCTTCACTTATCCTCAATAGTGATATTATCACTAACAGTGCTAGTGAGCTAAAAGTGATCTATTGCTTTGTCAGATATAAATAAGGGTTGGGCTTGACATGCTTTTGAATTAAGCCTCTAGTTTGGCAATCAAAGTGTCTTGAGTGCATCTCCTACCCACACTTTAACCCTTGCTAGTGCAGTCCTGACACACAGTAGCAACAGCTGAACGTGAAATGCCTGTACATCCAGATATATCAAAGTGAACCAGTCTTGATCTGAGAGTGGTAATTGACCTCAGGCATACAAGCCAGGAGGCTTAAACATGACATTTTGGTAATTGCAGCTTTTCTCAGCAGCAGCAGGGGAAGGGAAACATTTATTGCATGCTCCTAGAAATTCTTAGCAATCAAAGCCACTGACAGACAGCATTGGAGAGGCGGCAGTGGAGTCAGCTCTAGGAAGCGACACCTACTAATGAAAAAATACTTTCTGTTAGAGAGCTGGGATGCTCTTCCAGACCACCTCCAGCAAGCTTTCTTGCCAAACACCAAAGAGCTGTAGCACTAAGCATTTTTTAAGACAGCAACGGAAGTATTTCACTGAAACCTACTGAGCAGATTTGTAATGAGCTTATTTGGCTCAGTGATTAGTTAGTGGCACAGTCTTTATCTTTGAAAACCTTGCCGCTTCCATTTTCCTTTTTCTTGTGAAGCAAGCTAACTAAGTTGACACAGCCAGGAACTATATTATGATTCATAACTGTGGGACTAAGAATCTATTTTCATTGACTGGGCAACAGACAGAAAGTGACTCTGCAGCTGACTCCCGGGACAGCATGTAAGATATGTGTGGTATGTGGTAAGCTTTGTAGTCTTCTTTGGCAGAGGAAAATTCCCTAGATAAGGACAATGGTAGGAAAGAGAAGGAGGAACTAACAGAAAATTTTACAACAGCAGAAGTCTTCAGAGAAAGATGAGGTTTGTGTGAGGATCTTATTTTTTATGGAAAGCATCATTCTCTTAAGCTAAAACAATAAGTAGATGTTTGAACATCTAAACTTGGATCACTGTGCCTCAAGTAAACCCCACAAGCACAGATGCAAATAACCCTACTTCACCTCTGGTCTTTCTGGATCAAAGTATGTCTCAAGGCAGATCTTACAACACCTACAGAAATAATGACAGACCAAATAAATCAATCAATAAATAAACTCTTATCTGAAAAGCCTTGATGATTTTCCAGACTTTCTGAAAAGCCAGAGCTGTGCTCTCTCCTTTTAAAAGAATAAATAGTATTGTTACTCAAGAATCTGTAAATCCCCAGTGATCTACAGGTACTTTAAGCCATATGTGGTGTATCAATCTCGTATTCATTCTGAATTGTAGACTTTTTGAAATCAGAGATTCTCATTAAATATCATCACCTATTTGGGTCCCCCTGGCTTATAGAACAATATACTCAGCAAATTAAACTTTATTTCAGGAGTTATTAGGCTAAAAGAAAATGAAATATGGGCTCAGTCACCTTTGTACAGATTAATCTAGCATGTGAGTTCTTTAATTCATCATTTCCTAGCAATAGATCCACCTCAGAGGGTTTTTTAGTAAGCTGATGTGTTTATACTTCTAACTCAGATGGCTGGTCTGCTTATTTCCATAGGTTAGTTGACTTTGAAGGCACTGCCAGACAGCTACTATGCAAAGCTGCAGGAGGAGAGAGCTGCAGGGGACAGCAGTCTCAGGTGACAACAGCCCTTATCTCTTCCTGCTCTCTGTGTCCTGCCTGAATATTGCTCTTACAGTGCCCTAATGGCAACGCTCCCAGCCTACATCAAGTTTTGGTACGAGCAGGACCTGATGCAGTCATATCCCTGGCAATAGACCAAACATCCAGTAAACTTCTGCCTCAGCCAATGGACATACTGGTGCTCTTCATGCCCAGCTGAGAGCATGGGGAAGATCTGTGCTCTCAAACAAGCCAGGCTTGGCATCTGCTATAAGGTAGCAGTTGGTGATATATGCTTTCAGCAAAGTGAGATAAGTGATAAACATGGATATAAAAGCATATTAACAACAAAACTAATGAAATACAACACAATAGCACAATGGTCATAGGATGTAACACAAGACACAATATGCCATTTGCAGATGGTGCATGTCCCATAAAAACATCATACCAATGATGTCCAGCAGATTGTTCTATTTCTGCTGCAATTCTGACTATCCAGCCCACATCATGTCGGGCTGGATTGCTATCATTTGATAGCAATGCCCACCTGTTTTTGGCAAATAATAGCCTTTTTATATTTGGTGTTGAAGATTCCAGTCCTTCATTTTGAAAATACACTGTGTCACATATTATGCCTAAGAATACAGTCGAAGTTGGAATCCTACAGAAGTAGTTTAGGGTCTCCAGAATGAGTTACAACACTGCTCAAGCATCTTATTGCTTAACAGAGAAATCTAGATTCAAATCTACCCAGAGGCTAAAGGCTGTAGATTCTATTTCATTCTCCTTTTTCCTTAGGCCTTCATAGATCTGCCAATATCCCACTGCAGTCAAAAAACTTTCCTTCTCTCATGAACATATAAACTTGAGTGCACTACTTCGACAGAATATTGAGTGGAACCTCTTCCTTCAGATTTGAGTCAAATTCACAATCCATTGAGTATCTAAAAAAAGGTAAAACACATTAGTATGATATGGAAAGTCTCATCTCTGTTGGCTGTAGGCAGGACAAAGTTCAGTAAATGATATGGCAAACTGGAAAGGCCGATAAACCATCATCTCTCTGCATTTCATTTTGACAGCATCAACACCTTCATCTTTAAACACTTAAATTTTTGTCACTAGCACTGCTGTACAGTATTTTCTGAACCCAGAGAATAATATGATTTACATATCATAGAACAAGGATTCACTATCTACTAAACAATCTGCAAATTTGAAGCCACATGCAGCCCGCTAGCCTGTAATTTCTTGGAACACTGGTCACATGAATAGTGCATTAGTTTTAACATCAACCTGTGGAGATATCAAATCCCAGTTAAAAGAAAGCTGCCAAGAATTCCTTTTGAGAAGTAATATATATAAGTCTAGCATGACTAGAAGGAGCTGAAATATCTACATTTAAATAAAATCCAGTCTCATTAGGTTGCTTATTAGTTTCGACCACACAAGCTCATTATTGAATAAATAGCCTATTAGCAATTAGGTGAGTGTAGTATTTCAAAACTACAAAAGGAATAGTCTTAATGCTGTAGGACTTATATTGGAATATTTTCTGCTGCAGCATAAGTTGAGATTGTTAATGTTTTTGTAGAGGAAAAAATATTCTGTCTAACCTGCAGTGGATCAAATGTGCTCATGAGAAAAGTGGCAAAGTCTTTTCATCTCTAAATAAAGTGAATAGGTTTGTGTCAGCTTTCACCACACTGGATTTGTCCAGTTGATGTAAAGCAATATAAAAATGTGTGTTTATTTTGAACAGACCATAACCAGTAAAGCCAAACACAGGAGACATTTCTGACAGTCCCCAGTGTGTGTGTTTAAGTGAACTGGCTTCGTATTATCACAGGATTTTTCAGCACTCTGGGTGTAGTAGCACTCTAAGCCATGGCTGCTTAGCACCTCTCAACACAAGGTACAGCCTGCAGGGAGAAATAACTTCTTGACAGCTTTCCCCAGGTCAGAGTTTGGTGGGGGTTTTTTCTTTTCTTTCTTTTTTTTTTTTTTTTTGTTTGTTTGGTTGGTTGGTTGGTTTGGTTTGGGTTGGGTTTTTTTTGTCTGCTTTTCACAAAATTTAGAAAACATTTGAGTGATCTTTTTGTTTGTATGGATGAAATCCAAATCTGTAAAGAGAAGTGTAGAGGGCTAACTAGGTTTTTCTGCCCAGAGGTAGCTCCCACCCCGATGAACTCCACATACTCTTGCTATAAGGGCAGGGACAGCCTGATCCAATCAGAGAGAGTAAAAGGAACCTGTGAAACCCCATGACTACATGAGGCCATGCAGGAGCTTGAACTGCATCAGTTCAAACTGCATCAGTTCATCACTAGTGCTGAAACGAAGCTCCAGCCATTTTGCTATGCCTGCTGCTAAAGCTTTTATGTATACAAACATACATTCATACACACAATATCTTTGATAAACTGTTACGTTTATTTCTGTTTGTTTTTAAAAATAAGTATTTCTAACGTGCTGGTTAGAACAATCATTTTTAGCCATAAGTATCATGTTCAACAGCCACACAAAGAACAAATATAGTTGAAAGCTTTAAAATAAAAGAAAATTTAAAGAAGGCAAATAGAGTAGCTGGGGCTTGTCTTGAAAAGAAAAACATAAAGAATGCATAAGGGAATGCAGTTGGCATAGGGGTGATAATCAAAGACAATTGCAGAAGCAAAACAAACAAACAAACAAACAAACAAAACCTAAATTAACACTAAGCCCGTAAAAGAGAATGGCAAAGCTAAATCTGAAAGTAATATTGGTGGACATAACATTGCTGGATATATTCACAGTTTCAACCCAGAGAAAAGCAAACAACATATCAAAAATCCATAAAATAAAAGGAAATATGCTTCTGGTTAAAATAAAATTAAAAATTATAGAAAAAATGCTTTCTGTTTTCTCCAGAATTTGGCTTCATATCAAATGTCAACATAGGAGTGACCTTGCATTATAAAATGTGATAGATCCAGCAAGCACTGTACCACTTAACTTTTTCACCTTTGCAAGGCAGCCTTGGGCAGTCCTCTGTTGTGTGTTGCTTTCTCACAGTGTGAGCGCCCTTGGCTGGTACATACTGTTAATCGTTGCTTTTTAATTTGAATCACTACTAGTTTCTTGAATATTTAAAGCAGCCATGCTAGAAAGCGAAATGTTCTCAAGCAACAGAAGCCATCCTCTTTCTTTCCAGTGAATACTGCTATTTCCGAGCTTTACTTTCAGGCTGATGTCGAATTATAGGCAGAGGTGCTCACAGTTGTCTCTAGATCCAAGTAACTCTTCATTTGGGTACCAATGGATGAGTTAACCTCCTCTTCCTTCCTCAGTGCAAACAGGAAGTAGGAAAAAAGGAGGGACGTCAGGGTGACCCAGCCCCCAGCTAGTGCTCACAGAAGCAGCTCAGATTCAGCAGAAGCACTTTGGTGGGGCATACAGTATAGCAGGCCTTCGCTTCGCTGATGGACCTTCACACCACTTGTAATCCAGCTCTGGAGGTGCCTGAGCAATCATGTGCAGCTTTAGTCACAGAGAGGGTGCAAACCATGCACAGATCTTTGGGTAAGAAATTCTAATTCTCATCCCCTGATGCATGCTTCCTCAGTGGCTCAGCATCTCTGAGGCTGCTTTTCCTTACAACTCTTCTTGCATGACCTCAATCACTCACCAAGTTAATTAGTTTGCTTCTAATCAGAAAGATAATTAACATCTCATTTTAAGCAAGAAAATAATTATCTTCATTTCAGTGCTGTATTCTTAAATCTGACCTTTGCCTCCAACTCAATAACTCTAGAAAAACTTCACCTGATAGCAAATCCATTAAGTGCTGACCAGGACTCAGAATCTCAGCGAATTTTAATATTGGAAGGACTTTCTAGCTCTGACTCAGAAAAAATACGTGTGATCACTACATGAATTACTGTTTAGTTTTCCTTTGAAGATGAGTGTATAAAGGTGACTATTTAGCCAGTGCACAACGTTGGAAAAAGCCTTCAAAATTTCAGCCCTTTGTGTGGAGCTGAGTAACCCTGAGTCCTTTGACAAGCGAAAAACAACTCTATGTTGCAGGGTATTTTTATGCCATAGGTAATGTACTAAGGCAAGGTGAGGAAATCTGCAAATAGAGGCATTTTCAGGAATTGGGAGACCTTTTAAGGGAGACAGTTTCAGAAAAATTTAGGCAGCATAACTTATCTTTAGGAGAGATTCGCCTTCATCTGTAAAGCTGAAAGAAGTCATATTTGTCTTTGAAAATGCAAAAGGAGCACCTAGATCTCTTGCATTTCATTTGCTAATAGTCAATGAAATCTCAGGAGGTAAAAGCTTAATCTATACCCAGCAATTTCTAACATTACTGATTATCTGAGACTGATTTCCACATAGTTTAAACAACTATTCCCCCTTCCAGCCTTGGTACTTCAGCTCAATTGTCAGTAAAGTCATTTCCAGTACAGCTAAACTTTGATCATGAGGCAGTGACTGTGATGTGCTGTGCCATTAAGATGAGTGCTTATTTTTCAGTTCCTTCTCTAAGACGATAATAAGCTTACAAGATATTCTGTAACTGCATGAAGACTTCTCTTCATCAAAGCAAAGATTTCTGCAGATTTTGGGAAAACATGCGAGTTGCACTGCCTAAAAGGTTTTAAATGATTGGGTTATTAAAGACTGAATTGTAAGGATGTAGCAGAAAGGGATACATTAAAAATGAGTGACAACGTTTTCCAGTTTAAGCACGTTAACAACACAGCCTTAATATTCTCCTTGCACTATTTGGAATTTCTGCATAAAATTTCTTGCAGCAGTGACTTTTGGTTGTTTGACAGATTCAAACTGACAGTCTACAGGTGAATGGCTTTCTGCCACGTTACTAGTTTTGAGTCATTCAGGAGTGCAGTGACAAGTACATATTATGTGTAGGCACTCATATTACCAAGGGCCAAGCAGTAAAAATCCTCCTAAAAAATGGCTTCATTGACTTAAGCAAGTTTGTGTCATGCTTCAGGATGCATAGAATTTGTTCCAAGTACAAAGCTTCCTTTCACATTTGATTGCTCCTTTATTATTCAGTGAAGATAGGCTCTCCTAGCGCTGTAATTCGTAGAGCAGTTGTTGGTTTCACAACGTGAAGCACTAACTTACAGCCACTCCATCTTTTATTCTAGGCCTCATTCCAGCTTTGGAGGGGTTACCAAGATTTTAAAAGGATAAATGGAGCAAATTCTATTTCTTTCTTGAAAGATTTAGTATTTATATTACTGGTTTAAGTAGTCAGATTTTACATCCTTTTTTTTTTTTTCTTTCCCCCAACAGAAATGTATAGAGTAATTACAAACTAAAACATTCAGTCAACATTGCATGGTTTGCTTTCATACTCCTGAAGGGAATAATGCTCTCTTGACGACTCAGAAAATGTACCCTTTTAGGATAACGTAAGTTTTATTATTTGGCATACAAATTAGCAGTACCAGGCTTGTATAGAAATCCCCACTGTTCTGCTGTAACTGACCATCTCCAGTAATAGGGCCAAAGCTTCACCCAATGGGGAAACTTTTACGTTCAATGCGCCTCAAAAACTGCTTTTTTCTTAGACTAGTTTCTCAACCTTCAGATCTAGCCTAAAGATAGAGAAAGTAATCACTGAAACATCAATAACTTTGTCTAGGGATTGCATTAATGCTCTTGTGTTACAATATTTTAAATAACATAGCCATGTACTTAATTATGGTGGTAGATAATTGGTTCATTTTGTCTACAATCTTCCGTTTGAGAGAACTGTGATGTCCCTTGGAAACATGTAACAGCATTGCAAAAAAAGCTGAATTTGATGTCAAATCTATGTAACATCAGCTTAAGCATCAAGACAATTTATATGTCCAAGACCCATCACAGGCCTCTGGCTCCACTTACAACTTGATTTTACAGCAAAATCCTCCTGCTTAGATTTTGGAATATATCTCACTGTATTGAGCTATATGATTTTCAGGCTGTTAATGGATTACAGTGGAAGTCACAGTGGGAAATAAGAATTAATGCAGTTTGCCAGCCATCCTTAGCAGAAAGATATCTCATACTCTTCCAAACCACAGCCACCTGGCAGTGTAGCATTTCTGGGCTGCTCTTTGGAGATGTCAAAAGATCTCATTGCCTAATACAAAACTTAGAGATTTTGGGGTCACTTTCCTGAGGCTTGATGCTTATTATGGGCTTTGAATCTGGCTATTAATAATATTTCAAAGAATACTTAAAATATTTTTTTTACTAATTTCATAAATATTTATACAGTAACAATCAGGGAAGCAGCTACCCTGATTACAAGCTACTTTCAGAAGACACCAATGGAATCCAAATTTTAAAAACAAACAAACTGATTATTATAATTGTAGTTGCTAAATACCTTGACCTTATGCTTAATTTTAGCTCTTCTCACAAAATGGTGTCTTAGTCATCTCTGTTGTACTGACAGAACGTTCAGAGAAAGTCTTCTCTTTCCAGTAAATCTAATATTGCTGTCTGACTCACTGATACTGCAGTGTTTTATCTATAAATATTTAAAACATCAAGCCGCATTTTATTATATATTTTATGTAACTGTTTACCCCGCCTATATTGTTTTCCTTATTTTCCTCCACATGTTCAAAGATTAAACCATGTTTATCATTTTACTCAATATTTTCTCCCTTCAAACACTGTGATTTTTGGTGAAGGAGCAGAATGTCACTAGGACTGGCTGAGACTATTGATGAAGC
This sequence comes from Meleagris gallopavo, assembly GCF_905368555.1. Classification (NCBI taxonomy): domain Eukaryota; kingdom Metazoa; phylum Chordata; class Aves; order Galliformes; family Phasianidae; genus Meleagris; species Meleagris gallopavo. The sequence continues at coordinate 63,560,912 of NC_139406.1, read as the reverse complement.
AGCACTGAAACACAGAGCAGTCATGTTTCTGCTCCATCCCAAGAACGACAGCTACTGAGGCATTCCCTCCCTTGCTTCCTTTCCAATTCACAGGGATTCAGGCTCAAGCTTTGTGAATCAATGAACATTTATAATAGAATCAATTCCATCCTAGAAGGAAAGATCATTTGTTTTATCACAGATTTCTCATTTACAGTAAAAATCATTTCCATTTTGACCACAATAAGATTAATACGTTTAAAAATATGTTACTGAGTATCTCCAGTACAATTTGTTGTTCTATTAGGGCTCATCAGAAGGTATTGAATCACTGAGAATTTCACTAAAATCCTAGTGCAAATCATAAAGGGCTGTGTATTGTTCTTCAGCTCCATGCTCAGGTGACCAAATTCCAGCTTCAGTCCAGAGCAAACCCTGTGGATCCCTGATTGCCTCTCTCTATGGAGGGAGGCAGTATGTGGATTAAATTTTAGTGCAAAGAGGACTCATCAGTTATATTTATTAAAACCTTTCCTTGTTATAAACAGAGAAGTTAAAAAAATATACATGATTTGGTCTGCTCCCCAAGTCATTTTGTTTCCTACTGTTCCTAAAGTCTTCATGTTGCCTTTTACAGACCAGTTCCAGAAGGAGGTATATGAAGTCACTTACAGTGACTGGGCTGTGCATCTGCATCTATCAGGCAATGCAGACTATCAAGTAGAGCTTAATATGAGTATAATAATTGTTGACTCCGAGCTTGTCAACAAAATCATGACAACTTTTTTTTTGGCGCAGTCTATCTTTGAATAGTGCTAATATGACAAAAACATGAAGTAGAAAAAATGTATTTGTTGCTGAAGCATACAATTTTGACAATTGCTTTGAAATTACTAACTTATGAACAACACTACTCCTCAAATTTAAGCAACTTGGAGCCCACTAGTTTTAAGTTATTTCATCAAAATAGATAGATAACTTTCTGAAATTAATTATCAAAGCAATGTATTTCATTTTTTTACCTTATTAGTCATCTGTGAGTACTTTTTCTGTACTTTAATATCTAGCATCATAGAATCATAGAATTGCTCGGGTTGGAAAAGACCTTAAAGATCATTGAGTCCAACCACAAACTAACCATACTATCCTAACTCTAACAACTCTCTGCTAAATCATGTCCCTGAGCACCAGTTTTGCTTTAGACAAGCAATTTCTTTAGGTTGTTTTTGTTTGTTCATTGGTTCATTCCTTAGGAACTCTTTTCCTCCATAATTAAAATATTAAAATCTCCCAAACATTTATAGGTGAGAGCAACTGTGTATCTAGCAGCCAGAGTCACTGATATGCAGCCATGAGAATCAGAAACTCATGTTGCTGCTGGCAGTCTGTTTTTCTGACAGTCCTATGTGCAACTTTCATTAATGATGATTGTTCACCTACTTTTCCAAGCTTTAAAGAAACAACGAAAATTACACTATATGAAATGTCCCAGACATGGGACAGATGTCTTCAATGCCATGTATGATCATGAAGGATAACTACCTGTCTGTTCAGCTGCTATTCAGAGGTGAAATAAAGTCATCCTAAAACAGAGTTAATTTAGGGTCAAAGTGAATAACAGCTTACTCCTGAACGCATTGCATTGTCTTTGATTATTTACTCCTTTATGTATCTTGAAAATTAAATGCATTTTTTTTCAATTCTAATACTTTCAGCAGACTAATACTGAAAATTTGCAGTGTTTTCTGTATATATCTTTAATTGTGTAGGGATTCTTTTTTTTAATTCCTTTGTTGAAACTGGTAATCTATGTCACTATATGAAATAAAAGATAAATAAATAAATAAAATGTCTAAATGGATTCTGACTGAAAACAATGTATATATGAAGTAATCCAACTTCCAAATCCATATTGAAGTATTTCTATAGGAGAGATGTCAAACATGCCAGAGAACAAAAACCTCAGTGGATGCTCTCAGCTAACAGAAGTTACTCTTTGGGAAAAACTATCTGCTCTGTTGTACACGAAGGCTATGTGCAAAATGGGGAAAACAGGGCCAGACGGAGACCTTTATATTCCAGAAGTGATCATTCTATCCTCTGAGCGAAGAGCCAGGCTTGCTATTAGAACTTGCTTTCTTAGTTATGGCAGTAAGAAATTTAATTTTAAAAACACAGCACATTAGCAGCTATTTAGGCTAAAGCCCAAGAAGGAAAAAAAGGCAGGCAGAAGCTTTGGGAAAATGTTATAAATTATTGGGCCAAGTATGTATATCATATATATGCATGTATATAAAGCATATATATTTTTATATAGATATATACTGTATATATATATGCATATATATATGTATACAGTATTTCTTGCCAGTAAAAAATGTATGTGGAGTAAAGCAGGTTATGGACGTACCCATCTACAGCAGGCGCACAGTGAGGCCGTGTCTGGGATCCACAGACCCGATGCGTGTGCACAGGGACTGCTTTCTGGGATTGCCAAAGCCCACTCATTTCTAACGCAACTGAGGAGATCTTCCACAGCTCCTTTCGCTGTCCTCTGTTCCCTGAGCTCTCTGAGCACGCCCGCTGTCCCTACTCATCCCTTCCCATTACAAATGTCACATCCCCATCTGCTGCCCCTGAGCTTGCTGTGCTGGCAGGCTCATATGGGCAGAAGCAGCAGCTGACGTTATTCAGCCCCGTGTGCCACACTGGCACTCCAAAGGCAATTACTAGCATTTTCTGCAGAGAAAAAATGGAAAAAGAAAAATTAATCAGAGCTGCTGTGTGTCCCTTTTAATGCTTCTAGCACAGACCAGGACCTAAGTCCAGCATCACCATGTCCAGCTCCTCATCCAGGCACAGTACAGCTTATCTGCTCAGGGTGACAATGAGTGCTTTTCTCCAGCCAACCTAGCTGGTGGCTGAATGATTGCTTTTGCCTCCCAGAACCTCCTGAGGAGTAAGCTATGCTTTTGTAATACCTGAATTATGTAGAATTTTCCTTCTGTCCCCATCCCAAGTGGTGCCAGCAGATGTGTGTTACCACGGTCAGCAGGACTTCTCTTGTGTAAAATTATCTGTGCTTCTCTGTTTTATCAAATAATAACACAGCTCAGAAAGAGTGCGCTCTTACTGAAAAACACATTTTACAGGAACTGCTTCTTCTGATAATTACATATTTGGCGACAGAGGGTGAGGGGGTGAAGAAAAGCTATTTTCCCATCTGCAGCAAATCCTGACAGCCTCTTAAAAACAACAGTAATGAGGGAGAGAAAAAGGAGATATTTGTGAAGAATTTCAGTGTTGGATTCATGCTGTAGCTGCACACTAGGCCTTCCTTGATTAATTTTTTATAGTGGGGAGTTTTGCACAGCTAACTGGAACTCTTGGCAAAGTACAGATATGTCAGAATCTGTGGTTCTCACTGAATGTTTGAAGGCAAAAGTACTCAGTGAATGGCTTACTGCACACCGTTCAAATTCTGACTGAGCCAGGACTGAGCCAGGAGACGAAGAAGAAAAAAAATGGATCAAAAGTTTGCTGACCCAGTAAACAGAAGAAAAAGGAAAAATTAAAACACATCTTTATCAGTGATTCAACACAGTGAGTACTTTGTCTCAGTCTTCACTGGCATTCCTGGTTGATGAAAAACTATGAGCTAGCAGTGTGTGTTTGCAGCCTGAAAAACCAGTGGTATCCTGGGTTCCATTAGAAGAGGTGTGGTCAGCAGGGAGAGGGAAGTGATTGTCCCTCTCTACTCTGCCCTCGTGAGGCCCCAGCTGGAGTACTGCATCCAAGTCTGTGGCCTCTGACACAGGAAAAACGTGGAGCTTTTGGAGAGGGTCCAGAGGAGGGCCATGAAGATGATCCAAGAGCTGGAATACCTCTCCTATGAAGACAGGCTGAAGGAAATGTGCTTGTTTAAGGCTGCAGGGAGACATCATTATGGCCTTCCAACATATAAAAGGAGTTTCTAAATATGGGGGAAATCTACTTTTCACAAGGATAGATTGGTAGCGATAGGATGATGGGGAATGATTTTAAACTAAAAGAGGGGAGATTTAGATCAGATATCAGGAAGAAGTTGTGTACCCAGCTGTATGGGGCTGCTGAATCACGGCCTGAACCTTTGATTGATCACCTGAGGCGAGCAATGAGTCAGCCATGGGAGCACAGGTGAAGGCAATTCACCTGTGCTGCAGGAAGGGGTGGAGCCTGGCTCCACCTCTCCTAGACCCCATTTAAGAGCTGACTGCCAGTGGGGAAGGATCTCTCTGGAGATCTGCTCTGTCAGGAGTTTATTTTGTGAGCCCAGGACAGGGTGAGTGATTTTCTCTTATTTCTCCAATATAAAATCTATTAGCCAAGCTCCTGGATATATCTATACCATCTGTATATCCATTGATTAAACAATATATCTATACCATCTGTATATCCATTGATTAAACACCAGCGAGTGGAGAGGTGTTGATACAGGCTGCCCAGAGAGGCTGTGGATGCCCCATCCCTGGAGGTGTTTAAGGCCAGGATGAATGGGGTCCTGGGCAGCCTGATCTATCAACTGGCAACCCTGCCCATGGTAGGGGGGGTAGGAACTTGATGATCCTTGAAGTCCCTTCCAACCCTAGCCGTTCTATGATTCTGCGATTCTTTACTGAGTCCAAGCAATCTCCTTAGTCCTAAAAGACTCCTCTTTGTTGGGAAGCTCTGACAGTGGATTAGGAAACGTTTGGAGGGCAAGCAAGTAAAATAACAAATTTTGTCAACTACAGGCACCAACAGAAGAGAGAAAAGTGCTGTAGCAACTCTGCCTGGAGTACGTGAACACAGAGCAAAGCTCTGCCTTCAGCTTTCCTGTCCACGCTGCAGTGCCTCGGTGACATTGGGGCATGCTGCCTGTATGAACCTGACTCTACAGAAATTCTGCCTCCTCCTCACAGGAGGCAGCAGAGTGTGGCCGTCATCAATGCTGCAGTAAGTGGAAACATTCAATTATGGGCAGAAGAGAGGCCTAAGGCCTTGGAAAGGTCTTTGCTTTATAAAGTTGTGGCTCCTGCACTCTATGTCGCAATCCTAGCTGCTGGCATGTGTAACCATAGCCCTTCAGCTGGAGCCACACTATAAAAGTCTGCAGCGTAAGCTGCTGAGCACAGATGGTTATCTGTAAATATCTCTATTTAGATACAGAAATTCTAGTTCTACCTCTATGTACTGTAAACTTCTGTAACATCCGTAAGGCATTAAAACACAGTTTTATGAAAAAACATGGGGCATGTATTTGATTCCAAGTTACTGTTGTTTTTCTCCCACTTTTAGTATCTGCTATTAAATAAACATAGCACTTAGTCTAACATCCAGAATTATTCGGGACAACAGTTATCTTGGAACACTGACACTAAAACCTTTTTGAAGTTTTGTCTTGCTATTGGATACTTGTGAAAAGGGTACAAGAGGACATCATGGTGAGATTTCTCCATGGACAGGTAATACTAACAAGTAAAATAGAAGAAGAAAAGTAGAATTTGGTTATCAGTCTTTCCGGCTGAGTATTAACTGACACTTTAGGTTAAGAGGAAACTATTTACAGCTCTAGTAACCTGAATCAATCTTAAGCAGTAACACTCAGTGCTCAGAAGATCCTGACATGGTCTGAGGACTGATTGCATCTCAGATGTTTTCCACCACCACTTGGATATAATTGTGGCTTCTTGTTTCCAGCCAAAACACAGTTTTGTTTCTTATATTTTTATTGATTTTGTCTTAGATTGTCAAACTAGCTATGTTGAAACTATTTTTAGTATTTTTATTTCTATACTTCACCTCCCCCCTCCCCTTTTCTTTTTTTTTTTTTAATTTTTCCTTTCCTGGTCCTCAATTTTAAATATGTCTCTCTGTGTTAAGTGAGATTAAAAGCTTTACTTCCACTAATTTTCACACTTTGAGCAGCCTGAAATAACTGGTTAGTTCTGATTTCATGGTTTTGGTCTTTTTGAAGCAATCTGCCAGGTACAGCACAACCCAGTGGCCAGTGTGTGCACAGCTTCTGTATGGACACGTTTAATGGGGGAGGGGGAGGGGGGAAGAACATGCTTTAATTCACTAAGCCTAAAAGTTGAGTATGAAAAGAGATTTCAGCATGCTTCTGGTAACTGAGAAAAAGTTCAACCTGTAGCTGAAGGACCATTCTCCTGCTTCTGAAGGAGACAGCCTGGGAGTCTCTGCCCAGCTCTTTGCTCAATGCAACATAAAACCGGTGTTGTGGTAGTTATAGCTCTGGACAGGTGAACTCAGTTGTGCTGGATTGGTGCAACTGGACACACTCTTCACTTCAAGTTTTATCAACATCAGCCACATAACCTTTTGCTCCTCTGCTACAGCTCTGTGCAGATGGAGTTGAACATTAGGAAAACGACCAAAAGTAAAAGTCATTTCACAAGTTGATTGTACAAACAAATTTATTGTTAAAAGAAAAAAACAGAAAAGCATTTTTTTCAGTCTGAAATGCTGTTGTATTTTAAGTTGAACACTTCTAATTCTTATTCTTCAAATCTTCAAAAATTCTTGAATGAATATATCATAGTCTGAAGTACTTGGCTTTTCCATAACTGAAGGCACAACACTGAAATGCAGTTCTCAGTCTGACCATTTGCAGTTATTCTGTGAATTTACTGGGATGCCCAGCTCCAAGAGAAGTTGCGTATATTGGCTGAACATCTGATCACAGCCATGCTATAAATGGAATAAGACTCCATGTTGCTTTCCACACAGAACTTGATGTGTTCTACCTCAGGAAAACTGCTTTATATTTCATAAGATGGATTCCAGTTGTTTGCAGAAGGAGACTCTAAGCTCTGGATTTATTTGAAATGTTTGTTGAATTCAGAAAGAATCTTGTTTCACTATCATGGTGAAGTTCAAGCACGTGATAATATTCTTCTCGGAATCATCAGAGAATGCTTGTAAAACAACTATATAATGTCCCTAAAATCCAGGAAGAAAACAAGGAGATTAGTGCATAATGCTGTCCATTCTTGGCACAGTGGCCCCTTGGCTTTATCCTAAATCATGGTGCCCGAGCCTTGAGAGACTCTGGTCACAGTGATCAGCTCTGCATTGCGTGACTTGACTGTGCACAGCATGGGCAGTGGTGGCTCAGCTGTCCCCAGCAGCTCCCAGCTCACCTCCTTTCATAGAACAACTACTCCTGGACAAGTAGAATCCTGCTTGTCCAAACCTGCACCTTCAGCCCAGCTGTAATTCATCCATGTTTTCTTGCAGTGACCACTACTGTAAGCAACACTGGTCTCTGAGTCAGCTGGATATTCCTTCCAGACCCACAGTTCTGCCCATGTATATCCTGCAGTCTGACCCATTAAGCAGTGCAACTCTAGATCCAGCTGTTTTCTAGCAACTCATCACAACCTTACACAAGCAGAATTAGTATACATCAGGACAAAAGACATCATCATGGCCCTCGCTGAACTCAGGTCCCACTCTACCTCCTTTGAGACCTTCCTCTTCTGATACAACAAGCTAGTTGTACCAATGAGCACTTGGGAGCTGAAGGGTTCTCTGGACTAATCTAAAGACTGTGAGGTTTGTATGAGTTCCTGCTTTCCAGTAAAAGATGATTAGCCATAAGGAAGCATCAGGTAAGCCATGAACACCTTAATTATAGGAGGATTTATGGCAGAGACACTCCCTCTCTACTGCTAGCTCTGAGGCTGGAAGAGATGTTCAGATGTCCAACCTCCTCAGGGGCCCATGAATTTTGCATTAAGGGGAGACTGAAGATTTTGTGCCAGTTGGAACTCCTTGGTGTCATTTGCGGAGTTAAACAGAGTTGTTAAGGCTAATGTTAGAGTCTTAGAAAGGCTTAAGTTGATGAGGAAGGTGTTGGGCTGCACTGAGGACAATTGCGACTCCTGATTTAACACTGAAGCATTGCTTTTACTTTTGGAAACTATTATTCCTCACCAAAACTTTGCAAAGAGTTTCAGGAATGAACAGATGAGCATGTGAAAAGAACCTAAGAAAAAGAGTGAAATGAGCTGAAAGAATCGAATGGATGTATTAAAAAAGGTAAAAAGAAACAGAATAACTTACCAAATGAAAATGAACAATTAAAGTGACGTTAAATTTATACTTTTGGTCATTTATAAAATAGAGGAATAATAAAGGAAGAATAATCCAAACACAACTAGAATTTCAAAGATGCCACCATTCTGGACTTGTCACCTCAAGCACAAGAAAGTTTTCTGACATTTTCTTTTCCTGTTTTCTGCAGTTCAGTTGAACCTATCTTTCCAGAAAATATATAAATGTAAGACATGGACATGCTAGAGTGGTCCAGAGGAGGACCACACAGATGATCAGAAGAATGGGGCACTTCTCCTGCACAGAAAGGCAGAGGAAGCTGGGCTTGTTCAGGCTGGAGAGGGCTGAGGCCTCCAGGGAGAGCTCGCTGTGGTATTTCAGTCCCTAAATGGGGTCTACAGGAAAGGTGGAGGGAGTCTTTGTCAAGGAATGTCAGAGAGGATAGGAGGAGGGGTTTTCAACTAAAAGAGAGTGTATTTAGATTAGGTACAAGGAATGAATTCTTCACTATGAGTGTAGCAAGGCACTGGAACAGGTTGCCCAGAGAAGCTGCAGGTTCTCCATCCCTGGAAGTGTTCAAGACCAGGTTGGATGTGGCCCTGGATAACTTGGTCTGGTGGAATACTTCCATGCCCAGGGTAGAGGGCTTGGAACTAGACGGTCTTTAAGGTCCCTTTCAACCCAAACTAGTCGTTGGTTCTATGATTGAATGATCACATAATTATACAGTTCTGTTAAGTATGCTATTTTAACATTACTATTTAAATAAAATGAAAAGTACCTTTGGAAACAATGTTCTTTTACCCTTAATGTCAAATTCTGTGTCAATTGTTTCTGTAAAACAGATAAGCAACAATATAAATGGTTACTTAAACATAAAGCCATTAGTGAAACTTCATAAATAACTTCAAAGCAATATAGCATATCTCTCAGCAGCACTGCCAATGCCATTTACTCTTCCAGGCATAAAACCTCCACCTCTTTATTCTCCTAAAACTCAGCCTGTTTGCCTAAACAATGTGCAAGAAAATATAAATCAAACAGAAAGCTACTGCAACATCTTCTACAAACCCTTCCTACTGTATTCAATTTGTAATAGTAGTTCAGACAAACTGAAAACTGAGAAGAGCTGATATTCACTTAAAAAAAAAAAAGGAAAATATGAACTACATATTTGGAGATCTGTTCTAGTCTTTTTGGCTTTGAACTGATATCCTGAACACTTCGGATCAGAGCCTTTGTCATGCTAATGTTGGTTAGCTTGTACTACAGGATGACTCTTCTCTAATAAAACACATTTTATGTGGTTATAGATAGAATCTCTAGAACACCATCCAGACACTTACCTGAATAAACTGTTCTGTATGTTAGTAGTGACCCTAGATCCTCCTCAGCTTTGTGTGCAGTCCAGTCAAGTTTAGTGTTTCCATGTCATTTTAGAAATGTTTGCAATAGAAGTGTCATAATGCAATAAAGGGTATTACTAATCCCAATTTACAGAGAAGGAAACAACGCTATAAAGACATTAAAGAGTATAATTTGAAAACACTCAATCTTAGCAGAGTTATTCCAGCAGAAAACTGCCTGCTCTAAATTCTGCCACCTGAGTCATGAGATGAGGGGTGAAATCATTGACCCATGTGGCTTGACTAGAGTGCACCTGGGTGCAAACTCTGATTCAACGCTTCACTCTGAAATGGTGAAGTATTATACTCTTCAGTGCCTTAAGCTGCTGCTTCCAGAAGCCAGAGGTCCCAGAGACAGAAAGGACACCTCAGTGAAGGCCGAAGTGCTATAGCACAGCTAATCTTGATGAAGCTTCACCTTAATATTTCTGGGTTTTCCTTCTAAGTGAGATGAATTGATCATAAAGAGAAAATTCTATATGCATGGGTTGATCAGTTAGTCTTCTCAGAAATCTGCTTGGTGGCAAGAACCAGTGGCCAGATTATACCACAGTCTGCAACCTGCAAGGCAAGGTTTCCCACTGACCTCCTTTCAGCCTTCCACACAGAGAATATTCGTCATCAGTTCCACTGCAAAGAACTTCTCCCCATTGCAACGCTCTGGCACCTTCATACCAGACTGTGAAGACTATCTTCAAAAAGGTAACATCACTTTCTAGTTAAGATATTGCAAGTAAGAAAAAAGTAATTGGTAGGGAGGAAAAAATACATATGCAGACATACTATTTAGACTAAAAAACTACTTTTTTCTGAAATCTGGATTTTTTTAGTCCCTCAAAACTAATAAATATGCATTTCTTGAAAACCGTTCTTTCCAGAAAAAAAAAAAAAAGTTGGTTTCTTTTACCAAAAGGCATCAGTCTTAAGAAATATATTAGTGACATATTTCAAAATTTCTTTCAATTTCTTCAGGAACGACAACAGTGTTCACTTAGCTCCATAGCTCATCCCTGAGAGATTCCACACATGTAGTTTTAAGCAGGTATTGTAAACAAATTGTCCAGATTGCTAGTAGCCGTCATAAGGTTACCTTACTAGGGAAGCAACCTTACCACAGCTTCAGAATTTTTACTGAGCAGGTGAAGTTTAAGATGCAGCTCACAGACTAATAGAATCACAGAATATTCCGAGTTGGAAGGGATAAGGGTCATCAAGTACAACTCAAGGCTTCACACAGCACTGCTCAAAAATCAAACTATGTGACTGAAATCACTGTCAGTACACATTTCATTACACATTGACAACTTGGTTTAAAGTTTAGCTTAAAGCTAGGTTTACACACACACACTCCATTACCATATTTCCAGTTTCTAGAGTATGCATATTCATAGTCCTGACATGCTTGGATATTTTTTCCCCTTAAAATATCTTGGGTCATTTTTGGACCAGAAGAGCTTGTACACAGCAAAAGTTTGTTTGCTTTTTCTAGAAGTACCTGAGCTGCCTCAAACTGGCACACGCAGTGCCAGTCAGTGTACTGAGCTACGGAACCTGCACAAACCAAATTCAAACACTCCTATCTTCACAAACTGCTTAGAAATCATTATTTCTGACCATCGCTGTAGTTTGTCTATTCCATTGTTAATCACAGAAACGTATCTCTTAAATACACTGACATTTAGGGTAAAGTGACAGTTTTTTGCTTGCATCACTTTTACTATATTTTTTTTTGCATTCAGACAATATAATTCTCTAGGCAATAGTGACTCACTTGGAATCCAGGTAACAGCAGCATACCAGACGGATTTGTTCAGCATGCTGCAGGGTGTCACATTAAACTTGAAATAATGAGATGAAGAATCTACAGGATAAAATGATTTCATGTTGTTAGTGAAAATAACACTATTTATTTATTATATTTATTACTGGAGATTTCTCCAGTGAATTACTAAAAACGTACATATGTAACACACAGTAAACACAAACACAATACAAATAAATTTAATATAAAGTATATATTATGCAATTGTGTAATCTAATTACTTGTAGGAAACATTAAGGATCTTTTCAAATGATATTCCTTATTGCTTACATGGTTAGAATGCAAAAGGACCATCATATTACTTTGTGACTGAGAAGTAAGAAAAGTCATTTGTTGGATAAATTACATTTTGCGCTCAAACAGGCAAAAAATATGCTTTTTTCTTTTTCAAAGTCACACACTTTACATTAGCATTATGCCATTCAGGATCCTTTGATAAAAATATTCCTACTTACGCTAGCTGTGTATTATCCATACTAGCACGTTGCCCAAGGCTAGCAGGCCACCTCAGGTAGCAACAGAGACTTCATCATGATTTATAATGAGCTCTGACTTCTATTTCGTGGATTCAAGCAAGGGTTGTGCAAAAGGACGGTGTGACTGCTGGTAATTGGCAGTCATGTTCTGATCATAACTGCGTACAGGAAATTATGGTAGAAAAATGGAGAACAAAACACACAGTAGTCTCAAAGGCTCAGTTTGCAAGCTTAGGCCTGACACAGACTCATTACATTTTTTAAATGTGTGTTAATGGAAAGCAAAGTATCCGAGGTAAACATTCCCTCTCATGCTTTACTTTACATAGATATTTTACAGGTGATCAACACTGGTAATGCACATAGACATGTTTCTTTCCTTAAAAAATATCTGTCTCCTAAAATTCCTACTTTCCTGCCATTGAGTATATGTGTGCACACAGAACCTGCTTGGCCCTCGCAGTCTCATTGTGCCTCATTGCTGCAGAACTGATGAAAAAAGTCAGTGAAATACATGGATCCTATGGCCTACTGCTCAGAGACAGCTAGCAACCAGGAGAGAGCCTGTCTTGCTGCCCCAAAGCTGCACTGACCCCCAGCCTGGTACAGTCTCATAGACAGCTTTTTTTTTTCAATATTTTGAGTGTAGAATATTAGTTAAATCAGTGTGGGTAATTTATACAATACAGAATTTCCAAACAAAATCAAAACCCAAATCTTCCAGCTTTTCCTGAATCAAAATATGCCTCATGCCTTCTCTACTGAGTAGTAAACACCTTCCCTCTTACCTACTGCAAGCCACCGAGGTAATATTTACATTTATGCAGCATAATTTTTATAATAGGGTGATTAATAACAGAAATATACACCAGCTGAAACTCTTGTTTATATTTGCCTGATTCATCCAAGAAACATATGGAAGAGAAAGCTCACATTGCCTTAGGCTAATGTAATTATTGTGCACAGGCCAAAAGGAAAAGAATAAGCTAGTTTCTACTTACCACAAAAAGTATACGACAGTTCTAGATCTGACGATGTACAGAAAAATCCACTGACTCCAGGAGTGAACAAAATGAAAAAGACAAACTCAAACATATTTACTTATTCTGATCGGTATTGGGCAGAATGCTTCATTTTGGAGAAAGAGGAACAAAAATTCAGCACGGTCATCCTCAGTCACACATCTCCAGGGAATATTTGTTTTATTCTGTCAAATTCTCTTAATTCTCTTAATCAATCCTATTACAATGCTATCAGTTATCTTCATCATAAACTTCATGAAGGAAAAGAATTTCTGCCTTTGTTGTTACATCTTCTCCAGACAGCACAGCTCATGTCATGAGTGAAAAATGAAAGAGAAAACTGTGTGAAATAAGGAAGTGAGAGAAACTAAAAATACGATTACCAGAAGAATGTAGAAGGCAAGTGGGGGCTGACTCAACAGAAGCAACTGTTGTGAAGGCTTGATTTCTCATGCTCACAAGGTTTCCTGAACATAATAAAAAAAAGTTACAAAACGATGAAAACCTAGTCCACCCTTACTGGTGTGTTAGTCAATAGTCCTCGTATGTTTTCACAGTGAATTTCTCACAAAGCTCATCATACCATAAGAAAACTCAGACGTTATGGATAGGACTAATCGGATGATATATTTCTGAAAGTCGGTAAGGATGGAGATTAATGCGACCAGTTAACACATTAATGACCAGACCACTGAAGTTCTGCTCTATGTCAGCTTTACTTTCAAAGCTGCATCTATCACGGTGATACTTCTTAGCGACAACAACCTTAAAAATCTATAAAATTTCTACTAATGAGCTCCATGCCCCTCCCCCTAGCTCTGTGACCTCTTCTCACGCTCTTCACTGCAATCTCTAGCAGAGAAGCTGCACCACGCAATTCATGCTGGAGCATCAAGTCCAAACACTGCTCATTTTGTCAGTACAGTGCATGTTAGGGGGTTTGGAACCAGATGAACTGTAAGGTCCTTTCCAACCCAACCCATTCAATGATTCTATGACTTCAACGTTATACAATTTCCCTGACAGAGTACATACACCTCACACAGACTTCAGCTGTTGTTTAACAGGACACTATAAAACATGCAAACAATTTGCAACCATAGTTGCAAATAAAAATAAATCTGGATGCTGTAGTAGCTAGGATGTTGTAGTAGCTGGAAAAAGAAATAATGAAACAGTAATAATGAAATAGACACTGAAGTATAGCTACCTCATAACTGTGTCAAAAGAAAATATTTATTTTAAATCACAAAATCCATATATCCATATTCTGGAGTAAGTCTAATCAGTCAGAGAACAAGCCAGGACTGATAGAAGACTCAACAGATCCAGCAAAAGTCACAGGCCAGTTTTAAGTAGGTGGGAGACTGCACTGACTGTGCAGCATTGACATGAGATGACCCCACTGAATGCAACCCCACTGCTGCCAGACTGGGACTTGCTTCGCTGCACAGCACGTTGGGTAACTGATGGACTCATTAGAAAGAGCTCTGCAGATTTACAAGGTCATATATAAAAGCTCTCACAACTAAAATGAAGACAAACACTTAGTTGAATCCAGTGACTTTCCAGACCGGGTTCCAAGCTACGTGTTTTCTTCACAGTTACTGCCATAAATGAAATAGATGAGGAAGGAGTCCCCCCTGGTGGCATACACAAACACATGGGGAACCCCTGCATCCTCTGCTATTCCTTGTTGCATTGTACTGCACAAGACTATTTCAATACTTTTAAAAATATAGCATAACTAGGCTTCATTTTAAAAAGGATCTGGCTGTCTAATTAGAGAAATGTAACAATAAGTCCTAATGGTGTCAGGGCTAAAATTTCTCTTGTGACCGTGACAATGAAGTGTGTAACCTTTACTATCATGTCTGGTCAAACTGTACTTAATTCAAACCTGTCCTTTTCAAATCTCTTCTCCAAATTCAGTTTTAGATGTATGAGTACTCTAATGCTTGTATCAATGGCATTCACAGAACTGATCTTCTGTGGCACTCAATGGCCAAAGCCCTAAACTAGAACACTGTAGGTGTGCTTTTCTACTTTCAATTTAGTATGAAGGGCACCAGAGAGGAAGGATGTGTATATTTCTACATTTATTTTTTACTAGGTAATCTTTCTTTAATGTTTTTCATTTATACTCTTATCCAGGAGGAAGGTGAAAAGAAGAGAAAGAACAGTGGAAAGAGCTACGCAATAAAGTTCATTTTCCAGAGTACTGTGACAATTTACTTTCATTTTGAAATCCTTCATAACTACATTCCATAGCTACCAAGTCTCATGTCCATTTAACAGAAAATAAAATAAATCCAAATATGGAGAATTTAGGAATTTTCATTTTGGCTACATCTGAGATGCTGAGAGTAAAATTTAACTCCAAACCTCCTAGCTGATTTGCGTTTAAAAACCTTAAACAAATTTATGAGACTTTTATCTTCTTTCTCAATACACCCAGACAAGTGCCGAGATCTCTTTAAAATAAAAAATTTGCATTTAGATCATTGGCTGCAGATGAGTGCTATGACTAGATGAGCACTCATAAGTCACTGAAATCTACTCGGGAAAGATTTACAATATACTTTAGAATAATATCCCATCACAAGAAAAAAATAAAACAGCAAACAACAACAACAGAACCCAGATGAACAGTATTCCAGGGCAGCAGAGCAAAGCACTCTGTTCCAAAGTGTTTGTCAGGCAGAATGAAATATTATGGAATTGTGGCATATTATGGAAGTGGGGTCATGACGAGGGATACTAGACAGAGCTGGAGGATTTGGCTCCTCTATATACAGCTGATAGAGTGCTGAGAGTGCCAAGGAAGATGCATCCCGGAGCAGTGCACCACTAATGAGTTTGTACCATTTGAGACAAGAGCAAGAGAATAACAGTGGAAATAAAGAAGTGATGTGTATTATTCCAAATGTATTTTTTTTAATGCTGTATGCACTTTGGCTTAATGATGTGATTTGGATATATCACGTTAAGCCACCAGAGACTGTTAAAAGTAACTGCAGACTAAGTGTTATCCTGTGGAAATAATTGTGTTGCAAATAACTGTTACCAGTAAGCTTCAAGTTAATTCATTCCAAGCCAAGTTTAGGATCAAAGCTTACAGTTATATCCTAAACAATACATTGAACCATTAAACTTTGCAGGAAGAAGAGAAAGCAGAGGATAAAGGGGAAAGAAAGGGCTGTACCCTATCTGAGGCTGAACAGTCAGAAAGCATACCAAGCAACACTGCCTACCAGGGTATTCAAGAAATTAAGATAGATGGACAAGTTTTCTGTTTGCTCTTATTTTCTGTTCTTCCCTGCTTTAAATAGCCGCTCATTTGAGCTTATTCTAAGCTACTCACTGAGGCCTGTATAGCTGTGCTATAATCTTATTACAGTGGATCCAACTCTTAGCCAGCTCACTTGTCCCATTTCTCAGGGGGGCTGCAGCAGGCTACGTGGTACATAGGGTCATCAAGAAATTGATGTTATAACCATGAAACTCCACAGCAACCAAATTACAGCAGTTTAACACATTTCCACCTATGAAGTTATACTGAACAGTTGGAATAATTCATGTGCTCTAACTTTTCATAGTACAATTTCATTAAATTTCCATCACCTTAATTAGACTCTCACAGTACAGTTGAAAATACTCAGCACTTCCTCAATCTTTGCCAGTGAAATGACTTTGGTGTGTAATAAAGTATGCTCCAGTGAAACTAGCTAATTTTAGGAAGTGTACTTAGGAGTGTGAAGCACCTCAGAGCTTTAAAGATTTCTCTTTGAAATCAAAAGGGGATCATTTTCTGATCAGAATATTTTATGTATGCAAGAAAAGACTGAGGGTTGTGGGATAATTTAATTTAAAAAATAACATAAGAAATGACAAGCATTGTACTTAATAATTCAGACCAGATAGGTATTGATTAATAATATGGATAAATAATACTGAGGACAAAGCCAAAGACTTTGAGAAAAAGGGAAAGGAACACTGGCAAGAGAATACCACATAGGCAGAGACTGAAAAGAAGAATCTGCCTGTATCCTGTTTTCCCAAGAAAACAGCAGTCATCCACAACCTTCTGTGGAAATTTTTAAGGCCAGAAGGGGATAGGAGGCAAGCATCTAGGAAGGAGATTTGAGTCATTTCGTATGTTCCTGCTCTTCACACCACATTGAGCAAAATCAGTCCTACAGTAAGATGTGAGACCCAGCTGCTGATAACAAGAAATGGGTTGGCACTGAAGGGCTGCAGGAGCTCGCAACTCCTACAGAAGGTATAGCCTTGCAAGTAAGGCAGCTTGTAGAGAACATCTTTCAGAAGACTGAGTTTCTATATCTGTATTTCCTTCAAAATCTCAACCCACATGTACGTACAGATTCAAGTCTTATAATTTTTGTCCATGATGCATGCAAGTCTGACCTGAAAAAAAAAAAAAACTGAAAACATTTGATTGTAGGAAACCCTTTGCACTTATAACTGCTTTTCACCAAAAGTTTAAAACCGAAGAAAAATCAACAAGAAAATGGTAGTTCACGAAATTAAGGAACAGTGAATAAATTTAATAAATGAACAGGGAAGGATGTGGAGCTGATAAAAAAAAAAAATCAAAACATGAAGTCAGTTCTCCAACAGAATGTGTTAGTAGCAGAAGGGGCTGTTTTGTTTTATGTACACTTTCTAGCTTAGAAGGACATCAATCATTTCATACTTTCTGACTTGGAAATGCACTCAGTGCACTACGGAACGCATCTGAACTTCAGTACCTGGAGAACTGGATTGTGTGGTATGATAAAAGGATGGGTTCTGCAAGTGGGGAGTAACGACACTGTAAACTATCTGTATTGAATCAGACTATTCTGGACGCAAAGTAAAAGAGAAATGCATCTAGAAGTCTTTTTGTATTTTATATATTTTATATATAAAATTTATATTTATTTATATTTGTTATATATATATATCTTTTATATATTTATATATATATATATTTATATCTTATATATATTTATATAAATAATTCTAACATAAAGAACAAAATATCATTGCTTGAGTACTAATTTGTTCTGGTCTCAACAAGTTCCAGGTATCTAAACCAGACACCTATATTCAAAAGAAGCTAGCTCTGAGAATCCTGGAATTACAAACAAGGACAGTCAAATGTTAAGAGGAATTGGGTCAAAAGCATTCTTATTTGGTGGCCATAATAATGTCTATAAGATACAGAGCTTGTTTCCTGAATTTAGAGTTTGCCAATTTAGAAGAAAATAAATTGTTGACTCAGTGGAATATTGTACATCTCTAGTAAATTTGATCTTCCCCAGTGCTGGAGAGCAAAAATTATTTTCACATTTTAATAAGATTGCACTTCTGTATTAAAGTACTATTCAAATAAAGTAAAATGATTACCATGATTTTCAAGGTACACATTGGAAGTACGAAATACTTTCCTGAGATTATATCATGGCCACAATTATCAACCTACTTCTGGCAAAAAAATGGGTTTGTTTGTTTGTTTGTTTTTAAATCATCCATGTGTCAGAAAGCCATTACTAACTTACTTTGCATTTCCCAGTCAGGAGATAAATTTTAAGTACCAGAGATAATTCTTCTGTTTTCTTTGGTTTTTTGTTTGTTTGTTTGTTTGTTTTTGAGAAACGTAATCGCTTGGATGAAAATCTCTTATTATTGTTGCTTAAATTCTTATCCAGCAAAATTCCAAATTTCAACAGTAAAAATTCTTTGCATTCAGAAGAAAAAGTTGAGGATTTTTCAAGAAGCACATAAACACAAAGTTGGGGCCTTTCTTTTATTGACTCTTGCAAACTATTTCCTGTTCTCTCTCTATTTGGCATTCAAAGATGAAGTTAACTTTACACATGAGCACAAAACAGAATTAACACATCTGACATGAAAACAATGGACAAATGTTTAATTTGGTGTAAAACATGACTTCAACAAGTACCGTAACCATGTGATTAGAATTGCTTATTACTGGCCTCCTGCCTTCAGCATAATGCATTAAACATACAAAAATATATCACTGTTTACTTACCCTATGATACTGGCTTAACAGAGATAGATCAGGCTTTTCAACGTAAAGCTGCTAATATGAAAGAATCAATTTGAATTCAGCACCTATTCTTTTTTAATTCAGTAATTTTTTAAGCCTTAAAATATTGAGGCCCTTCGTTACTTGTATACAAGTATCTGCCAGTTTTTGTGACAAACTTCTGCTTGGTCTAAAAATATTTCAATCCAATTTCCACATATTCAGAGTGCAGAACTAATTTAAACAACCTACTCACATGAGAAGATCTTATACTCATTACTTGAACTAAACATGACTTTCTTTGCAGTTAAAAATCAAGAGGTGTATTTTTTAAAGGCACAAGCTCTAAGCAGTACTCTGTAAGAGATTCCCTTTTGTTTTCCTGGCTTTCATAAATACCAAAAGAATCCACTTAAACCACTACATGCTGGTATTTTAAATTGGTACAAATATTTGTCTTAGCAAGATTTTCACAGCACAAACCTTACTTCTTTTCCATCTCTGGGAAAAGAGTTGCTTGGGAGTGTGATTCTATCTCAGAAAACCATTTAAGTAGCTGTGAATTGTTAGAGACTGCCATTCTTTCCATCTTTTCCAGAAAGGCTACAAGAGGTGTCAGCAGTAATATCTGCCTGCCTTAAGTGAAGGCCAACCCTACTCTCATGGGATGAAGAGTAGTATCCGTTAAAAACAGCCCGGCCTTTCTGTGTTAAGCACAGTTTCTCTCTAATCTTAAAAACTTAACAGTGTGCTTGACAGGTAATGAACATTCCAGATTTTTTTTATATAAAAAGTTCCTTTTAAAGCAGAGATGGTGAGTTTGCAGCACAGTCCATGCATGGTTCCCCTGGTTAGTTAATAATAAAAAATAAACCAAGAACAAGCACAAGAAAAACAGAAGTATTTTTAGTGTATTTTGTGTTGTTAATTCCGAAGCCCTACATATTGTTTACAAGTTTAAAAAAAAATTCAGTTCATTCCAAAATTTGAGAAACTCTAATGTTACCTGATACTTTTGAAACCGTAATATAGTTTAACATTCTTTCACATTTATAGCAGTGCACAATGAACAGTAACTGACATTCCTTATCTTCACATTATTTACTTTCACCTTCTTTCTCTTCTTTCTCAAAATCAAAACAAAAGGCTTTGTCATAGCCCATGAGACGGTTATAATCCTGAGGATCCGGGAAAAGTGTTGGATTAACAAGCATTGATTTAGTTTTAGCATAAAATGTTGTGAACATCTTGGTGATGTCTGGAATCTTTACATCTTTCTGATGGAAGACAGTTGCTTTTTCTGCCAAGATTGCATTGTATGTAATAGCTGTGTATGTGTCCATTTCCTCTTTATAATAGAGTCGAATTACATAGCCCTTTGTAAGGATATGCAAAGTAACTGGAGTAACAAACGTAAAAAATCCTATCAACCCATAAAATGCAGCTTGTAGAAGCAGGCTGTCAAATCCAATACCAGTTTTCAGCATGAGGTAGGGCGCCATGAACAAGTTAAATATGCTGGTGGAGTAGGAGAAAAATCTCACGCCTACATAGAACAAAAACAAAAAACCAAGATAAATACCTGTAAGTAAAATTGTCTCTGTAATTACCTATGTTCTGCTGCTACAAATTTTTGTCATTACTTGAACACCTAAAATTATTTAAAGGCCTTTCTTAAAACACTCTCAAATAAAAGAAGCCATTAACAAGTACCAGGAGGTCCAGTCCTCTCTTCCTGCCACTCTCAAGGGTTGTTGTATACATGCTGGGTTTAATCAAAGCTAGTAGCTGGCTTTATTTCTATGATGAACTCTGCTATCATGCAATTATGCAGATGTATGCATTTTTCACTTCAGACAGGAATAACAATCAAAGATATGGCTGGGCACTTCTCTCTTCATCAACAACCACATTAGACACTCAGTGTGCATTAGAGAAAAAAAGTTTGCTTGGTCCCCCACTGTGTTTAATTTGAAAAATGTAGGCTATTGTACATTCACAAGCATTCTGCAGCCATCTCTGCATAAGGCTTGAAAGACAGCAGCCACTGATATCATCACCCACCATCCTTGAGACGCAATGAGAACCAGTAGTCTAAAGATGCTGTGAAAATTGAATGTATCAGGGCATACTTCCCCCTTCAATTAAAAAATGTCCATCAGAAAACATCAGTGAACTACTTTTTGCTAAGCCTTTAGAACATTAGCTGGTCAAAGGGAGATTAACCAAAGTCTCATTACAGACAACACTTCTGTCGTTTTAGTGACATTCAAAAGCATACAGAATGCAAATATAGTTATAGTTGGTCAATGTTGGATAATCACTCGAAAGGCTGCAAGAGAAACAGAAGCAGGCTGAGGGATTACAGTTGCACTGTATCTTCAGAAATCCCTGCAGACCTAAAATTAACTGAAACAGAAATACTGTTAACATTAATCATTATACGCCACAGAATATAAAATTAAGCATCGCAGCAAGATATATATTCTTGTTCTGTACAGAGATTTGGGGTTTTAGCATAGTTGGAAAGAACATTTGCTTTCTTAATGTTGCATTTAAATATTTTAAATATTAAGAAAAAAAAAAAACAATGAAGATCCTTTCAAGTTACACACCTAACACTGCTTTTGCTAAGTTTCCTTTATAAACCAATCTTCCATGTTCTGGGTGGTCAGAAGGGGCAGATGTGCTGAGGCTGCGAACTGCTACCCCTTGAAAAGATGCAACCTGGAAGATGAAAGCAAAATCAGGATCAGTACTTCAGAAAATCACAGAATAGAATCAGTAAGGCTGGAAAAGACCTCTAAGTTCACCTAGTCCAACCACCAACCCACCCTTCAACCATACCCACTAACCATGTCCCTCAGTGCCACATCTAAGCATGAACACCTCCAAGGACAGTGATTTCACCACCTCCCTGGGCAGCTTGTTCCAATATCTCACCACTCTTTTTGAGAAGCTTTTCCTAATATCCAGACTGAATCTCCTTTGGAACAACTTAAGGCCACTACATTCACAGAAGATTCTCTGTGTCCTGAACCTATTCCCAGCAACCTGAATTAGCCATTAAGGTTGGGCTATTTGCTACAGGATGATTTAGACCAGAAAAGTTCTCTAAAGATCATCAAGCCCAATTGTTAACCTCACACTGCTACTAACCCACATTCCTAAGCACCACATCTACATATCCTTAAACTCCTCCAGAGACAGTGACTGCTTGCCTGGGCAGCCTGTTCTAATGCTTCACAACCCCTTCCATGAAGAGTTCTTTCCCAGTGTCCAACCCAAAACCTCCCTGCACAACTGGATTAATCACATACTCGGTCCTGCTGGCTATGTAGTTTCCAATACGGGCCACGATGCTGCTGGTTCTTCTTGGCCACCTGAGCACACTGTACAGCCCAGCTCACTGTATGACACGCTGCGCTATAACCTGCAATCCTTTCTGCACACAGCTTTGCAAGGAGGCAGTCACGAACTTTACCTCTCAGAACCCCAGTCACAGACCACCATCCCGCAGCAAACTTTGTGCCGAGCAAAGCTGAGAAACCAAATATGCCTACCCAGCCTCTCCATTACGTTCGTATTTCTCGCAAAGCAAAGCGCAGCCAACCCGAGCCCCTTCCCCTCCCAGCGCACCTCAGGGAGCGCCCCGCAACCGCTCCGCAGCCGCTGTCCCCCCGCGGGCAGAGGCTGGGGGAATCCCAGACGGCGATTGGCAAGAGGGAGCCCACGGTAAGCCGCACCCCCTAGCCTAACGGGGCCGGGCCGGGAGACGGCGGCACGCCAGCAGCCGGCGGCGCGGAGCAGCATGGCAGCCACGGCCCGTCCCGCAGCAGCCGGCAGCGAGACGCGTGGGGAAGGGAAGGGGAACGGCGCGGTGCACCAGCGCAGCCTCCGCCGCCGCCGCGCAGCCCCGACCTTTGGTTCCGCCGCAGGAAGGGCCCCCCCGGCTCTCACCCAGCAGTGTAACATAGCCCGGGGCTGCCGCTGCGGTTATATCATGGAAACGTCCGGGCACCTGCGGGCTGCGGGGCCGGGAATGGCAAAGCAGCGTAAAACGGGCTGAAACCGCTGTGCTACTCAGGAACCCTTCACCGTAAAATGGCCGGGCTGTGCATTACGGGGCTCCGCTCTGACCTAGCGCACCGGCGGTGTTTTGGGACCGAGAAGCGCGCAATAAACGTGGCGGCACTGCCAGGGCCGAGCGGCCGGGTAATCCCGGCGGCTTCGTGGCTGACGGCCATTCTTCGGTCCGCGAGTGTCAGGGCGGCCTCACTAGCAGCTATCGGGCACGCTCAGCCTCAGCTGTTCCAGCCGGCCCCGCGGCAAACCTTGCCCTCGCACCTCACCCGCGTTGCGGACAACATGGCGGACACCCTACATAAACTACAGTTCCCGGCATGCCCTGCTTCCGCCGCGCAGCACGCCGGGAGCTGAGCGGTCTCACGCCTTCCAAGGGCAGTGCGCGGGGGGCCGGAAGTGCGCCGTGACCCAGCGGAAGCGCTTGGAAGGCAGCTGGCCCGATACGGCGGGGGCCCTGCGAGTGGGGCGGAGGGAGCGGCACCGACGGGTGAGTGGCTGGAGAGGCCTCGCCACGGCCGCCTGGAAGGTGTCCCCGGGGGTCTGCCGCTGGGAGAGCAGCGAGCCTCGCTGCTGGGGGCGGGGGCCCGGAGCGCTGAGCGGAGAGGCCTGGAAGAGCCGGGGGCGTGTGGGGAGGAGGCGGGGGTGCGTGCGTGCACGGTGCGGGAGGCTCGCTGCTAGACGTTCACTGCTAGGCTGGGGTTCCCCTGCCGGCTGTGGGCTGGTAGCGTTTCTCCTCTCTGTAAAAGTCTCCCTGGATTCCACACGCCGCCGGGAAAGGGGCTTTCCAGAACGCTGCTGTAATTAAATATCGCTCTTAAACTTTTTCCGCTACGAATGACGTCCACCCTCTTCCCACGCCGTGCCCTAAAGAAAGGGCAGTAACTAAGGCCGAAAGAATTTAGGATGCGTCCTCTGGGGTTGTTGTGCCAAGGTGCGAAGTGCTGGTGGAAGTGCTTTGGCTGTAATGGTCGGTGAATGTAAGCAAAACAAGACTGATGGGGAAGAGCGATTGACTGACGTGTAGTAAAGGAAACGTGCTTCTGAGCAGCCCGTGCTACTTAAAAGGCAGGCTTTGTTTTTCTGTAGGTGACCACAAGCTTTGCTAAGTTGACGATGGCTTTAGGTACATATGTGAAAAGTGTGATGCTAGCAGGCAGCTCTGAGGTTGTTACAAGTTTAGTTGAAGGAGCTTTAAAGATGATTAATATTGTAGATTGCGATGCGAACATTGCGCTACAGGGAGATGTAGTTGTCGGTTTGCTGTTTACTTGGGTTTGCTCTGGCTTTGCTGTTTCAGAGCTTCAGTTTGGAATGTAGATATAAACATCTTGGAGACCTTCAGGATAAAAACAGCTTTGTGCCTGTATTTATTTCCTTCTGTACTCAAGTTTCCTCCTTTTGCTATGCTAAGAACAAAAAAATAATCGGGAGCAAAGTACAATTTATTAAAGGGTCCTTAGAAAGATATAAGTGTTTTTCTGTAATACAACTTGAGA
Organism: Meleagris gallopavo; assembly: GCF_905368555.1. NCBI lineage: Eukaryota > Metazoa > Chordata > Aves > Galliformes > Phasianidae > Meleagris > Meleagris gallopavo. Next base: position 63,536,473 of record NC_139406.1, on the reverse strand, counting down.
TCAGCTATCTACTGTGTAAATAACTTTTTTTCCCTAAGATTTACCCTCAGCACTGAGAAATTTAAGATACGTGATCTTTGAAACTTTCATCACTTCTAGCATTTCTTTGTAGTGGTGAAAAGTCATGCGAGATTTTTTCTTCTTAGTACTGAAGTGGTGATAAAATGATGTACAACATTTCGTATATTCTTAATGTGAGGAGTTAATACTGGTTCACTGAGGAGGTCCAGTTTTGTAAGGTACACTCTTCTGTCTCTCACTTCTGTAAATTTTTCCTGATCCATTTACCCCTTATGCTTTCTATGGGAATAAAATAATATCTTTTGAAAGCTTGTTTAACTTCAGATGTTTTTGCTGTGTTTTTTTTGGAATTCTCAGTGTATGCCCTACATTTTGTCCTAGAAATATTTTTTGAATCAGAATAAAATTTTTTATAGGATTTTTACAAGTTTTCTTGCATCTGGAAAGGCTCAGAATGTAGTTAATGTTGTTGTGGGGTAGTTTGCATAATTGTAGTTTTTGATGAATGCTTTAATGAGAGAACAGAAATTGATACTGTATTAAAAATTTGGAATATGCAAGCAGCTTTATTTCCTCTAACAGCTAGAGATATAAAGTAACCAGGGTTTTCCTTCTATATTAGGGAGAAAACTGTAATGCTTACTTTTTTTTTTCCTCTTCGGAATTACTGGAAAAGAAATTTTGCTAAGAAAAAAGAGTACCTTAAATAAAGTGAGGCCTTTGATACTCCATGCATAGCATCCTAGCTCATCTGTTTGTCTGAACTAGCATTCACCTTTAGTGTACCTTCCTAGTAAACTGGCTTATCTGGCAATCTTGCTGTACCAGTTTTCCCTCATTATTTTTCTAAATATGTTTCAATGCATATTTACATTATTTTTTTTGTGTGCCCTAAACAGTGAATACTAAACTGAAGAGTGATATTTTTAAACAAGCTTCTCTTTAGGATCTAGAGTAGGACTATAGCTTAGGATTAAACAGTAAGACGCTATTAATTTTGCATACAATGGCCTTTCTTTGCTGAAGAACTCTTCCTAATTTACAAATGACACTCAGAAAATTCCACATTTGACTTCTCAACAAACCCAGGAATTGTGAAGGCATTTTTGTTATTTGCCCCACATTTTCCAAAAAGTTGATCTCACAAAATACAAAAATGTCACCAACTGAAACGTACAAAAGGCGTGTGTGTGCTTGTATTGCACAGCTAATGAATTGGAAGCCTTTCGAGTTACCCTACACCAGAATCTGAGTTTCAGACATTTTTCTGTGGGAACAAAGAATCTGAATGCTTGCAAATGTTTGCATAGATTTAAGTTTCTTGTGCTAACTGGACTAAAAGGATGAGTTTCTGGAATGTGTATAGCAGTTGTGTGTGTTCAGTTAAATTAACGTATGCCCATCAATTATATTTTAGTCTCCCAGGCTTAGAAGTTGTAGAAGGAAGTGATGTTCTGAAAATTCAGGGTGTGTTGGTTGACAAGCATGCAGTTTTGGGCGTAAGTTAGGAAAGGGGTCATGGGCTTTTTTTTTCTTTCTTACATTTGATGCTCAAGAGAAACAAAAAGAAAAAAACTAAACTCACTATACCATATCATTTCTTCTTGGGGCTGTGAGGAGATGAATGAATTCAAGCACGGGAACAGGAACATTTGCTTTGTGTTGACAATGATGGTGGTTTATGATTCTTAGTTATATTCTACCTCAACGTGTAAATCTGTTACTGCTTCCACTAACTCTTGTGTAAGCTCATGAACCAGGAAGGGAGTTGACTGAAGAAAACAGGCTGTGGCTCGTGCAGAATCATGTTAATAACATCTCAGATAACTTGGGTGTAGTTGTTGGAAAGAAGATGCTTTTCACAAAACAATCACATAGAACTGAAATATGTTCAGATCTTCATAATGTATCATGACACACATGACACTTCTTGAAGAGGAACCAGTACTTGCAAACAGTTTCTTAGTTTTGTTACAGCTTTTCCAAGTTTCCTATTTTCCTTTGCTTATCTCTTCTATTGTTGCATTGATCCTGTGATCTTTTTTTGTTCTTCACTGCCCATATTTTGTCAGAAGAAAATCTATGCAACCACTCTTACTCATAATTATCACTTTACATATTTTTTTGAAATTATACATTGTTATGTCAGAACAGATGAAGTGAAGTGGAACCAAGTTTTGTCCCGTGCTTCCAAGGTGAATATAATGGGATGTATGATGTTACTTGCTTAAAAGTAGGCAGGTTTCTCAAGCCTTCTGCTTTTAGCAGTGGTATGTTGCTTTTGTTCTGTAGAATTATAGAATCACAAGGTTGGAAAGGACCTGCAAGATCAACTAGTGCAACCGTCCTGCCATTACCACTGCTACCACAAGCACTAAGCCATATCTCGCAGCTCCTCGTCCAGACGCCTCTTGAACACTGCCAGGGACGGTGACTCCACCACCTCCCTGGGCAGCCATTCCAGTGCCTGACCACTCTGAGAGAAAAAGCTTTTCTATGCTATTCTATAATTTCTATGTTATTCTATTTTTTATTAGAAGTACAAATTTTATTCTTTGTTAATCCTATTATGTTGATTAGTTGGACTTAAAATAAGGGATGATCTTGGCATGCTTTTTCTTCTTCGCTTATCCATTTGATGAATTGTATTTGTCTTCATTTTGCTAAGCCGAACAAGCAAGGCTTTCTAATTTTTTCATTACGAGCAGGCTTTTTGATCATGTTGTTAGCTCCTTTCTATAGTGTTTCCAATTTGAACTACTTCTACCTGTGCTACTTCTGCCCAGGTATCCAAGAAGATCAATGGCATCCTGGCTTGTATATGAAAGTGTATAGCCAACGGGAGCAGGGAGGTGATCATCCTGCTGTACTCAGCTCTGGTGAGGCCACACTTCAACTACCATGTTGAGTTTTGGTCCCCTCACTATGAGAGAAAGACATTGAGGCCCTGGAGATTCTCCAGAGAAGGGCAGCGAAGCTGTGAGGGATCTAGAGCCCCATCCAACCTGGCCTTGAATGCTTCTATGGAGGGGGCAACCACAACCTCACTGGGCAACCTGTTCTGTTGTTTCACCCCTCTCACAGTAAAGAATTTCTTCCTAGTCTAAATCCTCCATCTTTGAATTGTAAACCGTTTCTCCTTGTCCTGTCACAGCATGTCCTTATAAAAAGTCCCTCCCCAGCTTTCCTGTAGGCCCCTTCTGGTACTGGAAGGCCACTGTAAGGTTCCCCCTGGAACCTTTCTCTTTGAATGAGATAATGAAGTTTCATACAACTTCATTTCATGTGCTGTTTTTCAAGACCAGTGAATCATTTCTTTGTGTGAGGCTCTGTTCCCCTTTTGTTGCAGTGCCTTCTACTTCTGTCTCATCTGAATCTGCTGGCTTTTTTTTTTTTGTTTTTGTTTTTTGTTGTTTTTTTTTTTTTTTTTTTACAACACTGTTAGAATAACATGCTTAATGTCATTTTTGGAGGACCTAGAAGTCCTTTTCAGTCTAATAGTTGCACATTTGCGTCATCTCTTTATCAGACAATTTTTCTCATAAGATTATCCTCTTACCACATTTGTTTAACACCACATGATTTGCCTTGTCCAGGTTCCATCTACTTTCCCTTCCTTTCCTGTTATCAAGGAAATAACAGATTCACTTCTTAATGTTAGGCTACTTCAGCATGCTAATCCTTACTGCATTTGTATCCTGTTTTCCTTTATATTTCATACAGTTGGCTGCCACTTCTGACCATGGTTTTTTTACTCTTGTGTGCTAATAACTGTTATTTTTTTCCTCTTTCATCGTATGATAACACATTCCATTTGACATTTTTAAAATGTTCACTGTGGTGATTTTTTTTGTTTTGTTTTGTTTTTTGCAACAGCTCTAATATTTTGGTGTAGACATTATTTCAGTTCCCCAGCTTTAATGTGTTAGCTCCCTTAGGTTATACAAGGTAGCCTTTTTGTTCCTGAGTAATCGATACTCTACAATGGGATAATTTCCATTTCCAAACTTGTTGGAACAGATGAAAGATGCTATCAGTTTTGTGCTCTTACTATTCCAGTGCTCAAATGTAATTTCAATGGAGGAGTTACAGGAATTATTGAAAATGGTGAAGGCATTTAAAGTTTGATATTACGGAATGGCAGTCTGCACAAATTAAGATCATTCTTGAACATGCCTAATGTTCAACAAGTTTTTACATGGAGGAAGATTTGAAGTATACCAATGGGAAAGGAAAAAAATTTAAGATAGTTCTGTAAGGTTGGAATAAATTTCGAATACAACAGCAAAGCAAGCAGGAGATGCTTTTTGCTCAGTGTTCTGCAGTCACTTAAAAACTAGTCATGAATGGTTAATTATACTGAAAATGCTTTCTTGTGAGAGCTTGAGTAACCATTGGGATTATTTCATAGTTCCTTGCCTGAAATGGTTATGAAAAAAGGGAGATAGAAGAAATCAACGCTCAGCACTGAGGTACTGTTGAGAAGTGAAGCTATCTGCAGTAGCAAGGAGCTGCAGCTTCCAAAGATCTGAGTCTCTTGACTTTGCTTAGGAATCTCTGTAAAACTTCCTCCAAGTCCTTCAGCTCCCTCCTCAACTTGCTTACTATTTAATTTTAATTTTTTTTTTTTTTTTTTTTGGCCCCTGCTTTTACCACAAATAGAAGAGGGAGGAAATGTGAGGAACAGTCTCTTCTGCTTTTTCATGCCTTCTTGGGATCCTTCTCAGCAGTGAGCAATAGCAGCTCATGCGTCTGCTGTTGCTCGTTGCTTTTCGTAGCAATCTAATGAATTATCAGAATTCTTAACAGACTTTTTGCTGCCCCAACCCTGGGCTTCTACTGAATAACTACCCAGAATCCCTGGTCATGTTTTGCTGAACCTTTGGGCATGCAGCAGTATGTCATTGATTTGTACTGGGTTAATGTTTGGAGAGCAGCTGTAGACACGAAAGGAATTTTAGGACAGCAGGTGGGTGGAATTTCTCTTTCATAATTTTCTTTGCCACAGCAGAGATGCAGTTCAATATAGAGAAATACAAGTTGAATCTGAAAATACTGGATTTGTTATGCAAATAAGTGCTTTCATTTCTATAATTCTTTGGAATCATTTTCATGACAAATAACATCTGCAGCAAGCTGAGTGTCAGCTTATAAGCTCTGGAATTCCTGGTTAACTTACCATGTGAATACCTACATTAAATATCTGGAGTAGATTTTCTAAATGACATTGGTGTATGTGTCAGGAACTCTCAATCTTCTAGGAAGGACGGCTTGAAGGGCCAGGTATTTAATGCACACTGATCAGATTGTTTGTTGAGCCTTCTCTTCTCCAGCCTAAATTCCTCGGCTCTGTCAGTCTTTCTGTGACTGACAGATGCTTCAATCTAGGATGCATTTCAGTGTATTTTGTACTGAGGAGCCCAGATCCAGACTAGTACTCCAGATATACAGGGCTGAATAGAACAAAAGGATGCCTTCGCTCAGTGTGCTGGCTGCTCTCCTCCTCAGTCAGCCTGGGATGGTCTTCCTCTTCCTTGTCACAAGGGCACATTGCTGGTGTGTGTTCTTGCCATCCCACAGCTTGTCTACCAGCACCCTTTGACCGAGATATTGGTCAGAGAAGTCAGCACTGGTGCATGGTGTAATTCTTCCAAAGGTGCGTTTGCCATTGAACTTTGTAGAATTCCTGTTTGCCTTGTTGAGGTGTCCAATGAATACCAGGACACCTATGCAACAGCCCCTCCTGTATTCACAATATACTGAACTGTTGCCTGGTGTTTCTTCTGTAGACACTCCGTTTATTCTCTTCAGTGCCTTCTGTGCTGTGGTAGAACTTGCTCTCTTTATCTCCCTACTACAGCTGCATGGGTGGTGTCTGTAGTAGTAGAAGTGTAACAGGCTCCTGAGGTAACCCTGACTTGATGATCAAGGGCTTTTAAAAACCTTAAAGAAACATCTCTTTGCAAAGCAACAATTTGGAGATTCTAGAATATGGTAAGCTGGTGGGGATGTATATATATATTGATATATATATATATATCAAAAAAAGAACAAAACCACCACCAACAACAAAAACCAACCCAAACCAGGAAACACCAGTTTCAAAACAGTGTTTAGTATTCATGACATTGCACGCTTTGTGTCATCATATTCTTTTTAATAGCCTTTATAATAATGTAAAAGTTAATAACTAGTGTTGACTTAAGAAATTGTATTAGTGACTAAAAACATTGCCTCGTGTATTTTCAGACGCTCCTATTGCAAAAGCTGCTGTTGAAAAGAAATAATTTTTTTATAAGAAGAGAATGGGTAAGTGAATTGTTCTTAGATTTTTGTTGCTGTTTCTCATGTGAAACATTTTAGCTCTTAAATTGTTAAGACTAATGGTTGGACTATAAGACTCTAAATGTTGATCTTGTAGCTTTTTTGTGTGTGTCATTTTTTTATTGTAGCCTGAAAACTTTGTGGAACTTCCAACTAATGTAGTTTTTAGAGGATTTTTTTTGTGTGTGTGTGAATGTTGTTTATTGAGATGAGTATCTGTCGAACAGTAAAATATAATTTATCTTAATATGCCAAATGATGAAAATGTACGTGCTAAAATAGGATGCCTTTAGGTTACTGTATGTATGTGAAACATGGCTACTTGAACCTTTCATATCTTTCTCACTACAAATGATGGTTAATGAAACAAGGTTGGAAAGATTCTGGTGCTAGCTATACTTTTTCTGAAAGTATTTTAGCATCTTTGGCACTTATGGCAAGTTATTAAAATTGTCAGTAACTATATAGTAACTTTATTTCAAATTTACGAAACAATTGATGGAGAGAATATTATATTTGCAATAGCACCACAGTGTAAGATAATATATTACAGTTAATGTAATTTATATTTTTTTGTTTTGTCAGAAATAAACACAACATTAATGGCCAGATGTCAAGTTTGTAGTTTGTTTTATCTCTGTACTCATGCATGCAATCATGATATATTGGCAGTGGATTACTTTTCTAGAAGGATATAAATATCATCTGATTTTCCAAGCTGTTAGAACTTCAAAGACTTCCAGTTTTACCTTACTGCCAAAATTAATACTGTCCTGAATGTTTAATCTTATGTGCAGTATCAAACTCAAGTATTAATTTCTAATAGAACTGAAGCAATACTTAGTGTAATGGCTCTGTACTCCTTTAAAAAATGCAGTATTTGAAATACAACATTAACTTTCCAATTTGAATATGATAGAAATTGTATATTTATTGAGTTTAAAGTGCAAAGTAAACCCCAACAAAATGGAAAGAAGGTTTAAAGTTATGATGATCTTTATTACAGTTTACAGGTGTGCATGAAGACCATCTCCAAAGTCATCTTGGTGCTGAACATCATGTGGGTACAGAGTAGTCAGTGGTTCCTACCCCAAAGAGCATGTTGTCAAAGCAGACACATAGTAAGACAAAAGAGAGGAGAGAGACAGGAAAAGCATAGTCAAAACTTATGGGGAGACTTCACAAACTTATTGGGTTTTTGTGCTTTCTCACCAAAGTCACAATATGAGTATGCACTAATTTTCTTAGTCTGACTGGCAGTGAGCAAGGAATTAATTCAATTTCAATTTTCCAGCACAAAAATACGTGCTTTGACTGCTTTCATTCCTCCTATGCTTCAAAAAGCATTTTTTCTCTTACAGTCTGTATTTTGAAATATTAGATATGTGTTTAGATGACTTGTAAGTTATAAATACTAGCGTGCCAGACATGGCAATCATTTTGTGAATGGAACAAGTAGCATGTTCTTAAAATGAGTAAATTATTTTCACTTGAGAATTCATCTGGAGGAAAATTTTTTTTCCTACACAGATTGCTGAAATCATGTCAGAAATTGGTGATGGAGAGAGGAGGGAGATGTTAATCAAAATAGATTCATTTTTCTAAAAATTCCTCTTTTGAAATAGGTTACCAAACTCTTCAGAGAAGTCTTGATATATGCAAATATTTACCTTATTTTTGGTGGTCTGCAGTGGTTCTTCTGTCTGCAAACATAGTCACAGGAAAGACTGAAGCTTGCATTCTTGATAATTGGAATCAGTCATTGTATACTGAAACTGTTGTTTTCCATCACAGATGGAGAAGAGAAAACATACGGTGGGTGTGAGGGCCCAGATGCAATGTATGTGAAGTTAATATCTTCTGATGGCCATGAGTTCATTGTAAAAAGAGAGCATGCATTAACATCAGGAACAATAAAAGCTATGTTGAGTGGACCAGGTAAGTATAACAGATGTAGTACCCTCATGTCCTTCTCTTTCTCTGTTGGACTATTTGAATTTCTATTATATAGTAAGCAAAAGCTGGAGCAAATAATAACTTGTTCAAACCATTACTAATTCCATTTCCATTGGAACAGTCCACCTCCGTGGAGTATTGTTTATGTATAATTGAACTCCATAAGTTTCTGGATGGCTAGTAATTGTATGATGTTATTACTACCATTTTCCTCTGTTAAATGTACTTGAGGTCATTATCTGAAGGTTGCAGCTGTCAAATTCAAGATAAGTGACTCCGTTGCTGCCTCCATGATAGAACTTGAAGTATTCACAAAGTCTTTATGGCAAGGAGTACTTGAACTTAATGGCACAAGTTAGTGTAAGTTTGAAGAAGAGATAAATTGACTGAAGGGAAAGCCCTCACATGTTATAGGTATGTGAGACTACTTCTGTTTTAAGAAGTGTTTGAACTAATTGTTGAAGCATGAAAGGGTGGAGAAGAGAATGAGAAATTGAGTTGCATGTTCTTCCTTCTTATCTGCCCTTGTCCCATACAATTACTTTTGGCCAGTCAAGTAGCAGTAGGCTGTATCGACCTCTGATCCAAATATGGTCATTCTCTTTTTGATTCTGATGAATGGAATTGCTGGCAACATCTATTTGCTGAATATACTTTTAAATTACTCACTAATAGTTGGGCAATTTAATTAATTAAAATTCTCAGCTTAATATTCTTAATATGAACATGAAAATACGTTGCAGATCCATTGTCTAATTCACTCTGTATCTGCCTCCGAGGTGTGCAAGAAGAGTAGTTACAAAACCTGTTCCAAATTTGTTCTGTGATCTGTAAAAATATGAAGAAATAAAAGGCAAAGGGGGCTAGAAAAGTGACTCTGTAAAGGAGTCAGCATTTAAGCATGTTTTACATAAACATTTGTAAGATAAACAAGTTTGCAAGTAAAATTATTCTTACTGTCTACAGGCCGCAGTTTCACTGATGCGTAAGCGTTCTCTATTTCAGTACTGTGGCGTTGTCAATATGCTAACAATTTTGTTGCTTCCTACTGTTTCTATTATAGACTTTAAGGCAGATTGGCTTCAGTATGTGTATTCAGATATTTCTACACAAATACATGCAGTCATTAGTAAATAACTCTGCTTTGTGGTTATTATGAAAGGGATCCCTACAGAGATATCCCTGTAGAGATAACTACATAACTGTTAGGTCACCTATAAATATGGAGTGTATGTTAGTGGGCTTTGTATTGTCTTTCAGCTTAATAAGCTTAAAGTTGAGAGATAAAAACAGTGACAAATATAACAGTAGAGGAAGGCTGTGGGACTAACAATAGGATTTTGTATCCTCTGTTTCGTGCTTAGAGGGCACAGAAGAAAGGTTCAAATATACTTGCGTTTTGAAATTTGAGCTTTGGATAAAATGTTCAAATCTAGCAGGTATAAACTCTAAAAGCATGTAATGTTTCCTGCAGTACAACTAGAGTTTTCCTCTTGTTCCTGCATGCCTTTTTTTCCACAGCTTATCAAGCTAGTGTATCTTTAAGACTTCAACCCTCTGTCAAATCTGCCAGAGACTGTCCAAGAAATTCAGTGGTAGTGGGAGGAGACAGAACTGATGAGTGTGCATATGCAAATACAGAACATATGTAAAACATTTTCTTTTCTTGCAAAAGCTAGCTAAAAATTTGGATGTATACCTCTTTTTCTAAATGGTACTGTGAGCTTTAGTGCTGAGCACACTACAGTTTTAGAGAACCTCTTGAAAGCAAACATCAGAATTACATATTACTGGTGAAGTGGTTCAGAATATTAATATGTTGCAGCCTAAATGAAAAAACATTTTCTAATGCAAGGGATCCTCTTATTTGTGAGGATTATGAATGTGAAACACCCTGCTTCGCACTGAAGAATGTAGCAGCTAGGAATATGGAACCTAACAAGTCCATTTGGAATATACTGTATTATTGTAGTAAAGTGTTCCATTTTGTGGTGAATTGAGATTCTGATTTTTTTGTTTGTTTGTTTTCCCACAGGACAGTTTGCAGAAAATGAAACAAATGAGGTGAATTTTAGAGAGATCCCATCCCATGTCCTATCCAAAGTATGCATGTATTTCACCTATAAGGTCCGCTATACTAACAGCTCTACGGAGATTCCTGAATTCCCAATTGCACCTGAAATTGCACTGGAACTTCTGATGGCTGCAAACTTCTTAGATTGTTAAATAAAATAAATTATAATAAAAATGTAAAACTTTTTTCAGTATTTAATACATGTAGTTAAGTTAGTAACTTTTTTCAGATAGCATGTTGCGTGTGTGCTGTTGAGAACTGTTAAGTTCACTGCAGAGGCAATTGTCTTCAGTCCTTTTGCATATAGCAATCATTCAGTTGAGATTTGTTTTGCTGCTTACACAAATAAGGACCTTTTCACAACTGAGACAAATAAACAAATATGCCAATTAGTAGATGGCTATGCCTTATCCTTTAGGTGTGGTAGAATTTTCTTTTAAGACAATGACTGTATAAAATACTGGAGTTTAGCCTAATGCTCTCTAAAAGGTAATTATAGTTAAATATAAGTAGCTGTTTAGGGTTTCTAACTTTCTCTTATTGTTAAAGTTTCTAAACATCTGAACTTAATCTCCTTTATAAGGTGGCTGTTCTTTAGAATACTTATACTAACTAGATTAGAAGTGACCTCTCTATAAGGTTTGTATACTGACAGCAATATTCTATTTAAGTTGGAAGCAGAGTGCGTAGGAAAATGTTTAAGGCTTTTAATTTAATCATCATTTAGACAAGTGAAGAAGTGTATTTGATGCATTTTTCCTTTCTAACCTGAATTTTCTCCTTCAGTAATTACAAATATTCAAGTCACTAGTCTGTACAGTAACGCTGTGATCGTACTGGCAGTGGCTTTTAATCTGTGTATATTCTGTGTAACATATAAAGTTGTTCTTAATGTACTGTCACTTGACCTGATACGGATTCTATATAGTTTCAGTTATGCTTTATTTCCATTGTTGTGGTGGATTACGTACTGTATTTAATCTTTAGATTAGCAGTCATTCCAGTTTTCTAAAATAGCAACTGAAATGATAGCAGTTATCCTATTCTTTACCTCTTCCCTGACCTCTCCCTTAAATCCACAGAAAAAGACCCTAAATGTGGAGGCCTTGTATTGGATGGAAAGGGCATTAAGGAGATGTTTAAGGAGCTTTTTTTAAATAAATGTAATATAGTTATTTCCAATGTTTTTACAAATATTTTAGAGGAAAAGGATTGGCAAGCCACTCACAAACTAGAGTGAAGCACATTAGCTCTTACTAATTCCTGCTTCTAATTGCCTATACAGATGGTTCTTAGTTTAAAACAAATTTCCATGAAGCAAAAAAGTAGAAAAAAAAATGAAAAATTAAACTGAGAAGAAGTTGCTTCTTGTTCAGTCACAGCCTGAAGAACCCTTCTGCCAAAGTAATCTGTAAATGAGCATGTGTCATGAAAAGCAATGCAAGAACAATGTAGTTAGCATTTCCATCAGCTGTCTCTGATTCACATTTTTGTTTAAGAAATGATTGTGGTCTTTTATGGTCCCACTAACAGATGCTGGGATCTCTTCGTTAATATGTTAACTAAGGGTGAAACTCTTGTCTAAGCCTGATTACCAACATAAATACAACCTTGAGGTTTTCCAGACAAAAAATGGTAACTTGCATAGACTATGCAGTCTGCCTATGGAGGAGTTCAGTTCTGATAAATCAACTTACTCTGGACTTGAGCAATGCTTGATAGACAAGCTGACATACGTCAACATGTTGATAGATGAGCTGACGTTAATTCACATCACATACTTTGGCACAATTTATCGTGTTTAGTGTGGGGATGTTTATGATTAGATTGGTTTTGCATGATAAAGCTGAAGTGTGTTGCAAGGCGATTGTCTGAAATCCTGTGTCTGAGCACTATGGTCAATGCTATTAGTAACTCATTTTCAAGAGCACTGAAAAGAACACAAAACAGAAATATCTTGTTATGCTGCTTTTGTTAGCACTGGTAGGAATATACTCTAGAAGTTAAAGAAGTACTGACATAGATGTTTAAGTTCCAACTACATTGCAGGCTGAGAGTCTTAAGTTCTTCAGCCATTTTTAATAGTCCTGAAGTCAGTGACTTGAAGCTCAGACTGTTTAGTTTAAAGTGGAAGTAAAAATAATGTCATTAAAAAAATAATAATAATTTGTTTTAAGCATTCCAAAACGACCTCTTCTTGAAATACGTTGTGTTTTATGATTCCATGCTTCAGCAACAAGATAAAATACCTGTTTTATTTCTGAATTATAATTTCATTGTTTTTCCTTCAGCTTGACGTATCATACAGTAGCTTTGAACACTCAGGAAATGCAGTAGTGTCCTAGAACACACTATTTGCAAAACCACTGGCTGTTAAGAAAACTAACCTGCAGATTTCTAATGGGGAGGGGGGCAGAGGGAATTAGTGCAATTTATTTGGTAGCAACGTGGGTATGCTATTAACAGACATTGGAAAATTACCACACTTAACCCCTGAGTTCTAAATAAATTTCAAAATTGAAAATTTTTAAAACTGTGTTTTTGTGGATTTGTGACTTGTGTAGAATTGTAATTTTTGTGAATGTGTGATGAATAAATAGCTAGTATTCGTGTTAGCATTTGAGTTACAGGTTTTGAAACATGTATAATATTAAGAAGTTTTTTCTCCTAGTTCTGAAGAGTTTTGTTGATTTAGTCAGTATTTAGATACTTTGTGCTCTTCCTAACTGCAACAATTCACAGTTCTTAAAAGAGAAGGCCGAATACTGAGAGAGGATGGCATTTCTAACTGCCTTGAAGAGGATATTTTAAGGTTCCATGTCCTATAATACTGAATTCCCTTTTGCTTAGTCTGCTAGTATCTGATGTTTTGTGATTTTATCTGATTTGTATCTGATTCAAATTTTAAACGTTGGCCATGAAAAGTTATAAATTCTTTACCAAATGCTGGGTTATGATTTTTTCACAGTACAAGGTATTGAAGAAGTCTCTGATGGCCTCCAACGTGAAATGGCTTGCTCATCTGGAGAAATCTGAAATATGTTATACAATACAGGAAATTCCCTTTTGGTTCTGAGGTTTAAAAATGGAGAACTTGTCATCAAGACTCACGAGGCCATTATATTCAACAGCTGCATTCAACACATTCTTTAAAAGGAATTGCTTAAATAGTAGTAATATGTAGTTGCCTCTGGCTACGTTTTTTTGGTATATATATTGTTATTTGTAGTCATGAGTTGCTGAAGTGGTTATTTCCCCTCCTCCTTTTTTTTTTTTTTTTTTTTTTTTTTTTTTTTTTTGCGCAGTGCCTTAGAAAAGAATTTCCCAACACCCATCTAAATCTGTTGATTTATATGATAAACCGCAAGGAAATTATTGGCATAGTAAATTTTTTCAGTCCATGTTTTATGACAACTTATATTTGTTTTTAAATTTTGTCTCAAATGTTGCATTGTAATTTAAGAGTACCAGCTATTGCAGGGTTGACAAAATCATAGTAGTGTACAGGAATCAATGAGAAACAGGTAATTTGTCCTAGCTGAAACTAAAAGTGGAGGCTGAGGTGCAATCTTAATTTCAATCTGAACAACTGAAAAAATAGCAGGAAGACTTTTTTCTAAGGTTGGGTAGATTTAGATATTAAGCTATAATGCTGTTTTTAAAGTAGCTCAAAGCTTTGAAATCAGAAGAAAAAGCATATAGTGTTGTTTTTTTTTCCCATAGAAAATGTTCACTTCGAAGATTTTTTACAATAAACTGAAACTGGATTTCTTTTAAATATACTTATTAAGTGGTGATGTGACCTTGATGTGTTGCACAACAATTGGAAGAGCCAGACAAGCACACAGTAGATGTGGTGATTATTAGTCATTTATGAAGCTTGTTTGAGTGTTGGCAGTAGGGCAGCACTGAGAGAACGGTGACTTTTTATAAGTTTTTAAAAGTGTTATATGCCATGAAATAAAGTTTTGAACATGTTACTTCTACAAACATAGATTACAGTGCAATCTCTTCTCTGTGGGAGAAAGGTCACTGAGATTAAAAAAAAAAAAAAAGTAAAACATTCTGTCATTGCTATGTTACTGTTTTATGTTTACAGAATAGAGGATTTTCCTCCCACACTGTATGGGCGGAGAACCTAGGATGTAAGAAAGGTCAAAATTACTCTGACAAATGGAGTACTTCACTCTTTTCTCCTCCTGAACATGACATTAGTCATGTAATGATTTGTAGCCTCGCTTGTTGAGTGTAGAATTGGAAAATTAAAATTGCCCTTAAAATATGTGCAGCATTTTAGATTGGTGAAAGTAACAAGAGTTTTCGAATAATAAACTAAAATCATGATGAAGAAGTTACTGGTTCTCAGGATAGTGTTGTGCTATGAGTGATTTAATGGTACTCCATATTTATTGCCTTTAAAAAAAAAAAAAAGTTATAAATACAATGAATTCTTTCAGTATTAATTATTATTTAAAACTTTTTAGGTGAGAATTTACAGCTAAGCTTTTTCTTCCCGTTAAAAAAATACAACAGATACCCAATTGCACTTAATAATAGAAAAATATTCAAAATGCCTGCTTTATGAAGCAATAAGTAATCGATGATTTTTGTTTTGGTTGCTATAAATTCTTGTTATTTTGCTTAGTTAAATATATATATATAATATATGTACACACATATATATTTGTTAGGCTGTTAATTTCTCTTGCATAAATAGTTCTTGGTTTTGTTTGGTATCACTGAGACTGAAAGGTATCTGGGATCTATTTGCACATGGCATACAGGATTTCATTTAACTTTTTTATATAGAGGAAGGCTTTTTTGCATTACTGTAGTAGACTGGATGTACAATGTTTTTCAGAAGTTTGAGTCAGAATTATTTCTAGTCAATTACTTGAAACGTATGAATGATCTATCCATTATACACTATCATTTAAACTGTTTTCAGGTAGTCATAGAGCACTTCAATTATGAAAACTACTTGTTTTAGGAGAACTGTTTGAAGATATTTAGCTGAAATAATCAAGTAGGTACTCATCATTTTTGTTTTCTTAACATAGGTAAGACTTTGTTTCAGGGCAGACATACCATGTATGAAGTCTTGTCTTAAGGGGTGTTAAAAGCAGAAAGAACCTCTAACCGACAGGCTGAGCTAGTGATGTCTTGGTGTACAAGCCTGCAAAATAGAATTTTGTAAGCTGTGGAGGCCAGCAAAGATAGTGCTCAGTGTGATGTGCACACCTGGAGGGTTCGTTTTCCCTCTTTGAGGAGATGTGATGGCTTACTGCACAGCTGCTAAGTCACCTGAGAAGTCACTTCAGCAGTTTTATGTTTGTTCTAGATTTGAGTGACCAAACAGCAACACAGATTGAAAATCCCTTATCAGTATTTATCTCCTTCATTGGTTGTGAATTATGAGTCACTTCTGTTTATAACAAAATCTATTAATTTACCCCTTGGGCTAACCTGAGAAGCTTTCAGTTCATAGTCTTAATAAAGATAAAAAACAACAATAAAATAACTAACACAAAAACCTAAGCGATATTTATATTTAAATCTTGAATGTATTTCTTATCACTGAATAGAGTCTGACCACGTGTGTGTAATAGATGCAGTAATCATCCCACTTACAAGTGGGAAATAATGCTTTTATGTGGAAGAACATTTAATAATTACATCATGTCACACTATTTAATCTGTTTATCTGTTTAATTGATTATAGTTAAGTTTCATAGCTATGTGTATTTTAAAATATGTAAGTTTACAGGATTTCTAAGAGTCAGAAGAGTACTGGTGCCAAAAGCATGGTTTGACAATTAAGTGTTAATTGTAATATACTGCTAAAACAGACAGTTCCCCTCCTTTCCCCTGGCCTTGTGTCCTTCTTCCCTTGCAGTAATTACAACAACTGTGTGTCACAGAATAGGACAGATTCTTTTTCTGATCTGATGAAAAATGATTATGTGTGATGAAGCCCTGCTCTCCTGGAAGTGGCTGAACATCTGCACGACAGTGGGAATTAGGAATGAATTCCTGATTTGGCTTTGCTTGTGCACGGAGCTTTTGCTTTACCTATTGAACTATCTTTTCTTGAATCTATGACTTCTCACCTTTCTGATTCTCTTCCACATCCCATTGAGAGGAAGTGAGTGAGTAGCTGCACAGCACTTATCTGCCTGTCAGGTTTAAACCACAATAGGAGTTCAGTCTTCCAGTAGTTAAGCTGAAAGGTACAGATAGTCCAGTAGCTGCAAAATGGCTAAACCCTACATAGTAGAAGAAATGGAAACATGACATCTTAGAACAGGCTCACCCTCTTCTGAAGATGCTGCATTTGCAGCAAGTTGGGAATAAGGTAAAAACTTTCCCTGAGCCTGCATTTGCTCCTTCAAAAGACCTTAGACAGAAGTGGTAAATGTGCTCCTTAGTATTCTCAGCTAAGTAAGATAAAAATAGAAGAAGCAATTGATGAAAATAAGTAAGGAATAAAACAGCAATACAATTTCAAAGGTAAAAGACATCTTCAAAATAAAGCATATCTTTCATTTTTAGCTATGTATGCAGTTCATTTGTATTCTTGATAGACTTTTGTCTTGGTTTAATTCTATGACTTTTGCTAGTATGACACAGACAGTGCTTTCTGCAGGTGTGTCAAACTTGTGTTTATCAGAAGATCTCGTTCCAGAGACATTTTAAGCTCAGTGCCCATAAGCTTGGCAGTGGAAGAAGTTGGACAATTCCTCCGAGGTATGTAGTCCTCTGTGCTCCGGAGACGTAGTCTCCTGGCACTGCAGATTATGGTTGCTATGTCACTGGAGCTACAAAGGGAGGTTGATGTCAACGCGCAGCTAACTTCTGTGGGAGAAAAAGATAAGGTGGAAGGCTAAAACGTACAGTGCGCTCAGACAAAAGAAAAAGAAACCAAGTTTGTGGTGTTATAGTGGAGGAAGAATGATAGAGGGAAAAGGGAAAGCAGAGGAATAAATACTGGTGACAATAATGGAGGGAATGGAATGTAAAGAACTCTGATCAATAAAAATAGCTAACCTTTGTAAAACTGGTTTAGATAGATCAGAAAATTACCTGAGAAATGAGGACTGAATATCAATTGCATTTCTGATTATGCATTGATATTCATGACTGAATATCAATTACACAAGGTAATGCAAACTACATAGAAAGGTGGATTTTTAAATCCAATTCATGAATATTTTCAGATATATTTTTAGCAGGAGGTGCAGTTGCAATTTTCATGATTTGCACTACATACATTACTTGTGTGAGTCATCACCATGCATTTGATGAGACCAGAGCAAGATACATCCTGAAATAATGAAGATATCACATTAAATTCCTCTTACCTCTACAGTTTTCTTGTGTTTGTGATCTAGGACCACAATATAGGAAGCTTCTGGCAAAAACCAAAGTTGGCTGATGCAGGATGAGGCTGCACTAGCCCTAATACTAAAGCTCTCTTTCACACAACCAACCACAAATCTTTCAGTTCCTGCACTGACTATCTCTACAACTGCAACAGATTACGGGTTAACTGCACAAGTGTTTTCTCTCGTATTTTGTATAAGGGTCAACACCAAAATGAACAGTAAATTGCATTATAACGAACACCTTGTGAAATCTACCCACATTGGGACTTGGGGCTTTTTGGTGTTTAGATTACTGAGTAATCTTGAACAAAGAATACTATGAGCCATCACAAAGTCAGGGACAAAACTGAAAGGAAGAAAATACTTGTATTTATTAAACTCTTCCTGAAAGTCTGCTAATAATATTTTTTTCTTGCTGTGCTCAAATTCTTATAACATTATGCACTGTACAAATGCTTATCAATAATACTGCATCCAATTCAGGTTACTGAGGTACTGGGAGGGGATAATTCTCCTGCTGCCCCTATTGCAGTGATAATGATGAGGTAAAGAGATTGCACAAATATATCAGTCAATTGCATGACAACTGAAAAAAAAACAAAGATGTGTAGTGTAAAATAGATCTTTTGTGTAAGAGCAAGCTAGAAGTTTATGGATGATGTTTGGATTCTTCTAGTCACAAGTTTCAGCTGCAGAGTAACTGTTCAGTTTCATAAATATCTGGTTAAGGATAGGGTGGGAAATAGCCCATCTCTGCGTTTGTAATTTCTGTGAAGGGCAGATCCTGAACTTTGCTTCTCATGTTTGTTATCCTGAGGAATGGAATTTGCTGCTAGATTAAATAATTTCAGTAAGCAGTATTTTAGCCTAAAATGCAGGAGGTGTCTTTATTTTTAACGTTGAAAAGCTTCGGTGATTTAAAAAAAAAAAAAAAAAAAAAAAAAAAGGCCTTGAACTTAAGGATGGTTAAAAGGTCTGAATTTTTGCTAAAGCCACTTATTGCTCAGAGATTATTTATTACAAGCTGAGGACATATTTCTATTGATTACAGTTGTTACATACACTTTTATGCCTCTTTATAACTTCTGACCTTGATCAGTGTTTTCTAGAACAAGATTAAGATTCAAATCAGTTTTGTCTATGATTGTATCAACAAGAATAGTCAATATGTCCATGTTTTAGCTGAACACATGTCCATTGCTTAAACTTGATGTTCTTGCTATCTCTGTGGCATATGGCATTAAGAAATGTATTTTAGGATAAACATATGCTTGAATCATGCAAAAATAACAACATCTAGTAAAACAGCAACAGCAATGTTCTGCTTAATATTGTAACTGCCCAAGACAGTTATGAAGAACTGCGGGGGGAAAAAACACCTTCTATGTCTACTGAATGCAATAAATTCTCTGAGATTAAAAACATATTGAGAGATCATATCATGTATTAGCAGTAGCTTCTAAGAAATTCACTTAAATGAAGGCAGAAGAGCAATGCCAGCTTGCAGGGCTATCATGTATGACTGAGAATTGAGGTTGGATTTAGAGGGCAAAACGTATAGGATTCAGCTGACATCGCAATACGACTTCTATCCTTACTTCCATTGGGATGGTCTCATTTCCTACTCAAATCCACATATATTCATTTCTGTCATCAGCAAATTCCTCCAAAGCCCATAGGCTCATTCCTTTCTGCAACTAGCTCATGGAGCAACGATATTCCTCCTGCCTTCTGTTGGTCCTTTTATGCAGAACACTGTTGTACACTTGCTTTATCAACGGTAACACTGCTGACACGGAAACAATTTGGAATCTGATGCCACATTGTGCTGAGCTTCTGTTTTTCTCCAGATAGCCGTTCTCAAAGTTGAGGATACGTAAAAACATACCAGAAGTTAACACTTACAGCTGGAAGCAATACCTTGCGTCACATCAAATAATGTGATTACAGAAAGTAAGCGGGCTCTCAAATGTCTCAGACCCATCTTTAGTCCTAAACTTAAAGTGTTAGATTTCAAAGGCAAATATAAACAGAGAACCATTGTTCAGCCATTTAATTGGATCTGCACCCATTAGGCCACTTTCAAAAGGAAATCAGGTGCTGCCTGTGGTGGAGAGGTGCTTCAAGACGGTTCTTTGCATCATCACAAAGTACAGGTGTGAGGGGACTCAGAAAGCCCCCGGAACATACAGCTAGCTTAGCAGGGAGACAGAAGCTGTAGCTATAAAGCCAGCATCTCCAGTAAGTCTTTCTGTTTGTGTCTATGCTAACATTAGGAATTCCACGGGGTTGTCTTCGAAAGAAGCACTGTGTATGTTTACTTTGAGAACCAGATAGGTCTGAAACACTCAGGCGGAAGTAATGGCTATATAGAAGGTGTTTCCACAGGGTGCTTGCTTTATGGGCTGCGTGCAGGTTGACTGCGGTGCTTGTTTGCTTTCACCTACACAGCCACCGCAAAGGCACCTGATGCAAAAGGCGTAACAGTTCACTCCAGGAAATGAAAACAATCCAGAAATGCTCCCATCTGAAACACGCCCTTGCTAGTTCGGGCACGTCTGTCCCTGCAACGTCAGGGAAAGAAAAAAAAAAAAAAAAAAAAAAAAGAAAGAAACAAACAGAAAGGCGGTAGTGCTGCACGGGAGGCAAAGAGCAGCTTCTTCCTCCGTTAGGAACAACGTCAGCAGCACAGCACAAGCGGAGCGGCGCCCGGCCTTAACGCGATCCCCACCGGCCATTTGGTGCCAACCCGCCTCAGGCGGAAGCGCTGCCCGCAGCCGCGCGTCCCCGCTCCCCCCGCTCAGCAGGCTTTTCCCAACGGCCCCGCACGCGCAGCAGCCCGACGGGACCCTGCTGGACAGTCCCACTGCAGGCAGCGCACCCGCCGGGCCAGCCGGCTGAAGTGGGGCGGGAGGAGGCCGGCAGCGGTCCGCGCCGGCCCCTCACCCCTCCCACGCGGTGAGGGCAGCAAGACCAAGGACAAAACTCGCCCGCCCGCCTCGCCAGTCAGCCTCAGCATCCGCCCGCACCGCCTCCTCCCGGCGCATGCGCGGCCCTGCGGCCACGTGACCGCCGAGGGCGGGGAGGGAGACGGGCGCGCGGCGCTGCGTCTGTGAGGGTGCGGGCTGGCGGCGCGGTGGGAGGGGGAGGATCCATCATGGCGTCCATGCAGGTGAGCGGCCTGCGGCGAGGCAGGCTGCGGGGCCGGGAGCCGGGCGAGCCGTTCTCCGAGCGGCGGGAGCGCTCTGGGGGAGTCGTGCGGGCGGTCGAGGGGAGCGGCGGGTCAGACGGGATCGCTTGAGGAGGAAGAGGAGTCCGGCAGGGCTGGGGCGAGCTGAGGGGCGAGCCGAGGAGCGAGCCCGGACCCCTGTTGTGGAGAGGGAAGAAAGCGAGAGGGCAGCGGCCTTGTGGGGAAGGTGAGGGGAGCAGGGCTCAGGGAGCGAGCTGCGTTGGCCTAGCGAGGATGGCCCCGACCCGGAAGGTCCTCGGAGGTGAGGTGAGGGGGTAGAGGGGAGGCCTCGGCACTGCTCCTGTCCCTTGGTGGGGTTTGGGGAGCCGGGCGGTGTGCTGGACGCGGGGGGAACGCAGGGGCATCCCGTCGAGACCCCGTCAGGTCGGTGGCAAGGACGGGGGCAAGGGCTCCGTCTGTCTGGGGCTGTAACTGTCGCTGATGGGGGCTGCGACAGGCGGGCTCGAATCCGCGTGGCCCTGTTGTCCCCTCTGTGTTAAACGAGATCGTGATGCGGCTTCGGTCCTGCGGGCGGCCGGCGTCTTGTTTGGCTTAACTGGATGGATGGATGGATGGATGGGGCTGCTGGAGGTAGGGTGGCGTGAAACACCCTGCTGCTTGACAGGTCTTTCCAGCTGAATTATTTATTCGTACCTGCTCCGAAGGAGTGAGTCTTAAATAGTAGCTGTAGAAATTGCTCTGCGAGAATGGATCGCTTTCACTGCGTGCTGTTCGGAGTGGATGGGGATTTATTGTGACGTGCCCAGGACAAAGGATCGCTGGTTTGGTGGCTGTAGTCTCTGTCTTTTCTTACCTTACCTGTAACTGCTTTGCTTTACCTTAATTTTTTTCCATGTTGTTTTTAAATGTAGATGACTGAATATTTCTGTTTTCTTTTTCCAGTTGCTGTTTCTTCTCTTGTTTTCATTCTGTTTTTTTTGTTTGTTTGGTTTTTTGTCTCTACTAATTGGACAACCCTGGAGTGTAGAAATAATCAGATTAATTGTCCTGATAGCCCAGCTTTAGTATTAGTGAGAGTTAAAATGTCAGAACAGTGAATCTTTTGGGGTAAAAATTCTACTGGTGATGTTTTAGTGCCATAAAAATAACCGTCTGTCTTTCTGAGTTATTGAAATGAAATGGGATCAAGAACTTGAACGCACTTGAACATACTGTACAGAATGTTCTTGATTTAGCAGTACTTTAGACAGATAGTCTGATGCGTCTTTGATTTATCAGCTTAGTCTGGCAGATGCGTTTTTGTAATGCTTTTTTTTTATGGTTGAACTTCACAACCTCAAGTGCAGAATTGAGGCAGTCATTCATGAAGCAGAACCTTTTATGAAGCGATGTGGGGTGAAAAACAACATAGGGAAATAACAGTTCTGAAACATGAAGGAGGGAGGCACTCTATGGGCCTCTGTAAGCCTGGGCTGTGCTGCTGTGTTTGGCCTATAAAATGACCTTCTGCAGCTTGCCTCACCCTTGTTCCTGTTGATCCCTTTTGAAAAAGAGAAATAGTGATTACAAAAAGTGACGCTGTTTAGGATACAGAATGATAAATATTGTCTCAAAGATCGGTTGTGTAGAGGTTATACTCTCTTCCTGTAAACATGGCTATAGTAGGTCTAATGATGTAATTGATTCTGTTTTAGATATAGTTGCTGTAAGATTATACTTTAAATTTTGTTCTTTTGTCTTTTGATGAGACAAATTTACAGAGTTCTTTCTGTTAGTTTACATCCTACTATTTATAGGAATCTGAAATAATGACTTTTTTTCTCAATTTTAGCCATTCACTTCTGCTATATTAAAAAATCTAGAAGAATGGAAAAGAAATTCCTTAGGAACTGTTGTTTTGAGTAAGTGGGAAACCTAAACCTGTGTACTGTAAAGACATAAGTTTCCCAATTTTGGACACCTATACTGATGAACAAGATATGAAGGCTCTGAATTCTTCTAATGAAGAACATTTTACAAACAACAGAAGCTGTTGCATGTAATTCCAAGTGATTTTTCCATTCAGCGTTATTCAATTAATCAGTGCTAACATTTAATACGCAAGTCTGTCTCCATACTGTCACGGCAGCATCATTGGTGTTTTTGATAAGGATGGTCCGTTGGTACTTAAAAGACATTTCAGACTTTATTTAAGCTGCCGTAATTTTGTACAACGATGTAATGCCCTTGATCATTGTTTTTAGGTAGTCACTGAAATTTCTGTGTTTAGCTTAAAGCAACATAGCCATCCTAGAAGGAAAGCTTTGAAACTATGTCAAATCACTGCTTTTTGCCATGGTCAACCTGAGTAGCTACTCAGGTTGAGTAGCTACTGTGGCTCAGTTGATGAGTTGTAACTCATAAAACTTGTGAGTATGAGTCATTGTGTGCATATTGAAGTTCTATGATTTGTTTATGCTGGACGCCTGTTGTGGTAGGTTACTGTAAGGCTTCTGCTAGAATAATAGAAGTCAGTGTTGCTGAGATCCTCTGTCTTGCTTTATAAGCACTCTATCGTCCAAAGCGTTGTCTAATTTGCTGTTGGATTCACTGGATTCATTGCCTCAAGGCAAATGGTGTGGGTTTTTTTTTTGTTTTTCCCCAAGAATTTCTCATAAAAGTCCAAACTTGTGCAATTTCTTCCTGGAAAAAGGGAAGAAAAAAAAAAAACTGAAAAATTGTGATTACTGTAGAGCAAGTGAATTGAATGAACTTGCTTAAGAAAATTTGGCATTGTATGTTTAGTCTTAAAGCTAGAGATAATGTAAAATATATAACTTCTGTGCTAAGTATTGAGTAGTCAGTGCCTTTTCCCAAGCCCACAAGTATCAACTGTTTGCATCTAAACCTTGGAAGATCACCATATCTGGAACACTGAGGTCTTAACTATTCCTGTTTTACTTCTCTTCATTCTTAATGCTGAATTCCTTGAAGCTTTGAGTTGTGGCAGGATGCATTTAAGTGGCTTTCACGAACACATCTATTGGAACTGCTTTAGCTGTGTATTTTATCAACTCTGGTCTTTTCATTATGTTAAGCACACGAGGCTTGTACCTTTAAGTATTTAAAACTGATTAAATTCAAAGCTAATGTAATTAATGACAAAAGTAACTTCAGTAAAGATTGTAGATTGTTGGCCTTCAGCACGCATTTGTCTTATCAGGACTTTGGGTTTTTTTTGTCCTTGAAAACTGCCTGCTGTGAGGCCACCATCAAAATACATGCATACATCAAAATCAAAGAGCTACTGTAAAAGCAATAGGCTGCTTGTTTTCCAAATGTAAGAAAATATAACATTTGGAATATGCCCGCATTCATTTTAACTTCATTGCTTCTGTTCATTACCAGCTCCTGTAATCTCAGTGGAAGTTTCTGTTTCCAGCTGATCTCAGCTTTTTTGATTGCTTATTTTTTTTGATTGCTTATTGTTCAAGAGTTCTTTGGTATTGGTAGTGGTTTTATTTAATAATTTGGAAATAATTGTGTTTTTGTCTGTTTGACAGCTTTGTCGAGGACAAAAAAAAATCTAAAGTATATTCAGTAGAACTTAAAAAGTGAGGTGGGTAGGAAGGAGAGAAGGGAAGGGGGCAAGAAAAGAGTAAGAACTTTGATGGGTAAGACTTAAATTTGAGTGGAACTTCAGTGCTGTCGCACACTCCTCCTGTGCTGTTGGAGGTCACAGCACAGAATGTTATTTCTGTTATTTTAAATTAAGTATTTTAAAAATGAGAATAAAGTAAGTAGATGCTATAGCTATATAACCAGTTCTGAGATGTAAGCACAGTGGGATTACTGGTAGTAACTATGTGAAATAGTAGTGCCTTTGGTAAAATACTGTTGAAGATTTAAATAATAATGATAATAAAATATTAAAACTAGAAGATGCAGATACCACAATTGAGACCAGAATGAGCAGAGAGTAAAAAGCATTTCTCCTGTCCACTGAGTGGTTGCCAGTCCTTTGTGTAACCTTCAGTTATCAGTCTCTACTGTGAGGGGGCATATTAGTTTGGGCTTACAGCCAAAACGGAATGAGATAAATGTAAAATTTGTATTTGTTTTACCAAAATGAGTTTGTTTAATGTTTTTTTTTTTTTTAATTAACTACTTAAAATGGGTTGAAAGTCCATTGAAGATTCACAGCTATTAGTTCAGTAAAAATAAAACAAAAATTCTTTTAGGCCCTAAGGAATCTCACATGCTTGTTTTTGTATCTACACCTGTATAAAATGCTTTGGGAAATACTTAGCTGTGCAGTAGCTGCAGAATTTGTGGGTTAGAATAGAAGAATTCCCTTTATAAATAGAAGGCAATGGGAGACTTCAGTTTACTAGAAATTAATATACCTGGCTAGCAGCAGATTTGTCTCCCAAATAGGCCAACTGCATGGCTGGAGTATGGAAAGCTATGAAAGCTTTCAACCTGCTATTTTGAGCATTGATGTTGCATCAATGTGTGTATTGTTTAAACTAGTAAAATAAGAGCATGCAGATATTTACAGTGAAGAACTTTTATCCCAGTTGATTGTGGACGTTTTTTGTTTGTTCTCGTAGTGCTCTATTCCTGCTCTTAGGCTTGAGAAGGAGAAGAGAGAAGACAATAGATTTGCAAAAGCCAGGGAATGTTGTCTTGCTAAGCTGTGCCCTTGGAAAGCTCTGGGTTTGTAAATAATAAGCCAAAGCAGCTTAGTTTAGCTGAAATAATGAGCAAAAGGTAGGCGATCAAGCACTTATTTGTTTGGTGAAAATCCATCAGGCAAAGAATTCCAGACAAAACGCTCTTCACTACGCAGGTATGGGCCGTACTGGTGATACTGCAGGAGGTTAAGTGGTTAAATTACCCCATCTAATATGAAAGAGGCAAGGCACAAGTTCCATGAACCCTGCCCATTGTTACGGCTGTGCGCAGATAGATTTGCTATGACGATCCTATCTCTTATGTAGCCTTGTTTCACATTCAAAAGAGGAGCTTTCAAGGAGTTTGCAAGCTGAGGTTGGTGGTAGTGAGGATGAGTCTTTTACTCCAAAAGATTTCTGCATCTTTGTGAAGTAGCAGAGGACTGACAGCTGTGTACTTTGGGTTGCATTTTGCCCTTTGTATGGACAGAAGAGGCAATGTTGTAAGTTAAAAGCAAACTGAAACAAAGAGTAATTTTAAAGTGTTTTTTTTTTTTTTTTTCTTTTATAGAGACAGTAAATAACCTTTTGCAGTAGAATGCAGGTCAAGTAACCTGCCTTCTGCCTGCTTATAAATAAGAATTGAGGGCTTTCAAAAGGTGTTCTGAAATCTTGCAGGTTGTTTGCTTCCTTGGTCACCTGCCTCCCTCCATCTGAGGTCACCTTTCTCACTGGAATTAAAGCAGAGTATTAATGTAGAGGACAAAAAGAAGGGGAGGGAACACCACCATTCAATGTTCAGTGAGAAAGGACAGAAGGGAATGGTGGCAGAACATGATTTACTGAGACTTATTTTTGGTGGTGATTGTTGATGTGATTGAGGATGCTGTTTGGCCTTTTGTACACGGTTTTAACAAGAGCTTTTACTGTTTGTTAACAAAACCAAAGTTGTCATATTTTTATTCAACTCATAAAAAGTATTGCTTTATTAGCCTCATGAAAAAGGTCCTGTATATTTGTTAATGTGTTAAGTTTACCAGAGTATAGCAAGTATTGTCTCTAAAATAATGGAATAAAAATCTTCGTAGAATTCTATGCTACTTGTATAGATTGGTGTATTTCTTCTTGATTGAAAATAGCAGCCAATAAAGAGAAGGAATGAAGGAACTGAATGGGTTGAGACTTCCCAAATTTCCTCCCTGTCCTATTTTAATGATATGGATTAGATGAATATATAAATCTCATTATAGTTTGCTGTTTTCAACTTCTTTTTTCCAAAAGGCTTTTTTTTTTTTTTTTTCCCTTTTTCTTAGAATCCAGCCTTATATCATGATTATTCTTTATAAGAAATTGCCTGGTTGTCCTCGTTATGCCAACCCATGCTATTATGGTAAATTCATTGCTTTAACTGAAGCAGGCTAAATAACGTCCTTTGAAGACTGAATTATTTGTTGGACTTGTTAGCACCATGTGGGGCTTTCCTGGGCATTGGTGTGTTTGAAGAATCAATTCAAAAAGCAGATGATTAGCTGTCAGTTTTATTCTTCATCGATGGATTTCATGTAATTAGCTTTAAAATGAGAAGTTTAGTGTCAAAAAAGGGATTAGCTGACAAAAAGCATTTCAGGCTGTGGTGTGCAGAGTGGCTTTGTGTGTGGTTGTTGGTTTCTGTTTAATTGTTTTGTAGTTCTCACTTAAGGTTGATGTTGTCTCTTAGCCACTAAGTCAATTGTACTATTTATTCCTTTTAGAAGAGGAATAAATTGTTCCTCTGACCTCTGGTCAAATATTGAGAAATCCACAGCATGCAGTATTTCTTGCTTTGTTTTAGAATATCTTGGTAAAGCACATGAAGAAAATATCCTGTTTACTCAGCTGAGAGGTCAGCACAACCACTCGCCCATCCCTCCCCAATCCTAGTGGGGTCTTAAAATGTTCAGAATAACAAAGTGTTGTAGGTGGAAACTTCTTCATGCTCTGCCTTTAGGTTCCCTTAAGAAGAGAGCAATGTGCAAAATGCCTGGTATCTGGGACTTGAATTATGGATTGGTCTGGGAGAATAACGTGGAACTGGGCTGCCAGATGTTAACATGTTTTATTAGAAATAAGAAGGAGGGGACTAATCTGCTTCTGCATCCGAGTACAGATTGAAAACCTAATATTTAGCCAAAAATAGATCAAACTGAAAAACAATTCTTAAAAATCAAATCCTGCTTTATTTTGTTATGGACGTATTATTTTGTGAAGCAACTTTGCAGTGTGAAGCTGCAGCTCTAATTGGGCACATCAGACAATTCATCTTTTTTCCTTCCTCCTCTGGGCCTTGATTAAAACTTACCATGAGAACTTTGATTAGAAAGAATTCTCCCAGGATTGTGATAGTCAAGTGACTGGGTGGCTTGTGGGTTTGGGAGTCTGGGCCAAATGATTTCACCTGAATAATTGGATATATAGTCTGCTGGGGCTTTCTTGAATGATCCAGTTGTTAGGAAACAGGATTTCTAGTTTGCAGTAGCTGTCTTTTGCATCTTTTCTATTGATTGCTTGATTTTTAGTTATAAAAAAAAAAAAAGTATTAGCTGTGTCTTTTTAATCTTTACTGCTTTCTCTTCTGTGAGAGAGCTTTCAGTATTTAAATTTGGATGTCTAACTAGAGTAACCTGGAAGCAGTTGCAGCAATAATGTTGCTGCTAATAATGTTAGCAGCACTGTTAAAACACTGTTAATAATGTGTGTTTGTTTCTGCTGTGGCTTTTTTTGCTCTTTCTTCCTATAGAAGCTTTGTTTCACAAGCAGAGCTATTTTTCCAATGCTTTGAACTTCATATCCCTTGAGATCCGAGATGCTTTTCGGTAAGAAATATGTGAATGGAAGAACCAAAATACTGAAAGTAGGGTTGTTACTGCTCTTGTTGTTTCCAGCTAGTGGGTTGTGCCAGCAGACTTGTAACAGCTCTGCTTATGAAACAGCCTGGTGGTGTTGTCACAACAGAGTTGTTACAGCCTAGTGACAGCTATTCTGGTACGTGGTTACCATTTGCCTTCATTCAAGGCAGGAGCACATCTCTTGCATGTTAAAACTTTTCCTACTCAAAAAGGGTGTTTTCATGAAATATTTTGTAATTTGAAGGAGGGAGGAGGTGAAAGCCTGTAAAGCAAAATGTAAGGTGTTTTTTTTTTGTTGTTGTTTGTTTGTTTGTTTGTTTTCCCCAAAACTTCATTACAGGATGCTTTTGTGCTGACAGTTTTAAGTCTTTAGATAGTTTGCAGTTACTGGAGAAATACTGTTGGGTTCTCTTGAGATGCAGTGGATTGTAACACAAAGCAGAAGACTGGAGCACTTAGGGGATTAATTTTTAACTTCTATTTATGAGTTAGCTTTTCTTCCTTGCAGGTCTCAAAACTAGATTAAGATTTGCATTTAGAGTATATGACTGTGTGGCCTTGGAGAGCTACCCCTTTCATGTATCATCACGTTAAAGAAAGGGGATTTCTATTGCTTGGAAATAGATTTCTAACAAAAATGACTTGCAGATTTTTTAAGATTCCCATCCTTTCTGGTGCGTCATATTTCAAAGTTCCTGTTAGATTTCTTAGTTTAGTTTTTCCATTTCCTTATGATAGCACTTAACTGACTACAGCTATTGAGTTCTCTACTTCTCAAGGTGAAAAGGCTCCCACATTGCAGTTTAGTTGCCCATCCCAGTTTATGTTAGAGAAAAAAAGGTGTGACAGTGGACCACTCCCTCCAGCAGAAACAAAAGGAAGCTATATACTCATTTTCCATTTAAGTTTTCTATTGTGCTAGAGAGGATTGTTCTAGCTGCCCTTACTATGTCCTGTTATCTACTGAAACTCCTCTTGGATTAGTCAGCTCGGTTTTTCTCTCTTCCAGAAATTTCAAGTCAATTTGAAAGATTGCTCACAGATGAGAGTATTTGACTAAGCTCATTATTTAGTTTTGCAGTTTACCCATTTAAAGAATTGCACATCTTATGTGACATTCCTTGAAGTACTGGGAGGTAGAATATTCAAGAATTGCAGAAGTTTGAAGGTATGCAGTGAGCTTTCTGCAGCTTTATTTTTTCTGTATCATTTACCTTTGTGAAGTATTCACAATATATTCAGCTCTGAGGAGATAAGGAGGACACGCTATTGAACTTGGTTGCATTATGGCATTAATATTTTACTGTTAATATAACAGTGTATGTGTATTTTGCCCACTCCATTTATGAGATCCAGTACCTTAATTGAAACAGTATGAATTGGCTGCCTCAATAGTTCTCAACAGCGTCTGTATTAATAGTTGGTCGTGACCCTTATTGCTAAGGGTACCTTACTTTCTTACATTCTTTTTTTCTTATAGCTTTGTGGAGAGACTTCTAACTCTCTTTAGTGTCCAGTTTTGTGAAGGAGGGGTGGAACTGTTGTGATAATTGGCTTAGAACTAGAAATAGACACCTGATATTGTGATAAATAACATCTGGCTTAATGGTGCAGTCATCAAACTTGCTGATTCTAGGAGCTGGATTCTGAAAGCCCAACGTTGCCACCTTCTTAATCTCCTATCTTAAGCTACCACTCTGTTCCTATTTCACATTTATCTCTATATCATTCTGCCTTGCCTCTGCTTCTTTATGTGATTCTTCAGGAATCAACAGAAGTGAGAAATGTGGCTGTGGTATTTGAGATGCTGCTGAGCTGCTTCTAGAGTTGGCAAAGAAAGACGTGCCATGTTGGAGAAAGAAGAATGTATATTTTTGCCTAGCAAAGGGTGCTAGAAGCTACTGGCTTTGGAGATAAATTTAAACCTGAACTGTGACAGACAGTGGCTGCCATCTTTCTGGATTGAAATGATAAAGTCAGCTGTCTAAGAAGCTGGCAAGAATTCTGTTGCACCCGGTTAATTTTATTCTTGGCTCCGTATGCTTTGAGAAGTCTTACGAGTTTGACACACAAGAAAATCTGTGGAGGATAACAGAAAGGGTTGCACAAATCCTATTTGACAGAATTAGCAGTAGAATACAAGCCATTGCTATCTAAAGTAACTTTAATTACTTGAATAAACTTCATTTTGGAATTGATGTTTGGGCCAATGTTAAG
Source organism: Meleagris gallopavo (assembly GCF_905368555.1). Lineage (NCBI taxonomy): Eukaryota > Metazoa > Chordata > Aves > Galliformes > Phasianidae > Meleagris > Meleagris gallopavo. Next base: position 63,505,766 of record NC_139406.1, on the reverse strand, counting down.
CTATGATCTTTGTTTTCATCCTTGAATTGCTGTTTCCTGTAGAGGTAGGTGAATTAAGTAGTGTTGGTTTCAAAGGCTTCCATCTCTGTGAAAGTACTCATGTTGACTGCTGGCTGTGCTGTTACTCTTTGCCTTTTGCAGCTGGTTATTTCTTTAACTAAAAGATTGATGTTATCTACTCTCAGGTTTCTGATCTTCCAGCTCTTTTCTTCCCTTTTTCTTCAGGTAGTGAATGTTTTATCAATATGATCCTTTTTAGTTTTGTTTAATTGGAAGTTGTATTAAAAAATGCTTAAGCATAAAATCCTCTCAAAAATAAGGAAGTTATCAATTTCAGATTGCCTGTGCATCTTTCATTCATTCCCCTTTTATGTAGGTAACTCCTTTACTGCAATCAGATTTTTTTTTTCTTAAAGCAAAAGTGGCCAAGCAGGATGGGAATGTCTATATGACATGATGGATTAGCACAAGCATTGGAATGATGAACTTATGAACAGTACAGCAATCAGAAATCCCAAGAGTGCATAAATGTATAGAAATCATCTGAGTGAGTGATGGAGGTTATTGTGGGAGTGAGTAGCTGCACTAGCTGTGTTTTGACTGAGAGGAGCTGGTTGAGATGCTGAAAGCATCTCAATATGCGATGAAAAGAATGATATACTTGGTTTGTGGTACAAACAAAAAAGAAGAAAAAGTAATAATGATATTTACTTTAGATTTTACAGCACAGCTGGAGACCTGCAAATGAGGAAGGACTGCTGAGTGTCAAAGTGCTACAAGTTCATAGCTTTCCACTGTAAATTAGTATTTTTTTTCTGTCTCCATATGGAAAAAAATATAGTAAGTGTAATGAAAATCACTATAAAAGAAAGGGTGAAATCTACCCACGGTGCATTGTTTTTTATTACTGGATTTGAAAATATTTTTGTTCATCGCATAAAAGGAAGATAAAGAAAGGAATGAACCTGTAATGGAAAAGAAAAGCAAAGAACAGATGACGTGGATGCTTAATTACAATGAGGCAGTAAATCGTGCCAAAGATAGGACAGATTGTATAGCTTTTTGGTGTTGGATATTTTGTCAGCCACTAGGACTCAACTGTTTGGACTGGTGTTTTTTGGTTTTGTTTAAGTGTTTAAACATCTGATTCTGATAATTTTGGGGGGAATTATTTTGAGTGAGTTTCCAAGTAATAAATACTTTTTTATTCCTCTGCTTTCATCTAGAAGGATGACTTCTGGAAATCACTGAACCAAATGGTCTCTAGTATCAAGGCTGTTCTGAAAGTAATGCCTCCTAATTTTATTATGCTGGCTTATGATGGCAGAAGTGAATGTTGAGGGATGCAGCAGATGTTGAACCTTCCCACCAGTCTTCTGTTACATGTTGTTGTGCAACAGATGGCAGCAGAGGAGCGATCTGACAAAATGGTGTCTGACATGGAAGTGTGGGTGAAGCAAAAGTGTGCAGTTGAGTTCTTCCATATGGGGAGGGGAAAGACACCCACTGACATTCATCAATGCTTGTTGAACATTTATGGAAACTGCGCAGCGAGGTGGTGGGTGCTGCTTTTCAGAGGTGGCAAGAATGGGTTGACTCCTCTGGTGCAGATTCTTATGAGCTGGTGAAAATGCATTACTAATGGCGATGACAGGTGGAAAATTAGCGTTTTGTGGCTGGGTATGTGCTCTATCAAACAGTATTATTGTATTCTTTGTATCTGTTGTTGTTTCCACGGAAATAAATACGGGGCATTACTTTTGGAGTGACCTATGTAAATAGATAAATTATACATAGCTGGGACATCCATTTTGGCTGTTTTTAAGGACGAATCATAGAATCATAGAATTAAGGATGGGAAAGATCTCTAAGATCATCTAGTCCAACCTGTGCCTTTGACAGCTCTAGACCATGTCAGTCAGTGCGACAAGTCCCCTTTTCTTTAATGTCTCAGGAACAGCAATTCACCACCTCCCTGAGCAGCCTGTTTCAGTACCTCACCGCTCTTTCGGAGAAGAATTTTTTCCCAATATCCATCCTGAGCATCCCCTGGCAAACTTAAGTCTATTACCTCTTGTCCTAACACTAGTTACCTGGGAGAAGAGGCTGACCCTCACCTGTACAACCTCCTTTCTGGTTACTGTAGAGAGCAATAAGGTCTCCCCTAAGCCTCCTCTTCTGCAGTCTAAACAATTCCAGTTCCCTCAGCCACATCTCATAAGACTTGTGCTCCAGAACCCTTGCCAGCTTCATTGCCCTTCTTTGGTCATGCTTCACTGTTTCGATGTCTTTCTTGTTGTGAGGGGCCCAAAAGTGAACACAGTACTCGAGGTGCAGCCTCACCATTGGTGAGTGCAGAAGGATGATTGCCTCCCTAGTCCTGCTGACTGCGCTATTTCTATTTTCTTTCTAGTTAATCTGCCCCAGGCCTGTAGCGAGGTATGGGGTTACTGTGACCAACATGCAGGACCTAGCACTTGGTGTTGTTGAAGCTCATAGGATTGGCCTCAGCCCATCAGTCAGCCTGTCCAGATCCTTCTGTAGGACCTTCCTACCCTCGGGCAAATTGACACTGACTTCCCTGTTGATGTCATCTGCAAGCTTGCTGAGGGTGTACTAAATCCCCACACCCAGATCATCAATAAAGATATTAAACAGGGCTGGCCCCAGTAGCAGTTGCTGAGAAACACCTCTTGTGATTGGTCACCAGCTGGATTTAATTCTGTTTTCCATTACTCTCTGGGTCCAGCCATCCAGCCAATTTTTTCGAGTGAAGAGTACACTTGTCCAAGCCATGAGCTGCCAGCTTCTCCAGGATACTGTGGGAAACAGACTCACATGCTTTACTGAAGTTTAGGTAGATTACATCCACAGCCTTTCCCTTATCGACTGGGCAGGTTACCTGGTCATAAAAGGAGATGAGGTGGATGAAGCAGGGCCTGCTTTTAAAGAACCTACCATGCTGGCTGGGCTTGATCCCCTGGTTGTCTCTCACATGCAGCACGATTGCAGTCAAGACAGTCTGCTCCATGACCTTCCCCAATACTGAGGTCAGACAGACCTGTAGTTCCCCATCTTGTTGAACTCGCATTATTTCTATTCTTTTTATGTGTAGTAACTATTCTGAAAGTGGAACGGTAGGTGTTTTTTCATGATGTAAATATTTTTTGACTTGTGTTACTGTAACTTTTAAATGAGTCAGCAAGAAAAATGTGATATAAATTAATGGATTCTTTTTTTGTGTCCCAACTACAGAAATAGCTAAAGGTATTACAGCTGTAGTTTGGTTGAAGTGAAATTACTCCTGTTTCAAATGAGTGTCTGATTGAGGAAGTGAATTTTGTTCTGTCAAGCTGACAGGACCTGTCAAAAGGTATTTTGAAGGCAGTCTGTGTTGTTTACCATGCTTTCTGTTATCAGCTGGAGATGATTGGAATTTTAAGAAAATACTAAAGTGACAACGAATGGAGAAGCTGCAGTTGAAAAGAGGATTAAAATGAACAAAATAGGATTCAGTAGGGAAACCTATGATGTATTTAACTGTAGGGACCAGTGTTCCTTTGAGGCTCTAGACAATGCTGCTGTGAGTTAACCACACAGAATGGACAGTTAGATCCCATGCAACTGCTCACTCATACCCTCGTGTGATGGGGATAAGGATTGGAAATGTAGAATGAGAACTTGTGAGGCCAACGCAGTGCACATGAAGCTTTTGCTTCATTTAAGGAAAGCACATAAGGAATCCAGTTGCAACTTTGCATTGGCAGATAAACATTTAGGTATTTGCAGGAAACCACAGTTACGTCATGCATAGGGGTCACTTGGGAAATCATAAACTGTAACTCCAAACACCACTGCCCCCTCTTTTTTTCCCCTAGCTGTTACTGCTGACCAGGAGTTGTGTGAAAAACCCCTGTGGTTATTGGGACCAGCTGTCCTGTCTGTGTCCTGTCCCTAATGCTTGTGCCTCAGCCTCTTCGCTGCCATTGCAGTGTGAGAAATAAAAAAGAGCTTGAGTCTATGTGAGCACTGTTCTGCAACAACTAAAACATCAGTGTGTTATCAATACTGTTTTTCATCTCAAATCCAAAATATAGCTGCTTAGTTGCTGCTTTGAAAAAAATTAACTCTATTCCAGCTGAAACCAGGGCAGAATGCACTCTGAATGCAAGTAAAAAGCATTGTGCTGCTACATGGTGAAGGCAAATACGTGGGATATATGCATGAAAATATAGTGAGTAAACATTCTTTTTTCAACTGTGCAGCTGTGAGGCTTCAGCAAAGTGGCTGCTTTTGAGTGTCAAGTTTCTGTATATACATGGATGTGTATTCCATATTTAATAAGTTAGCAGCAAAAATGAAATACTTGGAAAAAAATGAGAGTTAAAGAATAGTCTGTTTAGTAAAGATTGTTTAAGTAAGCTGGAAACAGTATTCTGTACCTGTAAGAAGAGTAGGAGGAGTGATTTGGTGTAATTTATTTCACTCGCATTTCTTACTGTGAAAAAAATTATTCCAATTGCAAAAGCAGCAGAACAAGTAGAGGTAAGGTAACGTGGGAAATAATAAAGGCTTTTAACTTCAGTGGTATTTAAAAGTTTCTTTGATCCATACTTACGGTAGAAAGATGAAGAGGTGACTTCCTTTAGTAATGATCAAGCTTTAAGTTTGTGAGATTGTACAAATGAGATGGCTAAGATAGTTGAAAAGGTGTTAATCCGTTATCCTTTGTCCTGCTATGTGTGCCACTGCTAATGTCAGTTTTGTTGCTGAAAAGCAGTTTGCTACATTCATGGCTTTCAGATACACAGAAGTTGTCTTTTATCTGTGAAACAGTGCCTTTTCCAGTGTTTAATTTCAGAAACTTCAGAGAGTGTTTTCAATGTCTTCTGATTATCTTTAGCTGCATTCTGTGCTTTGTGTGCAAGAATGAAGAGTAGGCAGCAGCTTGAAGAATGTGGTTCTTCTCCTTTCTGGCACTTGAGACGATATCTAGTATAGTGTCCTTAGGGAGCCCTGCTAGAAGAAGGACACTGATGTACTGGAGCGAGTTCAGCAGATGGCTACCAAGATGATGAGGGATTGAACTGCATGATATACAAGAGGTTATTCATTCTGAAGAAGAGAAGACAGAGGGGAGTTCTCACTGATGTCTTCAGTGGCCGGATGGGTGGGCAACAGGGATAACTAACCATGACTCTTCATAGCTTGAAGCCAAAGGGCAACAGACAGATTGGAATGGGAGATGTTTCAGTAAGATAAAGAGAAAGGTAAAGAGAACACTTTGTACTGTGAGAGTAGTCAAAGGGTGGACTGGAGTGACCAAAGTGGCCAATTAAAAGACTATTTTCTCAGTGCTAGTTAGCTCCCTCTTTTTAAATATTTGAATAAGTTCTGGTTAGTAGTTTATAATTCCCTCTATGAATTTTGGTTTGGTTTCTCTAAGGTACTGGATAGCATCTTCCAGAGAAGGTCTGTAGGCATGTAGTAGTCTGCAGAAGTAGCTGAGTTTGATACTTGTTAGAACAAATTTTGAAAACTTCTGGTAAAAGAGTATTATGAGTCCTGGTATGTTTTTCAGTTAATCTATGAATGATTTGTATGGCCTGGTTGATAAAGTGTTAAAGAGCAGTAGAATTGTATATTTTACTTTTCCAAGTGGGAAAAAAAAAAATGATACACCGGAGCTTCAAATCTTAACTGTTTATCATTTTGTCCAATAAAAGGCACTCTCTTTGTGTAAAGACTGCCTTGCTTCTATCTTTAGACTGTAATGGCTAGAATAACAGTTACGAAACCTTAGAAGTACTTTTTCACCTTGAGCTGTCTAACACTTCCACGATTTGTCATGATGGGGACTGGAGAAACCTAGAAATTGATTACGAAATGGTATTTTTGTCCTTTCATTTCAAGAGAAGTTATCTTAAGCTGATAGATATAGCTGAAGTTGCATCTTTTTCTGATAGAGAACCATGAAAAAAGCTTCTCTGCCATCTCTGATGGCAGCTGTTGGTCTCCTGTCTTATTTCTTGCTGCTTTGGGCTGGGTCCTTTAATCCTCTAATAACAAATGGTGCTCTTAGGGGAAAAAAAAAACAAAAAACAAAAAAAAAAAACCAAAACACTTCTGACCTTATTCTCAAGTGAAGCAGTGTTGGGATGCATGAAATCTGTATGGTGGTAACACAAACACCTACTCCTGCATAGACCTGAGGAAGGTATGGGGTTAGAACAGATATACTGAGGCTGAAGGAAAAAGCGCCTTTTGCTAGGACTTGTTTTTGAATGGGAGATTCTTCCGAGTGAAGAATGAGTCCAGGTTTCTTGGCTGATGGCATCCCCTTCTGACGTTTCCACAGGAGCTGTGCCTAGAAACTTCCTGTTAGTCAGATGTACCCTGGAGTTTTCCACGTGCGATAGGAAGTGATAGTCAGCTTTTCTTTGTGGTTTCTCTTGTTTCAAAGCAGTAAGTTTCTTTGCTGAAACTTGTTTTCATTTCTTGCACAGTAGAAATGTTAGAGGATTGCTTTTCTGGAGAGGCTTGTTTTATTGAGGCTTTTGTCTGAATATTCAGTTTATTCATGTTAGCAGTGCTAAATACAGTTGGTGTGGCAGTCTGAAGCTTCTTTCTTTACCATTTGGGGAGAAGAAAAATGAACACAAAGTCTTATATTAGTAAATTATGTAGGCTTATGAAAGTGTTGTTATTGCATTTTCAGCAATATAGTTGGTGTGCGGTAAAAGCAATAATAGCCTTTAATTAAAATTCTTTTCTGACATAATGTTTCACTTCAAAACAAAATGATTTAATTTCTTACAAATAGGGCACTCAAAGTCTGTGTTTGGCAGAAGCTTTTGTACTGCAGGCACAAAGCAAGTTTTCAGGGCTGCTCAGTAGGAAGTTATTTCAAAATGTAAACTGTGGAGGTTCCAAGGCTTTTTCTTCAAATATATTAATGAGATATTGAATCACCTCTACATTGTGATTCAGCATTGGGAACATTAGTTTGAGAATTAGTTTAGAAAAACAAACAACAAAAATCCAAAGTTACAAATTTGTTTTAAACCTACACTTAAAAAAGAAGAAAAATGTATGTTGAATGAAAATCAGGTACTGAACTCCAAAAGAAGATGTATTTTGTAATCCTTAGTGCTAGGTAAGCTCTAAATCTCATGTAAGGACATTTAGAATAGTAAGGATGATGGAAATGGAATGGTAGGCTGAAAACATGAAAGTATTGGCAGGAAAAGGGAGAATAAGATATGTAAGAGCCTTGACTTTTCCCGTTAAATGGACGGCTTGGAAATGACAAAACATATTGCATAATGTTTTATGGAGAGGAAAAATACTCTTTGAAAGCATTCCCAGTGGTAACACTTTACTGAGGTCCCATATCGCTCGCTCTGTACGACAGCTCTGTTAGTTTGTATAGAAGAAAAAAAAGGTGAGAATTACCTGACCTACTGGTATACTACTTCTGTAAATATTATTCTGTAGGTTTTAAGATGCAGTTGTTTAAAGGTTATAAAGTAGTTTATTTTCTGCAAAATCACATAATCCTGTTAGCTTTGTCTTCTGTCGCTTTGAGATGACCTAGAACAAAGAAAATGCTTGTACCAATGCCACATAGAATTATCTTAAACAGCGAAGAGAAGGTAGAGTTGTACTCTTAAGGTCTTGGAAAATTAATTGTAAATTTGATGCTATCTGGTGATTATGGACATTTACTGTAAGAAAGTGCTTCGCTTACTGCTGTTGTAAATGTTAGAAAATTTTGTAATCACAAACCTCCTAGCTTAAGGCCCATGAATTTGCAGTTTGATTTCTCGGAGATGACTTTCTTCTTTCTCTGCTTTTAATTACACTTTGTACTTAACACTAGATTCGTATAACAATTTTGACCTTCGGTAATTGATTAAAGTTTACTTAAATGCATGTGCTCGTTGTTGAACTTAATATTTCAAATATTCTCTACAATTCCTTTTTAGAAAAGATTACAAAAAGAACTATTGGCATTGCAAAATGATCCGCCTCCTGGAATGACTCTAAATGAAAAGAGCGTACAGAACTCAATTACACAGTAAGTATATGGTATATATACTATATATATATATATGTATACACTGTTTAGTTTTTGTTATCAAGCTGAAGAATGTAAGTAATCAAAATCCCATCATACATTTTCCACTAATCACTCCAGGTAACATTCTGAACTTCTGTTTTTTACCTAGGGAATAAACTCTTCTTGGTTTGGAATAAAGTAATTTAAGAAACTCTTGCAGCTGCTAGCCTGTGAGACTCCTTTAAATTTCATCAAAGAATGGAGCTGAGTTAGATTTTTTTTTTACGCTTTTAGATCTATTTTTAGACTCTTAACTTCCATCCTTGTTTTCTAAAGGAAGCGGAGAAAGCTTCTTAAAAAAGCAAAGTTGCTGAAGTTCATTCTTTTGCACTATTTTCCTTGCTGTGGTTTTATTAGTGATCAGTAAAACTGAAATAGGTGTAGTTAAGTATTCTCTGTGTTTCATTGAAGTCAACAGGTATTTTCCTTGTATTAAATTCTTTCAACTGACTGAAATTCAAAGACTTAGACTCTTTTAACATTTTTGAATAATTTTGTCAAGTTTTTCTTAGCTTGAATTTTAGGGAAATGTTAGATTTTTGCACCTACTAAGGTTTTCTGTGAGTGTGAATTTGTGATATGTATGCCATTGACTGATGGATCAATTTAAAAACCAAACGTGGAGCTGCCCAGTGGAAGTGGCTTCACATTTGAATTTCTGATGATGGCACACAGAGTGTGCCAGGTGAAGTTTTATACAACTGTTGCTTTTTAATGTTCCTGCTTTTTGTGATACTTGATGCAGATGAATATTACTGAAACAAATTGAAATAGTGCTTTCCGGAATTTGTTACTAATAACAAACTGCTGTACAATTCATGAATTGCAAGTTTTGTTTCTTGCTTTACTTCATCATTTTCTTCAGAATAAAGGTAAACATTTTACTTCTCAAAGAAAGCTTAAAGATTTTCTTTCAACTTCTCTAAAGAGAAATAATGACTAAAGTAATTTTACAGAAAATGAAGAGCTGTAAAAAGAAAAGCTTGTTTTTTTTATGTTCGTAATTTTCTGTTATTCCAAGGGTATCTTTGTTACCAGAGTGCTGCTACATTGTGGTTTTTGGTTTTTTTTTTTTGCTACATGCAATTTTTATACCTTTCAGTACGTTACAAATAGAAACTTCCTGTTTACAGTTGTGCTAGTTTTTTTTTTTTCAAATTGTTGCTGAGTAAAAAACTTCCTGCCATTATAAATATCTATTTTTTTTTTTGCCCTTTAAGTGTTGTCAATGCTAAATAGAATGTTCTGAGATGATCAAATTGCAATTAGAGCTGGTACAGTATAGATTTGTACTCACTTAGGTTTGAAAGGAATTGAATCAATTAATTGAAGCCCATAGTGTAACTGGGTCACTTTAAACCCAGTTTAATCAGTTTCTTTTTAATACACATTAATTAGAAGTTTTGGCTTAAGCAAAACAAACCAAAAAGAAAAAAAAACAGTAATATCTCAATCATAAAAAGAGCAGTGTTCGGAAAGAATTATATTCTACTTTCTAAGTGAAATTAGTTCAAAAACTTGAAAGTGGAGATTCTGGATCACAAAGACTGGTAAAGCTGCATAGCTTTAAAGATGTGTCATGTCTATAAATGTAAAGCAGAATGTATAGCAAGAGATAAGTAGTCTCAGTTGCAGCTAGAATAAATCATTATAGAATATCCTGAGTTGGAAGGGACCCAGGAGACTCCTCAAGTCCATCTCCTGGGTCTAAGCAAGACCATCCGAAATTAAAACTGATAGTATTGGCTTCTTCAAGGCCATGCCATTGCCCTGAGGAGCCAGATCCAGGACCTGATCACCCTCTGGGGAAGATCCTTTTCCTAATAATCAATCTGATGCAGCTTCATGCCATTCTCCTGTGTACAGTCACAATCACCAGAGTGCAGACATCACCACCAGTCTCTTTGCTCTCCTCGTGAAAAGCTGTAGGCTGTCATGCTGCTTCCCTTCAGCTTCCTCTTCTCTGGGCCACTCTTGGCATGTTTTGCCTTCTAGGCTCTTTACCATCTTCATAATCCTCCTTTGGATGCAGTAGAATACCTTTATGTCTTTATGTTGTGACACCCAAAACTGCACATTGTGTTTTAAGGTGAGGCCACACCAGTGCAGAACAGGACAGTCCTTTCCCTTGATGTTCTAACAGTGTTGGACCTGATGCACTGCAGGGTATGGTTGGTCCTTTTGGCTACCAGAGCATACTGCTAATTTTGATTCAACTTGATGACAGTCAGAATGGCTTCCTACAAAGCTATTCTGCAGTCTCTTGTCCCGAGTGTCTACATATACATGGAGTTACACATCGCAAGTGCAGAATTCAGCACTTGTTCTTTTTAAACTTCATGTGATCATCTGGTTTTCTGATTTGCCAAGATCTTTCTGCAAGGCCTTTTTACCTCCGAGGGAGTCAACAGTTCCTCCCCATTTAGTGTCATTAACAAACTTACCTAGTGTCCTTAGAATCCTGCATTCAGATCAGTTATAAAAACACTGAAGAGAGCAGGCTCTAAAATTGAGCCATGTGGAACCCCAGTAGTGGCTGCCAGCCTGGTATAATCCTATTTACTATAGCCCTTTGACCCTGACCTGTGAACCAGTTGTTTACTTGTCATACTGTGAACTTCTCTAGTTGGATGCTGGACATTTTGCCTTGAAGGCTACTCTAAGTGTTAAAAACTTTTCTGAAATTTAAAAAAAAAAAAAAAAAAAAGCAAAAAAACGCACTAGTCCACTAGTTTCCCTTGATCAGCTATATAGACAACCTTGGTGTAAATGGCAGTTAAGTTAGTGAAGGAGGACTTTCACATAATGATCTAACGACTTCATTATTTCAAGTGTTTTTCAGTAACTTCCAGGATAATTTTTTATACTGTTTACAAGGCACTATAGTGAGAATGACTGTCCTGTAATTACCAGGACGTATTTATTGACCTCCTTGAAAATTAAAACATTTGCTAACTTCCAGCCAGCTGAAACCTCTCCAGATTTCTAAGACCATTGAAAAATAATTGAAAGAGATTTTATGGTGAGCCCTATGAATCCCCTCACACACATTTTCATATATCCAACTGGAATGGCAGATCCTGCACAACTTCAGAGTTGGCTGGAAGTTTATTTCCTCCGGCTCACCTCTGGATCCCCTGGAGTTCTATCATCAGTATTGAAGACAGAGGCAAAAAAAGGCATTATGTTTTCTCCTTTATGAATATCCCTGTTTGTGAGGTGACTTGTCAAGTAATGAGCCAGTGTTCTCTGGTGCTCCTTTTGCTGTTTAAAAACAGTCTTAATTCTAATGTCAGTACATTTTCTTTTTCCACCTGAGATTGTGAAGAAGATCCCTGCTCAACCAAGCCAGCCTTAATCTTCTCTTGCTTGATTTCTGATGCATTGAAATTCCCTTGCTTCTTTGCACTTAAGTTATGACTCTTAAAAGTGGCCAACACTGATGGATACCAACATCTTCAGAAACAGATTTCTGCAGTGTCTTGCAAAGTAGTTCCCTGAGTAACCTGAAGTCTGCTTTTCCCATATCCAGTGCTGAAGGTGGCAGTTTTCCTGTCACTAAAGATTTGAAACTCAGCTGCTTTGTGGTCACTGTGGCCGAAGATGGCTGCAAATTGCCACTTCCCTGCAAGACTCTCTCTGTTTACAAGTAACAAATCTAGGAGGGCACCTTTCCTAGTAAGCTCCCTTAGTAATCTCCTGAGCCTATTTATATCAGTTATATGATATTCCCAGTTAAAGCTGGGAAGTAGAAATCATCCATAAGGACAAGGGCAACTGTTCTAGAAATATCCCTTAGTTCATTGTAAAGTCATTCATCAATGTTGTCATCCTGGTTGGATGATCTATGATGGGTTCCTGCAACAATATCTATTTTATTTGCTTTCCCCCTAATCCTTAGTCAGAGACACCCAACTGTGTAATTGCCAAGTGTAAGTGCCATACAATCCAGCTCTGTTACATACAGTGACACCCCTTGCTTCATCTGCAATTAAAGGGCTCTTCTCCCTTTACAGCCATTACCATATTACCGTATTCCTTCTGAGGAGAATGACAGCAGTTCTGTAGGGAAGCAATTTTTCTAAAAATAAAATAATTTTAATGCAGTAGAGAAGAAGATGAGGGATTGGTGCTGGAAGTAATACTGTTTAATGTCTTTATAGGTAATGTGGACAGTGGGATTGAGTACATCCTCAGAAAGTTTTCAGATGACTCCAAGCTGAGTGGTGCAGTTGACATGCTAGAGGGAAGGGATGCCATCTAGAGGGACCTGGGCAGGCTTGAGAGTTGAGCCCATGCCAACCTCATGAAGTTCAACAGCGCTAAGTGTGAAGTCCTGCACCTGGATCAAGGCAATCTCAAACAAATACAGGCTGGGCAAATAATGCTTTGAGAGCAGAGTTGAGGGGAAAGATTTGAGGGTGTCCAGTGATGAAAGACTTAAAATGAACCAACAAAATGTACTTGCAGCCAGGAGGCCAACCATATCCTGGGTTGCATCAAAAAACATGTGACCAACAGGTCAAGGGAAGTGATTCTGCCCCTCTACTCTGCTCTCGCAAGACCCCACCTGGAGTACTGTGTTCAGTTCTGGACCCCTCAACACAAGAAAGACATTGAGCAGTTGGAGTGGGTCCAGAGGAGGGTCACAAAGGTGATCAGAGGTCTGGAGGACCTCCCCTCCAAGGATAGTCTGAGAGAGTTAGGGCTCTTCAGCCTAGAGAAGAGAAGGCTCGGGGGAACCCTGTAGCAGCTTTCCTGTACCTGAAGGGAGTTTGCAGGAAAACTGAGGAGGCACTTTTTTATAAGGGCACGTAGCAACAGGATAGGGGGAAATGGTTTTAAACTGGAAGAGGGTAGATTTAGACAAGATGTTAAGAAAAAATTCTTTACTGTGAGGTTGGTGAGACACTGGAACAGCAAGGTTGTGGATGCCCCTACCCTGGAGACATTCAAGCCCAGGCTGGTTGTGGCTTTGAGCAGCCTGGTCTAGAGGGAGGTGTCCCTGTCTATAATACTGAGTTGGAACTAGATGATCTTAAATATCTCTTCCAATTCAAATAATTCTGTGATTAGTGTGCACCACTTAAATATGGGGATAGCCTGTATGATGGCAGTATGGAGAGAGGTTTGGAGTAGTATCATCAGAACTTTCAGCTGAAATAGACCTTGTTCTTTGAATGTATTTCTTTTTTGAAAAATCTCATTTGCCTCACTTGCAACTGATGTAAACGTTCTTATCTGAGTGTTTTTGTAGTCTCTTGCTACATCTTTACCTTACTTTATCCCTCAGATGTGTGAAATTCTGTCAGTGAAAGACAAAAATGGGGAAACAGTTCTACAAAGGGTGGTACTAAATTATCAACAGAACTCTGAAGCAATAGAATTGGCTGAGCAAGGTGTTGCTATTTGTCACGAACACTGCACAGAATCATATTTTTGCCCAAATTAAAAAAACAAAACATGTCAGTTTATTCCATGTTGTGATGGAAGGATCAAGTACAGAAGAGAAGTACATCTTAATTACAGTTGCAAGTCATCCATTTTCTATTTTTAATTTTCTATGACCTTTTCATTTTTATGCTGTTAGCCTTTACAGTTTTACGGTTTCCTTGTGTGTCAGATTATGTAGCATTTCACTTCTGACTTCTTCACGCATGCACAGGAGCATCATTCCTTCTCACCATGGGGATGCAGATTTTAATTTTAATAAACTGTATCGATGATTTCCCTGCCAGAAAGATAGAAACAACATGGAAGGAGAATGCCCGCTATTCTGTTTTATTCCAAGCCTATTTTTATGTAGGAATAGTCTTTGGAAGTCTTCTATGTTAGCTGTGGCTCATGTAACAGGGAATTGATGAGTCTGTGATGAGTTCAAGTCATCATAATTTACAGTGCCTGTATATGAAATACCAAGCTTGATTCTTTCAAATGTGGGCTTGAGGCGTTATTCACTTCTGTAATAGCTGTACTAATGGAGAGTTTGGAAGATTGGCTGCATGATAATTGATTTTATTTGTACTGTGTTCCAGGAGTAAAATAATAATTTGTTAGTCCATAATACTATTGTTTTTTCTCCATTCTTAGGTGGATTGTAGACATGGAAGGTGCTCCAGGAACGCTATACGAAGGGGAGAAATTTCAACTTCTATTTAAGTTCAGTAGCCGATATCCTTTTGATTCGCCTCAGGTGTCTGCTTTCTTCCTTCCTACTTAATTCTACCTCTAAGCAATAGTTGTGTGGAACATGCTGAATATTCATGAATATTAATGCTGTTTGTATATCCTAATGTGAGATTTAGTTGTTTCTAGAAAAAAACACATCTGCACAATATGTTTAACATAAGTTGAAACAAATCTTCAGTGAAGTGTAGTGCCTACTGCAGTCCACTTGGTTTCATGAAAGATGAAAGAACAATGTACACTTGAGGTTTCTTTATTTATAAACTGTGAAAGAGCAACACAATAGTAGAAAGGTTCCTTTTGCTGCAGCACAGGCATGAACAACAATTCTTTTGTCTCCTCTTCAGCTTCTAGTTCCTTTTTAAACCTCTTTCACCTACTACCATTGTTAATATGGCTGTCAAAATACTGTTATGTGGTAGGAATTCTCATAAACACCTGGCATCTCTGGCAGGTCTGCAAATCTAGTGGTTATAATTGAAGTGTGAGCTACTGCTTTCATGGTAACATTAAGTACTGGAGGGCAACATTACTACTAGGGTGCAGAATGAGCTATGTACATCCATCTGTCTGTTACTTGAGAGGAAAGTTACAAATCATGGCTTGCAGGAGGAAAGTAGGTGTTCAGTTATCACTTCGGCTCTCCTGAGAATGAAAGAAGAAACAAGAGTGCTTTAGTTCTGGCTCTGTTTCAGCTCAAAGTTTGAAGAGTCATCTCTGCTTTTCTCATGGTTGTTGAAGCTCCAGCAAGGAGCTGCGGCAGTCACTTAAAATGTAAAAATACATATCTTTAAGTATTAAGGTAAAAACTAAGAAATGCTGACTCTTTAGTCTCAGGTTTGAAGGAACAAATTGGCACGTTCCATTCCCATTTGCATTTTGTCAGGTTTGCAGTAAGCTACTCAGAAGTGATCCACATGACTCACTTTGTTTTGATTCCAAGTAGGTACTGTTTGTAGTCAGTATCCAACATGTAAAAAAAATTATTGTAAAAAAGCAATCTAGATCAGTACACATAGACAAATGTAGCTATTTCTTTGTAAGCATAAAAGACAATTAAGAATTTAAGTGCTGCATATTTAGTTGTAATGGCTAGAATTTCCATCGTGCTGCTGTACAGTAATTTCATTCTCTGTTTTGAAGCTCTTGATTTATAATTCTTTCTCCTATAAATCTACTTCCTTTGAATTGACAATTTGTTTCTTCTGTTTAATCACTTGATTGTTTTCTGCCTTAATTGAATGTTGTCTGTTATAGTGTGCATGCTTTTACTTACTAGTATGCCTAGTACTAGTTTTCCTGTAAAGTGGAAACATTAGTTAGAAATTACATACATTGCTAAGTTACAAAGGTAAGCTTTCCAGTGCATAAAAAAATACCAGATAAAGATCACTCTGCATCCACTTTTTTCTGCTGCTATAAAGAAAAATGCATGCCATTTGGCAAATAGGTTGAGCTTTCTCACCTCAGGTTAATTTGTGATTAAGGTGAAACTTTTCTGGTAGTCAGTAATGTGATGGGGTGTGTGAACATGCACATGAACTTAGAAAATCTTAAGAAGATGTTTTGATTTGAGTGGTAGAGATTTATTATGTCATTTTGTAAAAGATTACAATGCTTATGTTGGATAAGGAGCTCAGGAGGATAATGCTGCTGTGAGGATTTTGATTTTTTTTACTCCCTTTTCATTGATCCTGAGCTGACCTCGTGTTTTTGTCAAACTTACTGTAAGAGCAATAATTGTCAAAATTGATTTTCTAACCTTTATTATCCTTAAATAGAGGGGAGTTGAGGTTCTCAGTGCTATTCTGTTGTTTGCTTTTGTTAAATAAAAGTAAATCTCACTTAAATAACAATTTAAAATATTTCCTATGTGATAATGTGCATGGTTGTAAAGAGTCCTTTATGTTATAGCTAATAGGATTAGTGTGTTTAACTCTTCTTGAGTTGTCCAGAATTTGTCTTATTGTGTCCATAGAAATATTAATTTATGAATCTAACCTTCTGGGTATGCAGCTGTATTCTTTAGGATATAAAAGACTGAGGATGCAAGATTTAAAAACCTCAGTTAGATATATTTGTTGCTTTTATATTCTTTTTGTTTTGTTGCTATTCAAAGGAAAAACTGCATTTAGCCATTTATGCAACTTCACTTTCACTAGCTAACAAGGCTTCTGTCATTTCATTTTCCATTTTGACTAATAGCTCAAAAAATGAATATTTATTGTAAATGAAAATGTCAGAACCCACTTTTTTTTTACAAAAGCGGTGTAGTTTTATTTATTAAAAGTTGGATGTTATACATGTGTGTATTTCTTTTTTTTTTTAGGTCATGTTTACTGGTGACAATATTCCTGTTCATCCACATGTTTATAGCAATGGTCATATCTGTTTGTCCATTCTAACAGAAGACTGGTCTCCAGCTCTCTCAGTGCAATCTGTTTGTCTTAGCATTATTAGCATGCTTTCCAGCTGCAAAGAAAAGGTATGAGGTTTTTTTGTCATAGAGTCACTGGCTTGGGTTGGAAGGGACCTTAAAGATCATGTAGTTCCAGTCACCTTGTGATGGACAGGGTTGCCACTGCCTGCTGATTTCAGCACCATTGGAGTAGAATAAGTGAAAATTAGTAGTTCTCTACTTTGCGAAGTAAGATTTGTTTCTGAAACTCTAAAATAGGCAAATTTGCTATATCTGAATTTCTGTTATTTGAAAGTATTAAGCTAGAACTGCAAACTAAACAGTACACTAAGTACTTCATAACTTTGTTTTTGATGGTAATCTGTTTGTATGGATTTATTGGAGAAGAAGCATAAATAGCATGCTTCTACTTGTACCAAGTCATTACATTATATTAACACGTAAAGTTAAATTCTTGCAATTCTGAAGGCAAGTCAAAACGACTGATGAAACGTCTTTTTTGCAGATGTCTAAGTTGTACTATTTATTATTGACCTTGATTACTTTTATTTCTGAAAAGTAAATGATCCTAAGCTGCTTTTTGATCATGAGTGATGCTCAGACTTTTTCAAAAGAGGGTTGCTCTTTTACTTTTGACCGTTAGTTTTGGAGTGGAATTTCTGTGGATGTTAATTTGGTCCAGAGCTTGTACATATGGAATCATAGAATCACTTAGGTTGGAAAAGACCTTAAAGATCATCGAGTCCAACCATGATCTAACTGTACTACCCTAGCTCTAACAACCCTCTGCTAAATCATGTCCCTGAGCACCACATCCAAATGGTTTTTAAACACATCCAGAGGTGGTGACTCAACCTATTCCAGTGCTTAACAACCCTTTCTGTAAAGGGTTTTTTCCTGATATCCAACCTAAACTTACCCTGGTGGAACTTGAGGCCATTTCCCCTCATCCTGACACCAGTGAGAAGAGACCAACCCCACTCTTGCTGTAAGCACCTTTCAGGTATTGGAAGAGAGCAATAATGTCTCTCCTCAGCCTCCTTTTCCCCAGACTGAACATCTTCAGTTCCTTCAGTCTCTCCTCATAGGGCATATTCTCCAAGCCCTTCACAAGCCTTGTTGCCCTTCTTTGGACCTGCTACAGCACCTCAATGTCCTTTCTGTACTGGGGTGCCCAAAACTGAACACAGTACTTGAGGTGAGGCCTCACCAGTGCCAAGTACAGGGGCAGATATGTGCTTTCCCAACATGCATATTTAACATATCCCAGTCGGTCCTAGTCATGTGATTTTGGTAGGAAAATACCTCTCAAATTGCTTTGTTCTATCCTCTGCCTCTGAATTTGCCCAACAAAACCAAATGAACCAAAGTTCATTTTTCACTCGTTCTAATCTGTGATTTATGGGTGTGAACTGGACCTAATATATAACAATTAGATAAAGAATTGGAAAGGAAACTCTTATTTTTTTTTTTTTATCAAAAGCTGTTCCTTTCTTATTGACTCTCCTCTTTACTTATTCTTCCTAATAACCACATATTCCTACCCCAATCTTTCTCTAGTCTATTTGGAATTTATCATGGGATCTCAGCTTGGATTATCTGCAGTAAAAGCCATTACCTAGAGTTTTCTTGCAAGATGACTATCCCTGTTTGCTGCCTTAATTTGACTGTATTCACATAACCTTTCACGAACTTCTTAAATAGTTCACGTATTTACTATATGGGGATTGTTTGATTATTTGTAGGTCTTTTCTTCTGTTGCAGAGGCGACCTCCAGATAACTCATTTTATGTAAGAACATGTAACAAGAATCCAAAGAAAACAAAATGGTGGTATCATGGTAAGTATTTCACTAGGACCAGGAATTTTGAAGACAATTCAAATGTGAGAATGAAAGATAAATGCACTGAAAGTCTTAAACTCATTAATTTCAAAAGTTTATGAAAAGCTGCTTCTTGGATACTTGATGTGAATTTCTGTATATCTTAGTTTAATAATTCCCAACTGAAATTTAGACAGCACAGATTTATATGTTTTAAATTGTTGGGGTAAATTTGAATAATAGTTCTTGTAAATTGTCTCAATCCATGACAGGTCTTAAGTTTTAGGTGTAGAATATCCTTAATTAAAGTGTGACTCTTTTTTCTCTTATTGCCAGTAACGCTTTTAAGGGCTTTTAAGGCTTTCACTGCAGTAGAAATACATTTACATGTTTCTAACAACCACATGTTTTCAGTTAATTCCGCCATCTGTCAGAATTTTCCGTGTAGACAGTTGGATGACTTAAAGACTCTTAGGAACTTATAGTTAGAAGCATAGTAATAAGATTTTACATGTACATGATAAATATTTATGTACTAGAATTGCTTTTTATAATACTACAGTGTCTGTAGTGCTAGTGTTGTTTTCTTGTTGTTGTTTTTTTCCTTGCCATCTGCTCTCTATCTGACGTTATGCTGTGTGGTTTCTTTCTTCTGCTTCAGCATTTGTCATCTTCTTCCAGATATAGGTTTGGCTGTATGTGCTAGTTTTGTCCGATCTGGAAAAAAAGTAAGGCAGGATGGGAGGGACAGAGGCTATGCTTTCCTTTTCTCTTGTTGGCCAGTATGTTCTTGGCTTTCACTAGGAAAATACTGTCAAATAGTCATTGAGAAAGAGCAGAAAATGCTGTATGCTTAGATGATGCAGGGAGGAGCTGGTCTTACCTTTAACTGAAGCATCCATCATAAGACATTCATTTTTCTGCTGTCTCCCAACCCCAGGAAATGTTCTGTTCTGTACATGAAGTGAGGACAGGTAGTTTGAGATAGCAGGACTGGAGAGATGATGCTGCTTTCATGCGTAAATGATCAAAAACCTGAGATGCCTTAACAATAAATGTTTGAGTTCCATAATATTTGCTGATGCCCATGGTTTTTTGGTAAATGGAAGTGGAACAGAATGAAACTGTGTTACTTGTGATAGTCTAAAACAAGTTGATTTCAATCACAGTAAGGCAGTGCTGTATGTCGTAGGGTGTTGAAGTATTTAAGAAACTTAAAGCTGCTAATCATATGGTTGTAAATAATGCTGTTTATGAAATTGACTCCAATAATAATTATACCTTTCTCTGCAAGGATAATAGGCTGGATTTTTCATCTTCACTAGATAATTCAGTACTCGCTTTCTCTTCTTTTTTTGTTTTTCACTCTTGCAGTATCTTTGCTGCTTAATTATTTTGAGTTTACTTTCTCTTTATTGGCAATTTTGAATTTTTTTTATTTACTATTTTAATTTTGTTTTTACTTGTTAGTTAATTCTAAAGAGAAATGAAATTAAGTTTCATTTATTGGCTCTGTGTTGTAGTTAAAATAAGTCCTGTTTACTTTGCATTGGTACTACAGCCATCTCTTTCTGATTTGAGAATTGGAGTTCTCTCAAGTAAAACAGATAATAATTTTGTTTCTTATTCATGAAATTTGAGTTAAGTAAGCAAAAGATCGAATAAGTATGGAAAAAAAAAATGTGGCTTTTGACTCTGAAAGTTACTATGTAATTGTAAAATTAAGAAAGAAAATCAGTCTGCTTGTATTCTGTTGAACAAATCATTTAGTTACTTCAAAGTAGTTATTCAGTAGTTGTTTTCTGAAAGTTGGAGAACCTGCTAAGTTGGAGTAACCTGGAAAAGCAACTGAAGAGATGAGAAAACAAGTCAGTTCATTTAAATAACTTATTGTTTTGCTTCATAATATTTTCATTTGTTTTTACTTCCTTTTTAGCTACTAGTTACAAAGGAGATCATAATTAAACTATTATCGTGCTTCCAATCCTTTTAAATTTTTAAACTAAAAAAGTAAAATCTGCTAATGTCTTAGATAAAAATTGTCATTTCATCCCTGACTCAACAAAGCAACTTATTCCATAAACAGTTATAGATCCTTATTTGTTACAAACTCAGTATCCTTAAAAGCCTTCTTTTGAAACCTGCTTTACGATCTCTTTGACTACCACACTCAGCACCTCCTTCAACTGTACATTGAATTTCACATTGACTTTCTCAGAGTTGGTTGTGCTGTGTCAAAGACAAAGGAGGATCTTCCAGATAAGGTTTTCTTAGCCATGTTTTGCTGAAATTGATTTCATAAAGCTGTTGTCTATTCCTTTGTGTTTAAGAAGTAGAATTCTATGGGGAGAAAAAGTATGTGGCAGTGGTGGTTTTTTTCAGCCAGCACTTCCTTACTGCTTTTGATTTTATTTTTTTTTAGGAGGTGTTTTCCCTGATACTTCTAAGCTTTTAGTATGCTGTTTAAACACTTCTTCATTTCTCTCGTGTTCTTACCCTTTTTTTTTTTCCTTACACGTACAATTTTTTTGTTCCTTACCCTCTTAATAAAATAAAGGCTCTTTTCTTCTTCTCATATGTAATAGTATTGAGGACATAGTGTTTTGCCAGTGAGAATGTAGAACTGTTTGCTGCTACTTCTATTTTTACTGTTCATGGATTTTAGTAATGTATGCTGTTTGTATGGCTACCTTTTCTGTGTGTGCGAGATTACATGTTAGTGCATTAGTGACTGGACAGTAAGTTTACTTTCTGTTTACAAGCTTAATATCTCCTGTTACCAGTTGCAAATATTCTACATGTTGATATGTGGAGTGAAAGGTTTAAATGGGTAAGTTTCCTCAGGCAAATATTTATATTTAAATATTAAAGTGTAGTGCAGAAATGTCTGGCACAGTATTCTCCTTTTTTAATGGGTCCAGTCACAGTACTTAAAATTCAGTGAATATAAATATTTTCACATTTAAAGTTTTAGTGTTACAGGAGTGATGTATTTCTTTTGCATGGTTCGATTAGTTATGGTTTGTGTTGATTCTTGAGAAATATAAAAAAGCGTTAAGATTGGAGGCATCTGGATAAACCAACTCTGCTGACACTTACCGATACATATATTCCTTATGAAAGGATTTCTCAGTTTCTTAAATGGATGTAGACCTGCTTTTACTTCAAGGGGGGCAAAATGTTAAGCATATTTGGTATTTCCTTTTCCTAGTGTTTGACTTTCTTAATATTGAGTGTACTAATTATTGTCCTTTTAATTGACTGCTTGCCAATACTAATACACTTAATGTGTGGATAGCAGTTTGGAAATTTTATATTTTATACTCTCATCTCTTTTACTTGAGTCATTATTGAACAAAATTGTGAACTTATTCATTTGGTGTGTTTCCACTGCATCTTAATTTCTATGCCAGGAATTGCTTATGCATACATTTCCTTGGTAATTCGGACTTGGTATTTATGGTAAATATATAAACATTCTCTTTTTTTTTTTTATCTTATTTTAAAGATGACACATGTTGATGCCACCATTTTGTGATCCTCGTAGCAGAAGATAGTCCTACTGAGAAAACGAGCACTTTGATCATTCAGTCTTTGAACTTTAACCTTTGACTGGAAGTGACCTATAGGCAAAGAAGACTACTTCCTTTGACTGCATTTTTACTAGTGTGCATTCTGGGCGCATGTTGATCGCTGGTTCAGTCCATGCAACTGACATGCTTTTATTAGTCATACAGTATTAATGCAGGTGTCCAGAAATGTCAGAATAATTCCATTATTTTTATTTTAAGCTTTTGGAAGAATTCCAGGTCTTCATATATTGTGCAATAACACTGAACTCCTTTGCGGTTTTGGTGCATCCATTGCCGGCAATGGACATTGTACCAGGGAAAGGTTTTGCTCCTGCCACAAAAAGATTGATGCATAATAGAGCTTGGGAAAGTTTCAGATATTTGAATTATAAGCAAGGGATCTACCTGTACCTTAAAAGCCACCCCATTCTTTTGTATTTGGATTCTATGCACTGTGATCACAAAACTAGCAGCATGAGTTAACATGCTTAGCTGAAGGACTGTAATAAGATCATTGCATATTTATTAAATTGTTTGTCTGCTGTCAAATTGTTTTGACATGGAAGGTTTTTCAAGTGACATTGGCAGGGAGGTACAATGTTATCCCTATGGTGAAATAAAACTACTTTTTGTATATAGTTATTCATATCTCTGAAGCAAAGGTATGAGTAATTTAGGGTATGAATGATTTAATCAAGAATTTATTTTGGAGATAAGAGAGGATGGCAGTGATATAACTGAACTTGCTGCAGTCCATAATTGGGCTTGTAATTTGTACTTTAGAGCTTTTTCCAAATAGATTGCACACTGTTATTTCCTGCTAGCCATCAGCATGAGCCCTACTGCCTACACCAATATTTCATTTATTTATGTGTTTGAAAGAAATCATATAACATTTTTGTTTGCATTCACTGTTTCTTTTGTTGTATGTCATGTTTGAATGTTACAAAATATTTTGATTGAAAAGCTGAAAAGTCTGAAGTTATTTTCATGTAAATTATTTCTTGTAAGCATCACCTTGTCTTTTAATCCTGTACTATAAAAAGAAAAAAAATACATTTTTGACAGAGGCTTAATGTTTTGACAAAAAAGTGTGGACCTTCTTATTTAAGTTTAGACTAAAGTATATTTTCTTAACTTGCTTGTCCCTCACAACCATTATGTTTTTGTTTGTTTTGTTTTTCCTCCAGGTTTTTACTTCACCCCTTCCCCCCCTTTTTCCCCCCCCCCAAAAAAAAAGATGAAAAATCCTAAAACCAGATTGATGTATTTTCTATGGAGCAACATTTTATTGAAATAATAGATAGTTGTTCTCACCACTCTGTAATATTTTGATATTGCAATTAGGTTATCTTTTTAGGAAGCACTTTTATAAACTTAATACCTTTACACGTATGCAAAATTTCTATGACTTTTATTTTTACTGTTGCCTTACTGTTGCACTCAAAAGTAAAGAATCAAGTGGTCAATATGTGAATGTTTAGATGAAGCGACTACTTGATTAAAAAAAACAAACAGAAAATCAACAGTGACACAACCCAGACTGAATAACTTCAAAAACAAAATTGGCTGATAGTACTGAATTTTTTAACTGCTGTATAATAACTGACAAATTTTATAGCCTTGTACATACTTCTCTGTAATCTAATGTTTAAAACATTTTTAAAAATCACAGAAGCATAACTCAGGGTGGATAGAGTTCAAATGGATTTGCTTTGGAGAAGTATTTTGTACAGCAATTATTGATATTGTCAGTAAGGTGAGGCTACAATATGCTTCAGGAACTGCTATTTTTTCTACTATATTGAAAATATCTCTTGGCCTTTAAAACGCAATGGTAAAATCTAGTTTTGGATATAAATTTGATGTGTATATATACTTTCACAAAGAGCCTTTAAAATCTAGAATTCAGATTCTTTTAAGAGCCAAAAATAATCATTTTAAGCAAATGAAGTAGTTGTGCTCCTAACTTTTTATTTAGATAAACTTTATTGCTTTAAGTTAATCGAATTCTGTTATGCTTCTATTATGTTGAAAGATTGTCATATGAATGAGCAGTGATCTGAATATTTAATCTGTATATTCTTGTTAACTGCTCTCTATTATTGATTGAAAGGATTGTCACATCTTTGAGCAATTCATGTATTTTCATACAGCTGGTTCACATAACGGATCCTTTCAGATTGTCCACAGTGAAGAGACCTTATTTTGATACAAGGTAATGTGTCTGAAGAAATGATTAAAGTGCATTTTCTCAGATACTTAAATCTTTTCATATGTTGGATTGCCGTTCTACAATACATGATTTCAAAGAAGCTTTATGACATACTGTATGTATTTTGTTGGAGTTGTGCGATGTAATGCAAAGCGTTGTTTTTTTTGATCTATGCTATCACATGGACTACAATGAAGTTAACTAAATTTATGCTGCTCTTCAATGAAATCCTCTGTAATAAGAGAAAAAGAAATCCAAGGTAGATTAGAATTTACCTCAAGTCTTTTAGTTTACAGTAGAAATGCATTCATTGGTTCTCTTGTAGATTTACTGGTAAGTTCTCCTATATATAGAGGGCAAGGACAAGGCTTACATACCACTCAAGCCCTCAAATTAATGCAACTATTCTGACAATACTATGGTGCCGTGAAAGGAGGTTTAAATTAGATGAGGGCGTTGCCATCCTTTCCATAGGGTGAGCCTGTGTATGTAACTTTCTTTTGCTTGGAGTTTCTCACATGAAGTGGTTACAGAATTGGCTTGAAATGGTCTTGCTTTTATTTTGTGTCAATGTTAATGTTGTTAAACACTTTGTTTTTGTGTTTAGTGTCTTTATACTATACCACAATAAATTCTTGTTTTAAAATAGATTACTACCCTTGAATGTAAGTACGTGTGGACCTTTTCATGGTAGAGTGCAGGAGCATTGTTCATTTCATTCAGCTGCTCTTGAGACAAAACTGTCCGTACTACTTAAAAGCTGTGATGGATATCCAGGAAGGGATTTCTGTAGTACTGAGATGTCTCCTCTTTCCTCCAGACAACATCTGTTGCAAAGCTGAAGAAAATTATATCTTTAGAAAACAAAACAAAGACTTAAGATACAATAAATAAAAGAGCTGTGAGATTACCTTTCATTTCTCATAGATTTTTAAATAGTTCCATTCTGTTGTTCTTTGTTGTTTGACAAATGCTTTGTATATAAGGGGAGTGGGAGTTTCAGATGCTTGTTTACATCTAGGGGAAAGAGAGTTTCTGTAACTTGATTGATTAGCATACGTCAGGATTGCTCAATGAAACTTACAATTGCTTTCAGTCTGGATTAGTTTAAGATGTGGTGGCTTCTGTTTTGGAAAAAGTAAGACATTTTCGTGATATCTGAAAAAAATATTTTCGTGAAAAGTTCCGTTTTTAATGCATGTATCATTTGTTATGAAGAGTGTTCTGTATGTTTGATTTTTAGTTCTCATTTTATTTGAAATTCTGGCCACAACTTCTAAAGTTTTAAAGGTAAGGACTAAGGAAACCATAAGATTTCCATGTAAGTATCTTCTAGCAGATTAGACAAACACTTGCCATGAAAAATTTATATATAATGAATATTAAGACTTTTTGATGGGGTTTTTGCTTTTGTTGTTGTTAATATAGGCATTTGTTAAAATTAAGGGTTTTTTTGTTTTTGGTTTGTTTTGTTCTTTTTTTTAAGGAAAAAACCAGCTGTGGCACTCATGTTTTTTAAATATGTCTTGTTACTTTGTGACAGTGGAGTTGCATATTATCTACCTTGGTTGGGAAAAGCTGGTGTAGTTTTTGCCTCCTTGGTAAAGAATTCAGCATTATGTTGTGCTATACACTTAGAATGAAGCCTCATGAATCCCAGTCATTCTAAAAAGACAGCTGAATAGCTGAGTGTTGAACTGAATAAAGAAAACTAAATGACCACTGTAATATTCCATTTTCAGCTGCAGCTGCACAGGAGACTGAGAAGGTTCATTTGGGATTTCATTTGTAATGAAAGTTCTTGTTGGCCTGCTGTTTCCAGGACCTCTAGAAATTTGCAGACCATCAGGCTCATAAATACCTTAAAATAATTTGAGGAGTAAAAAAAAACCCAATCCTTTCTTTTACTGTATTAAAACATAATTCAGAAATACAAATTTTCATATTTACCTACTACTATTTATTTTTACTGTGATATCAGCAATGAGGGTTATTTTATTTTCTTGCCGTATTTTTTCTTCCAGGTTTTAACTGCTTAAAAAAAGAAGCATTTGATGCCTTTTAATCAGTTTTGTAATACTGACTCCCCTTATACTCTTCTGTTTTCTGGTATTTAAAATCTCCACAATAAGACCTTTAAACTCCTGTCTTGTCTTCAGCAGTAGAGAAACCTGTTCTGTTTGAGCACTTCTGAGTGGATTCTGCCAAGAAGATCAAGATTAAATCTTTTCAGATGAATATTCTGGGCCTTTTCTCTTCCCAGAACTGCAGTATCATCTGAATATTGTTCATGCAGTCCTCCAATGCACAGCGTTACATCTTTAGAGATGGGATGAACAGAGCAGGTTTCCAGCCATTTAGTATTCTAGTTAGTTAACTGTCACTCAAAAGGAAGAACTTGTTCTCCTCTTCCCAACCTCATGCTTCAAATTCAGCCTTGCATCTAGCTTTGTCCCAGTCTGCACTGAGATGATTTGGTATGTTAAACAAGTAGAAATGAGCCAAGAAGAAAACGTGGAGATTTTTCTTCTCCATTAGCAAACTGAATCCGTTTGCTTCCATGATCAAGAGGTTTGAAGCTTGTACACGAAGGTGAAAGGATTGAGCAGCTGGGAATTGGTAGATGATGGCTGAAACTTGAGTCATATATTTAGGATTTTCTGTATATTGCAAAGTACTAGAAACGTTGTTTTATAGGAACTGAGTTATATGCAGTGAGAATTCTAAGACCTGGAAGACTGGACTGCCTATGGCCATCTGTGGTGAAAAATATTCTTTCTGTATGTTTCAGCTCTGTTTTCTAGTAAAAATCCTAATGGTCCAAAGCCTTCAGGTAGTCTGTTACATTCCGTTTAGATGCCACAAGTATCTGTGCCCAAGACTATTACTTTGTGTCCCTTTGCCTTCCCCCCCCCCCCCACACCTCTTTTAAGAATTATTTTTAAATATTGAGGCTGCAGGCACTGATTGTTGTGGGTGTTTTTATGTATTGTTTTTTTGTTGGAATTGTTATTTTTTTGTTGTTCTTAAATTTGCTTTGTAGTCTGCTGCTGCAGATCTATTTCAGAATGCTTGAAAGCTCATGTTTTGTCTTGCAATTGTCTCATCTCTTGGTCTCTGATTAGCATCTTTGCACTTCCTATTATTTCAGACATAGCTTTTAGAAAGAAAGTGCATCATTGTCATTGCTTCAGTAGAGCAACTGGATAAAAGGACTGAAATAGCTACTGCTATGGTGCATTATTAACAGGATCACAGAATTATAGAGTTGGGAAAGAACCTCTGGAAATCAACCAGTCCAACTCCCTGCTAAAACAGATTCCCTAGAGTGGATTATACAGAAAATCATCTGGGCAGGTTTTGAATATCTCCAGAGGAGGAGACTCCACAGCCTCTCTGGGCAGCCTGTTCTAATGCTCTGTCACTCTCAAAATAGAGTTGGTTTGGTTTTTTTCCATGTTTGTGTAGGACTTCTTATGTTTCAGTTTGTGCTTGTTGCCCTTTTTCAGCAGTGCTCAGTGACAAGAGCCTGGCCCTATCCATTTGATCCCTCCTTTCAGGTATGTATAAGCATACACAGATCCTCCCCTCCTCCCCCCCCCGTCTTCTGTTCTCCAGGCTGAGCCCCCCAGGTCTCTTGGCCTTTCCTCATAAAGGAGGTGCTGCAGGCCCCTAATCATCTCTGTAGCCCTCCACTGGACTCTGTAGAAGTTCCCCATCTTTCTTGATCTGAGGAAGCCAGAATGGGACACAGTACTTCGTGCTTAGCAGCTTGCCAATTTTTTTCCTGGCAGACTGGACTCTTATCACTGAGATTGGAAGTTTTCAAGAGAAATCCACACCATTTGTCATCTCACCCCTTTCTCTGAAGGCCTTTTTGAAAAGGCAGATTAAATGTGATGGTTTTGATATCTAGTTATACTGAGTCAGTAAAGAATGGCAGCTGTCATTCTGACTGACAGTGAATTTGTTGCAGAGGATCAGCCTTCTCTTATTCTCTAAACTGTTCATATGTCTACAGAAAAACATTAGTAGCTGTTTTATGTGTATGAGATAAAGTACACTTTTTTTAATTGAATGTAGACAATTTATTGACAGTTAGTACTTAAAAAGTAGTAGTATTGGAAGTATGTATCACTAGGCAAACAAGTTGCAAATACCTGTAAAAATACTCATTATTCGTATGATTTAGAGTATATTTAGAGTATATCTAGCCTGAAGTCTTGGTTTGCAACAGTATTTGAGTTTTCAGGGAAAGAAGAAATTGGGGGCATCAGCCTGCACTGATGTGCTGTACGTCACCCTGAGTGTAGTGCTCTTTTCAGTCTTTTATGCATCTGTGCATTAACCACGTGCCCCAAGCAGCAGTTTCCATTTTAAGCATCATGCTGAGATAATGGATGACTTTGGTCTCCTTAATAGGCCGGACAATCCCGTGCTGTGAGTGTTTTTCCAAATAGTCCTGTGAATTGTGTTGACTGACGAGCGATGCCATATGGAGATAAGCTATGCTTACAAAGAGGGCTTGGAGGGATTAATGAGAGTTTGAAGATCAATTTTGATAGATTTCTGTTATTCTTAGAATATTGGTGGTGGCTGATGGTGTAGGTAGGTTTTTTGGAGAGGGCAGCAGTAATTGCAATAAGCTGCATGTTTTACATTATGAATCTCTTGAAAAAAGGTGAATGAGGGCAAATGCAAAAGCAACCGTGACAATCTGGAAAGGCCAGAGGTTTTTAATTTTTTATCAAGATCCAAAAAAAATAGTATTGGAAAACATGTATCAATTTGCCAGAATGTGCTAAATAAAGAAAAAACACTGGCCCAGTCAAACTGCAACTCAAAAGGTGGATAGCCTTCTCTACAAATGGACTAATGGCTTTTCTATACCTTTGCAATAGTTGCTCCAGAAATCCTAATAAACTCAGACAAATAGACTTCATACTTTACCAGACAAGAGATTCTGAACTTTTGCAGATGAAAAGTAGATATAATGTGATACTTTACTGTGTGTTTTTGAAAGTCCTTTGTTTTCGTTCCTTTATTTAGTCTATAGGAATAGACTAAATTGCATCACTTGTGTCTTCCTTTGCAATGGAATGTTAAATAGAAAAGCTTTGAACCTTTTTCTTAAAAACCATGCAAATGCTTCTTTTCAGACTTTACACTCATATAGATGTCACGTCTGTTTATATTATCTACATCTGTGCTACTTGGTAATTTTCCTTAAACTCATTTCAGCATTTTGTGAAAGCTAACAACATTTTAAAGATTTACTACTTGTACGTGATGTGAATTGGTGTTTTATTTGGAAGGCAAACTTCCTTACATCAGAGACTGTAGAAAGCTTTAGGTCGTACTGAATGAGTTCATCTTCCTAAAAATTCTGAAGCATAAATTCATGTAAACTTTTTATCCAGTATTGGATGTTCCTGAGTTAAGTACGACAAGAGTTGTTTTGTGCCAGCCAACCCAGCCTGGAGCATTGCTGAACCCCTCAGGGTTTAATGTCTCAGGATTCTATATGGAGTAAATAAAAGTAAATAAATGGGAAAATTTCTGGTAATCTTGTATAAGCTGTACTGTTTTATGGTAAGAGAGCTGCCTTGAAATGCACAAGAAAGTCATTATAAAACCTGCCTGATTTTAAGTTTTACTGTTAGGAGTTTGTCACAATGTGCATTTACCTAATTTTTTTCTTATTTATAAAACACTATTGCTAGGTTTAGGCTCTGGAAAGGAATCTTGCTGCCGGGTTTATGCTAGAACTTGGCTTCTTGTTTTTGATCTCCACAATAGTTTAATGTCTGGGTAGATACTAAAGATGCTTAATAAATCTTGCTTTGGTCACGTGTTAATCTGGATTGAGATCAGTGTATATCCATCTTGATAGGTATGTTGTATTTTACCATATTTATTTTTAGCTATTCATTTTCTTTAAAAGTGCTTTTACATGTTCATTCTTTGTTTTCTTAAAGGTAAAGATAAAAAAATTAAAAAGAACTTGAGGAAAAGGAAGTGAGAAGGTCTTGAAGTCGAAACTTAAGGGCTGCCTCCTTCCCAGCCTGAATTTCACTGTCAAGGATATCTTTTGTTTTTATTTTTTCTTTTAACAAATGTATATGTAAAAACAATAATATATCGGGTTTCAAAGAGAGCTGTATATGTAGTGAAAAAACTGATTGGAGAATTTTGGGGTGGTGTTCTTCTGTCTGTACAGATGTGGTACATTATAGATTACGTTTTGTCCTAATGTAGCTTTGAAGGATAAAAACATTTTCAGAGGTGGGGATGTTTTGCTGAACTCTGAAGGTGAAGTAGGCACTGCATTTTTTTTTAAACTTCCAGATGAATTGAAAAATATGTATATCTGTCATAGGGTACTCCTTTCTTAAGCATTTTAAATTGCTGTTCATGTAGATTGGTAGTGCTTTGTTAAATACGCACAACTCCACAAATTAAGTGGGGTTTATTCTTGCTTAAATTGTCAGATATCACAAATGGTTAAAAAAAAGAAAAGTGTGTATGTGTAATGGATGAGAAAGGCCTGGCTCAACTGAGTGCTGTAAAGCAACATTTTAGAAGAACCATCCAATTAACACATCTGTGTTGTTTCTTAAAATATTTTGAAACTCCTTTAGCCCTGTATTGCCATTACCCTGACTGCACATAGTTGCAAACTGATGATTTGGTGACAGTGCAGGATAAGCTTTTTATGGATGCGTAGTTTTTAAATTTTCTTAGCAGACATGAAAGACCTTTACTAAGGATAGTAAACTTAATTTTGACAAGATTAGAAAGTCATGCTAAGGAATGCTCTGGAGTCCAACAGACTTCATCTAACAAATAATTCTTATTTTCAAAATACATTGCTATGATATTCTCCGCTGTCCTATGGAAAAGTTCCAGCGCTAGTTGCTGTAACATGCACAATATGTGGCAAACTACTTGCATGGTAAACTCATCTAAAAATGGCTACTTGGTAGGTGGAATTGGGTAGTTAAGTCACATTTGATGTATGTAAAAATGCATAGGTTCTGTATTTCTAATTGATGTAATACTGTTTAGTAATGAAAAAATGAAAGGCATAAGTCACAGAATCAATAATTCTCTTAAAACAGGATATCATTTGAGTTGCAGTGTTGCCAGTTGTCCTTGCATTTAGTGCTTCCATTCAAGAATTCACTGTAAACTTTGAGCATATGTAGCCAATAACTTTGCTTTAGTGTCCTATTGATTGTGATAAAGCTTGTATATCATTACTGATTTCTGTTTACGATACTTGTAACTTTTATTTATTTTTTTCTGGGAGGATAAAGAAACTTTTTCCTATATGAAAAGTCCACATAATGTTGTGTACAGAGGATTTATTTTTCTTATTGTATGAAGTCATGTATGACTAAGATAGTCCTTATTCCAAGAAAACAGTCATTTAGAGTCTTACTCATTTGACATAGCTTTGAATTACTGTATAATTTTATAACCTTGCCCAATTGCCTTACGTCTTTTTTCTTTTTTTTTCCAGTGAATGGTTTAATGTCACTGGAAAATATAATTCCTTTTCAACTTGTTGCAGGGTATATTCACTGTCCTGCAATAAAAGGAGTATTTTAGGAAGGCTAGGCTTTGTCAGTTTTATAATGCATACCACACAAGGTAGTTAAGATTGCTAATGTGATGCACAGTGTGTTTTTTATTAGTTTACCTCGCATAGCTGGATTGAAAAAACAAACACACTATGCATTATGGAAAGCACCTTTCTACTGATTTGCTTATGTTCAGCCTAGTTGTGATCTCTTAAATCCACTTCAGGTCAACTTATTACAGTACAAAAACATATTTGGCTATGAGCAAAATATTTAATTTTGATGTGCAACACTGGTCTGAACTGAAAGATTCTAAAAGCTCAAATTCCTCCTTCTTTTTGGTGACTTAGTCTA
This sequence comes from Meleagris gallopavo, assembly GCF_905368555.1. NCBI lineage: Eukaryota > Metazoa > Chordata > Aves > Galliformes > Phasianidae > Meleagris > Meleagris gallopavo. The sequence goes on along the minus strand of NC_139406.1, from coordinate 63,473,490 downwards.
TTGAAGTCTTTGATTTGAAAAATGTAGTAGGTATGGTTATGGTTAGGTGCACCCTCTCACCAGCTTGGCCAGCATTCTTAGGATGGACTCTGGTGTGCAGACAGAGCTGTGTTCTTGGGAGTGTGGCTTTGTATGTGTTTGAAGTGTGCTGCTGTGATCTGTCTGCAGTGAGGCAATAATTAGAAACCAAAGCACTGCAAGATGGGCACAATGCTTTTTTGCAACACCATCAGTGAAAACAGCACCACGTCTGGACTTGTTCAAAGGCCTCTTTACATAGTCAGAATGCTATCTGTGAAGGGAAGGGGAAAAAAATCTTGTAAACTGCAATTTATTTTTTAATTACAGAATCTATTGCTGCTTTGGCTTGTGATTACACTTTGACTTTCCCATACTTTTCTCATGAGTAAAGGCAACATAATAAGTAACAAACCCTCCTAATTCAGAAGCAGATACGCTATGATCTCTAGGTTAGTAATTCTTGTATTATTCTCAGTAATTCATCAAGATGTAGTTACAGCTGTCTTCACTGCCTGCAGTCAGGAGATTTGAGGCACTGATTAACCTAAATTAGCTTTTTCTTTTCCTTCTAAAACATTATGGTCTGTGTTTCAGAGAGATAATCCAAAACTAGATTTTTGTAAAAGTGAGGAAAACATTAGAAATATGAGAAGTTCTCTGTGTTCAGTGTAGATGGTAAACTTGTGTGCAGTGACTGAATACACACACACACAAGTTCATACAGTTACCCTGCCTAATAACTAGATGTGCATGAATATGCATAACATTCTCTTCAGTTATAAGAAGGCGGGATGACTGTACATGAAGTTCTTACAGTTCCTTGTGTAGAAAATAAATTAGGAAGATGTGTGATGATGCAAATAGCTGACACAAAGCCAGTCATGTCTTTATAACCCAAAACAAATTAAATGTGTAAATTCAAAGTAGAGGTTTAGGCCTGACTTTATTGCAATTTTGGATACATGAGCTAGAATAATTAATACTGTGTAGTTTTCTTAATGTATGAGTGCAATTACTACTATGTACTATAAAATAATTTTCCAGTATAATTTTTTAATTTTCACTAGCATTATTAAAAGGGCAAAGCATTTATTTAGGCAGGGCTTGATTATTTCCAGCACTGATGTATGAGTACAACATGAACAAATAATTTCAGGGAAATGCAATTCTACCTGCAAAGCAATCTGGATTTGGTCAGTGGCCAACTAATGAAGAACTACCTATCATACCTTCATGTGGAGAAAACTAGATGCAAGCTGGTGGTTCCAAAGTCAGTACATCGTTTTAATTTGATTCACTTTGGTGGTGTGTTCTTGAATAATGATAATTTTAAAAGAATGAAGGACCTCAGACTTGTGCAATTAACTGGAAGCGATGAAGAGCATTGAATATATGAAGACTACCACAAGTTCTAATTCATTTTGATTCTGGAAGTGATTGTGTGATTCATCTGCTGTAGGGAACTCACATTTTAGATGTGAATCATGAAAGATGATGTGTGAGTGGTTAAAGGTTTGCTCCTCACAAGTCTTTACTGGCATATGAAGAACAGTTTCCATTAGCTGAGAAAGCTCTATATTATATTTAAGTTTTTCAGTCGTATCATGGTTTGTTCATGTCTGTCATTCTGTGTCCTACACAAGGTAATAATGGTTTTAGGCACTTGTGTAACATACATTGTTCATGAATGTACATTTTAAAAGTAGGGCTAAAAATAAACATTTTATCAAAGCCTGAGAAGGTATGCAAGGGGGCTGTAAAATTTCCATCCTCAAATGTTTTCAGAACTAAACTGAGCAAGGCCCTGAGTAAACTGCTGGATTCAAAGCTACATCCAACTTTAACATCGACCCTACTCTGAAGGAGTTGAGAGGATGTAGAGCAGATGACATCCAGAGCTCCCTTCCAACCAGTTCTACTGCTCTAATGTGTAGGTTGAAAGCATGCACCTGCTTCTGTGGTTCTGACCATCTCTTTCTTGTTAAATACATCACTGTGTGGTGGGCTTTTTGGAGCACGCCATAGGATCTGTTGAGGAATAAAAACCTTTGTTGATGACAGAATGTTGGGCAAGTCATAGCACTCTCATTGTGTACGTATGAAGTAGAGTGGATGTATGCATGAACCATGCACCTCTTACTGTCAAAAATCAAGATTTTTTTTTAATGATTCTATTAAGTTGTTCTTACTGGGGGTACTGTCTGGCTTTTATTCTGTATCTTACAGTAGAAAGAAAAAAATCATCATAAAGGTACAGAAAATTTAAATAATGACTCATGGTAAGTTTTTGGATAAGACATGCTTTTTTTAATTTGTATTCAGTTTTCTTCAGATTTATACCATTTTTGGCACAGAACATATTAGATGAATCTCATATCTTAATATGAGTTTGTTTAAAAAAATTCAACATACATTTTTAAACTAAGTTTTCACTTGTTTGACAATATCATACAAATGTTGAATATTAATAGCACAGACTGGAGATACTAGGAGCTTGTTGGAAATACACTGACTGCTGAAAGCTTAGATTCAGTACTTTATGGTACGATAGAGTTCTTCAGGCTGTTAGTTAAAATTGCCATAAGTAAGAGAAAACAAACTTCTATAGAATCTGTCATGATCCAGCTTCTAAATGACCTTTGCTTGTGCATTATTTCCCATTAGTATATTATAGCAGAAGAGTACATAAGGAATTATATCCTACTGTATTCTTGAGCGCAATTCTTACATGGAATACAAGGTAAGGAATGCCAGAAAACTAAACAAGGGAAGAATGAAAAGGGAAGGAGATTATAAGCTACCCCAGCTGAATCAAGGGTGTATAAAGCTGTCTTAGCAAATGCTGCATTCCCAAAAGTGTATTTAAACAAATTATGTCACAGTAGTGTTCTGTTAGTGTGAATAAAACCTCGCTGTCACCTAGATACTCATAACACCATCCTGTCACTAAGCGTCAGTATGTGTATTTGATGTATAAATTATTGTTTCTAATATACAAACGTATACAATATGTCTGGGGGTGCACTGCTAAGGTGCACTTAGACCCCCAGCACCTGGGAAACTGGTTGGGCTCTATCCATCATCATGCCACACCAATTCCCTGCTTATTTTCAAGACGAGGTTTTAAAATAATTCCATGGAATAGCATAGATGCTGAAAGAAATGCAAGCTTGAGCTTTGTTCTGATCATGAGCTGATATCTGTTGGCTTCAAAAATTATATTTGATGCATCTGATGTTCCAAGATATCAGAAATTAATTATTTAACATGTGCCTCGGTACTTTTATTTTTCTATTTATTGTTAATTTTAAAAAAAAGCTCCGTTGCTGTGAAATGCTTCAGCCTAAATCTGGCATTACAAAGTGCTTTCCATTTTGTTTTTCCAGCCTAGCCCTGAATTGCGTAAGTGACAAGCAAAGCTCTGAAAGATGGTACTAGGGACGATGCTTTGGTAATAGAACCATAGGACTGCTGTTGGGCGGAAGCCCTTGAAAAGCAGCACTGAGTGTTGATAACCCGAAGGGGTTTGCAGCCTCCCTAGGCAGCTCCTGGCTGGGAAGCCGAGGTTTTGCCACTGCTCTGCTGCTTGGGGCCTCTAGGCCTGCGGCTACTGCTCCACGAGGCAATACATGACAGCTGCAGCAGTTGCGCTCCTCTTCACCGTGTGTATTGCTGCAAGGAGTCGTGGTTTGATCGGACACCACGTAATCCGCACGGATTGAGATGCTGACATCAGTCGTGTTAATGACATTCAGCCTTCCTCTCACCACTCCTGCTTGGGAGAGGCGAGCAGCCTGAAAGCGGGGCTCTTAGGCAGAACGAGATGAATAAAACCGCATTACAAAAGCGGTTCTCCTCTCGGCCCGTATCTCTTCACGCCGTTCGTTCCCCCGGCCGCGCACGTAGGTCTGCCTGCATGCCCTAGCGCGCAGGCAGCAGCTCCCGGTGCGGCGTCGGTAGGGGGCGGGTCACGGCCGGGGGAAAACGGAAGGAAAGGAGAGGTAAAGCGCTGCGGGTCTGCTCTCGGAGGGGGTAAAAGCTAGCAGCTCGGCGTGTGACAGCTGCTGCTCAGACGGATGATAACACAGCTGGAGTAAAAGCTGATTCTTCCCGGGGGGCTCCTCTCTAGTGCGAAACTGAAAGAACCATGAAGTTAAAAGGACGGCGGGCGCAGCGGGGCGAGAGCCGGAGCGTTACCGCGGCTCATCCGTCCGCCCGCTGAGAACTTGCGGGCGCCGCGTTCTCTATGCTTACGCCGCTCTCGTACGGCCGCCTCGCGAGGAGCCGGCCCGGACGCAGCACGCGCGGCTAGCGGAGCCCCTTGCACGGTGCCGCGGCCGCCGCCGAGTCAGTGGCCGGGGCCGCTGGGGCTTTGTGCCTGCACGGTGCTGGCAGCGTCCGGTGCGCTCCGCTTCGTCCCTACCCGAGGCCGCCGCGGAGAGCCCGACGGAACCGGCCTCAGCGGCGCGGCAGGAACGGGGACAGCGGGCAGGCGGCCCCGGCGCCCGCGGTACGGCTGCCGCTAGAGGCGCTACGCGGCCTCGCCAGGCCGGGAAGGGATGCGGACGGGGCCATTCGTGCTGCGGGAGCGGGGGGGAGCGAGGCCGCGGAGCGGCGCCGGGAACCCGCCGCGGGCGTCGGGGGCCGGAGGGAGGATGGCAGGGCGGTGGGCGAGGCCGACGGCGGGCGCGGGGCGGAGGGCGGCGGGACGGCGGCGCGGCGGAGCCGCGGCGGGAGCGCCGGGGGGGGGGGGGGCGGAGTGGTTGGGGCCGGCGGCGGCCGCCGCGGCGGCGGGGTCAGTTCTCTTTAGTGTTTGCCGATGTTGGAGGCGGCTCCGAAGTGTCCCCGGGAAGCAGGTAACGGGGCCCGCCGGGCGGCCCCGCGCCCCTCCGCAGTGAGAGTAGGGCGGGCGCGGGACGGGGGAACCGAGCCTCGGCCGGAGGGGAGGGGGCTGCCGCAGCCATGATGGGGTTCTGGTCCCGCTTCTCCTCCTCCCCGCTCTGCCCCCTCTCGCCGGCGCGGCGCGGCCCCGGGCAGGAACTCAGCCGACCCCCGGGCGCCCTCCTCCCGAGGCACCGCTGCGCCACGGCGGGATGGAGGAGGGGGGCGGCGGAGGCGGCACCGACTCCGCCATCCGCCCCGCGGCCCTCGCAGCCGCCACCTCCTCCTCCTTCTCCTCCTCCTCCTCCTCGGGCGCCGGAGCCGGGCAGCGGACGGCCGCCGTGGGCAGGCAGGTGGGCACCCCGCCGCAGCCCCCGGTCCGACGCGGCCCTGGCTTTGGGCCCGGCGTTTGGGCTCGGCTCAGCGGGGCTGCGGGCTGGGCCTGCCCAGAGCTGCGCGGGGAGCCGGCGTGGGCTGAAGCGGTCTCGCTCTCCTTGGCCTGCCGTTCCCTCGCCGGCCCGGTGTGCCCGCTCCTCACGGCGGGCTCGGAAATTCCTCGTGCAGTAACGTTCGGGCTTCTGCACCTCGCCCATCCGTTCGTCTGCGTTACGTCCATTGCCTTCGTTTCATTCAGCATGCTCCTCGCCTGAACTTGGGACAGGGTCCTAAACTTTGCCAGCAGGACTGCGCTGTCGCACTCCCAAAATGGATGTCAGTGTTCCTTCCATGAGGCGGCTGGCAGCGGAGCGGATCCCGGGGGCTCAGCGGGCTCGAAGGCTGCGGGGCTGTGTTTGAGGTGGGGTGGAAGGAGAGGGATACGTTTTGCAGCAGGCCGAGGCCCTCCCTGGCCTTCAGGTCTGTGGGCAGAGAACGCTCATCCTGAGTGCTGTGGGGTCAGAATGGGGCCGCTGGGTGTGGACCTGCAGCTCATGGTGCTGCCTGCCCAGCCCACGATGTCTAAGCAGCACCTTTCCTTGGCAGTGCACCCACCCAGCGTGGCCCTGAGGTAGGCAAGCTGTGCCTCTGCCTTCTGAGGATTGTCCCCTGCGCAATTACTATAGTACCAAATAAAGTTTGTTGCACTAAAGAGTGGGTGGAACATCCCTCCTGCTGCTCCTTACTGAGCCTCAGTGATTACTGAGGAAATGTGTGTGGATTGCCACAGGGCACAAGTAAAGCTATGGCTCTGGTGTGGCTAGGTGGGGTTGCACTGCGCTTCTGTGATTGAGTGCAGGTTGCTCTGTGTCTCAATGACATTACTGCTGCCCAGGAGTAAAGCCTGAGATGTATAGTAACTCCAGGTTGGGAAACTATTTTCTAAGTACAGGGAGATTCCACACAGGCTTTGTTGTGATACTGCTGCCTGTAAACAGTGCTGGTCTGACAGTTCCCTGTCCCTGAATAAAGGTTTTCTGACATCCAGCAGCACAGTGTGATTCCCAGCACCAACTTCCAATAATGGATCCTCCAATTTGCCGTAGAAAAACTCCCGGAGAGAGAAATGCCTGCTCTCGCTGTGCTCACTCAGATTCTGGGTGCTGGGAGCTGGAGTGAGGCTGCTGCTTGGTTGTGGTTTGTGAGGGAGAGTGTAATTCAGGTTTTCCTTGCTTCAAGGAACTTTGGTGCTGTTTGGCTTTGGCAGAGACCATTCAGTTTGGGTTCTGGTCAGGCTGCAATTTGGAGGCCGGAGACTTCAGATCTAATTCCCAGCTTCAGCTACCTCTTTCCTCAAGAGTAATGTCAAAGTAATAACACATTTGAATAATCTTCAGTCCTGAGCTGTAAAAGTGGTTTGTAAAAGAGCACCCTGATTTTACATGTAGCAAAACTTTGTCAGAGCAGTTTCAATGACTTGACCAAGTTTAAAGAGGCAATTAATTCATCAGCTCCTTCCTTGGGGGCAAATACAAGGGCTGAGTCTCCCTCAGAAGTTTACAAACATAGCTCCGCCGCCATCCTGGTGCGTGTTGGTGGAGCTGGGTGTATTGGGGTTGTGAGGTGCCATAGAATGACCTTGGAATGGTGTGGCAGAGCAGATCAGCAGTTGCAGCCCTGCTCCTCAGCCTCTGGGAGGGCTGCACCTGTCATGCTCTGTCTCTTTGCTTTGACCTGCCTGGAGCACATGGCTATTGATCTGCTAGTCCTCGAAAAGAAGAGAAGCGCTTGGATTGATTGTGGCTGGTCCTTCAAAATGCATCCTATTACACTATTGTGCAGCAAGGGAAGCAGACCTTATAAGGTGTGCATATGCAGTGCTAGTTTTATTGTGTGTACATACATGTAGACACCTGCATAGATTTCATCCATTGGAGAGCTGAATATCTGCTTCCTCACACCATGTGGATGTGGTGAGGGAGGACCTAACCGGTGATCTGTAGCATAACTCTAAGAAGATAACTTCTGTTAATAAGCTGCCAAAGCTTCACTTTTCCTTCCTTGGCCATATCGATCTCCTATCAGCAGCAGCATCAAGGAGCTCCCTCAGATAGGTCTGCCTTTACCAGAACCAATTATGTTACGTTTCTCATCTTTGGATCACCCCCACAGCCTGTATTTCTCACAGGGGTGCCTGATTTTTCTCTATCTTCCCCAGAGTGGAAGAGAGGAGGAGGATGCTTTCCTTAAGCACCTATGGGTGCTGTTGCTGGAGTCTGCAGGAGAGCCCTTCAGGTGCTCATGCTTCCCAGCCACTCTTTTGCTGGACTGAGCATGTTAGCATCACACCCACGTGAAGATCAGAGTTGTGAGAGCCCATGCTGTGGTCCTGACCTGACCCCTCCTTCCCTGCTTGCTGTTCATTGCCTGCTGCTGCAATACTTACAAGTTCAGACATTCTGTTTGGTACGGGGTGTATGAGGTGTGAGATGGGGGTGCTGAGAAGCAGGCAGGGAAAAGAATGAGGTGCACATCTCTGTGCAGGGAGGAGGAGTCTGTGATGGTGTAAATGTGAGGGGAGCAGAGCTGGTTGGAGCATGAGGCAAACCTTGGAAAGAGGAGAAGTGGAACCTGTGCATAACAACTAATATATAATAAGAGCCAAGTGCCCTGCTCTTAGTGCTCATGTCTGCTCATTGTCAGGGAACAGTCACCATCACATTATCCAAAGTGTGTTTGTGTTAGAAGAGCAAGAGTTCAGTTAAAACCCGAGAAGCCAGTTTGCCGTGCCTTGGTCTGGAAACTATATAGAATAGAAAAACTTCTTGTCACAGGTTCTCATCTGAAAATGACTTTTGAAAACCTGTCTCTGGTAGTGTAAGACTGAAGTCACACGTGTGTCTGTAGCTTGCAAAATTGGTTCATACTGTCTTGACAGCCAACGTTGTGTTTTTAAGCTGATGGTAGTTGGAGTGTTTCCTGGTAGTGAAAACTGCGCTCCAATGCTAATAGTGTCCTCACCTTGTCATATGTCTTATTTTTGGTTTACTCAAGTATACTGCTGTATAGTATGTGACTGATACGTAACAAATTTATTGATACTTTATCTAATAAAATCAGACCACTATTTCTTTTTCCTAATAAATAACTTCTTTCATATAAAATCTTTAATTTTATAGTTCTCTATCCCCATGATCTTCTAATTTAGTCACTGCTGAAATGATAGTGGGGGATTCTTTTTAGACTAATTAGAAGTCAGCATTTGGGCACAGATTTCAGATGGTGTTTGAGAGTGATCATGGTAATTGCCTGTGGCTGTCGTATAGCTTATACACTGGGCTGATTCTGGAGAAAGGCAGCTTGCTAAGATGTTGGCCATAGTACCACACACTCAAAGGATATATTTACAATCTCTTGAAAATCTCCAAAGGATTTCACTGACGTTGGTTGAGCTTACAGTTTCTCTGCCTGCCAGCTTTGAGGAACAGGGAATTAGTGCTGTTTGCCTCCTGGCTGCAGGGAACGTTTTTTGAGGGTAGGAGACTGGATTGTTCAGGGCAGCTTCTTGCAGCGCAAATGGGCCTCTGTGGGAACAAGAAGACTTCTAGGAAAGTCAAGAAACCTCATTTTTACTCTTATTGCTATTCTTAGTTTCTTTTTTTTTTTTTTTTTTATCTGTTACGTGTTTGTTGTTTCCAGTTTCTTGTACAATAAACCCAATTAAGAAAAGTAGTGTTTGACAATATAAGGAAATGTCAGTATACCAGACATGTAGATTGATTTCTGTCATTGAAGTTGTATTTATTTATTAAAAAAAAAAAAAAAAAGTTATTCAAAAGTAATTGTTTATCTGACTTTTTGGAAAAGAGAACTTTTTCTGTGTCATCCAGACGACATATCCATACAACTGAAATGTTTTGAAGTGAGTGAATCATCATGCACTGTTCCCAAGGTGAAACTGCGGAGTTGGTACAAAGCAGCGTTGGGTCAATTTGTAGCATATGCAGTTGTACTGAGACGAACAAAGAACTGAAAGAACTGACATACTGTTTGTAGGGGATCTGGCTGTGTTATTAGACAAGATAAAAACAAAAAGTAGTCTAAATGTTCCTGTTAGAAATTCAACCATTTTACCATTTTGTTTCCCCTCTTGATCCTCCTTCAGTTCTGCATACTAGCTTGCAGGGCTTTTTTCTTTTCAGAATGTGGCAAACATTTTTTCTTCTTTTGGTTTCAGTGTTATGTTTCTAATAGTACTAAACCAGCCTGCTTTGAACTGTCTTCCATCTGTAGTGGCAGTGTTTCTCACATGGACATTGTCAGTGTTGTAATTGTGCTTAAGAGAGGAGTATACACTCAGGATGTATTCTTTTTGCAACTGGTGAGAGGCTGGGAATCTCGATGAATAGAAAAAAGTGACTACAGAGAGGTTTTCATGAAAATCCTTCTGTCTGTAACTCAGTCCAACACACTTACAGGTCTTGTATGAAATAGGCAAACTCTCTGCTTCTGTTCTGCAATTAAGGCTGCCTGTCTATCATGAAAGGGGCTAAGAAGTTGTTCTGGATCAGGAGGCAGGTAAAGCCCACCCTGCTTTCTGAATACTATCTCTTAACTCTGTTAGATGAATCCATAAGGTTAGATATGGGATTTGACCTTTTCAGAAAGGGAGAACAGCCCACATTGTCTTTTTTTCACTCTTTTTCAACTGGGTGGTCTTCATCAATTAGGAAAAGCATTGAGCAACTGAAAAAATCATTGAAGATAATAAGACCAGATCCCATTTCTAGGGACTGATGAAGCTGTTATTCATGAGGACGTTCTGAATGTGTACTTGAAACCAGCCGTAGGTTCCAGGAGAAGAATTAATTCTTCAGTTTTCTCCAGCTGTTGCATTACAAGACTGTGAACTCACTGCAGTACGTGCTTTTCATGTGACCATTGCATTAAGCAGTAGCTTTCTTTGCTATCGTTGCAAATGATAGCAAAGGGCAGTGAAGCTGGTGAAAGTTCTGGAGCACAAGTCTTAGGAGATGTGGCTGAGGAAACTGGAATTGTTTTGGCTGTAAAAGAGGAGGCTCAGAGGAGACCTTATTGCTCTCTACAGTGGCAATATAGTAGCAAGGTGAGGGTTGGCCTCTTCTCCCAGGTAACTAGTGTTAGGACAAGAGGTAATAGACTTAAGTTTGCCAGGGGATGCTCAGGCTGGATATTAGGAAAAAATTATTCTCAGAAAGAGCGGTGAGGCACTGGAACAGGCTGCCGAGGGAGGTGGTGAATTGCTGTTCCTGGAGACGTTCAAGAAATGTGTGGACATAGCACCTGGGGACATGAGTTGTGGGCATGGTGGTGATGGATTGGATAGATGATCTTAGAGGTCTTTTCCAACCTTAATGATTCTTTGATTCTAAGTCCTGTACACTTTACATTTGCTTAGACACCTCTGCCATCAGGAACAGAAGAGATGTATTTGCTCTCAAACTAATATAGTTAATGGCCTAGGTCATTCTCAGTTTCCTGATTTCTTCAGTTTTGGCAGCCTAGTTTTTTATTCTGGTTTATGCATTTTTCATTTCACTGTAATGAAGACAGGGTAGGGCCGAGCACTCTGGTTGTACTTGTTCAGCCAAGGCAGTTCTAGTTCCAGGACCCATTCTGCTTTATTAGTTCGGATGTCTGTGCTGTTAACAACAGATTGCAAACCTCTGCTCCACAGCTTTGAGTCTGCACGTTTACCAGAACTTCTGTTTTTGACACGTAACAGCCAAGATGTTGGTTGTCTTTTCAGGCTAGGAGCACTCCATCCCTTTGGTACTGAAGGCCATTCTTGTTGGCTAGTGATAAGACTACATCAGACACATGTATCCTAATAGCATGTATTCTCTTGGAGATCTTAGAAAAGTGGGCCCTCCTTCCCTTTTAAAGTGTTCTTTATTTGTTTGATTTTTATTTTGAAGGTGAGGAATAAGACTCTTAGATCAGGAATGGAATGGAACGTTAGCTCCCTGGAAGTTCAGAGCAGTTTTTTCTTTCACTCTGATTTAGAGTGATTCCTGATTCACAAAAATTAACTTTATCCTGCTGGATTTAATGCCCTGGGAATCCTGAAAGCACAGTAAGTGATAAGAAAGAAATTCCTTTGAAGTGAAGCTCAGAGCATGGTCCATCTGTCCATTCAGTCATAGACTTGTACTGTTGCTAGCAGTTTTGGTGTTCCTCCTATCTGCAAACTTCTTTTTCATTGTCACTCAGTTGCAGGTTCTGTTACCTTTTATTTCGAATCTTTTCATGTTACCATCGAATTAAGTTGCACTTCTGGTCAAAGTTGTCCTTCTATTTTGTCCTTTCTAATTCTATATCTGTGTAAAAGTTCTGTTTGTGGTTATGTTTTTTGTTGTTTTTTTTTTTTTTTCCTGTAATAGTTGTGCTTATAACTTCCTCCAGATTCAGAATCCAAGTTATTCTAATTATCAGCTATATGGATTGAGATCTTTCACTTGCTATTCTGTAATACATCCTACTCCTAATCATTAGTATGTAAGCAGTTGGAGGAAAAAGTCTGCTGCTTTTGTCATGCTGATTCTGTGTACTCACAGTGTGCTCATCTTGAACCAAATCTCTTTTTACTAGCCTCTTTTCTGCTGTTTGTTGTTAGTTTAATATCCTCCTCACTGATGCAGCTATAGAGATTAACCTTTTGCCATCTTGCCAGATGCGTGTTAGACTCTGCTGTGCTGGAATGTGTTTGCTCAGTGTTCAGCAGGTTTTTAATGTTTAGCTTCTGTCTGATCATATAGGCAGAAGTTTTTCTTCAGTGTTTTTTGCCTTTGCTAATTTACATCAGCTGAAAGGATCTGTAAGCATAACGCTAGGATTTTTCCCCCTTCCAGGATTGCCAAAATCTTCTGTAATCTGCACCTTCTTGTAGAGGTAAGTATTTTTTATCACACCACTTAAAAATGCCCCAAGCATGGATTTGCTATAAGGAATCAGCAGGCCGTTGCTTTACTCATGCATGTGCTGAGTTGTTGCTGATGACTTTTTGCATTCTCAGGATGCTTAAAGAGTCTGAATTGATGGCTGCTTGTTGTGTGTTAGCTTTGTCCTCTTTGGCTTTCTCTTAGACCCTTCCATGTCTTTTCCCACCTGGTTTGCTGGAGCTGAGAGTTAGTGTCACCAAGTCACCACTGACTAAGTAGGATCTTTTCACTTCCATAATTTTTACACTGTTTTCGTCTCTGAGTCAGGCTTGTGTCATCAGTTTTGCAACAGTTCGTGACCTTGCCCCCAAACTTAGCAACTCTAAACTTTCCTCCAGTTGAAAACAGATATTCGGCAAGATAACTTGGTACAGCATATCTAGTACTCAGTTATATCTAGTTATTTTGCCTTTATTCATCAACTGATGACGGCTGCATGTGAGATAGAAAGAATGCTCTTTCTCTGGACTCTCTGAAGAGCTCCTAATCTGACGAGGTAGGCTGCTTCTGTTAGCAGTGTGCCCATTCTGTTCCTTGGCAAGCAGGGAAAATTCACCACTTGGGCTGTGAAATGCTCTTTTTATTTAAATATACTTCTGAGGGTAATTTAAAAAAAAAAAAAAAAAAAAAAAAGCACGTAAACCAAAGTTGTATCAGCTTCTTTCAGTAAAGCATAACATCCACTACTTTGTCCACTGAAACATCCTTTTCCAAAGGTCTTGGAGCTGTTATGATGGGAGATTGATTATAGAGCAAGGAGGGCTCGTAGGAAGGGACATAAGAATTTGTGAAAAGGAAGAATTTCTTTTTTTTGTGAAGAATTAGGCATGTTTCTACTGCTTCACTAATCTGTGTTATGTGAAATGATCAGTAGTAGCTTGTCACAGTCAGCCAAGGAAAATCACAGAATCACAGAATTGTAGGGGTTGGAAGGGACCTCTAGAGATCATCGAGACCAACCCCCCTGCCAAAGCAGGTTCCCTACACCAGGTCGCACAGGTAGGCGTCCAGGCGAGACTTGAATATCTCCAGAGAAGGAGACTCCACAACCTCCCTGGGCAGCCTGTTCCAGTGCTCCGTCACCCTCACCGTCAAGAAGTTCTTACGCACATTCGTGCAAAACTTCCTATGCTGCAGCTTATGTCCGTTTCCCCTGTCCTGTCTCCACGTACCACTGAAAAGAGACTGGCCTCACCGCTATGGCCGCCACACCTCAGATATTTATAAACCTGGATCAGGTCCCCTCTCAGTCATCTCTTCTCAAGGCTAAACAGACCCAGTTCACTTAGCCTTTCTTCATAGGGGAGATGCTCCAGGCCCTTCACCATCTTTGTGGCCCTCCGCTGGACTCTTTCCAAGAGATCCCTGTCTTTTTTGTACTGGGGAGCCCAGAACTGGACACAGTACTCCAGATGAGGCCTTACCAGGGCAGAGTAGAGAGGGAGGATCACCTCCCTCGACCTGCTGGACACGCTCTTGTTAATGCACCCCAGAATGCCATTGGCCTTTTTGGCCACGAGGGCACACTGCTGGCTCATGGCCAACCTGTCGTCCACCAGGACGCCCAGGTCCCTCTCTGCAGAGCTCCTCTCCAGCAGCTCATCCCCCAGCCTGTATTGGTGCATGCAATTATTCCTCCCTAGGTGTAAGACCCTACACTGCTTTTGTTGAACCTCATCCGGTTTCTTACTGCCCAGCTCTCCAGCCTGTCCAGGTCTCGCTGAATGGCAGCACAGCCTTCAGGCGTGTCAGCCAATCCTCCCAACTTCGTATCATCAGCAAACTTGCTGAGGGTGGCCACTATCCCCTCATCAAGGTCACTGATGAACCAAAATCATTTTCTGAATGCCATTAATGTGTAATTTCTAGTTAAGGAGTATGTTTTTACTCAAGAAGAGATTTTTGCATGTTTCAGAATAAAGTAAGAGTTGCAGGAATGTTTTGCTTAGAATCATCTTAGAATAAAAGTATTTTGTAATTTAAAGTCAATCAAAGCTATTTTGAGATGTTAAGAGTAAAATTACAGGTTGTTAGCACAAAGTGGAGAAAATATAGCATATATTTTTTTAAAATAATAATTGAATAAGAAGCTAGAATCTGTGGAAGAGTTCAGCTTAGATGCTGATACCACAAATAAGGAACCAGTTACAAGTTTATGAGCAATTCTGTAGTGGCAGCATGTCAAGGCTGAGTCATGGCTTTTCATTGACTTAATCTCCTTCTGAACTTTTAAGCTGATGATTGATTGTTAAACTAGTGGCTTAGATCGCCCTTCTTTTCGGCTATTTTTCTTCATGAAAAAGCTTAGTTACTCATTTTTGTTTAACCTAAGGCAATTGTGTTTTATCTGCTCATCATCTGTAGTTAAAGATGGTGTGACATCCTCTGCATACAATGGCAACCAAGAACCATTTCAGTGTAAACTTGTTTTTAGTCTTGGTGCAATATGTAAATGGTTCACTTGAATGACTCATCTCAGAAAACACAGAACAAACAAAAACATACAATAATTTCACATTTTACTGAATTTCAACTTCTCACGATTTCTGGAGTCACTAGAATCTTCATTTCCTTGAACCTTTCTGACATGTTTTGTATGAATCAGTTCTGGAATAGCCGTGAAAATTCAGCACTTAGAGTCAGTGTTGCAAAGTCTCTTGATGATTGTCGTACTCCACTGACTGTGGAACCAGGTGAGGTCATGTTTTGAAAAAGTTACAGGTGTGGCTGTGTGTTGCAGACTGGCTAAGGAGATGCGTGCTTTCAGTTTCCAAGAAGTCATCAGTAGTTTAGATCACTTCCTTACCATGATAGCTAAAAGAGTTATGATACTGCTATTGCCTTTTGGATTAGTGGTTGCTCCCAGTCACAGCAAGCTAATATAACAAAGAACATGACCCTCTAGTTTTGTGTAGCTAATCAGTGAGGTGTCTTTATGCTAGTTTTTGGGATTTATCACTAACTATGATGAGTTTGGTATGTAGAAGGTCTTCTGCAAAGAGGGCTTTTGCGTTTGCTGTTTGGTGGGGGGAAGTTTCACATTTTCTTTTTGATAATAATTCAGGACATCCTGGCTAGGTTAAGCTGGTGGCTGTGTCTGAACCAGTATTTGGGCTGGCTGGTCCAGTTTTTTTATTGGGATAAAGTGTGTGGGAGCGTGCAAACTGGGAACTGGCTGTTGGAAATTTCCCCCTTCTTTTTTTTTTTTTTTTTTTTTTTTTTACCATTTTCTTTGATTTCTGGACAGCATCAGTGAAACAGGATGAGTTCATCTTTTTGATGAGTTTATCTTTGAAAGATGGTGGAGATTTGCATGAAAGAGCCTAATCTTTCCCCTTTGTCCTGTGGGTTATGAGCAGGTTGAAGAGCGTTGGAGTATGTCAGACTCAGTTTTTGATGCAGCAGATTGACGTTTGTTATCTTTTAGTTTTCCTTTGGCACTGAAATCTTCGAGTTGATAGTCTCATTCATCTCCCTCATCGTTTCACACAGGAGTTTTGTAATTATGCTTCTGAGACTGCCTTAGGCCAAGCCCCTTACCCCAAGAGATGTTTGCTCTGGTCACAGTGTGCTCTGAGGAATTTCCGGATGTTTGCATTTTTTTGTTTTGTTTCAGACTTTGCTTCAGTGTTCTTTGATATCAGCAACGTTTTCTAAGACTGGCAGTTCTTTTTTCCATCCTGGTTCAAAATGCATATTAATGAAGTTTCTCCACTTTGGAACTCTGCTACTTATTTGCCAGTGAAGTTTCCCACTGACCCAGGTGGCCCACCAGTATACACAGGACTGGCCTCTACTTTTAATCATAGGCAAAGAAATGAACTGTTTGTGTCTCCTGGTGTCACTGGGCCTTGCTGAGTGGTGTGAGGCACGGTGCTGCCTGTGTTGCTCCTTTCTCAGCATTTTGGTGTCAGCCTTCCAGTTGCTATGGGAGCCAGAGGGATGGCTTGTCCTTCCTTTCCTCACTTTCTGCTGAGGTTCTCTCATCACACATTTTTAGACTGTGTAATTTGCACGTGCAAATGATAACCAATGTCCTAATGTGTGTATTTTCTTTCATTCTTTAGGAAAAATCTGATCTTTGGCAAATGCTTTAGGTGTGGCTCTTCAGTCTGCGGTGCTTCTCACAGTTTATTTGCTTCCACAATTATGTCTGTTAGTTTTAATAAGATCCATTATCACTTATTTGTCTAAGACAGGTTTGACAGTAGCCTCTGAGTAGGCTTCAGTTGTCTGTATTTCAACATCCAGTGCAGTTGGAGTGGAAGTTATCTTGTCTAGTCCTCAGCCATCGCCCAGCTACTCAGAGATAGTGCCTGCTTGTTGATCGCCTTGACTAGTGGTGTAATGTTTCTGTTTAAACACATGCAGTAGTGTAATTTCGTTGCCTTTTTACATTGAGGTTTATCTGAGCCATCTGCCACGTAAAATGTCAGATGTGGCATTGGTTTTTAGTGAGGACTTTTGCTTTTTTGAAGGTATCCATTTGTGATGTTTTAGGACGTCTTAAAAGCACTGTGGACGGGCTACTGATTTTCACACTGTATTTCCTTTGACTCCATAAGCACTTTGCTTCTATTTGGAAACCTGAATTACAGCTGTCTTTATTCCTCACCTGAATCCTTTGTATCTTGCTGTACAACTTTGTCATAAGGTACAGTTTACTATTGTGGTGTGAGATGCACCACACATTTGGATGGCCTTACAGATCACACGTTTTTTGTCTTGAGTACCTTAGCGGTAGTTGCTTAAGCAATTTACTAGTTCAAAAACATTTCATTGTTCCATTATATATCAGAATGCAAATAGATACGTATTTCAAGTTGTATGAATCTTATCTCAGTTACAGGATAAGCCATTTCTGTTCTAGTCCTCTTGCTAACACATGATAATTAATAGCAATAAAAATCCTCACCTTTGACCATTTTGTTTACTGAGAATGTCTTAGATTTTAGCATTTTGATTCCATACTTAATTACCTTATTTGCCTATTCTGTTTTTGTTTGGAAATGTTATTGTCTTTTCAAAATTAGTAACTCTAAAAAGAGTTGTTAGAAAAGGATTAAATCAGTGACATGTAAGATATTTATTAACAAGGAGAGGTGATCTAGGCATTGATTCATGCTTTATGTAGCATCTAGGATCACCATAGCACTTGAGATTAGGAAACCAATATAGTTTCATTGTGAAAGAAATAAACATGCAAGATGAAACAGATTCCAGCATAGTCTTCTCAATCGTTGTTCTTGCTTTTAAGGTGCTTGTCCTGTGTAGCAATTAAAGAAAGATGTTTAAAGAAGTGGCTGAAATTGTGAGTGCAGATTTTTCATCTGTTCAACTTCCTTTTTCTTTTTATTCTTCCCCAAAATACTTTTCTGCTTCTCTGGGTTTCAGCCAGCAATGGAACACTCTTCAGAAAACTTCACTGATCATATATAGAAGTTTGCAAAAGATATTCCTCTGCAGATGATAATATCCTGACAGAAATAACTTCTGTGTTTTCTGAAAGTGTGATAGGATTTCATGTCCTGACCTGGCGAAACCCCGGAGAAATCTACAGCTGCTCATTCTGCCTGCGTCTGCCCAGCCTTCCAGGATTTGTGTGTGCTACCTTCTGCTGCCCTCAGAAAGCCAAGGAAGCCACTTTTGAGAAAGTACAGCAGTTAGTTGTTCCTCTGAGGTGCGGCTTAGTGCTGAGCAATCAAGTGAACTTTCCTATTGGCCTTGCAGCTCCTTTAAACTCCAGCGTTAGTCTGTAATCTCTGTCCATTCACCTTCCTCATTGTGTGCATTTTTATCTTTGACTGTAAATTGTTTTATCGACCTTACTAAAACAAAAAGTAGTGATTTATTTTTTTCTTATACCTTGTGAAATTAAAATGCTTGTAAGACCTGATTTCACTTACTGTCATATATTACTTATATGTTGACTAGCTTGTAGGTGTGTCCACGTTTCAGCTGAAGTTAAGTTGTCCCAGTGTGAGGCATTGTAGGAAAATAATAACAATTAAGAAAAAATGTTGGACAGTGTGAAGAAGCAGAACTTCAGTGTGTGATTTGGCAGGGAAGCTAAGCTGATTAGCACTAGTTGAAAGGGCTGATTGCTTGCACCCGTGCCAGGTCATGAGTTTATGGCTCTCTGTGTTTGGGCACAGACTCTTCTCTGATCTGTCCCTTGCTTGTGAGCTGGTTCAGTCAGGTAACTTAACAGGGAGCTCTGTGCTGGGGGAAGATCGGACACAGGATTGCCCTCAGCTGTGGCAGCCAAGTGTTAGGTCAGTTGGCTGCTGTCACACCGCCCCTCCTAGGGCAAGAAGCAGCAGATTGATGGAGGAACAAATGCTGAGTGAGGACTAGCAGTGATGGAGTCTTCTTTGTACACCCATTTCATGTGTAGTTTCTCAATTTTGTGTATTTAAAATGTATAAACAAAGTAAATTTCATTACTAATTCTAGAGAGCCATCTGCTCACTGTTGCTTTAACTCATGTTCCTGCTAACCTGTTTCTGTGTGGATATCACATTATTTGATTTTATGGAACAGAAAAGATTGAATTAACTGCTGCTCGGAAGGTAGTGCAGAGCTGTGTGTGTTCTGTCATCCCCAAATCAGCTGCCAGATACAGCAGTACCATAGTAAAACAAATAAACATGAAGCTTAGGACCTGTGTAATATTTATATGTATACGTGTGTGTATACATACATGTAAGTATATATATAGCAGGTATTGCCTATATATATTTGTAAAATGTAAATATTTGTACATTATACTTTTGCTTTATAGTTTATACATTTGTATCAAAATATTTACAATAAAAGTGAGTAGCAGCACATAGGAGGTACGTTTAACTTTTGGCAGTTTTGTATGCTATAGAATGAAATCATATCAGGAGAATAAATGGGCTTAATTAATTTTAAGGCTAAACCCAAACCCTCTTTGATAAGGGGTCTGTTTAAGAGCTCAGTGACTCGTGAGTTTTTGTAAAAGAGTTCCATCAACAAGCTAATAACTATAGCAGAGATTGGTCTGGAAGACAACATTGAGATGCTGCCCACTTAGACCCTAACCACAGGCTGTTATAATGCTGGTCCTGAGCTTTTCAGTATTTTCATTATTGTGGATGATAGAATAAATAGTACACTTGTTAAAGGTATAGATGCTACAAAGCAGGGTTGGAAGAGACTGCAGACATTTCAGAACTAGAATTAGATTTCATTAGGATCCTTAAAAATTGAAACAATTGTCTCTCTTCTTTCTTTCTTTCTTTCTTTCTTTCTTTCTTTCTTTCTTTCTTTCTTTCTTTCTTTTTTTTTCTCTTTGGTCTTTTTTAAGGGAATTCTAGGAAGACAGGAACAAAGTCTCATTAGCTGCGAAACAGTCAACCTCACAAATAAAACACAGCATGTAACATGCTGAGTAGCAGTTCTCTGGTAAAGGACCTGGAATCATAAAGATGACACTGTTGTGAAAAGCGAGCACTAATTATAATCTCTAACTGGAAGTACTGAATGTATGAGATACAAGATGTCAGTGTCTGGTTCTCATTGTTAGCTTTTGTAAAACACTGAAGTGAATGCTACGTGTCATTGGTTTCACACTTGTTCATGGAATAGACTATGTACATTTAGTTGCATGACACAGTAATGTGAGCCTGTGGTTAGCACGCTGCTTGTATGTGTATTTTCACATTCTGCTCAGATGAACTTCAGCCTTCCAATTGCTGTTTGGGTCATTAGCTTCTCCAGCTGTGTTGCTTTTTCCCATGGAAGCTTTTCTTTCAAGTCAAGTTTTTGCTGTTTGAAATGTTCACATTTTGAAAGTACATTTAACCTGAAAACTTTCTGCTTGTCTTTCTGCCTTGCTGTCTTACCTGTGTTTTTTCTTTCTTTGCTTATTAGATTAGTTTGACATACTCTAAGAATCTTTTTACCTCAGCATTTCATTTGTATCTTATGTCCCTAATTGAAGGAACAAGCCAATGTATGTTCTAGAAAAGCAGAGGAAATGCTAATCATTAGGAAAAACAGAAGTAATTAATAGTGTAATGTGTGTGAAGCTTTTGAGCATGACATGGGTTGTGCTCAAAAGAGGACATTCATGGGACATTCATGGGACATTCACGTTTGTTAAAAATATTCTGAATCTATGAATATAACTAAATGAACATATTCCGGCATAAAGGAAAAATAAATGGAATACTTGACAGTGATATTTTGTCTTTAACGTCTGAGGGTTTTTTGTTCTGTTTTTTAAAGTGAGAGAAAAAATCACAGCTTATACATTATTGAATGAGAAAGTTAATACCAAACTGCCTACTGACACCTGTGTCATTGCCTGGATACAAAGGCTTTCAAAAGCTGAGATTAAGAAAAATGCAGTTACAGTGTATTTACATCCCTTTAGGAGTCTGGTGGGGCCTTTCTGGTGTAACTGTGCAGGATAAACTAAGAGGAAAAGCACTGCTGTATTTCAGAAGGCACCCCAGGCTTTTGGCTCTTACTACAAAAGTTGTGGCCTTGTGCCTACAGACTTCAGCTCTGCGTACATATCTGCAGTGAGGACTGCAAAGTAATATCATTGCTGTGGTGTTGGCGTGGCAGTTGGGGACTTCATAAAGGAACAAAGCTGGCAGTCAGCGGCTGCACAATAAAGATTTCCAACAAAGATCCAAGTGTTTAGCTTTGTGCACCACGAAGAAAAAATCCTTTGTGGGCCCTTTGATGTATCAGCCCCATGGAGGGAGCTGGTTAGCCACTTGAGATGAAATGCGTGGCCTGTTCCGGCCGTACCCGTAATGGCCTAATGAGTTAGCCCTCTTTTATCTGCTGGATTTTTCACAGATATCCATGCAGAAGATTTGCAGTTGTTTGGATTATGTAACTGGGTTTTTATCTCTGACAGCTCAGTAGGATCTCCCTGCCTCAAGCCCTACATTTTGGGTTGGCCATGAGTGGCTCCGTGCTGCAGGTCCACAGTGTGCTCACTGCTCCTAGAATGCCATGACACTTGTACAGAGGTGGAGACGAGTGGGAACATACAGGCTTTCTCTTACATCAAAGTTTGTTTACCTGATAAAGGATGTTACATGTATGCTCTCTTGTCGCTGTTGCAGTGGGTTTTTAGAACAAGTCAGTGATCTGTGTGTCTCACCTACTGTAGAGTTACACCTTGCAATTACATTGACTGCCTGAGCAGCTCTGTTTATGCAGGTTAATTTAAAAACAATTAATGGTTTCTTCTAGGAGTTCTTCAACTTTGGAGACATAAGAAAAGAAATGAAATAAACAAAGCTCCACATCTCTAATATGTTGTGATGTTATTCTCACTTCCTACATACTTTATGGCAGTACAGGATGTCTTTTTTTCTCCTAAACTTTATTTTATTCCCTTTTGTTCTCCATGATCTTGTTACCAAACTTATTTTTTATCCTTAATAGAAAAGGATCAGTCCTATGATGGAAAATGTATGGTGGAAAATCAGTACTATAACAGCTATGAATATTCTTTGTAAAACACAGTTTTTATTTGAGTATTGGTATGTTCTGCTTTCTTGAAAAGAAGAATAAACTCTAAAAATACTGGAAGCCAGAGGATTGCTTGAGAACTGACAGGGCCTGAGGAGTATCTCATACAGTATCATATGAGTGATCTTTCTTACATTCACGGTTAGAAACTAAAATGCTGTAAATAGCTTAAGGTGTTCCTTAAGCTTTAATTATAATAATGATTTTTCATATTATTTAAGTTGATGTCATTTTAAAGATGATGTTTAATAACTGTGGCCTGATTCTGCCGTTATTTACTTTGATACTAACAATTAAGAAACTTTTTGAATTGATTCTGATTCATATAAAATATTTGAAATGAGTATTAAATACATAGTTATATCAAAGAGTTCTATATTCTCAATCTTAGGTCCCTCTAATAATACTGCTGAATTCTATGACGCTTTCTGTTAAGTGACAGTAAACTGTTTGCAGTCTGAATTTAGTCCTTGAGCTTGAACACATGAAGTGTTTGAGTGTATCTCAGCTGTGTACGTATTTTTAAAGTCTGTCACTGTTAGCATTTTGCTTATGATATTTATGAAAAGGGCAAATAATTGCACATCAGCTTCATTTCTAATTATTATGTTTTCCATTTTGGCTTTCCAGAGATTAAAAATCAATGTGTCTTCCCTAAGTAATATAAATAGCCTTCCAATCTTAACATCATCTTCAAAGTACAGTTTCACAGTAATATAATTTTCATTATATAAGTGCAGCTGTGCTGAAGTAGTCCAACGCACAGTGTATGTAGTGATGTGTGATTTTATTCCAACTAGTGTTTCCTTTTAAGAACTGATACTTGGATATTTTAAAAAAGATTTGAGAGAGAAGGGGTCAAAAATACCAATTTAATCACCCAAAAACTTGCACGGAGCTAGTGAGGTCCTAACTAGGAAGGGTGTTTTAGGTGTTAAATGGGATTTTTGCTCAGGAATAGAGAATTACCCAGCAAACGTAACAAGGAACTGCACAGTGGTGATGCTTTGTGTGAAGTATGAGGTCAGACTTTGTGTCCTCCTGCACCTTGGTCAGATGGACCAGAACTGCAGCCAGCAAAGGTCCCAGATCCCAGGCTGTGTATTGGCTGTTAAGAGATTGTCTGCTCTACACTTAGTGTATATGAGCCTTGAAAATACACTTGTTGTCTATTATTGGATAGGAACAAGTGGTAGTATCAGGCTGTCCTATTTGGATGAGATGATTGGTATCTGACATATTCCAAGGTAAATGCTTTAGGCACTGCATTTTCGGCAGTACAGGAAATCTGTGGTACCTGTGCTTATTTATGTCAGTATTGAAATGTTCCACGTGTAGCTTGGATAAGTAATTTTTCAGAACTTACTTTCTCTTTTTTTTTTTTCTTTATTTTTTCTCCATTTTTTTTTCCTTTTTATCTGTCTGTTTTCTAGTTTGCTAACAGAAAAAAAAAAAAATAATAGAACTTTTCTCCAGTGGCCCTCTTTGGTATTTTGCATGCACTTTACTTGAAAAACTTGCTACTGCAATTTGTTGCAAATCAGTTCTTGGAGAAAGCAGCCACTGCTGATTTCACCAATAGGAGAACTGTATGGAATTTTGTTCTAGAGCAATCATTCTTTCTGCTGTTCTTCAGGCAGGGTCATCCCACAGTTAAGTAACAGAACCTACAGCCAAGACATGTGGGTTCTGCTCTGGTGCTGTTCCCTGGCAGTGAGCAAACCACTCTGTTCCTCCGTACAGTGCTTTGGAAGTAATTTTTGCAGGGCCGTGACTTCTGTGGATAGTTTTGTGACCCAGATCCAGTATCAAAAATAATGTTGTTGACATCAGTACTGTCATTTGATATAAAAAATGCAGAAGCACCCAGCTTATGCTGATTTGTTTATTGTAGTGATAAACAATGGCGCAAGTTAAGATGCAGACAACAGCAAACCTGTCCGGCCCTCCAATGTCCCCCATGGTGCTACCCCTGCCAGTTACAGCCGCAAACACACTGGGCCTGCCTTCTGCCATGAACGGATCCATTCCAGAGTCGGCTGCCAGCTGCAGCAGCCCCACTGCTGGCCTTGCAGACCCCGCACCCGCCAGCAACCCACCAGGTAAGGTGGCCCAAGTGCATTCAGTGTGATTGGCTGGAGAGCTGGGATTATTTAGTCTGGAGAAGAGGAGGCTCAGGGGAGACCTCATTGCACTCTACAACTTCCTGAAGGGAGGCTGTGATGAGGAGGGGTTTGGCCTCTTCCAGGCAGCAAACAGGACCCGAGGAAATGGCCACAAGTTGTACCAGAGGAGGTTTAGGTTAGACATGAGGAAGAGCTTTTTCTCTCAGAGAGTGGTCAGGCACTGGAATGGCTGCCCAGGGAGGTGGTGGAGTCACCGTCCTCTGGCAGTGTTCAAGAGGCGTCTGGATGAGGAGCTATGAGATGTGGTTTAGTGGCTTGTGGTAGCAATGGTAATGGGAGGAAGGTTGGACTAGGTAATCTTGCAGGTCCTTTCCAACCTTGTGATTCTATGATTCTATGTTCAAGGGAGTCGTTTTGTTCACTTGTTAATTAAAAAGAAAAGTTATATATATATATATATATATATATCTAAAAAGAAAAAAAAAGAGGTCTTAAGGAGGATAAAAGTCAAGAAAGAAGATTCCGTAGAAAAATATTTTGTCTGAATTGGCTGTTCACTGAGTTAAGTTTCTTTAATTGAGCCAGATTTACAGTGAAGTGCTGGTTAATAATATAAAAGCTCAGAAAAGAACATGTCTGTTTTGTTAAATTCTGAGTATCTTTTACAGAGAAGTTTTAGTTGCGCAGGAAAGCCTCCAAGTATATTTCTCTTCCCTAGAACAGAATGTCTTCAGACTGCTTGGCAGTATTCAGTGTTTCCTTTGTAGCCTAATAAGTGCAGTAGTTCCTATGCTGAACTGGGTATAAAATACAGAAATGTTATAAAAAGTTAAGTGAGCAGGGAAAGCATGTGCTAAGGTTAAATACAAGTAATCTGAAAAAAGAAGAAGAAAGCTTAAAAATGCTAAGGCAGAGTACATGAAGTAAATAGTCTAAGGAAAGTAGAACAAAATCCTTAATTGGAGTGTGGAAAGATCTTGGTAGTGCTTTGACAGTGACTTTATTATTATGAGAAAAATTGAGAACTGGGAAGGAGAGACCGGAAGGAGAGACCGTAGTGTTTCATCTGTGTTTTGTATAGCAACCTTCATAGTGTTGACATGTTATTCTGAGAGCACAGTCAATTCATAGAACTAGTTATACTCCTGAGAATGAACTTCAACATAGGAAGTGTAGCATAGGTTTATGCCCATCTCCACTGTCATCTTTTGTAGGGGCATTGTGAAAATATATTTTTTAAATTGCATGTTTTCAAAATGATCATTATATAGTGCATATTATCTTACGATTAATATGTAAATGGTATTTAAATACTGTATTTAGCATATTTGCAAAAAATATTTTTTATCCAAAGCATTTTTTTTTTTTTAAACATACTATTAATATTGCAAAGTTTGCAAAGTTGTGAAGTGTACATTTCTCCACAAAAGCTTTACAGACTCTTTGTTTGCAGCTCCTCTCCAGGATAACATGGCAAACCCCAAAGAGAAAACTCCAATGTGTCTGGTAAATGAGTTAGCCCGTTTCAATAGAATTCAACCCCAGTATAAGCTTCTGAATGAAAGAGGGCCTGCTCATGCCAAGGTAAGGTCACGCTTCCAGGTTATGAGCCAAATGATGAATGGTGAACAAATTATGTCTTGATCTTGATAAGCACGACTGTAAAACACAACCATGCTTTTAGTGTAAAGGGTTTCTTACACTTACCTATTTTGCTTTATTATTTTCAATTTCAGAAAGTACGTCTCTGTTTCCTTTGGAGCTCTGACTTATAACTTTGAGTTTATTGTTGGTCTCTGTAAAGACCTCCTGAGGGTATCACCACCTTTTCTATATCATTTTGGAGTGTGTGCTTTTTAAACATGTGAGTCCTTTTCCCCTGTTGGTGTGCCTCTGATAATTAACTGAATTTATTTCATAGTAGCGCAGGCTGCTGTGGAGCTAATTATATGTAGTGATAACAAGACTCCTAATATGATTGTAGTATTAAAGTTTTATAGTGAGCTGGCAGTTCTTGTCATTTCTCACGTTGATTTGGATATCTGTCTTCATTTTGTAAGTACGAATTAGGATGCTTTCAGGTTACAGGGAACACAGAGGATAGTCTCATAGTAATCATTTCAAATGATTTTGAATATCCTCCATCATTAGGCACGCTCTAGGGGAGGAGAAAGAAGCCTGATAAAGTCAAAGAGAGAAAATGACATAATTAATAGCTGCATTGTACTGAACTGTTTTGGGAGTGGCAAAACCAAATACAACAGTGGGCTTGAACTTGCAGATTAGTAAAGTTTCAGACAGCAGTGAGATCCTCTTGTGCCCTCTGGCCTTCGTTTCCCTCGCCCATCATGTCAACAGTGCTGATGTAGATTCCTGACGTTCTGATTTGGCTGCTGTTGTGCATACTGCATGCTGGTGGAAGTGATGTCAGCAGGTACAGGGCTGGTGAGATTTGGCAGGCTTTCAGAATCACTCATCAGAAATGAGGATTGAGGTTCTCATCCTCCCCCTGAAAGCGTTTGGCATCAGGTGATTCACAAGTTGGTTGGCTGTGGGATGTGATGTATTAAGTTTGTTGTGCTTTCTGTAACTTTTTCCTATGATGTGGCATGTTCATTTTGTTTTCATGACTGCAGTTAAAGTGCCCCAGTCATGCAAAAAGCTGTGGTTTGGGGTTGGAACTTGATGATCCTTGGGGTTCCTTCCAATCCAAGGCATTCTATAGTTCTGTGATTCTGTGATATGAGTTGTATTGCATTTCTACTATAACTTAACTTTTAGCAGAATAAGATACAACTCAGATAAACTCATTGCTATTTTCCTGAATCATTGGAATTGAGCCTGTGTTAGCTTCACTTTTGAAAAACGGATTTTTCATGAGTTTCTTAGTTTTTCAGTTTTTCAGTTCACCTCTCATTATTTTTAATTATCCTCATAGTGATGAAAAATTGTTACGTGCTGTACAGACTGGCTGTTGCTCAGAAGAATGTTAAGTGTAATTTTGTCCTATGCAGCAAGTGAGAATGGCACAGGAGGAGAGAGAATAAAGAACAAATATGATAATGCAGATTGATATACCTTCAGCCTTTGGAAAGCACAGACGTGGAGATTTTGGATGTGTTAGCAGTTTTCTACAGTGTGCTGCTTAGTTTACCTGATAAAATGTGTCAATCAGAGCTCAGTCTGCTCTAGAAAACATGACCTAAAGGATGTGTTGCTGCATTCCATTTAAGGAATCTCACTTTGGTTTGTTCACAAGCATACTGTGTTACTGTCCAGCAGCCTCTGTTATGGTCATGGTAAATTTCTACTTTCTTTTTTCTGCTTGTCTTTGAAAAGTAAGTTTTTACAACGAGGATGAAATGGGATGCTAGAAACTGTGAGAGAAGTGATATTTCTTAACAGTCTGCTTAGAATGTCTGGAGGTCTGCCTGCTTTCTGAAAAAAGCTCTTTATTAGCATTAACTATGTCTCCAGGTGGATTTGTCAGATAGATATGATCCTTTCTTGTGTACTTTTTATGTCAGCAGCATCCCAGTAGGCAAACTTGAAAGAAAGAAAGACCAAGGAAATGAGGCAGTAGTACAGACATGTGGGCAAGTATTGGGGGATGTAGCACTTAAAGAGGCTGGGGAGAAGTAGAGAGAGTTTGGCGTGCAGAAAAAGAGAGGAGGGAAGAATTACCAAAGTGAAGGGGGACTGATGTCAAGATTGCAGCCCAGTGAAAACAAGCATAAACTCTTTGCATTTCTGCTGACTTTTCACCAGGTAATTAGGTTAAACATAGGGAATAAATGCTTCCTCAGAAAATTGGTGAGAAATGCCTGTCTGATCATAGCAGAACTGTGAGCTTGAAAATTTCATCAGCTTTTTCACACTTTGTTTTTAGCCAGTTTTATTCCTTTTATTAAATTCCTGCATTCTACCCATTTCATTAATCCTATTCCTACCTATTCTGCTGTTTACTTATTTATTTTTTCTTGGAGAAAGGTTTTATGGGAAGAGTAAGTAAGAAGGCTAGAGCTTCAAGTACAGAAATTTACTGAGCAAGTCCTTCATTAACTTGAAATGTTCCATTTTACTGCCCTAATAAATAAGTAAGGGATTACAGGCAGTTAAATAGCCATTACTGATCATATTTTTATTGGTTATAGTCCTTTTATGAAAGTATTACACCAATATTTTCTTGCAAAATATGTATATATAAACTTCAGAAGCAGAAAAAAAATCAGGTCTGTTAGTAATAAGGATATATGTTTATTGATTACTTACATAATTATGGGTATTTAGCTGTATTACTCACCTTAGCTGGGGAGTAGTGTTTGGCAGAATGCAAAATTAAGAGATTTTTTTCATTTCCCCCTCACATATGAGGAAGTTATTATGAATGCTGTGAAAAAGTGAAATGATGGTAGGAACTGCGATCCAGGGTCTTGCACCATGCTTCTGAAGCTTGCAGTAGGCCAATATTCAGGCCTGCAATTAGGATAAAAGTATGAATTTATGGAATTGAGTTCAAATGCACTGTGTGCATGTGTTAAGAAGCTTCAGTTCAACCTGTGTGCAAGTTCTTGATAAATAGCAATATATAAAGGCAGATTTAAGGGTTGTCCATCATGCCTATCTCTGGATACCTGGTTCCAAATCTAGTTAATTTAAATCACTTTAAAACGTATAGAGCAAATAACTATCCAAATGAAAATTCTGATTTATACTGACTCTTATACGTAGATTTCTTTGTGCTTGCCTCCATTAAGTTATTATCTACCTCAGAAGATGGGCTATCTTAATTTACCATGTGTATCTGACAATTATATCCTGCTTTATACGGTTAGAATTTGTATGGAAAAGACTTTAGTTTCTTATCTTTTCTCCTCTTGTTGTTAGATGCTCAATTTTAAACAGAACATGTACATATCATTCAGAAGATAGATGCTATCTAGTATCTTAAATGTGCTTTCAGATTTACCTTCACAGCTTGCACGGGCATAGATACTGCTTGGAATAATCCTTTATCATAGATTTTGAAGTGTGTATAGTTTTATCAGCCACCAGTTTCTGAACTGTGAATTTTTCTATACTTCCTATCTTTACTGTAGAATCCACATTATAGAGCTATAGTTTTCATTCAACAAAGATAATACTTTTTTTCCTTTGTTACCTTGTACTATTGCACATATATGAGTTGTGACTCTGCCCTTGCAATATGCGGGTTATGCAAGAAATCCTTTCACTGTGTACAAATATTTTGACCAAATAATATGCTGTCTTGAAGAATGTGCAGTCATTTATATCCAGATTATATATCAATTTATATTCAGATTTATTACAAAACTGCATGGGTTTAGTAGCAGTCTTTACGTGTTATCGACAGGTGGCAGTGACTGTTAAAAAGTGTGAAGAAATGTGGTCTTAACTGACCTGTATATAGTCTTCCATGACTCTTTGCACAGTTATTATTATTTGGTTTTAAGAGTATTCTTTTATGATGTTGCTGTTTCACTTTGCCATCTGAAACACCAAGTGGTGTCCTCTGTTAAGGACCCACTGATCTCTGTAAGAATCAGATGTGTTATCTGAGAGTTTAATATAAGGTAAAGAGGTGACGTATTCTCTTCATTCTCATAGGCTTTCATACAGATTGATGTATGTGCAGTGATAATCTTGCCAGTGTTCACTTGTTCTTTGTCTTGGAGATGTTCACAGTGCAGCTGACTCTTGGAGAACAGACGTGGGAAGCTGAAGGAAGCAGTATTAAGAAGGCCCAGCATGCTGCTGCTAGCAAAGCTTTGAATGAAACTACTCTTCCCAAACCAACTCCTAGACCGCCCAAAAATAATGTTAACAACAATCCAGGTATGACATTTTCCTCTGCATAATAAGTCTTGTTGAAGTGTTGGAATAGTATATCACTGATTAGTAAGTTGAACAAGATGTAGGTTAAGTTGGCAGATGACAATCAACCTAGTTCTTTTACGTACAAGATTAATTAAGAACCTCTGCTGGGTTTGCACAGGAGAGTTTTTAATGAATGGACTACAACAGCTGAATGTAAGTGAATATTGTTTACATAAGATTCAACTGTATACGAAGTGATTGTATGTGATTAACAGTAAACAGAAAAGATAGGAACAAATTGACCAATATTGCCATAGCAAAGGCTTTTTTAAAAAAGAGGATTATTTTAGCTATTTTTCCAATGGAAGAGCAAAATTTTAGCAAGTCTAATCCTGTGAAATTATGTCTGGTATAAATGTAAGCTGAAGTTTTGGCATGTTTTTTTGCTATGAGGGTTAGTTTCAGTTTCTGGCATTATACACTTTCCTTCTTAGCAACTTGTACTATTAAAAAGCCTTAAACAGCTTTAAAAGTTGTTTGAACAATTAAAAGAACATACATTGCTGTCCTGCATCATTCATCTTGAAGCATTACCTGTAAGTTGCCTTCTATACATGCAGCACCTTTTGAGTGGCTGACATCTCAGCTGCATGATCAGTTTTGTCTTATTTGAGAAAGTTAGTAAAAAAAAACTGTTTCTAACTTTGTTTCACACTAATATGAAAGAAGGAAAATAGTGAGGAAAAAAGAATCTTGCTTTCTTACTTACTTTTCTTTTTTTACACTCCTCTTTTTCCCTTCTGTTGGGCCTGCTCCTTTCAGACACTTTCTTACAGTGGGGTCATTTTGCAGTTAATCTCTGGGCTGTGAGAAAGCAGGACTAACTTTCTGTTAGAGCTTAAGAGTATTATCCTGAGCGTTAGACATTAAGGATTGTTCACCAGTGATGCAATAGTATTCTCTTGCTCCTTTGGAGATCAGTGCATTGCTTCTCCAGGATGCTGATTTGATCCTGTGTCATTCGCAGTCAAGGTGTTTTTAGCTGTTCAGGAAGTGGGTGGTAAAGATCTCTGTAAAAATGAATCCTGAGATTTGATTCTTGACATAGCACAGTATCTCTCAGCTTCTAGATTTTTTTTTTTTGTTTTTATTTTTGGCTTTTAGCATGCTTGTAAAGGGAAAAGCTGCAAATAAAAGAAACAGGCATTAAAAGAATTTATTAAAAACCGTATTTTGTAACACTGTATTTTGCTTTAAGTACAATGTATTATTTATTCAGAAGAGAAGGCTGCAAGGTGACCTGATAGCGGCCTTTCAGTATCTGAAGAAGAGCTATAGAGAAGAAGAGGACAAACTCTTTAGCAGAGTCTGTGGTGACAGGGCAAAGGAAAATGGTTTCAAACTAAATCTAGGGTAGATTTAGGTCAGATATAAGGATGAAGTCTTCTACAGTGAGGGTGGTGAGGCACTGGCACAGGTTTCCCAAAGACGTGGTTGGTGCCCCATTCATGGAGACATTCAAGATCAGGCTGAATCAGGCTCAGGGCAACCTGATCTAGCTGTGTATGTCCCTGTTCATTGCAGAGGAGTTGGAGTAGATGACCTTTATGGATCCCTTCCAACTCAGGATTTTATGATTCTATATCTTCTTGTCAAAATGATGTTTTTGCATTTTTAGTATATATCTGGATTCATAGCATCCTTGCTTTGGAATATATCAAAATTGTAGCTGATGTAGTTTCTGAGTAAGTACTGCATAAAAACTTTCATCATTTGATACATTTTAACTATTTAAAAGCTAGATTCAGTTGTAATTGTTGTAACAATATTTTGAGAAAATAATAACTCCTTTTTATTGTAATGTATGTTTAGCTCCTTCAGGGTTTTGTTACAACAGGGAAGTGAGGAATATGGTAGATGAATGTGTTCTTGAAAAAAAATGTATTGAGATGAGGCTATAGTGTAGCTTCTTGTTTGGCATGGATGCAACTGGACAAGTGGTGGTGGTGGTGGTTTTCTGGTTTTGTGTTGTGTCACCAGTAGGTGGCTGCAGTGGCACTCATGTCCAGTAGTTACAGTTCCAGTTTGTTAGATGATTCCTGTTAGATTGTTTTTAGTCCTAGTCTGAGGCTTTGAAGTTTTATAAAGAAAACTTTTTTTTCCAACTTCTGTCCTAAGGTTACCAAAGGACTACCAAAATGTATATTACTGCCTGTTTGTTTCAGTGCCTCGTTACTTGATCTGTGATTTTATTTAGTCGTATTCAGCGGGAAGAAACATTGCTCTTTTATTTTTATAATTTCAGATTATATTTTATTATAAGCACTTTGCAAAGATGAATTACCAGCTTGATTATTATACTGATTTTCTCTTTCACCTGTGAAGATCAATCTACTGTAACTGCATAAAGTCTTCAGTGTTCTCTCCATTGCTTTTGATTTAATTGGCATCTATATTCCCATCTTGTAGAGGTGGTGAAATGTCATTGTAGCTATTTAGATTTTAATTTAAGAGCAACAAATAGCTTCTGAGCTTATTACAGCTCTCTTGCTGCTCATCTCCATCCTGGGTGTGTGTTTTGCAGCATTTGTGGTTTAAGTACCTTACGTGTGCTCTTTTCTTTCCTCAGGCAGTATAACTCCAACAGTGGAGCTGAACGGTCTGGCTATGAAGAGAGGAGAGCCTGCCATCTACAGGCCATTAGATCCAAAGCCAATCCCCAATTATAGAGCAAATTATAATTTTCGGGGCATGTACAATCAGAGGTTTGTACTTTTTCTATTATATGATCTTTTTCCTCAGTTCTTTGTTAATGTGTGTTAAATCTTTATAAACTTCATGGAATATTTCAGAGTAAAATAAAAGTAAGATTTTACTAAGGAGAGTCTGTGCAGCCTCATTTAGAAGTGCACAACCTCCTTTTTAAAGAAGACAGGCACCCAAAGCTTGAATAAAAGAAACAAAGGTATGTAAAACAATTGTATTTATTTTTCTTTTAATGTGCAAATTGGATTTATGGTCTCCAGCTGTGGCAGTAAGGATGCAGGACATTAACCTCAGAGAGGGGATTTTTTTTTATTATTGATATTTCCTGTTGTGTTATCGAGATCCTTAGCACTAAAAGTGAAACAGCTTTTTCTTAGAAATTGGTTATAAAATTAGAAGGACTGCATTTTCAATGTTAGCTTGAAAACACTCTCAAGTTTCCAAATTTTTACCATCCTGCATTGTCAGCTATCTCAATTCCTTAATCTTCAGAATTCAGTGAGTAAAAATCCTTTATTTCACAGTTTAGAAGCCTATATTTGGAGATCTCCATTGATCCTGTAATGACAGTAGTAACTTGGAGTAATCTTTGAGAAGACAGTATTCCAAATTTTGCTTTTAAACCATCAAATTTGTGAAGAGTAAAATACAATTGAAAACTTAAATGTGAGAGGCAGTTTTCTTAAATGGCCATCAAAATATCACCTTGAAAATTTCATAAATTTTTGAAATATCTTTGGTGTTTGTATGATTATAGTAGAGATAGAAAAACTGTTCTACTTCAGTCTGAATAAAATATAATTTGTATTACATGTGACAATTTGAGACAAACTTCAGGTAGTACGTGTATTTTTTGCAACCCTGAGGGCTATTTCTCTGAGATTTCATTCCATGCTTCCTATTTTTTCTTTCCCAGAGGAACTGTGTTTTATTGGCTCTTTCAGAATTAGACTAAAACTCCAAAAGTAATATGAACATCGTTAGACTTTCCAACAGAATATTTTTGCAGTGAAATATGTTATCTTTCTGCTAAGGGATTTACTTAATGGATTCTGTAATAGTTTTATGCACCTCGTAATTATCAAGAAGAATATGACTATGAATGCCAGAAAAGTGGTTTTGCTCAAATTATTCTTGTTTGAAGCTGAATTTATAGCAGTGTTTAAAAATTAGGCAGTTTGAAATGAAAGTGCAAGATGAAACAAACCAACTGGAAGAAAACTGTTTCATTATTCTACAGAGCAGAATGTCTGGTTATTGTGTTACTTGTGTTCTATTTCTTGTTGCTGCTGACTCACATATGTAATGGTTTAAGTAGCTGGATATGGGGCCTGAAATGAGCTTTGTTGGTATCCAGAAATCCTACATTTACTTTAATTGCTTTTGCAATGACATTATTTTGACTATTAGAAAAAAAGGCTATGGTGGAAAAAGTGCAGCTTAGTAAGAAACATAAAACAGGAGATTCTAGAATCTCAACATAGTTACTGAAATATATTTATGGAAGCAGAACCCCAGTTTAGCAGGTGCTAAATTTAAAGATTTGTTTTTCTTTACATGGGAAATGAGTAGCATGTCTAGTGCAGTCTTTAAGTTTACTTATTTCTTGAACTTTGTTCCAGTGTTAGTGTACAGATGGTACATCAGCATTACTTTTAAAATATGTTTGATTTTTTGATCACAAAACAAATAGATGAGGTGGGACAGAGGCCAGAATCTCCACTTATCTGCTCTACTCTGCTTAGCTGAATGCAGTAGGCTGTGCAGGATGGTTAATAGTATGGTGGATGTAAATTAATAAGTAACTAAAAGTAAATAAGTAGTAAATAACTATACCTGCCTGTCTGCATGTGTGCACGCACCTCCTGTGCATACACTTGCACATGCAGTAATACCAGAGGAAGGAAGAATGGTGCCTTATAATAATGTCTAGGGACTTGTCCTATGTCAGAAATAATTGTTTATCATCTTGTTTTGCATCAGAATATGCTAGTTCATTATGCTCCCATAAGAAAAGCACTTAGACTCTGTAAGGCATCATTTGAACGCTGTTTATTAGAGCTGACATTTTAAGAGAATAGCATAGATGATCTTATGCCCTTTATATGCCATAGCATCAAAACCTAAGATTTGAAATATAGCGTAGGTAGCATGCTGCACTCTGTATTTTTCATTTTCATCAGTTTCTGACTCTAGATTGAGGAAATAGCTGTGTTATTAAAACAGATAGTAAGTATGCAGAAAAGTTGGAAGACTTTTTTTTTTTTTAATATCGTAACTAAATTCCCTTTTCTCATCTCCATTTTAAAAAATGTGCTTTTCAAGTAGGTGAAGATCCAGATTAAGACTTGGAGATTGTTTGGGGGGAATTTGATTCTGGCGAGATGAATGACTTGAGGGAGAAAGAGGAAAGAGCTGAGTTCATCTCAGGACATATCTTTAGAGCAGTTATACCTAGTGTTTCAATTGGCACAAAAGATCCTTTTCAGGAACTCGTGAAAGTGTGGTCTAAGAGCTGCTATTTGCATGCAAAGCTGAGAGCTGGCTTCTACATCAACCTAAAATGATTTGTGCTGAGGTGACCTTGATTCCTCCTCCTCCTCCATTGCAACCAGTCTGTGTTGCCTTTCAGTTTTCCTCGTTCCAGCACTAGGAGATGAGCTGCTCAGAAACTAATCATTTTTGGAGGAGGGTATTGAGAAGAAAGAATGAGTTACTGCTTGACTAACATCTGACCTCAAACACCCTCTCACCTGATCACAAGGCCTTGTGCTGTCACCAGAGGGGGCCAGAAATGAGTTTGCAAGCTAAGGCTCATTTAAATTTGTGAAGGACTGCGCTTGCTATTGCAGTAGGGCGTACGGATATAGGCAGTGGGTGTATAAAGCACAGATGATATTGAAAGACGTTTACACATAGAATGCAATGCTGCAATTGTAGGGTACACAGCCATTGGCATAAAATGATGTTAAATATGAAAGTGAATTGTATGGAAGAAAGGAAAATAAACAAATGAGAGAGGAGAAAAAAAAAAGGAAAAGAGAAACCCTTCCCAGAGGCCAGCTGGTAAGGGAAAAGTGATGAGACCTCCTCTGTGAACATCCTCCTCTGAGCACTGTTTCTCATGCAGCTTGTGCTCCCCATATTCCCATAGTTCTCCTGTGGTTTTCAGGAGGACCTGCTGACACTTCCTGTTGGTTGTTCCTGCTTGTAGTGCTGGTGGTGCTGCATCAGGGCAGGTGCTGAATGCCAGCTGCTTACTGAGCTTTGTGTGTGCGTGGCACCAGGCTCAGTAATGTATGCCAAAAGTTACTGCCAAGGAGAGAGGACAGAGGAGAGAAGAGCTTGAAGGTACCAGCTTGACTTTTCATTCAAAGGTGGTGCGTGTGGTTTGGCACTGGGGTGGCAGCACTGAATGGTTGCCATTATGCTGCATCTTGACCTGTGCTGATAGTCTGTGTAGTGCTGTGCTGAATGATGTCAATGCATCAGCTTTGGTCTCCAGTACACTAAGTATCTGTAGACTGCAGCTCATACTAGATTGAGATAAGTAGAGATAAGACTTTTAAAGCTTTTTCATCTCACTCATAGCATGGAGTCTTCTCCAGATTATTCCAGTAGAGTCTATGCACCAGCTTTGTTGCTAGGAAACTCGATTGTCTCTGATAAGGTGAGCTTTTAAAAAAAACTCTCAGCCCTGAATCCAGGGCCATGTTAGACAATGTTTTTTATTTAACAAAAGGCTCAATTCTACTGAATTATAATGTAAAGGAAAAAAAAGACTTTCTATCAGTCAAAATTAACCAGGTGAATCCTACCTTTTTTAAGTCTCTCAGTTCTGAGCAGTTTTGCAAGGCATGTAAGAACCTTTTTGGTCAAACAATATGCACTACAGAAAAGCTAATAATGGTGAGCACTGCATTTGGTATGGTTAATTTTTTAATCTAAAAACTTTACAAACCAACTCTAGGGAAGTAAGTGCTAGTGCTTTCATGGACTATGAGCTAACTCATTTTGGTTGCATCTTGGGAATTTGTCAGCGCACCACTGGGCACCATTTGGGAGAACTGGCAAACTGCTCAGGAAAGGATGAATTTTGAAACAGTAGGTCAGGTTTGAAAAATATTGACAGAACTGAGGATGAAATGTGCGTATTATCCATATCAGCGGCCAGCGCTAGAAACTCCCTCGCACCCTGCAGTAGGCAGTTGGTGTAAACTATGTATAAGTTAAAAAAGAAAATAAAGAAATGCAGTTCAAATTAAAGCAATTAATAAAGCAAGATATGAGTTCAGACCAACCACAGGGTCATCCAGCTTGCCTTGTTGTACTGATTGCTTGCTGTAGGATATTTTGTCTTCAATTAGAACTGAAAACAGTGGTCCCTGAAGTATTTTCAAGTAGAATGTCCATAAATGACAGAAAAGAAGTGATATCTTACAGACTTACCCAAACTAAGTGTCTTCAGCCAAGAAGTAAAACCACTAGAAATTGAACACCAGCTTTTGATATTTCAGTATGGAAAGCAGCGTCACAGAGATCACACAACTCAACCCTTGTTGTCTGGGAGAATTCAGAAGTTATTTGCTTATTGTATAAAATTCTCTAAAATGCGTCTCACCACAATCTAGAGAGCTTGAAAAACCTTGATTTTTTTTTTTTTTTTTTAAAAGCTTTCAAAATTAAAAACACTTGTGAAGTATAGGAACAAAGGAAAAAACAATGACAAGTTAAAGGATGGGAATATAATAATAATTAGAGCAGTTTCTTGTTTGGTTTTAGGGAATTTGTATGGCATGTTAGTTCTGTAAAGCACATGTCACGCAAGATAGTAATGTTCCTGGGATAAACAGCAGCTTCTGTGCACTGTGACAGTTTCTTCTGCACTGAGCCTTTCCGTTCATTTTGTTCAGGGTTGCTTCTTCCTGCGTGTATATTGTATACTACAGACTAAAAAGAAGACTGTTATCTCTCTCTTTAGTGCATGAGAGAACAAAGACCGTTCCTCCTTGTCTTTTTCTTTAGAGCTCTGTCATTCTGAGCACTTCTTTACAATATCAAACTTAGAGAAGTGAGGATGAAGCACAGTCTTGCCTGTTCTGGAGCCAGCCAAGCTGCCTGGCCTTAAGGCACCAGGCATTTCCCTAAGCGTGCATGTATATCCTTTCTCCTGGGCTGAGCTGCTGCATAGGTCTGTTTTCTTAGGCTTAATTGCTCCTAAAAATATGTGTATCAGCCCTGTGAATCAGTGTCCTAAATACTAAATAAGTGCTTTTAAAAAGTGGCATAGTAAAAAGAAGTTTGAGGGACCAGTCTTTGGTTGATTCCATCTGTGGACTTAATGTTCTCCAAATTCAGTTTGACTGAAAAGAAAATAGTGTGATTATTGGATAAATAACTAAAATTGTCAGATTGGATAAACAAAAGATTGTATGATGAAAGAATGGATTAAAAATGAAAATATTCTTTTTCTTCTGTGAATGCTGAGTTAAAGATTAAATATATGCATCAGAGGGAACAGA
Organism: Meleagris gallopavo; assembly: GCF_905368555.1. Taxonomy (NCBI): domain Eukaryota; kingdom Metazoa; phylum Chordata; class Aves; order Galliformes; family Phasianidae; genus Meleagris; species Meleagris gallopavo. The sequence continues at coordinate 63,435,456 of NC_139406.1, read as the reverse complement.
TTAGAAGCTACTGTTACTTGACTTTGAGTCTGCTTAGGAATGCAGTCTAAACCCTCACTCAGCTTTGTGTGTTTCACAAAAGTTACTCAGTGCTATGGAGAAAGAGAAAAATCTACCCAGAAGAACAGCTGCGGATAACGTAAGCCAAATTTTTGAGTAGGCTGCACTGCAGGATATGATACAAAATCTGTCGAGACTGTCTCCAGAAGTACACCTGCAATTATACAGCCCAGATACGTAATCTAGAGAAATGGGATGAAGCCTGAAGCTGTGCAGGCCTTTAGAAGTCCTTTTGTGCCACCTGAGTATACTGAGGAGATGTTTGTTCACAGAGGGCCTCATCCATCTGAGGTTTCAGTCTAACATTGACCAGATCTGCCAGAAGCGAGGAAAAGATAAAGCTCTGTGGAATTATGTCTTTTCATTAATCTGGGTGTGTAATTAGCCTGTTATCTTTTGCTGAATTTCAGTTATTGAAGCTTTTTGCACACAGTGTAATGTGTACAAAGCAGATGTTTATATACATATATACTGCAGCTCCTATGCGACCCTAAGTTGCCAAAAAAAATTGTGCCATTTGAGGCACTGTAAGATCTCTGAGATGCCTGTGTCAGACCAGCAGATTTGGCAAAAGACTTAGAGGAGACCATTATAGGATGGCAGGTGAAGGCCAGGTATATTAGGGCTTTTCAAATCACCCTGCATATCCATGCTTAGTCAAGAAATTGAACCCCTAAAACCAAAGTTCCCTCAGTGTGCAATTTTAGATAATCCACCAGGACTCCAGCTATTCATGGGAAACTTCTAGTTTCCATAAAGGAGTGATGTGTCACGTCCTGCATATATCTTTAGTGCATGACTGCATCCCACATGGTAAGGTGTGCTCATGTTCAGGCAGCCAGAGGCTAGTGCAAGGCTGGGACTCAGATCCAAGCTCAGATACCTCAGTAGTGGTACCAGCCTGTGCACTGTAAAGCTATTGTCTGTTACAACCAGTGGAAGGCCTGGTCAATGCAGTCATCAGTCTGGAGTGCTATTTGCTGTGCCATAAGCTGTCTACATTTTGTGTAGGTCTCTCCAGGGCTTCACTGTAATGGCAACTTAGTTTTCTACACATTATTAAATATATAAATTTTGGTGTCTGAATCTAGCACTGAATCCTACTCTAAGAAGTAATTCTAAGAATGTTGATATGTAATAATTGTATGATGCAGTGGGAGTCATCAGGCTATGGCAGTGGAAGGATTGTAAAAAGATAAAAATCTCTCCTCAGAGAGAAAAAGTTCCAGAAGAACAGACTCTTCAGGAGTATATGAAAGAATGAAATCTTTTCTAGTATCTGGGTAATAACAGCTCTAATGAGAGGCAAGCAGACACTTTCTACTGAAATTATTTTGATTTAACTAAGTCATGTTTTGCTGCAGAAAGCTGTTAGGCTTTGTGCTCTGATTCTCAGGGTGAACAAAACCCTTGCTCATGGAGCAGGTTGGGCAGCACTGGGGTTTTTACCTGGTTACAATGGTTGCTTTTTATTTAATCTATAAGGTGCAACATCTCTCCCCTAAAATGACCAGAAGGAGCCACTTTGTCTTGTTTTTCCACTAACTGTTGAAAAGTTTTGTCCTTAAAATTTATGTTTTATAAATTAAGAAGTGTAATGATAAAGATATTTAATAAGTGACTTTTAGAAAACTCTCTTCTGCATTCCTTACCCCTTTCTCCCTGGTGTTCTGGACAAATGAACAAAAACACTTTGGGAAGAAATTTAAAAAACTCTGTAGAGAGAGTAGAAATAAAAAGTTTGGCTGAAATAGATTTCCCTTAACATAGTGTAATTTTATTCTGAACAACAGATGTGGGTGGATTTCAGAATTTAAGAAAAGAAACAGTAGTCCTAACAGCAATGAAAGTGATAGTTCAGATCAGCAATTTAATTGTTCAGCTGGAAACATTTAGTTTAGACCATTAGATGGCAGCATGAATTTGTGTTTTCGTACAAGAATTTCACAGCAGAAGCACTGTAAAAAGTTGCCTTCTATAGAAAAGCTTTTCTTTACTTTAACATGTCATAATTCCGGTATCAAACTATCGTTAAAGTAGGTTTACTACACTGTTCTATCATTTTCTTCAAGCTTTCTTGTCCTATAATGATTGAGGCTATAGTGCAACAACTTCAACGTCATTTTCACTTTTATGTGTAAATTTAGTGCATGTAAAAGGTATCAATTTGTTAGCAGTGAAAATTGAGGCATTGGGTGTATCTACAACAAGGCAACAAGAATTCTGTGTAGTATTGAATTTCTCAAGCTTAATCTAAAAACATTTCCTTAAGGGTAAGGCTGCAGATAGGTCACCAAGCCCACACTCTGTTCAACGTAATGATGCTCTCTGATGGTGTGGACATCGATTGTCTTGAAAGGGACTAAGATTGCCAGCTGATTTTTTATTAACTTTTGTACACTGCCAGCTGGGACAGGATACAGAGTGAAATCTTGTACATCAGTGTTATTACCCTGCTGGTGCATCAATGTAACGGTGTAATAATCCACTCCCAGATTTATAAAAGAATTCTTTGTGTTCATCTTCTGCATGCTACATTTCACTTCCCCGGCCTGTTTGTTCCCAGTCATTGCGTGCCTCCCACACAGACATATTGTTTTAAGGCAAGCATTGAGTACAGCTGTGCTAGGGTTTTTCTTTGCTAGTATTTGTTTCTAGGAAAGGAAAAGGGAGAAAGTCAGTCCATTTCCTGTTGGTTTAAAACAGCAGAAACATCTGTTTGTCTTAAGATAGTTTTCCCAAAAGAAAGTGGCAAGGGAGCTTGCAGGTGATGAGCTTTGCCATTGCCAGTAGCTATCAGTTTAGACAATAGTGATTAGTATGGTCTGTTAAAAAAAAATAAAAAAATATTCCTAAATCTGTCAGAAAATGACAGAGGATATTTATTCCTGCAATAAAAATTCTGACAGTTCACGTTTAATTTCTACAGTGTTTTAAATCATAAAAAATGCATAGAGTATGTGGGATCAGAAAACCCAGATCCTGCAGTGGAATCTATGGGCTCCATTAAGCTCTTCATGAAAGCTGTTTTTCTGTAGTCGCCTCATCCTGTTACGGTGAAGTTTCACAGCGCTCACAAAATGGTGTTAGGTGATGTGCCTTGACACAGGGAATGGATTTGTTCTGACATATTCATGCTATTGCTGCCATCCACTACGTTAATGGGTGCATTTAACCTATCAGGAATCAATAAAATATATATTCTTAAGTGTATTTGCAATCTTACATTGACAGCTGTTAAAAATAGTGTTATGTAGCTTAAAATTGAGCTCACAGGATACAGGGAAAACTCTGTGGATAGTTTTCCCAGCGCAGTGTCTCTGCAGTAGAGCATTTAGCTGCTCCATACTTCTTCATGCCTAAAATGTGAAACGTAAGGAATAACATTTTGCACCATTGTATTCTTCTGAACTGTCTTCACTCAAGAGTGGGTAGTTTTGTCAGTGACCTCTTGGCCCTATTTAGAGGGGAACTCCTGAGCCTTAATACTTTACTCTTCTCACTCTCTTTTTTTTTTTTTTTTTTTTCTAAATTTGTTTGATTTCAGGATATTGTGAGCTCCCCGAACCACTTGCATTCTTGCCCTATCTGCTTGCTCTTTCCTTTTGTGGTCCTTGGCTCACATAGTGATTATTTCTCCTCAAGCTTCCATCCGTGAACAGAGTTTGGGTGGGTACATTTTTTTCTTTGGACTTTCAGACTTCCTCCAATCTCGGCTTTGGAGGAGGTACAGATCCATGTCCTCGAGTGTCAACTGTGATTTTTCTTGTTCTCACTTAGGCTGAAAAGCATGGGGATGAAATAGAGATCTTCCTTCCTCATCTTTACTTATCAAATGTCTTTCAGCTCTGTTCTTCCATTTGAGGGACTTCTTGTAAATCTGATTCAAAAATCTTCAGAGCCAGCATCTTTCCCCAAGACCCAAAGAATTTCTTCCATCTTTTGGCCTTGCAGTTTGCTGGGTGTCCCCCAGTCCTCTCCTTATATCTGATTGTTTAAGGCCGCTTTACTATCAGGATACCAACAGAAGACTAGCATTGTTGTGTGTATGAAAGTAAGTACTGATTCAGAATGCTCTCCCAAGAGTAGGAATGTTTAGACTGTATTTTTTTCTTTCCACAGTTAGCTTTCTATTCACTCTTGTCTTTTTTCCTGTGTTTCTACTGAACTGTAGATCTGTAAGACATTATCAACAGAAGCAAGCTCAGATGCCCTCCTTTCTTGTTATGGCCTTTCTGCTATGTGCAGAACATGAACCCTGATCATTAAATATATTCTCTTTTCTTTGCCTGCTTTTCTTGTAATGCCACGGATCAACTGCTGTTAGAGCTCAAATGATAGTTTGAAAGAGTATAATAATTTTACTGAAGGAAGCAAGCAAAAGAAAGTTAGTGACTAATTGTTACCAGATAACAACTCAATAAGATCTGATTAGAATTGTAATGGAAACAGCATCTCTTTTAGGCCAAGGTCTTTATCCCTTTTGAACTGGAAGTTTTGCCACAGACTAAGAAAGTATAAAATTTTCTTTAAAAAGATGTCTTAAGATTGTTTTATGACAGGATTCCTTTACAAATGAGTCTAGAACAGAAATTCTCACCAACCAACACTATGTTGTTCCTCTTTTTGTCTTTTCTAAAGCAGTAATTTTGGTGACTGCTTGTTTTCTGTGAAAGAAAGTACAGTTAACATCTTTTCAGAATGCTAATTCCCAGGATCTTCTGAAGATCTGCTTTTCTCTCCAGGACCTTTTTAAAGAAGAATGCCAGTTTAAGTTGGTTATTGTCAGAGAAAGGGCAGCTGAACTCACAGCATCATGTAATTTGGCACCAACAGTTGTTTGTATGAGTTATTTCACTGAAATCAAGCATCATCTCCAGTTGTGATCAAAAGGGAAATCATCTCCAGAAAAACAAATAAACAAAAAACTCCAACCAAATAACAACAGCTTTTCTTAGCTTTGAGTCTCTTTTTTCATGACAAAAGAAGAGAAAATGGAGTCCGACCATCTTACTGACTTAGATGGAAGTCTGGCATTCATGCCAGTGAAACAGAAGTGACCAGTTCTTAAGAAGATGGGCAGTAGCAGCTGGATCTTATTTCTACTCGATACAAGTAATTCTCTATACTAGATTTGTTTATTAAGTCAAAAGTCAGAACAGCCATTTTGGATACACATCTGATCAATTATCTTTGGTATCCCTATCCTCAAAATCTTTTTCATAGTCCCTGCTTTCTAAAATGTAATTCCATACCAGCTTATAAACATTTCCTACATTTCCTGCTTTTTAACAATTCTAGCATCCTACGCTTTAGTATATTGAGCTAATGCAATCCAACTTTCATTTCTTTATTAATATTCTGCATTGAATTGTATTCAGTGGGCCAGCTGAGGCAACTCACTGTGTGCATCAGTGACCACTGGTACTGGACCCTCACTGCAGTCATTTATCATTTTATTAGCTCTGACTATATATTTCCTCATTGGTCATTGGTGTAAATCCATTACATCAACTAGAGTTTGAAAAATGGAAGCATTGGAAGAGAAGTATTATGCGTGCTTTTGATGAATGTGCTCCCTAGGAAATACTGCACTTTTTATGCCTTAATGTAAGAAAGAACTGAAGTACTGAAAGAAGTCAGCACTCTTTTTGCTCTCTTACCATTTTGCCCCTTTCTGTCTTCACTATAATTGATTAGGAGATCCCTCCCTTTGCTTCCCAAGGCTTCCCTTTGCTTCCCAAGTCTTCCCTTGTAAGGTCATCCTTGTTGTTTTCAACTTGTTAATGGGATTAGCGCATAGCAACAGAAGATATGCTCTGTTCGCCGTTGTCCAAGCTCTCTCTTTCTCCATGTTTCATTTTCTTTCCAAGTCTGATGGTAAAGGTGGTCAGATTTCTGGACAGAAGCTGCTGCTGGCCGTGATAGTGCATTTTTAGAGGATGATGACTGGTGAGCTATGAGAACATGCGCTCTCAGTTAACTATGCTCAGCTGCTTAGAGGAGGCTTGCTAAGCCATAATTAAGTGTGATTTTTCAATTTGTTCTCAGTGTCAGTCCTTTAATTGCCAACCTTAAAACGATAGGTTAAATTTTGACTCAGCAGAATGCAATTTAGTGTCTGTATGTTTACATTCCTCCAAGTGGGAACAGAATGTACCTCGATATGCACTAGTTATTTCAATTTAACTTAAATTGGATGGGGAGAATTGCTCTTTAAGCTTTCTTGAGCCTTTTTCCTCTGTGCACAATGTTAATTAATTTCTGTGAAGACCTAGCCCATAGGTGATTTTATGTTTATACACATCATATTAGCAGTATGTTAGATGGATGATGTACTTTATTTTCTCATTTGCTAAGTCCATAGGCTGGCAAGTGACGTGATTTTTTTTTAAATGAGAATTTCTTATGGAGAAGGAAAATGTTATTGTAGTCCGATATGCAACACTGTTTATGTTCTTTTACTGTAATGGGTATTTGTACAGCATTCTCAGTAACCACTCTGCGTGCTTGTAAAGATTAGTGAGTAATACAGTTCATGGGAAATTTTATGAGCTAAAGTAGATAAGAGTTTGAGATGTTTGTCTTCTGGATGTCTGTTCTAACCTCTAAGTATGCAGTGTACATCACAGCTTCACTATGTTTTCTCTTTTGTTCTTATTGTACTTGTTCTTATGTCACGGAAAAGAACATTTTCTTTTTACTTCTATTTATCTTTTTCTCCCTACCCAACCTCCATCCCCATTTCAACATTGACCACTTGACATTTCAGTGCCTTAAACTCTGGAGGCAATATTTCTGTTATGTTCTCATAGTGTTTATGCTATGTCTGCAGTCAAGAATAAGTTGATGTTGTGTTGACCATTTTCATGACTTAATTGCTTGGTTGATAGATAAAAGTACTTCTCCAGAGGAACATAACATTTTGTTCTGTGCTCTCTTCTTGATTTTGATTCTTATTTTTCACTTTTATTTCCCACCCTGTGTCCCTTGTATAGTACTTCGGAAGATTCAGTTCAAGATCCTTTTCTTCCTGTTTTTTCTTTATAGTTCTTCACAGCCTTTTTCACCCATATCTCATAGAATCATAGAGTGGCCGTGTCACAATAACCCCATGCAGTGTGATAGGCTTGGGGATGAGTGGCTGGATGACATGAAGAGGAAAGGGACCTGGGGGTGTTGGTTGATGTTGGCTGAACATGAACTGACAGTGTGCCCAGGTGGCCAAGAGGGCCAACGGCATCCTGGCCTGCAGTAGAAATAGTGTGGCCAGCAGGAGCAGGGAGGTGATTATCCACCTCTACTCAGCACTGGTGAGGCCGCACCTCGAGTATTGTGTTCAGTTTTGGGCCCCTCACTACAGGAAAGACATTGAGGCCCTGGAACGCGTCCAGAGAAGGGCAGTGCAACTGGTGAGGGGTCTGGAGCACAAATCATAGGAGGAGCAGCTGAGGGAGCTCAGATTGTTTAGTCTGGAGAAGAGGAGGCTCAGGGGAGACCTCATTGCACTCTACAACTTCCTGAAAGGAGGCTGTGATGAGGAGGAGTTTGACCTCTTCTCCCAGGCAATGAACAGGACCTGAGGAAATGGCCACAAGTTGTACCAGAGGAGGTTTAGGTTAGACATGAGGAAGAGCTTTTTCTCTCAGAGAGTGGTCAGGCACTGGAATGGCTGCCCAGGGAGGTGGTGGAGTCGCCGTCTCTGGCAGTGTTCAAGAGGTGTCTGGATGAGGAGCTGCGAGATATGGTTTAGTGGCTTATGGTAGCAGTGGTAATGGGAGGATGGTTGGACTAGATGATCTTGCAGGTCCTTTCCAACCTTATGATTCTGAGTCTATGGCTGAGGTTGGAAGGGATCTTAAACATCGTCAAGCTCCAACCCCCTGCCATGGAGACACTCTTACTTTAGCTTTTTTTTTGTTTTAAAAAGGTTACTCAGGCTGGCTTTGAGTCTCTTCTTTCACTTTTAATAAGGGCCTTAGACTGAATCTCCCAGTAGAGGGAGAAATAAAAGCAGAATCAGAGATCTGAACTTTCTGTGCAGGTGAGCATCTGTCTATCACTGGTGCTGCAAAGCTGGCTCAGTGTATTTCATAGAATCATAACAAACATTTGTTGTAGTACCTGTTAGATTGATCTGTGACAGTTAAAGTATTCTGTACCTTTCTGTTGGCTTCTTCTAATTACTTTGGATACGGAACACTCGTCAGTGTACATATTCTTTATTGCAGATAGTAAACAAATTAGTGGCATGTGGAGAGAGTAAATATTGAATATTTATTTTCAGCCAAATATCTGTATTGAGCAACTTGGAATTCAAAGATACAATGATGTGGCAATATTGTTGTCTTATCATCACAAGTTCTCCTGGGAAGATTCTATGGTAGATAATATTACATGAAACTGAATCCCCTCCCCTTTTCTTTTTAACATAGAATTGTTTGAAGAGATTTGATAGTGTGATAGTGAAAGTGTGAGTCATTTTTTTTGTTATGCTAATCACGTTGTTTGAAAGAACTGAATAGTCTCTGACCCAATATAAAGAAAAAAAAAGTGAATAATCATTAACTTCGTTAAATATTTGCAGAGTCAGAAAATTTTAAAACAAAGCTTAAATAAAGACAGGGAAGTAAAACAGGTTAAAACTCAACCCTGCTGTTACCATATGCTAAAGGTAGAGTATGTCTGACTAAAGCATTAACCTTGTATATGTTAGCATATTTTTTAGGAAGAGAGAAAACTAAACCTGATTTAGTGGGTTTCAGAGTAGCATTTTATAGCATTAGATAAGAATTCTGTTTTCATTAAAATGAAGGAGGTGGAGATTTGTATAAGGAATGCAAGATGGCAAAGGAGAAGAAAAGTGATCAGTAGTATTAAAATCAAGCTTGGAGGAAGTGTAAGTGCTATTCCTCTTCCAGATTTAGAAGCAATCTTTTAAATTACTTTTGTTAAAGGTGCACAGAAAGTAGGAAAGCAGTCATGGAATGCAGAAGGTGTCATCACTACAAAGGAAGATCAAAATACACAGGAAGAATTGGGTGATTGTAAAAACTAATGCACTAGAAATGGCATGAAAGCAGGCTTTCCAATATAAAACCTAAGAGTATAGGCACTTGTAGTACAAATTCATTTGTCATGTGAGGATTATTCAGATGGAAATCTCAAAACAAGATAGTCATCTGATAGTAATAACTATTTGCAAGATAAACTAAGAACAACTGATTTGATTGAATCAGAGGAAAGACAAATGTGATTTTTAAGAATGTGTTGATCAAGGTATTTCTGGTACAAATCTATAAATACTGCCGCTATACAGAGCTCTGTTGGTCTTTCGTAGAGTGTGTCGTCCACCAATCTTAACCTGTAAGTTCGGGAGCAGGACCAAGTATAGGAAAGGGCTGTGAGGGGTTGTAAGGACAGTGCGGAGCCTTTAATTAAGCAGAAGGATTCTAAAATACCCCAAGTTGTTCATTTGCAGAACAAAGGCTGTGAGGGAATGGGAATGCTTACATTAGAAGTTAAATGTAACAAAAAGGTACACGAAATATGTAGATTAAAGGATAGTGTCAAATGCAAAACAAAACGTAACATTATAACCAGACTGAACATTAGAATATTTCTAAATATCATCCCAGCTTCTAGATCGTCCTCCCAGTAGAAGTACTGGAAGCAAGTATCTTATTTGTTTTCTGATAGACCTTGATAGATGAACAGGACCACATGGTACCTGCCACTCATGGCACTTGCCTTTTTAATTCAGGATTTGCTTACACTGATATTTTAGAAATAGAGAAGGTTTGGGATTTCTCTTTCTTAAAGTGGGAAGTATCTGTGCTCTGTGATCTTATTATTTAAAAAAAAAAAAAAAAAGTAAAAAAAAATGTTTTGGAGTCTCTTTCTGCTAGTATGTTTCCAACTCAGTTATTCTTTACAATTTAGACATAGGTAATTAAACATGCACTTCCTTAGGAGGGTTCTGTATGTGGGTTAGAATTGGTTTCATAAACTGATAATAGCAAGTATTACATAGAGAAAATATATTGAATCAAGTATTATATAGAGAAAATATATTTAATCTTCCAGAATTACATTGGTTTTATCATTTTTTTAAAGATTCAGATCACAGTTTAAATCATCATTTGAATGAAGGGTAATCTGGGACAAGATTACAGTATTTTTATCTCAGCTGTGTGGCATGGCTGTGGGGATGTCAACATTAGAAAAAGTGAAAACGGTAATAGACTGTTTAAATAAATCAGCTGAAGAGAGTTTTCAGAAATCTGTCTTTCAATCTAATAAGGGATATGCATAGCTAAAAGTGTAACATCATGCTTTGTCTTGCTTGCTTAAAGATTGTTTTTGGAGGATGTGGAGGTGATCCAGGAGAAGACAGCCAGATTGATCCAGGGATAGTGGGCTGTAGTTCTTCAAAGGAGTACTTGGAAAAGTCTTTGTTTCCAGGTGTTGGTAAGGACCTGAAAGGTGGAAAGAACCAGAAGGTAGATCATGTGAAGACAAAAGTGGTTGTGTTGGATGTTTCCCTTTTCAAAACAGAACTCACATCTGTAAGAAATCCGTGTGGCTAATGGACTGCTTAGAAAAACAGGGCATGGCCAGGGAACAGCTGCACTAAGCAACTTGCTCCCCCAGAGAAGTTTCAGCTGTTGTGGAGAAGAAGTTGCTCACAGAGCATCCTGTTTCCTACTCCACTGCACAGCCTGTGTCTCTGTCTCTGCACTTGCAGAGCTCAGAACATTTTTCTGGTTGAGCCATATCTGCAAAGCTGCCAGTGGAAAAGGAGCTCAAGGGACAAGAGCAGAGAATGACCCTTTCAGCATGAAGCTGGCATCTGAAGAATGACTTTCCTGTACCAGTTTGGATGTCATATTTTAGCAGGTTTCATATTGGCCATACCAGTCCTTGTTCCTTTTCACTTTCAATACGGAATGGAAATAGGATAATAATAATTTCTGTAACACTTCCATACCGGGGGAGTAATTGGATTTAGTCATTGTTTTTTACATAGGCGAAGAATACCCTGACCATTAGAATTTAGACAAAACCTCACTGAGCTTATTAGCTGGAGACAAAATCTAAATAAACTTCCTGGTTTCCTTATGCTTCAGCTTGCACTTGTTTTTTTTAGCCCCTTCTAAGAGTATAGTAACAATGTTTATCAGAAACATTTATGCCATTGAGGAATCGAGAACAATATATATGAACACACAGCGCATGCACTAATACTTTATTTGTCTTTGTGTGTGTGGATTTGATGGCCAAGAAGGAAGAGGCCCCAAGGGCTCCTTAGTATGCAATTAATATTTTGGCTAGAAAAGAAGCAGATTGTTTCAGTATGCTTACATGTTATGACATCATATTCCAGTAAAATTATAATGAACAGAATTTTTGTTTGTCTCTGTGGCAAACCAAAATGAGTTTTCTAATTGTCAACAGACCTTGGTGATTTATTTAATTATTGTGGCGCCCGCTCACACCAACTTAGTTAAGGTCTGTCAGCATTTCTGTTATGAACCCCTATTTTTGGGAGTTTATAACTAGTTGTAAATATTTGCTCATTGCTGAAACTTGGCATTCAAGGTCACAACCATAGAGCAAATGCCCTTTTTCGGGTTGACTATTTCAAAGTGATACCAGTGGTACTAGCTAAAATGCAGATTTCTTATTCTATGAAACGTAGAGGTAATTAAGAGAACCTGCTTCCCAGACATCGTATGTGAAGGATCTTCTTAGGAATCTCATGTCCAGAAATGACAGATGAAAATGAACTTATTTTAATAGGTTTTGTATGATTGCTTTTTAATGTATTATCCTTTGTCACGTTCTAATTGTGTGTATCATTTCATATCTGTATTGTCCTCTCTTCTGTTCTTGTAGTCTTGTCATTTGCAATTGTCTGACTGTTTTTGCTCCGTGGATAGTTTCAGTATCACCTGGGAATGTTTGTACATAAGAATTTTCTCCAGAGCACAATCTTGACCTGTGTGTAGTAGTAGGTATGCAGGGAAATGCATGTTATTCAAATGTAGATAGTTTTAAAACCTAATGAGTCTGTGTGTGAAGTGTTGCTGTTTGAAATCCTGACAGTTCCAGTTCTATGACTGAACAGACCTACAGAAGGCTGAGGAGTAGTGCTCAAGTGCTTGTCACAGAAGTACTGAGCTGGTATGTTACTGTGTAATAGTCAACAAATAGTCAACAAATAGTCAACAAGATTGGTTTTCAGGCCTTTTGGCAACTCAGACGTGTGCTGGATAGGTTTGTTAATGATCAGTGGTAGATATGAAATCTTAACTTTGTGTGGTGTTGAATGGGCATGCCTTTCTAGGACCCAGAGTTATTCTGTGCTAAAACTCAGTTTAAACATTGCATTCTGCTTTCAGGCATAATATTATGATTACTTTAAAGGTTTTTGTTAATACAGATTTTATCCTTGCACTGAAAAGCTGAGGATGCTCTGTTTCTATTTGACACATTCCATGTTGTAGAAAAGCCAGTATCCTCACAGATTTAGGCCGCCATCTAAGGATTTCAGGTACTCCGCTGCACTTCCTCAGCAATGTTCACATTATCAGTGCTCTTAACTCAGCTTGAGGCCATGCAGAGCAAGAGAAGTTTAATCAAAACCATGTAAAACCTAATCATTCTACCGATGCCAGAGTGCTGCATGAGGCTCTAGAGCCACAGGCTGAATATCATTTTCCACATTATCACATAAATAACTCCCTAAACACCCTTTAAAAGAAAAGGTGAGAAGGGGCTGAGGGAAAAAGTGAGGGCCTATTGTAGAATATGAATTGTAAAACGGACTTAGGTTTGTAGACTTTCCTACATTGCTTATAATGGAGAGAAAGGTGAGTTTAGTAGCTCAACACCTAGGAACTTCTGATAGATACAGATGTGGAATTTCCCCAAATCTTTTTTTCTGCATAAAGGCAATTGTATAGTAATAAGGTGGGATGTGCTATCTACATACCTGCTGGCTTTACATATCCTCTGGTATGCTGCAGCCAACAGCGGCAGCAGTTTGCAGAGCAGTTTCCACCTTTTTGTTCTGGATTATCAGGGTGCTTCTTGTGGGAAGATTGCTGGAAAGTTCCGTAAGGAACTTGAGAGTGCCTCTTGCTGCAGGGAGAGGATAGCTAGCGGAGGCTGCTGCTCCTAGTAAGTTCTGTCGGTCACACCTAATCAAAACGTGCATTGAGCTTTTTTTCCAGCTAGCTCCTGACTAGAGAAGGCCAGACACCCTTTCATTGGGTATGAGGGAGAAGCCCATAAAAGCACCACTCTCACAGGCAGCCAGCTGAAGGAGCGCCTTGCACAGTGCCTCACACAGAAGGGGGCCAGAAGCTCTGCTGAGGACAGTGTGTGTGTGCTCAGTGATGGCGGTGGCATGCCACACTGCATGGTTCCTAGCTCCAGCAGGAGCTGTCCCTGATGTATGGAGACTTTGAGTCAGATCTCGCCCTGGAGGGGAGATGGAGCTCTCCTGATCTCCAGCTGCAGGATTGCTGGAAGCAGCGGCTGGGAGCGACAGATCTATATTACCCTGCAGGAAGATGTTAGCAAGCTGTGCTGGCATCACTAGAAGTGATGAATGAGGGACTGGTTTGATCTTCTCCGAGACCCTGCAGATATAAGAGCCTGATTCTCGAAGGAGGAGCAAGGAGAGTCAGTGCTTACTGATCTGGAAGTTGGGGAGTCCTATGATGATGAAGGCTGGAAGTCTGCAACTTTTGGCATCGAGAGGAAGGCTTCTGCTCCACTGTCAGCTCTGCAACTACCGGTTCAGTGCCACAACAACAAAAAAGGTTTCTGGAGCTCTCAAGCATCCAGCTGAGCTTGAGCCCTGCAGCAACACCAGAAGGAAGTGGCATTTTATAACACTGGGCAGAATTTTGCTGCAAGAGACAGAGCTCCTCATCTGTGAACCTGACCTCTGTTCAAGATTTGCTGCTTGCCAGGGGCTTGGAAATTGGGGAGTGACTGCCAAAGATTGTCTGCTCCTCACTGCTGTACTACCTGCTGCTGATCTCCATTATGGGCACCAAAGATATTGCCTGATATGTGGAGCATAACAGCCATGACTACATGACAACAGAGACTGGATTTTTACAATTGTTGCGCACTCTTTGAGAATCACTACTTGGAAGAGACAAGACCAGGGGATCTTGCCCTTGGTAGGACAAGCATTAGGCTAAGCAATCTAGTGAATTCAAGGGAGAGAAAGAATGGAATTGATCTACATTCAAGTACAGAATTGATGGGCCACGTTAGTAAACAAAGGCAATGTTGAAAAGAGAGATCCTGAAACGAACAAAACAATGCCAGTGGAGGCCCACCTCAAGTGTATGCACACAAATAAGGATAGCATGATTTTTTACATCCTTTCTGTGAAATCAGCACTGCTGGATTCCCATCTGAAATGCAAGCATACTAACATACTTAGCACAGGGAACGAATGAGAGGAAAGGGAGAACTTCACGCAGGTGCAAGGCTATAACCTCACTGGAATCGCAGAGGTGTGCTGGGTTAGTTCACAAATCAGGAGTGCTATAATTGGTGCATACAGATTCTTTAGAAAGGACAAGCTGGTATACCAAGGAGAAAGTATTGTGGTTTATGCAATAGAGTGGTGAGAATACATGGATTTCTGTCAGGGGATGAGTGATAGGACACCTGATAGTTCATGGGTGGGGATTAGAGGGTAGACCAATACAAGTAATGTTGTGATGGGTGACTCCTACAGATAGCATGATGAGGATGAAATAGATGAGGTCTTTTTCAAGAACTGGAAGAAGCCTCACTGTCTCAGGCCCTGATCCTCATGGAAGACTTTAACTATCCCAGTTAACTGTTGGAGGTACAATACAGCAGGACGCGAGCAGTCCTGAAAGTTTCTGGAGTGCATCCATGGTGAATTCTTCATGATGTATGAGGAAGTACTAAAAGAGCCATGTTTGTTTAGTTGGAGAAGAGGAGGTTGAGTAGGGATAGGGAGTTGACTGTGGTCTTCATTTAATGTGATGAGTGGTTTTAAAGAAAACAAAGTCAGAGTCTTCTCAGCAATGCACAACAAAATGTTGAGAAGTAATGGACATGTGTTGCAGCAAGAGAAATTACAGTTACATATGAGAAAAAAATACTTCCAGAATGGGTGGTCAAATACTGGAGCAGACTGTCTGGAGATGTTTTGGAATGTGCATCTTTGAAAATACCAAAATACCCTGGACAGTGCCTGAAAAAGATGGTATAACTTCAGAGTTCGACCCTGCTTCTGGCACTGCACTGGACCAGATAACCTCTAGGATCCTTTCCAAGTCAAGTCATTCTATAATTTTATGAAAATTTTACACAAGAAAATGCATTTCTAGGCCTTAATAATTCCCTGTAACTGTGTTAAACTGTAAACAGGAAAGCAAAGTAAGTGCCCACTTTCTGCATTCATAAAGGCAACTTAGTTCAGCCCTCCAAGGCCCTATAGCTGGAGGCTTATTGGAGCCAGTATTATGGTTTTCCTCTTTCCGTATAAACATGTTTTTAGAACTTGACACAAAGTTCAGGGACAATAGGAATGGGCTGCTTATTCACAGTTGTTTGAACTTGAAATGTGCTGCTAACAGAAGAAAATGTATTTTGTTTTATAATTGAAACAAATCAGTTACATGTATTAATGAAAAGTCAGTCTTCATACGAAAGGTCATCACACAAAAAAAAATTAATAAAGGGCTTTTAAGAGGAAGAAGTACTTTGCTGCGTTTTTGAGTGGTTCTAGTATTGTTGCAGTGGATCAAGCTTTTGTCCAAGCTTTCAGAACTTGGGGCTTTTGCATATTGTCATAAAGTAGGTACAAGTTATATATCACAAAGGAGAAAACATTCCTCATATGTGTATGTATTTTCAAGGAAAAAATCTCCGTTGTGTTAGAAGAAACACTAAGGAAAGTTCCTCAGGCAGACTAGGCTATAGAATAAGAAACTAATTTCCTTACCTGCATAAAACATAATTAAAGGATTATTATTTTAGCATTAATTACATAAAACTATCTGTTGTAAATTACTTTTTTGTGGTGTTTTTGGGGAATGCATCTTTTCTGTAGAACTCGCTGATGTAGGCAAGCTCTTGTGTTTGTTGTTGTCATGCTGCTTTGGCAGTACCTTCCAAAACCAAGAATGGCTTGCTGACTCTTCATTCCCTGCTAGCAAGGGACAGGTGTCAGGGTAGGTAGTATGAGTTGGGTTAGCTATTTCTGTTACTGAAAACAGAGATGTTGGAGTTGATGCGAATAAGGGTACTGCTTTCTCTGAGATATAACTGTTAATTCATAGGAAAACTTTTCGGTTTTTTTGCTTTATCTTTTCCTTATTTTGCCTTTCAAACATATTCAAAACAACAAACTCTGCCATTATGCTTGGAATTTTTTTCCGGCGCAAAAAGGGTAAGCAATAGGGTGTGATTTATGCTTTTCTTGCAGCATCTGCAAAAAAGTTTGGCTATCTTAGTACTGGTGGAGAGCTTCTCCGTACTAGCTTCATTATGCTTTTGGAAGAGAAGTCTTTAACCTTTGCAACAATTTCAATGCTTGAACTTCAACTAGAGGCCAGAAATATGTTGTCTAGGTCCTTCACTCTCTTCCATCTGACTTTCTGTCTGCTAAGCTGTGCAGGCTTGTTGTCCCTGTGGGAGGGTCTTCGTGTTCCTTCTTCCTCCGTGCCACTTGCCCCTGGAACAGGTGTTGTCTCCCAGATGTAACTTCCACAGGAGCTTTCGGTTCTCGTTGGCCTAATTCTCTCAAGGCTTAGGCCAGGAAGACAGCAGAGCTAGGCTGCTGACTTGGAACACTGCCCAGCTTGTTGCAGAGGTGTGGAAATGGGGGATGAAGAGCTGGTGTGCATGTAGGAGCTGCCTTGCTGGTCAATTTTCATGTATTTGAGAGGGCTTGCTCTGTGAGCAAAAACAATGTTGTAGTCCTAGCTACTGTTTATATTGCATACAGTTGATGGTTAAAATCTGTAACTTATATTGCTGCTTTCTAACACACAGAAAGGCATTAACTTGTTCATTACTTCTTTACAGGTATCACTGCCCAGTGCCTAAAATTTTCTACGTCCAGTTAACTGTTGGCAACAGTGAGTTTTTTGGTGAAGGAAAGACTCGCCAAGCTGCTAGACATAATGCTGCAATGAAGGCCCTCCAAGCTCTCCAGAATGAGCCTATTCCGGAAAAATTACCTCAGGTTTGTTTCAGAAAACATGCCGTTCCTAACCTTCATGTTATGGTACCAAGTTCAACAGTCTACTTACCAGTTTTTCATTGTCTAATTTTAAATATTCTGTTTTCATATTAGCCCTAAAGGCAGAGAAGAAATGCAAAGAAATCATTAGTGTTGTTTCTTTCTTTATAACTGCACACCTAACATAGAGCAAGACTTCAACAGTGAAAATAAGCAGGCATTTAAAGATGAAATTGTCCACAGTGTGAGAGTTTATCCCAAAGTCCTGAAGTATGAACTCCCAAGAGTTTATACCAAAAGTCAAGAAAATGTCAATGTAATCCGTGTCTTCATGAAGAATTAATCATTAATATTAAATGACTGTCGTGCCATGAATGTGGTCTTAAGTGACATGTTGCCAGTGTACCTAGGAATGTGGCTAAGGTCACTGATGTCTACTGCAAAGCTGTCTGATGGTTTTAGTCTTTCAGCTCTTTGTTCCCTTTTTGAATAATTAACTTTCTCGGTGCTGTGTATGTAAGTGGTGTATATTGCTACTTCAAAATGAAAATCGTCATTTTAAAGTAAGTTGGCAGAAAAATTAGTCACAGAATAATCTTTGCAAATTGAAAGTACAAATAAAACCAAAATTATTTTAAAAACTGAACAATAAAATTGCTCAGTCAAATAGGCCAAAAATAATGCATCAGGAGACAATCTTTTTTTCTTATCTTAAATGCAGAGGATAGTACATAGTATAAGGAAGTAAATAATATATGTAAATAATCTGGATGCATACCTGGTTTATGTACAGAGATTTAATAACCTCTGTGTGTATGATATTTACCTAGGAAAAGTAATAATATCTTTAACCTTCACGTCTAATTGAATCTGTTTAGTGTCTATTGAGATTAGTGTCTTTTTGAATGTGCAGGCTTTTAGGAGATGTCACCATGGAAAATGGAGTTTCCTAAATTCTTGCAGCATTCTGTATTGCTGTCTTTCTCATGAGCTAAGGAAGTAACTTCATTCTCCTTTTCACCACCATGAAGGTGGTGAAACTGAATCAAATCCACAACTAGCTAAGAGAAAAATTAAAGGAGGACTGTCAAAAGAGAATAACATGTGTTGAGTGTGTTAGGAGTTGTGTGGTAGTGATAAGATCTGTGGGAGTGCTGTGACATTCTGGTGCAGCAGCTGAAGGCCCTCTGGGGTGATGTAGGATCTCAGTAGCAGATGTCTGTGGGCAGGAAAATGAATGAAGTTCCAAGGAAAGCCCGTGTATCTTAGTCAGACTGAGGCTACTGGTTGTAGGTAGGGATGATGAAAGATCCTCTTTGTCTCTTTATGGGTTAGAGCCATAGATGACTGGAGAAGGCTGGAAGAGACTCTGGAGTACACAGAGATGAATTATATGGGGTTGGGTGCATCTACCCCAAGAAGTGCAGGTTAAAGTGGAATTTAGAGCCTCATATTGCCAAGGATTGGGCTCTTCTCTGCTGCTGGTCATGTGAATTGCTGAGTGGAGGGATGTGCCCTCAACCACGGGGTTGCTCCAGCTTTGTAGAGCTCTGCTTCCTTCAGCAGAACTGAAATGCTGGGATCAGCCAGGGAAGATGTGAGATTCCCTATGTTTCGTGCAGGGATCAGAGCAGTACATGAGTCTGACTGGTTCCAATTGCTTGATTGGTGGAGCTCCCCTCTTCTCTGGCCAGTGCCATTGTGCTTCTGAAGAGAGCAGGAAAGGGAGGAGATAGGCCTGCTGAGACCAGGCTGGCCCTGCATCCCACTGGTGAGCCTTGCTGGAGTGGGTCTGTGTAAAATAGCACACTACGTAGGTCTTCAACTCTGATCTTCAGAACCCTGCTTGCTTAATGAGGCTTCTGTATAGTCTTCGTTCATCTTGATGCCCACATTTATTTACTTCTTTTTCAACTGCATTAAGGATAAAATCCCTCATCAATATTGAACTGTTAAAGAATATTACCATTTTAGTGCTTCCTTGAGCAAATATATGGAAAGCATGAGGTGAGTAGAAGCAAGAAATGATCAGCAAGCAGAGCAGGAGCATAGGTGAATCTGAAACTGCTTACATAAAAGAACTATTGTGTGCCTGCCAAAGCACCTTACTATCTCATAGATTTGAGGCTAAGAAAGGCCTTACAATTAAAGTGTCAGCTCTGGAATGAGGATCAAATTTAAATTCAGAGTACTTGGGACGCTCCTGAGCATATTTTATCTTCCCAAACCTGAGGAAGTTCAAGTAGTCACTCCACTGTGCTTGATGAAAGGATATGCCAGGGCTGAAATTTTAAGGGTGGAGGGAATATTCAGTGATTTTAAGTATTAAGTCTGTATGACTCTGTATTATTTTATGTTAACTATGCCAGTGACTAGTTGTTCCCCCTTTCAGATATAAAATAAATTTGGTGTGAAGCTGAATGTGGTTAAATTCACCTAGCTTTTCTGTCTGATCAGTATTTTCTTATCTTTGCTAAATCTAAAAACAACTATTAAAAATTTAGAGATTATGCTTAAGTAATTTTAAATCTTTTTGTAGAACTTATGGTTTCCATAATGTCTTGGTGTAAATTTGTTTTCTTTCTAACCAGCTGTTCATCTGTGTAGCTTTTTTTGTCTGCCTTTCATATTTTCAGTTTATAAAACAAAGACTTAATTGAATACCATATTGTGTAAGATTTTCACTAAAGTTGTTTACAAAATAATGTTACTCCACTATTTGTTTGACGTTCTGTCTACCCAAAGATACATTTTTGGTTTTTAATATTGTCCTTCTAACTCCATTTAGCTGGCTATTATCAGCAAGTCTAAGTCTTTCGCTGAATCAATGCTTTCCCTGTCCTGTAATGATCCACATTCTTGATTTTCATTGTGTGAAATGAGCTAGAAGTCCTACATAATTTCATTCTAACTCCCCTTGTTTCTGCTTTACACTGTACCCTTTCTTTTCAGCAGGTTCTGCAGACTTTTATCAGTTTTGTCTTGTATTTAGCTCCAGATCAGTGGCAGGGATGTAAATTGCTTTTACAAGTCAACCATTTAGTGAGACAAAAAGTGCTCCTAAGACTATGTATTGTACTACTGCTGGTGTATTTCTGATCTTCCCTTTTGTTATATATGATATATATTAAGAGTTAAGAAATGATAGATACAATATTGGTAAATGCTTGTTATTCTGAAGAACCTGTTACTTTTTACTGTTATTTTAACTTCAGTATCTGGATTTTGTAGCTGTGCTGGTGGCTGAAGATTTACATCAGGCTTGATTATGTAAGATAGGAACTCTGCAGGAATCCACCTAGTTCATCCCAAACTTCTTTGATGTTTACCTCCAGTAATAAAAAATTAGGAGTCTGGCCAAAATTACACGTCTGTTGAGAGATCCCAGTTTGAAGCATTCAGGGTACTGCAGTGTGAAAGTAGCTGGAAGATCAACCTCTGTAAACTTAGTAAAATGTGGCCTAGGAGAGTGACACCAAAAGATAGCAGTTGCAGGAGATGATATCTGGTCCCTATGCTAGTGGTTGTCTGAAAAAAATAGGGTTTAACCTAAAGTGCAAAGCAAAGCCACATTTTATGCAGGATAATGTTTGCGTGTGCCTTTTGTTGTTTTATCTCTAATCCTCTTTGTTTGTTATGTTCCTATGGATAAATAAATAGCTCTCTGTGTTGAGCAAGCTGCTCTCTGTCACTACCTTTTCATATTGGTCATTAATTCCCAGAGGGAAGCCTACAGAGGGGCCGCTAAGCAGCTGGACCTGCTGGGGACACCTGTAACCTGGTGACCCAGTCAAAGCACAGGAGGGTTCACTCTATCCCTTCTGACAGAAGTAC
The DNA here is from genome assembly GCF_905368555.1 of Meleagris gallopavo. Classification (NCBI taxonomy): domain Eukaryota; kingdom Metazoa; phylum Chordata; class Aves; order Galliformes; family Phasianidae; genus Meleagris; species Meleagris gallopavo. Next base: position 63,414,308 of record NC_139406.1, on the reverse strand, counting down.
TGTCTTCAGTCTTTCTTGAGAAGTACAGGAGACTTTGTTTAGAAGGGGCACCCACAGAGAGGCTGTTAAGTGGGTCACAGGGTCTTTAGTACTTGTGTTCAAAGCTTGTATTCGGATGATAATTAGCCATGCCATTTATAAGACTAAAACCCATAGAAGTTATTTTGCCCTCTGTCATTGGTTTATAAAATAATGTGTTTGTGTTCCTTTGATATGAAGCATAACTGCTTCATATCTGGCTTCACAGGTCAGTGGGTGGCTCATAATGGGGTGCTGAGGTGGGGTACCAACGCTGATTCACAGTGTGACAGAAGAATGCAAAAATGATAGAGAATTTATTATTGTTGTGTACTTTTCATTTTCAGAATGGAGAAACGGGAAAAGAAACAGAAGAAGATAAAGATGCAAACAAGTCTGAGATCAGTGTTGTGTTTGAAATTGCTTTGAAGCGCAATATACCTGTCAGTTTTGAGGTATGTATTCCATATTACCTGTTCACTGAGAAAGTATTGAAGAACCCAGCACTGAAACTCAACACGGTTAAAAATGGCACTTAAATTCATGTAAACTATAAATAAATATCTTTGGTACAATCATAGGATATTCTGAGTTGGAAGGGTCCCGAAAGGCTCCATGCAGGAGCACCTAAAATTCAAACCCTATGTATGATGGACATAGTGACTAGAAGGATACTGTCAGAAACAGTATCAAGATCTTTGCTGAAATACAAAAAGAAGACATCAACTGGCTTCCTTCCCTTGATCATCTAGGTGCGTAACTATAATAAAAAAGACACTGAGTTTCTTAAGCATTCGCCCTGTGAAACTGTACTGCCCGTGACCAGTGGGCGGATGGTCTTTCGGGTGTTTTTCAGGAACTCCTAGAATAGTCTCTACAATTTTGCCAGGCACCAAAATAAGACTGACAGGGCTGTCCGCTGAAAGATTAAGATTCAGTCTGTGGAGTGGTATGCTGGTATCTATAATGACTGATTTGTATCAGTACCTGAAAAATTGAGCTTCTACTATAAAATGAGACATTCTTTCAGAAAAAGAATAATGCCAATATTTGGCTGGAAACAAGTAAATTGCAGGAAGGCAGTTCATGCATTTTCTGTATAATACTATGGGATGTAGAATCAGTGGCCACACTCAAACTGACTTCAGATAATCTTCAAAATAGAGTTAGATGAAGTCGTGGCTTTAACTGTAAGTATTCACGCAGTACAAAAATTCCCAATAAGAGACTTTGCATCCAGTGTTCTGTTTTCAGAAAGTCAAGACTTCCTTTCGGTCTTCCACACTTTTTGACACCTAATCTATCTCTACTTAAGCCTCAGTGTACGAATCTACTTCTTACACCTTTGTTTACGTTAAGTAATAGAGACTTTTTGGAGTTGCTCTGCTGCATTCATGAACTAGCTGGGGGATTGAGTGATAACAGCAGCAGAACTTTTCCAATGAAAAAGCTATTACACAAACTGTAAAAATCTAACTTTATTGTGGTAGAAGCCACCAGACTTCCAAGCTGTTTGTCTTTTTTTTAATTTTGCTTTTCTAATGCAGGAAAAGTGGATGTATTGTTACACATTTACACTGAGCAAATGTGAAGGACATGGGAAGTGCCTTCACTGGTGATGGTTATTTTCTCGAGGCCTTTTTCGTCTTGACATACATGGACATACTTGCATGTTAAAAAAAATATATTGTTATGTGACATGCTGTACTGCATGCTTTATGCAGTTTACTGATGTTTTTGGCCAGTACTCATGGTTTGGCTGATGTCAACTGAGCTACTTGGTCCTTATTGGAAATTTGAGAAATCACTCATAAGCTAGACAAGGGAGCCAAAGATATTGAGTATTGATTTTGATGAAGAAATTCCTTGGTATAACAAATTTATGTGTATTTCATATATGGGGAATATAACTGCAAAAAAAAAGTATAATATGAACTACATGGAAAGTTGGGAGAGGAAAATCTCAAGGATAAAACTGGAGTGTCTGGTGGTGTTGGTTTATCAATTTGCAACCGCATGGAAAGAATGTAATTCCTATGTATGATCAGTGCAATGGAAAAACATGCCTGTGTTTCAAAAAGGAAGAGAAGAATTAATGCTTCAGTTTTCACACAAGTTATTTTCTATCTTAAGTATTTAAAAGTATTTGGAACAGTTCCACAGAAATCAGTACAATAAAATACAGAGAGGTAAATGGTCACAGATCAAAGAATAGCTTGGATGTTGGAATGGAAAGAGGCGTAGCGCTTTGAATATGTTCCTAACTTCGTCCCTGTGTTTCAGCTTATTTAAGGGAGAGCATTTGGGAAGGAGAGAATGAAGGAAGAGATACTTAGTGCAGGAAAACTCTAATGTGTCCTTTGCCGAAGAATGTTAACAACATTGAAAAAAGACATTTTTTCGCTCTCCTGACAGGTTTTGTGTTATTTCCTGCCCTTAAATCTGAGTATAAGTGACATTTGAAGATAGAATTTTGATTTAACTTGGTACTAGCTTGTATTTCAATAAGTCTGCTAAGCAATTATGGGTAATCCCCAGGATCTGATGTTTCTAATAGGATTTTATTTACAAATGGTTTTGTGTTATTCCAGGCAGGCATCAAAGCTTTTTCCAGCTTGTTTTTGTGCGATGGCTATAAAATGATCTGCCTTCCCTTCATCTGACGAAGCTTTAGCAAATGTTCCAACAGTGCTGTGTTATGCAACTAATTAATGGTCATAAAGATATGTAAAGTTCTATGTAAACACATTCTCAGAATTGCATAAGGGGTGGAAAATAAGGAGAGCGTGCAGAACCCAGGAGTTCTCTTTTTTTAATGTAACTGTTCAAACTGTACATGGTTTCATTCCAGCTGCTCTGCCAGTATGTTAGGTGCTTGTTCTGTTTGTCCTGTTTTGTATAATGTGGCTGATTTTAATTGCCTTGGAGCATTAGGAAGAGTTTTAAAGAATTTCTATCTATTAAATTGCTAACTACAATAAAACTATTCAGTTCTGATTAAAAAAAAAAAAAATTAAAAAAAAAGCTTCATAACACACCTACCATGGGTGTATCTTTACTTAACCTTTATTTGCCAACTTTTCAGCCACTATACAACTCTAAAGGCATATGTGGGCAAAATGAGCAATTTTTAAGGAGAGGTACAAAGCTGCTAGGAATTGTTAGAACAGTTCTAAGATTTGACCTCCAATTCCATCCTTTAGCATGGACTGAAATCTTCCTGTTTTAGTTCTCTAGCACCATGGATGTTTTTTACTTTCCAAACTTGTTAGTATTGAATTAGGTTGGCCTGGAAGACAAAACTGAAGTCAACACAGTTAGAAGAACTGTGTAGAAATGGTCCAGTGTATTCACACCAGGCATTAGATGCCTTAGGATGTTTCAGACTGTTATTTTATTTCCCGAATTGTTTCTGGTCAAAGTGAGATGAAGGCTCAGTGTTTTGAGCTAAGAGCAGAGCAGATTGCTGCCTCTGAAAAGCTGAGCATGTTCTTGGCGAGGAGTTTTGTGCCCATCTAGCTCCTGGTCTCCTGAGCATTAGTCTTTCAGACTGGGTGATGAATGTACTGAGTAGCTCTCATTCGTCTGTTTTAATAAACCATCCAGACTCTTTTTATTTTAAATTGGAAAAATCTGACATGTCAGCCCACACAAGCACATGGAAACATATTGGTATTTTCTAAATAATCGTGGATATAGGTGACATGTTTTTGCTGGACTGTTCTTTGTCTTCTCTGTTATTTTTTTTAATGTGCATTTAATCTTGTCATTGTCTTTTGATTTTTGTACCTGTAGTCTCTTTAATAATTGAAGCAGCATTGCTCTTTCATTGTAATTGTACTGCTGTTTTTCATTTGTCAGCATGATTCATTAAATTGAGCCAAATTCACTCTTGATGTAACTTGACCTTAGATGAGTTTTGGCCCCATGTGTTTTCTCTTGCTGGAATTATTCTTTAAATCAGTGGAACAGAGAAGAAAAGTGTATTGACCTGTCACCCTTAATCAAATTCTCAGCTTTAAATTAGCCATGATTTGATCCATAGGTCGTATCTTTCAACTGAGGAAATGGTTTAATGTACTAATGCATATAGTGTTCTTGGAGAGCAAAGGCTGAATTTCTTTTAAGTGTTTTGTGTGCCTAGGCTTATAGAACAACTGTTTGAAATCATGTGGAATAAAAAGATCTAAAATCTGAGGTTAACAAAAAATGTTGTTAGGTAAATATTTTTTTGCTAAATTACCAATTTTGGATGTTTAGCTTGATCCAGATCCCATCCAAATTCTATGAGGTTCATTCCATTGACAGTACAGACTTTTTTCATATACTTACTAGCAAAGAAACAGTTTTGAATGTTTTCCAGGCAATTATTTACCTTGTGCCACATGCTTAGATGTTTAAAAGATGAAAATCACAGCAGAATACATTGGTTTTATATTCATGCATATGAAAATATAATCAGGTTTTATATTAAAATTCTTTTCCATATATATATTTCATGTGCATTTATATATATATGAGAAAACTTATATAAAACTAATATTTAAGGAACTCAGCAATTATGTTTGTTAAGCAAGTTATGTTGTCCTTTTTCATCTGGTCAGTATATACATTGTTGTATATTTTATTAATGTGCTGCATTGCATATAAGTAGAAACACCTATATAATGCCATTAATAAGTCTACAAAAAGACTAAAGACTCTAGTAACATTAATTTAGCCTTACTATTTACAGCTGGTGCGTTGTAAGATTTGGATAGCACTGTGCAGTAGTCAGTTAGGATGCATACTAATGATAAAGGAAAGGGCAGTGCTGAAGGATGTAGTGCAGGAACACAGCTCTACTCTGCCTGCAGTGGAATGACCCTGGGTATGCAGCTTCCCTGGCTTAGGCTGGGGGCCATGAAGGCATGGCCGCATCTCACACTTCACCTTCAAGTGAAGCAATATCGAAAACACTTCTGAAATCATTACCCTGAATCTGAGAGTGGGAACACTCCCAGACTGCAGTGTAACCGTTGCATGCTGGCAAAGATGCTGCCTTATTCTGGGAAAATGTGGACAAAATGTGGACAAAGTCGTCTGTTAGTCTTCATTTTGTGTCTTTTTATTGAGATATGCTGTGATAATTGTATTTGCTGGGTGAAAATGCCACAAAAAAAGAGTTTAAAAAAAGAAATACAAGCCTAGGGAGGCCTCATTACAGTGTAACTGCAAAACTAAATAATGCAAGGGACATGACCTTGATAAAAAGAACTTTAATGCAAAACATGTTTTAATAATATTAAGGTTGAAGGTTCCAGTCCATTAAAAATACAGTTATTGCACCAAGAAGGCCCTAGCACCTTTACCTCCCTTCTCTTGCACTCAGGCATTATACTTCTTCAATGGATGGTTTGATGTTACTGCACCTACTGAAAAATATATATTTGTATTGCTTTTGAAGACAATGGAGAGATGTGCCTGTCAGATGTTCTAATCTCTCCTTGCGCACATTACATGTACCAAAGATTAAATTAGGTAGCTGCTTCCGCCCATCAAACAAAATAACTGAACCTTCTCCCAGATGAGGTCTCTAATTCCTGATAGACATTATCCAGACCAGTAAGTGTTGCGTACATGAATAGATGGCTGTCTTAGCACGTGCAGTACTGTGATCTATTGGTACCTACATCCTAGCAGCACTGCCTCCTAGGAGGATATTTCTGTGCATGGAAGAGTGTAGACAGAAAAATACTAAACAAAGGTGCACCATTCAGAACTCAATTTTATTTTTTCATTCATTACAACTTTTAGTAGTGGAGGAGTACTTCAAGAGCGTTTTCTCATTGTCTTTCATCTTGTGTATGTTTGGAAATGGACGAATGAATTAAAATTTCCAGAATCGATTGGTTTCTGTGTGAGTGACGATGGTTCTCTTGATCATTCCTTTCTGGTGGGAGGGACAGCTGAGAGTTGTGGAGACAATGCTGTGGCACTCTTTCTAGTGGGCATGATGTCTCTGAACTGTGTGCTCTGGCAAGGTAATTGCTGAGAGCAGGCAGTACTGTCTGCAGCTAGGATAATGTCAAAATTCTGGCCTTTAGGATGGAAGTTTGGAACCATGTATGAACATTCCAGATTGTAATGATAACAAAAGAAAATGATCAACATATTTAAATAGTGCTGTGTAAGCACAGTTTTGAATATGTTGTATGGAGAGAAAGATTGATGGACCTTCATGAATTGAAATTCTTTAGTATGGGAAGTGCCTTGCAAGAAGACAACAGCAGCCTTGTTTTAAATATGCATTACTGTTGTATACTGTGTAACTGATATATTTTGAAAATGCAGGTCTACTGTATTTTCTGCGAAACACTGAATATGGTGGTTAGATTCCTGTTATCCTATCAGCCTTCATTTTCTGTCCTCAAACCTTGTACTGCTATTAAGACTCATCTAGATTTTGTGAAAACCCGTCTAAATGCTTCCGAGTAGGAGAAGGACTTCATTGGTATTAAGTATGTTGCAGAAATATAAACATTAGGTTATAGGATGATTTGACTCCAAACACTTTTGTTTAAAAGGTGATAAAAGAAAGTGGACCTCCTCACATGAAGAGCTTCGTCACACGCGTTACAGTAGGAGAATTCACTGCAGAAGGAGAAGGGAACAGTAAGAAGCTCTCAAAGAAACGTGCTGCAATGTCTGTCCTTCAGGAGCTGAAGAAGCTTCCTCCTCTTCCTGTGATTGAAAAGCCAAAACTGTACTTCAAAAAACGTCCAAAAACAATATTGAAGGTATGTGTCTACCCTTGTCAGAATTAAGAATACTTGCTGGGAGAGAAACAGTTACTCAGATTTTAAGTCAGTAAAGGCTCATTTGCCATTTTCTGTCAATATTGTTACTAATTTGTTTGTATCCCATACCTTACTTATTTATTTAATTCTAACAATGCTGTGAAATTCTCCAATGCAATGGCTTGTTAGGAGCTGTCTCTTAACTGAGCTCACATCACATCAAGAGTTAGTTCAAGTGTAGTGGAGAATCAAAGCCTCCAAGCAACTCTGCACATTCACGAGGATCATCTCCTTTGAGAGGCCTCGTTGGAATATATAATGGTTTATCCCAACTCTTTCCTCCTCACCCCGATTTGAAGAGAGAGTATATGAAATACTACTGATCTGGAGAAATGTTGTACAGTCCAGCTTCTTCCCCTCATGGAGCTGGATTTGAGAGTTTCCTGCTTTCAACATCAGTCTGTTTTGATTTTGGAGAGATTTAAAAGAAATGCAAGAGTTTGTTCCCATCTCAGCCTAGCGTGTCACTTGTCATACTTTCTTCATTTCATGTGCCTTTGTTAAGGTTAGCATTTGTTTGATAACATCCTTCAGCTCTCAAAAAGAGATTGAAAATTTTCTGGAGACCAGTTCAAGGAGGACTTGTAGGCTTTGAACCATCACTCCGTTAAACTGTATGCAATCCCAGAAGATGTTCATGTGCTTTTTGCTGCACCAATGAGACATCACTTTAGGGTCTCTGAAGTCTTCTAAGCTCAAGTTTCTTAAATGGTGCTTTTATTCTTGGTGGCAGATTTATTGCTACTTAGAGAATTGAGTTATCCTGCAGTGACTAGCCCTGGTTTGTGTACTCATCCTCAATTTGTACAGAAACAAAAGTCCATCTGAAGTAATCAATCCTCCACTTGATCCAACAGAAGCAGCCACAGAGTTTCCATATATTTATGATGCATCACTTCACTGTCTCAGCACTGTACAGCTAATCGGATTAACCTGTCATCTTTTCAATCCTTCTGAAGATGCTTTGCAAGTGATCAAAATCTTCTAAATATATCTTATTTTAGGAAGTATTATTTTGTGAGGTAGTAGTAAACATTTTGTACATGACTTTTCATCGTCTGGCATGTTGGATGGTCACTTAGACCTATGCAAAATAATACTGCTTGAAGTATACATAAAGCATACTTAGCCGTTCAAACTTGTGTTAGATTAGTGATGCTGATGGAGAGTTGGGCTGTTAGTGCCTGGTGTTACAGTCACTTTTGTTCCCATAATATGCTGCCTCAAGGCAAAAACTGCAGGAAATAGCAGGGAACCTTCACATTTAAAACCTATGCTTTGGAGTAATGTTTTAGGGCTTAAATTTCATCTCTGTTTCTGAGAGGGAGAAAAAAAAACCTCTTCAAGTTTTCTGGGTTTGGTAACAATTGTGATGATTCACAGCTTTTGATGAAGTGCACAGCTATGTCCATGGCTTGTATTATGTTAGGCGAGGTAACATCACACCAGGATGATGTGAAGTTTTAAATATAGCTTGAATTCAGTCCTCATTGAGTATTACCGAGATGGATACTAAAAATAAATAAATAAACACACAGAAGTGTGACCATTTGAAATCTTCATACTGAGTACATTGAGAGGAGATTTGTGTAGGAACAACCATCTTGTTTAAGCAAATACTTTGGAGACTGCAAAATTGTAAAACATCTAAGTTGTTTCTTCATCTTCCTTGTTTGCCCTCAAAACAGGACAAGCGATTTTCTAAGGAAATCTAGGTTAATTAGATAATTAGCTCCTACTGAAATTCATGGTCTATAATCTCAAAAAGTGATAGGAAAAAATTAGCATCAAAAGTTATTAATTCAGAACTACCAACATCAATGCAGCTTTAAGGATCTGAAGGCTGAGAGATCTGAAAAAGGCTGTTTTCTCTGGCTGTCTCATTTTGGTACGTTTTGCTCAAGAAGGATGCTAAGGGTATAACCAAGTAAAAACCTCTTATTTCACCATACACCATTTGCCATTACAGACTTGAACTGAATTATCCAAAGTAGGTGATGTTAGAAACAGACGTTAGTAGTGAAAATAACCTGATTGTGTAGGAAGCTGTTGGCTTTTGAATATGAAGTCTTCTGAAATGCTTTTGTTGTGTCTGTTTCTTTTAGTTTAACCTGCACGAATTTTGAGCATCACAAAGAATGACAACAATAACTCCTGTATGCTTGTGCATGTATTTATGAGGCCGTATCTTATGCCCCGCACTTTATTTAGCCTGCTCTCTCTTTGTCTCTGACTGGCTCCTTGCCCACACAGCTGCCCTTGTGCATGACATTGTCTTAATTCTTTCACCTTCATCTTCTCTAATGACTTCAGCGGTAATACTATAAGGATTCGCTGCACAGCTTTCTTAATATCATCTCTTAGTTTCTTGACCACTTGTTTGCTTATTTGAGAAGCTCAAATAAGCACAGCTCTGCCTCTTCATTTGTGCTGCAAATGAAGAATAACTATCACAGTAACACTAACACTATTCTACATTCAAACGTCATTTGCATTTTTAAGTTCTTCTGTTGTGTTATGATATTCATCTGTTACATAAAAACTTAGAAGAATGTGTTTGAATCTTAAATTTCTTCTCTTTTCCTTAGGTTTTACAAACCATATTTTCAAAGTTGTTTGCTTTGAGAGAGAATTCATTATATGAATAATAACATTAAAAGTATTTCAGAACTAACACAAATAGGTTGTAGAGACTGTGGTTTTTCACCTGTCTGTGTAATCTTGGACAGAAAATTTTTTTATGTCCATTTGTTTTCCCCTATCAGATAAGTTCTCCCATTATCTGTACATTCTGAAGCATTTGAAATACTTTGTGGGTGGCTCATGGTGTGTACCATTTTTAGCTATTGGAGTTTTTCTTTGTGTTTTCTAGCTTCACTGCATAAAAACATTTTGAGGGTAAATTCCTCTGGCATGCAAACAGAGCAAGCTTTCTCCACTTTTAGTTGCATTGTAGGATGGAAGGCAGGAATGTTGAGATGGAAAGTATGAGACAAATGCACCTTCCTTTGTTATATCGCAAATCTTTTTTGTTCCCATGTAAAACCAACTCTTCTTAATGTACTGCATGTTTGGCATTCTAGCAGCCTATTTTAAGGATCACAGGGAAGGGTTGTAGAAATAGGGCAATGAAATATAATGGATGAATTTGTGTTTTGTCCATCTCCACAAGATGTTCATAGATAGATTAAGGTATTAGTAACTCACCTTTGATAGATATCCATGCTATTTACAACTGTGGCAGGCAATAGGTGGTATGAAATTTACTTATTTCTCTCAAAATGAGTATTAGAGAAGAGGTAGTAAAATAGCATAGCATGTATAATATTGATATATAATGAAATCTATCTTTTAAACCTGTTTTAGACTGGACCTGAATATGGTCAAGGAATGAATCCTATCAGTCGTCTGGCTCAGATCCAACAGGCCAAGAAGGAGAAGGAGCCAGAGTATGTTCTTCTTTCTGAGAGAGGGATGCCTCGCCGTCGAGAGTTTGTTATGCAGGTACCATCTGCTGTTGTGTCTGAGATAGTGCCCTTGCTCTGTCGTGTTCTAACATGAGAAAAATGGTGGCATAATACAAAAGCTGATTCCTATGTGTTTAACTTTTTGCTTTACAGTCAGTTATACAACTGGAGTATGAAACACAGTACCTGTGTGAACTTCTTTGCAGTTAGACTGGATAATCTTTGAAGGTCTCTTCCATTTGAACTACCTGCCCTATTCCTTCTTTCTTTTGGTGGAAAGAAATAGAGTTAGGGCCCTATGAAAGTTTTTCTTGTAGTTACATTTTTATACTCTTATTTTTGTTTCACCTAGTGGTTTCTGGCTTTATCCCTAATGCTGCTTTATGTTCATAATTTAAAATAAAAATACTTCCATTTTTCTTTTTGAAAGTTTTGCAGTTGTTAATCAGAGTGTTGCACTACAAGAAAGTATTCTGAAATATGAAGAATATACTCCATATTACCAAGTGTTTTGGTTTAAAAAAGTTAGTACTGTAAATTTCTAAGAATTCCTTTTAGATTTTCATCTGCTTCGGTACTTTTATTGTTATTTGAAATATGACAGAAACAGCCTTCTGTCACATGTTTTAGCCTCTTCAGTTAATAGATTTGGATATAATGCAGTAGGTCATCAGTGTTTCTTTGATTTTTAAATTAGAACATTTGCAGAGATTTGGTGTAGCCAAACATATATTGTGTTTTCACTGGAATAATTTTGTGCCATCCAGAACAGCAAACCTGAGCATGTTTTGACCTGTTGTCCACAAGCCATACCAAAATGTCACTTCTGATGATAAGCAGAGTTTATGATGTACTAGCATTTTCTTCTCAAGAAAAAAAAGTTACATTCTCACTGAAATCTTTAAATCTTTCCTTCGTGTCTATCTAGACAGGCTAGCAATCTTCGTTTCCTTGGATCTCAGTGATAACAATTTGTTTTTATCTCTGGAAAAAAAGAGAGAGAGAGAGAGAGAGGGTTCCTTATGTTTTAGGTTCTGATTTATGAATATAATCTTGGATTTCCAACTGTTTATGCTACTCAGAAATATTTGAAAAAGACCATATTTTTTCCTATGCTCAAATCCTGCCCCAGTTAGAGATGGTTCCATGTGGAGTCAGCAAAGTACTGTGTAACACAGTCCAGTATTAGAGTGATGAGCTGAGAATTTGGCTTTCCACTGAAGAATTCTCAGCAGTGGTAAAGTATTTGGCTTGAATAAAAAAAGAATCTTAAGAGCAGTGAATACATAAAAGATTCCACTATCTCAGAAGACTTGTGAAGAAAAAAAATCAAATTTCATAGAGCGTTTGCTTTTCATGTATACTTCTAAACACTGTAGCCATATATTTACTCTTTTCTAATTCTTTCACACAAAAACCATACCTCTGCTTCTCCTGACTTCAGGAAGTCTCTGTGGATTCATTATGACGTGCAAAAAACCTTATCAGAATAAAAAGCCTTTGTATAAACTACTTAAACAGTGTTTTCGTTTAATTTAATTGAATGTGGAAGTAAAATATCTAAAGATAATATGTTCATTTTTATCTGTCACACAAAGAGCTAGTTGAGATGTGATGAAATGGATCCAATTACTTGTCCTGACCACTAGATAAACAGAAGAAAACCTCTGATGACATTAGTTGGTGTTCTGTTCCCAAAGTTAATTTCAGAAAGCTCTTTCTCTTTGTAGTCAGGCCTTTAATCCTTGATAGAGGTTATAATAATAGCTAAACCAGTTTTACAGGTCTGAGAAATAGCAGAACGTTGATTTATTGTGGGTTATGTTATAAATTATCATTTTGTCTTGTTCCATTAAAGTCTCTCAGTTTTATTGCATATAAGCTTGTAGTAGATTGGCTGTTTTCTGATTGAAATTTCTGATCTACATAGAACATAAAGGTTTTATATCAAGGTTATTAATATTTCTGTTTTATGTGGTTGAATATTTTTGTTTTACTATATATGTATTTTGGAGGGATGTTCATGATCATTTATTTACGACCTCTTCTTTCTGTTCAGAATTAATAGGTATTTGCGTAAGGAAACTTAAAAGTTTTAGGAAAATATATATATGATAATTTGAGGAAAGTGAATAATTACTGAATACCATAAATTACTAAATAACACATATTTAAGAGCTGTGTGCCTGTTTTTGTCATCTTTTAAGCTCCATACAAAATGCTTCATCTCACTGACCTCTAAGCTTTCTTTTATTCAGATTGCCTTGAGTATTTTTTTTTAAATGTTTCTTTTTTTTTTTTTTTTTTTAAATATGGTTTGGAACCATATATTATTTCCAGAGATAATTTGGAAAATATAATATCTTAATGAACAAACTGAAATACAGCTATTCAAGAACTTTGAATAATGCACAAATGAATTGCAGTGACAGTATTAATGCCTCAAATCAGATGCATACAGCCTCAGTAGGTTAAGAGTGGTACAAAACTCAGGGAATGAGCTTGAGGCTTGCTCTTTGAGGATATTCATCATCTACAGTTTGTCTTTTTTTTTTTTTTTTGACATTTTAACTTCTCTTTGTGGTCTGAAAGGCATCTTGTTTGTTGGAAGTGCTTTGGACAGTACAAACACAGGTCCAGCAGTGAGGGAGCCTTCTTTTCAGAGAAAGTTTTGATAGAAGCTTGTCAGGTATGAAGACAGAAAAAGGAAACGGCTCCTACTCCTGCATTTCTTGCAGTGCAGTGAGGTGGAAGGAATGTGAATATAGTTTTCATCCTTCTGAGAAACTGCTCTCTTTGAACCACAATCTCTGGGTCACTGTTTGTCTCTCCATTGTTCAGGATAATGTCCTGCTGATGCTGGGGAGCTGCTGAAGGCTTGTACGAGGGAGTCCAGCTTATTCTAATGTTAGGAGAGAGTAAGGAATATAACTGGGGAAGATGTTCAGGAGAGAGAATGGAGTTGACACAGATGTTGGTGGAAAAAAGATAAATAGAAATGTAGCTCTTTGGTATGAATTTGTGGACTTTCTTGAAAAATCCTAACAAGCTTTAAGTTTGTAAGCAATATTGTAATCCACTTTGGTACTGTTTTTACTTTTACAGGATTGCATCTTTATCAGAAGAGCTGATGGTAGGTCAAAAAGATTATTGTGTGGTGATATCAAAGGGTCTTGCATTTTTTGTAATTATGATTAATATTTTCTTTTTAAGGTAAAAGTAGGTAATGAGATTACTACTGGAACAGGCCCAAACAAGAAAATAGCTAAAAGAAATGCAGCAGAAGCAATGTTGCTACAGCTGGGTTACAAAGCCTCTACTCCTCTTCAAGACCAGACAGAAAAGGTGAGAACCAATTGTGATGCCCAAATTTTACCTTTGTCTAGATTTCTTAGCCATATCAGCTAATCACTTGGTATGAACAGAACCTTAAACTTGTGCACTGCATTGCTGGGTTGCATGTCAGAGATCAGCCTTCATTTCATGGCAGCAGGCAGTATAAGTGCAGTAAGAGCAATAGAGAACAGAAATGTGGTTCCAGAAGGAAGTGTGTGTGCAAAATTGTAATGTAAGTTGTGTTTATATTTCTGCTTAAAAATATTCCTCTTTTATACTGCTTTAAGTACAATGAAAGGATACCTCTTCTGGAATAGGGAAGAATGTTGTTATTAATGTTCATACATAAAGTACACATTGCTATTTGTCTTCCCATTGAATATATTCTATAATAATTCTAGAAAAATAATGGACTTTCCAGCCTTTTAATGTCTGAGAAAGAAAATGTGTGCCAGTATTTCCTGGAAAAGAAATAATATTTTAAATTGAAGTGTGTTATTTTATGTATTTCCTTGTTAGTGATGTGCAAAGTAGCACTCCTGGCCCATCTTGACTTCATTGATTAAAGGTTTTGTAATCAAAGTAGGTGTTAAAGTTTTACTTTTTGTCCTGACAAGATCAGAGCAAGGCATTTGGCTAAGCTGTGGACTCTGGACAGCTTCTGCCATACACACACATAGGGTTCCTGCATGTGTATATTTTGATCACAGCTTAAATGTTTGTTGTGGCTGCATAAGCCAACTGTTGACTCAGGTCAACAGGATATTCTGCTGGGCATTAATAGGCACCACATGATAAATCTGTCTGTAGTGCTGTTGAGTGGTTAGGGAAGGGGTGATGCTGCTTTATTTTCTTGCATTCTATGCATTGTCAAAAAAAAAAAAAAGAAAGACAGTAAAACAAGTGTTATTACATATTTGCAGAAGTAGAGATCTTAGGATTGGGGTATAGCACAGAAGCCTAATATTATTCTGAACATCATGATCATATATGATACTGTATACACGAAATGTGGACTACTCAAGTTTTGTGAAATGGGTGCATTCAAAATAACCTTTTTTTTTTATAGCTTTGTTGGGTTTAAGGACATAAAACATTTTTAGAACATCTGAATTGATTTTCTGTATACAGTAGACTGACCATGTTAAGCATGTAAACATGATAGTTCGTATAGATTAAAAGAAAAACAAAAAACAGTTCTCAAACTAAACAAGTGCTCCACACATAGAGCAGGAGAGATTAGTAGTACCATCTGGGTTTGGGACTCTTATTACCAGATCAAAATACTATGGACACATAAAACAAAGAGTTAGTGCAAGAAAAATCCTTTTTTTTTTTGTTTTGTTTTGTTTTGTTTTTTGAGTTTATTGGAACTCTGTTTCACTGTTTAAATTTGGAGTGTCAGACTGGTGTTTTGACAACTATTCTCATGGTATCTGTACACAGTATGAGTGAAATATATCCTTCTGGTTGATCTGAGGGATGCTTTAATTCAGCACTAAAAATTGTAGCATTCTTGCTTGAGGAGTCAACACTAACTGGGACCTGCTCAGATAATCTCCTCAATCAAGACATGTCTGGTGCTGGAGAAGAAGGAAAACAGCTGTTAGAGCTCTACCGATTTGACCATTGTAAAATTCCTTCTGTATAAATTGCACTGTAAAGCTGTGCAGATTTTTGCTTGTCTCTTTTCATCCCAAGTGAAGCCCAATGCAGATTAGCTAGACCAAGCTGGCCTCTAAATGGAGAATTTTCACTGTTTTTTCTGATGTGTTCAAAAAATGAAACTCCCTAAACTCATAACTGCTGAGTCTGGTCATCTCCTTTCCTCCTCTCCTTAAAACAAAAACCTCTCAAATTCTGTGTTCCTTCTTTCTCAACTTTTGATGCATACGATACAATGGTATCCCTACTTTCAGTGAAGACCGGGAGTGCTGTAAGTCATGCAAGGTGCCAATGTTAGCACAGTTATTCCAGGTAACATGAAAATGTAAATATACTTCTTTTCTGAAGTAATCCAATTTATGGAAGAAATCGGTAGTATAAGTGCAGAGTACTGAGAAAGTGCTCTGGGAGATTTTTTGTAGCTACCAGAATTATATTCTAATGGGTGAGAATGGAAAGTTTTAATGCTTTCACTTTTTCATATTTTAACCTTTTCATTTTGTATTGCCATCTTTATTCTCTTAGAAGAAAACTGGAGTACGTTACACCTGTGCGAGACAGCAGCACTAAGGATAATTTACAGACAGTTGAATTCTTGTTAAATTCTCCATCATGATGAAAATAATAAACAGCAAAAGAGGGGAATGGGAAGAGTGTTAGAATTTTGTTCATCTTGTAGCAGTGCATTTGGCAGATTTTGCAGTCATGTTTTTGTGGATTTGTGCTAAAACCATGCTGTTGTAACAGACAGCTGCAAATACAAACCTACTTGCAGATTTCAGATTGTGTATTCTTTTGAAGAACTGTCTTTTCTCTGGATATACTTATAATATTTTTATTCATTATGTGAATAAAAAAAGTTAAGTGAAATTAAGTTTGTGGAATTGTGTGTCCAGTTTGAGAGACATCTATCTCTAAGACCTGCCACAGAATCCTAGAATCATCTGAGTTGAAGAGACACTTAAAGGCCGTCTAATCCAACTCCCTTGCACTGAACAGGGACACCTACAGCTACATCAGGTTGTTCCAAGGCCCGTCCAGCCTGACCTTGAATGTTTCCAGGGAAAGGACATCCACCACCTCTCTGGACAGCATGTTCCAGTGTTTCACTACCCTTATCCTAAAAACTTTTTTCTTATCCAATCTAAATCTCCCCTCTTTTAATTTGAAACCATTTCCCCTTGTCACGTCACAGCAGACCCTGCTGAAGAGTCTGTCCCCTTCCTTCTTGCAGGCCCCCTTTAGATACTGAAACACTGCTATCAGATCTTTCCAGGGCCTTCTCCAGGCTAAACAATCCCAGCTCTCTCAGCCTATCCGTACAGGGGAGATGTTCCATCCCTCTGATCATTTTTGTGTCCCTCGTCTGAATATGCTCCAACAGGTCCATGTCTGTCCTGTGCTGAGGACTTCTCATCTGGACGCAGTACTTCAAGTGAGGTCTCACCAGCACAGAGTAGAGGGGCAGGATTACCTTACTCGACCTGCTGGCCATACTTCTTTTGATACAGCTTAGCATATGGTTGGCTTTCTGGGCTGCGAGGTCACTTTGCTGGCTCATATCTAGCTTGCCATACACCAGTACCCCAGAGTCCTTTTAGGCAGGACTGTGCTCCATCCTTACATCCCCCAGCTTGTACTGATAGTGGGAATTTTCTGTCTGTGTCTGCATCTCAGTGAAATTTGAAAAGGATCATTTGTATTACATTAATTGATCCGACAGTTAATAGCTCATAGTTTATGAGGACGTTTCTCTACATTTACACATAAATCTAGAATACTGACACTTCATTTACTTCGTAGATTTCAGGAATTGTTTTATTCTGAACATCTTATGTTAATTGCTTCCTTTTCCGGTATCACATAATACCCACTGTTATGCATAACCAGTTCTATGATTCTATGATTCTATAACAAAATCCCTGTGAAGACAGTTACCTTCCTCAAAACCCTATATATTAGGAAAAAAAATCACAGGAATCTATTTTGGTTTTACTTATGTAACTAAGTGGATTCCTAGCAAGTAAATATTTTAAAATTACACTCAAAGTACTTTGCGTTATTTATGCATTCTTTCATAAGCAGATATTAGGATCTTCTTGTTTTAGAATGTGATTTCACTATAGTCTGTGTATATTTTCAGTTGAGAGCTGCTTTTAACATTTAATTTTAAGTTCTGATTTGGTAAGATTGAGTAGAGCCTAATCCTTGGAGAAATATTTATATTTCAGTGTTAGGCAGTAGTTATTAATGTTTATTCATGAAGGGTACATTCCTTAAATAACCTACTTTAGACCAAAAGTAAGATATATTAGCAAAGATGTGTGAGCAGATGTGGCAATCCCAAGTCACCCTTTTTAGAATTTTTCAATCAAATTTATAAATATGAGTGTTCTATTTAAGTAGTATTTTAATCTTTACTTATTTGTCTCTTTCTACCTGTTTCAGCTTGGAGAAAACAAGAGTTGGAACGGACAGAATGTTGGGTTTCCTGAGCCAACAAGTAGCAGTAAGTACAGTTTTTTACATTCATATTTATTCTTGGTTCTTTTAGTCTCTGTAGGATTTAGATTATTCAAGCCAATTGAAATGTTTTCTCTAAATTTGCAATTTGATCAATTAACTCTGAAATATCCTGTGTGTGAATATAGATGTGAATAAATGCAGGAACAAGATGATTTTCACTTACCCTTATTTTCAACATTTTTTATTTGCTCATTTAATAAAATCAGTCATGATTTTATTAAACCATTGAGTCTTGCAGGTTGTTGAGGAATTAAAGAAGTCATCTGAATTGCAGGGTCAGTACCGCATTCCAGCAAGGTTGCATGTATTTTATGTATCTTCTTCTCCACAGCTTCTCAGAACAACGTATAGTTTTCCTCACGCTGATTTATTTATTCATGTATTTTTTACTTTTATCCAGTTGGAACATCTGTTTATTTATGATGATCATTTCCTCTTTTGCTGCTACCTTCCCTCTGTGAAGTACCCAACTCCATCATTTTGATCAACCTTTTCTTAGGTATTGCAAAGCTACTATTAGATCTCACAAAGCATACCACTATCCTGCAAGCAGTTTTTCATCATCTAAAAATTACATTTCCTGGACTCTAATATCCCAGCTTGCATACAAGGATGCTGTGGGATACTGTGTCAAAACCTTGCTAAGTCAAGGCAAATTACATCCACTGTTCTCACTTTATTCATAAATCCAATTTTTCTATCATAAAAGACAATCAGGTTGTTCGGGCATTTATTATTGTTTAGGTATTTATTCTGTCTTTGATAAATTCATGCTGATTCTTCCCAACAACTTTTTTTTTTTCCTGAGTGTATCTGTAATGGCTTTTAGAGGACTTACTGATGATTTGCCTAGGGACTAAAGTAAGGCTGACCAGCTTGCCTTTTTTCATAAAGGTAATGAGGTCTTTTTTCTAGTTGTTGGAGACTTCCCCCTGATCTGGGTGGCTCTTCACGGATGATAGATAGTGGCCACAAAAGACAACAGATTGTTCATTTGGAACCCAGAGATATATCTCATTTGGTCCAGTGGACTTTTATGAAGTGAAATTTTCTCTAGAGATCACATCAACTTCCACTCCTAGTTGTTTCTGTCTTCCTCCTTGAGACCTGTCTATGCATCCAAAGACATGGGAGACCTTGCTGGTGAAGGCCAACTTCAGTTTCACTGCAGATACTACAGTTGCTAACAAATAGGACAAGCCTGTAGGTCTTTCTGATAGATTAAGCTGGCTAAGAAAATGATTTATCGCTTCTGTTCCACTCTTATGGGGCCCACCTACTTAAGAAAGTCATGGACATGCTGGAGCAGGTCCAGAGGAGGCCACAGGGAAGATTAGAGGGCTGAATGTACCTTCCAATGAAGACAAGGATGAGATAGTTGATCAGCTGGAAGAAGTGAAGGCTCCAGGGAGACTGTATAGCAGCCTTCCAGTACCTAAAGGGAACCACAGGAAAGATGGGGAGAGATTCTTTTATCGAGGAGTGCAGTGATAGGATAAAGGGTAATGGTTTTGAACTGGAAGCGGGTAGATTTAAGTTAGATACAAGAAAGAAATTCTTTACTGTGAGGGTGGTGACAGGGTCTGTCAGCATAGGTCTCTGAGAGAAACTGTTGAATCGCTGGACGTGTTTTAGGTCAGGCTGAATGGGGCTTTGGTCTGGTCCCTGGTCTAGTGGGACTTGTTCCTGCCCCTGGCAGGAGCTGGAACTAGATGATCTTTAAGTTCCCTACCAATCCAAACCATCCCATTATTCTATGATTTTTCCCAGCTCTGGACTTGCTGTAGTGTGGCAAAGGTCATATAAATAGCATTTTCTTCACTTTTCCATGAGTACCTTATTCTTCTCTAGAACCATGTTGATTTTTTAACTTCATAAGAGTCTCAAATATCATCTCTAAACTATGAATTGTAGTAGAGGTGAAAGTATATTAGCTGTCTTTTTTTTTTTTTTTTTTTTGTTACACATCTGAATTCAAATCTGACTTAGTCCTAAATGTAGTTTTTAAGGGAATTCAGTGGTCTTCAAGTATATATGGAGTCTTTTCACTTGCTGGACCTGGGGAAGAATTGAGGAATAATTTGTGCTTCAATTTATCCCAAAGACTTACCAGTATTTGTAGTGACCTTGGTTCAACATATGCCATTGTTTTTTCCCTGAAATGGAGGATATTACAGGATCTAAGACTTAGTTTTAATTGCTTCCTTCAAGCCCTATCTTGAAGGAAGTCCTTACCAGAACTGTTTGTATTGTCAAAATCTGTAGGGACATGGCCTGTTACCATCTACAAATGTTAACATCTTCAAGTGTTAAGATATTGAAGTTTAGGACAGCAAAATAAGACCTCAAGCTTTTCTCTGCTATCCTCACCATGCCTTGTAGCAAAGATATGTACAGATAATAGGATGACCATCTACTACCATCCATTACACCAACAAGAAAATGCGCTTAATCCCCTGAGTCCTTTACTCCTTTTTCTAGTCTAGAGGACTCATCCATGTTAATTAGCTGACTAAAGTGTATCATTTTTGTTTTCGGAGGGACTGTGCTATCATTTTACAAAAGAGGAAGATTTTGAATACCTATGCAGTATTCACTTGATGTTTGCATTTGTTGTAATCCTAAAATTTAATTTTAAGTGGTCTTGAAAACCTAGGATAGGCTCTAAGATCGCTGCATCTACAATTTGGCATCTCCTATTTGGATTTCTAGTAATTTTATCCTAGTAAAGTTACTGTATCCTGTTAGCCCAGCATATTATTCATCAGTTTCCTTTGGCAGGCAGGTACTCTTTCTTTGTGTACATAATGCACTATATTTTAATGTAAAACTATGTGAAATAAAACTGAAATAGTAAAGTGAAGTTGTACATTGTAGTACAACAGAATCAAAAAAGTTATGTATTTTAGTGGAGTTGAAGAGCAGATTCCATTGTGCTTTCATTATGTAGTTTGTTTTGGCTGAGAAATACCCTTCAGTCTATCCTCCTACATACTTGATCTGTTTTTAGTATTTCCTGTTACATGTCCTTGAAATTTCTCCTGTTCCCCTACCTCATGTGCTTTTGTAGCTACTGTTGCAGCAGACTTCATTTCTGTTCCTCCTACTCATTGGCAAAGCTTCTTCCCATTGATTTACTTCTTTACCTTTCATCTTCATTTCACAATCCCAAGGATGACTTGAAACAAGTACCTATTTGTTCCTTTGCTTGGAAGATCTTAGACATCTTCCACACGTGGAATAACAGAGATATGAGTGAGATTTTTCCGTGATGCTCCTGGAAGTGATGTTGAAGCCAGTATTCTTTGAGCACAACGCAAATATTTGCAGCTCATGTAGAAGATGTTTACTGTCAACAGGATGCTCATTTATTTCTTAGGATTTGACTTAAGCAAGTACACAAAAACAAAATGTGAAACAAATAAACAGTCCAATAAACAGTCCTAATGCAAACTGTACTCTCTTGGGAACATTCAGCTTTTGGTTTTGTTTTTCTGGATAGGGATAATCATACATGTCATACAGCATGTGTTCTAGAAGAATCTGTAGATGAGGCATAAAACGTTGAAAAATGAAGAACAAAATTGTGTAAAATTCAAAGGAAAAGTATTTTGAGTTTCTTTTATATTTCTAAAAAGGAAAAAAAATTGCTTTCATAATTTTTCTTTGTTGTCCTACTCTCAGTTTTCATGGACTAGATTTCCTTTATCTATTTCCAGAAATGTTAGTGTCCACAAAGTAAATATTAAAAAACTAATGATAAAACAACTACATTCAGAACAAGCCTACCTCTCTGTAAAGGACAGACTTTTTGTTTTTATTGCCTAACATTTTATTACTAGGGATTCCTGTGTGACTTTACAATCTTTGTTCTTCAAAGTACATCTGCTCCTGCTGTTTGTTCACCACCTGAAATCATAATCATTTGTTTGTGACATCACAGTTAGTCACTGTGAAGATGGTTAGATTGTCACCAACAGATGACAATGATTTCAGATGGTAAATGAGCAGCAGGAGCAGATGATCTCCTAAGGAACAAAGATACTTGATCTCTTGCAATTGTTCTCAGTAGAAAACAAGCTGTGAAAGAAAAAAACAATTAGATATTCAGAAGTTTCTTAAATCTGTAATGAGAAATTTCAGCATTTGTCCATAAATGGCCTTAATGTAAACCCTAATTGTATGGTTACATTCAAATTTGTATTTAGAAATCTCAGGGTTTGGTTTTTTGTTTTTTTTTGGGGGGGGGGGGAGTAGGGGGAGGGAGGTGGGGAAATAGGAGCACAATAAATAAGTTATCAACTTTTATATGGGAGTATCTTCACTTTGGAGGAAATAAAATTTATGTGAACTACATAGTTCTGGCACTTGGTGGTTTTATAAAAACTTTTTAAAATAGTCCTCTGTATGCTTATTTTCCAGCTGGGGATTTGGATGAAGCCTTACAGTAGTTAATTTAATACCTCTATATTTCTATGAACGGTAACAGAAGTGTACAACTTGGGTGTAAAGTTTTTATTTTATACTTCAGACATTTTAAAATGAAATTTATCTGTTTTATATTTTGCTGAAACATTTAATTCCTTCTGGGGTATTTCAGAGGTGATTTCCAGTGCATTGTATGCATTTTTACTCAGTACTAAGTACTGTTTTTTCTGGAAGACTTCAAATTAATGTGTCTGTATGTGATATGGGATTTGGGCACAACAGAGGTGTGCGAGACTGTTGGTCCTCCTCCATTCCTCCTTTTGAGATGCTTAGTTAAGTAATAAAAATAATGCAAGTTTTGCGTCTTCAGATGTGATACCATCATTGCTGAGTATAGATGTATATTTCTAGCATACCTAGTGTTTTAAACATGCATCCAGAAAGTTGAGAGGTTTACGATGTAGGTTCAGTTTCCTTCTTCACTAGAAGGAGAGTACTCACAAGGTACAGAGTAATCTGGATAATGGAAACCTCTGTGTGGAGATGCATATCTAATAATCACTATGATCTGCGGACAGAGATTCAAGGATCAGATGTTGTCAAAATGCAATAAATCCACAGAGAAAGTATGATCTAAAGCAATCACAACATTGTAGTATTGATTATCTGTTGATTAAAACATTTGTAAGTGAAGGTGCAGTTATGTATTGCAGTGGTTTGCACAAAATACCTTCTGTGTATTTTAGGTACAGGTTAAACAAAAATGTTGCAAGCAACCTGTTCCTTGGTTCTTGAATAGCATGGATTAAGTGTAAATGAGAAACATACACTTGGGCTGTGAGAGCAATATTTTAAATGTTCTGAGGCTGAGAAAGAACCCAAGTCTTAGCTAGGAGATTGCTTAACCACAAAGCCTGTAATGTATAAATGGGTAAGAGAGAACTGCCACCATGACAGTAGATAGTAACTGTCTGAGTAGTTAATTTCAGAGAAATTCAGCTTTTGCTTTTCCAAGTCTTCCAAATTTCCTAATGAATTATGTTTGTTCAAGGTTGCTAGTCCTTTCCTTTGAAAAAAACTGAGTGTGAAATATTAGCTCAAAGCTCTTTCTTGATGTTAACTCTCAAATTCAGATTTAAGAATCTAATTCTGAAAATGATCTGCACTTAATCTTCTTTGTTCAGCCAAGCAAACTGAGCAGTACCCCGCAGTTAACCTCAATACTGCATTTCTGTAAATACTTTCACTTTTGTCTTTTTCCCATCCCTACCCTTTTTTCACCTGGAACCCACCAGCTACACTGCCATTAGTCTAGAGTAATATTTTCGTTGAAGATCTTGAACTGAGGAGTTCTTGCTGTCAGAACCAAGACTTAATTTTCCATTCTCCCCTCCATTCTCTTTACTTACATCAAACATCTTAGCCCTATGACTTCCACTCCCCCACCGCTTTCTCCTCCTCTGATTTCATCTTCACTCATACCTGTGTTTGTTGATGTCCCCCTTGACCTTCTTAGCTTCAGCAACCTCTCTATCCTTGTCTTTCAGACTTGCTCATTCTTTCATCTCTTCTATATACAGGTCATGCCTTTGTTTTCATCATCACAGTTATTATTCCCTTCTTAATCTGTTAATGAATAGTGTTGCCTGCACAGGTCACTGTCTGGTTGTACTTAGGCACTCTCCTAATTGCTTCACATCCTCAAAGATTACTTTCTTGCTGCTTTTACAAGCACCATGATCTGTCAGCTCACTAGCTTCATTTACTAATAGGAATAGTATCTTTCTGCATTTATATATTGGTTCTTTTCAGAACCTGCTTCATCTAGATTGTAGATTGCATGGGACACCATTATATTGTTGAATCCTTACTGTGCAGAAATTATAGTGTAGAAATAATGGTGTAGGTGTTTTGCTTGTGTCTATTAGAATATTTCATATTATATCTGTAGAAATTTCCCATTACAAAGATTGTCTTATTTTTAGCAAAATTGCATGTTCCCATAATCTTCCAAAGTAGAGCTGTGAAATGTTTCAAAGGACTTTTATCATTAGAATTTAACATCAATTATTACATAAAATATAAACAGTTTAAGTCTCCTGTGATACTACAATTTCAATTTGGATGTACGGAAAAAGAGTTTTAGTAAAATCAATCTATCTGTCTGTCTGTCTATCAAGACCTAACCTCATGAAGAACTGAATAGCTTCTACTTAAATGTCATGGTTATTTTAAGGTTAAGTAAGCTAGAATTTTAACAAGTGTCTTTATATAACATGTTTGTTTAAGGTCGTATAGACGAGATCATTGATGGAAGGACATTGTGTAATGACAAAACATTTTTTCTCATCTGAATATTGCAGTAGCTGCTGACTTAGAAATACCACAGATAGCTGTGATAAGTAGATAATGATTGAATCTTGGCTTTTCCAGCCAAGACTGTGTGTAGACTGTTACTGAAAACATAATGGACATACTATTTGCCTATTCACTTGTTTGACTGATGTTTTCTGTGTTCCTGCTGAGGTAATAAAACTGGAAAATATTTCAGTATATAAATAGGCTTATTTACAATGAGTGAAATATGGAAAGATAATTACTTTTTATGATAGTATTTATATTTTTCGATCTTGTTATTGAAATAGTTATTTACATAAATTCTCTTTTTTTGCTCCCAGTGAATTTGTAATGGACTATAAGACAAGATGAGAACATGCCAGTTCTGTGGAGGAATTGTAGCAAGTGAAAATTCTCCATGTGTCTTAAGATTTTGTCCATTTTAACTTAAATAATAATGAAATCAGAGTTGGATTTGGGTCTAATTTTTCTTACTTAATATCTTAGTTCAAAGTTTTGCAACATATTCTAGCAGCGCAGTGGAAGGCTTTATTCAATCTGAATATGGGTAACATACAGTGAAACAAAGTTGTTGGATGGTTATTGATTGAGTTTTTTTATTCAGTTCCAAGAAATACTGATAATCTCTGTGAACAATCTTTTTACTTTTTTTTTTAAATCCATTGATGAGTTATTTTCAGAGTTATTTCAGAGATAACGGTGTTAAACAATTTATGAGCAAGTCAAATACTGAATTATACCATTGTTCATTGCTTATGTGGAGTGAAGATCCAAAGCCGTTGTATGGTGGCAGCCCATTTGCAGAAAAGTGCCCTTGTCCCCTCTGGCAGGGAGACCCTATGGAGAAAGGATTAGGGTTAAAAATAGCACCACTTCAGCAGATCTTTTGAAGACTGCCACTGCTGCTGCTATAAAAAGAAGTGGAATCAAAGTACGGAGATGCACTTCAAGGGACAGACTCAGGAAGGATAAGCCATTTTGCATCACACATTTGCGTTGGAGTCTAAATTGTGTTGCAGTTGTGACAGCAAAACTAGACAGAGGATAATGAGATTTATTCTTAGGTGAGAGAGGTCTTTGGTTTGGAGTTTTCAGAGACTATAGAAGCTTGTAAGAGACTGCTAGCAATTACTGCCAAGGATGAGTAAGACATGTTTTTCAAATGTTAGTGATTACGTTGCATCTCTTGCTTGGATATTTTGGTAACACATTTGCCCACAAGTTTAAATAATATAAATGAAAATTATTTTAACATGTTTCATGAATGTACCTCTTAGTTATGTCCAGCAGAAGGTGCAGTGTTGTTGGTCTAAGTGGTAGAATTACAGTGCCTGTGACTCTTAATAGTTGTGATGTTACCTTTGAAAAAGTCAGTATGGGATAATCCCATAAAGGCAGAGACATAAAAATCTTTTTTTTTTCTGGGGGGGAGGAGGGAGAGAAAGACTAGCAGATATATGAAAGTATTCACCTAGAGATGTTCTCCTGCAACACAAGGAAATGTTAGAGCAAAAGATTTCTTTGTCCCATGTTTTTTATTAAAGTGCTTGTTTGAAGACTAATTATGAAAATTCCTGGAGAGATTTGGTCTGACTCTTATTCCTCTATTGATGTCATACTCCTTGTTTTGTGATAGCATAGTTACCACAGTGACTAAGATGTTATTATATATCCTTGAAGGATTCAACAGAGTTGAAGTAAGCAGACAACAGAGGCATGATATTAAAAAAAAAAAAAAAAAACGTAATAATATGTTACAAATACATAATGAGTTCCAAAAAAACCCTACGTTCTTGATAGACGTTTTCAAAGAGAGCAAATTTTATTGGATTTTACAGCAAGTTTCTAAGAGGCTCCATGAAACATGGGGCCTGAATATAAAATCTTAATTGCTTGCAACTATATTAATGTAATGGCTATATTGTAATGGAATATTACATTACTTTGTTTCCAGAAATAATCAATGACTGTAATATAATATCTGCTCTCTGAGCCAATGTATGATTTAAATTAATTATTGCTTATAAAGCACTTTGAAGTCTGTAGCTGAAAGGTGTTGCATAAGTGTAGAAGTACTATTATTAATTTAACATCACCATTAGCGTAAAGGCAGTGCTTTAGATGCATTTGCT
This sequence comes from Meleagris gallopavo, assembly GCF_905368555.1. NCBI lineage: Eukaryota > Metazoa > Chordata > Aves > Galliformes > Phasianidae > Meleagris > Meleagris gallopavo. The sequence goes on along the minus strand of NC_139406.1, from coordinate 63,387,539 downwards.
ATACTTTGCTCAATATCTTTTTATTCATCATATGCTGCATATTAGTTATTTTAACATTTAGAGAGCTTAGTAATCTGGAAGTATTCCAAACCATTGTTCCAGACAGCAGTTAGACATTTGGGTGGATCATGTAAAAACAGTGAGATGGCTGAGAAAGCATGTAAAATGTTTGTTTTAAGTAATATTACATCAATGGAACAGACATCTGCTGTACTGGATTTGGTTTTAAACGTCTTGAATTTTTTTTTTTTTTAAATGTTGCATGATCTTTATTTTCTGGAGAACTAATGCATTATTTTTAAAGTTGTTATAGACTGTGTTCAATTTTGATTTTTGTTTCTCAAGTACGTGTTGAAAATCAGACATACAGTGGGCCAGCTCTTAGGAGGGGCCAGACAACCTGTCACTCAGTGTCCTTGTGTTTGTTTTTGAACCCTGACCTCAACTACCAGAATCTATAGTATCTATTTTAATTTCATTCATATCGTCTCTTGTATAAAACTATATGTAAGTGTGATCAGTGATAAGCCTTGGAGGCTGTAGCCTCAGAAAAAGGGTATATTTCCACTCTATTACATGATGATTATGCACTATAGAATAATAATGGGTGTTTACACAGCTGCTGTTCTCTGCAAGGTTATATTCTACCTTGGTCTCAGATGGAGAGAAAGACACTTTGGAGACCCCGTCCTCCATCCTTCCCCAGTAGTACTGTTGTGAATTTGTTCTTAGCTCTGGATTTCAGCGCAAGATCACCCTTGTTCTTAGGACTCCTCAGCCCCACACAGGCAGGTCAAGCAGCAGGCACGTGGTACAGGTGCATCCAGCTCTGCCTCGGTGCTGACACAGTGCTGGGTGCAGTGGCAGCAGCATTTCTCTCTGAAACTGAGATATTGACGAGGCAGAGCTCTATCCTCCATCCGCATGTTCTTAAAGAGAACAGCCGCGCTCTCCAAACTAGGTTTGCGTAGCCCCATGGCTAGATCCTTCACAGAACTTTTCCAGAGCTTTGTGAAGGGTATAAGCTGACTTTCCAACTCTTTGAAATCACTGTTAATTTAAAAGCCAAATGTGTGAGTAAATCGATTAAAAGATTCACCTGTAAGCAATTTGCTGAGTCAGCAGTGAGGAAGTTCAATTTTCACCGTGTGGTTGAAAATGAGAATATTAATCACTGGTAATATTTTTAAAGTCTTTTTGTAGTAGACATTTCACTTAAGAATACCACTTGGACTTCTTGGAGCAGAATAGTCCTTTGCAGGAAACTGGAAATTATTTCTCTTCTTTGAATTTATTTTTCAGTCTGAGATGACTTTAATATGTATTGCAAGTGAATTAAGCATTGAATACTTTGGTTTCTCTTGAGATAACTACATTAGTTGAAAAATAAGTTTGTCATTTCTAAAATGAAATGCCATATGGCTCGAGTTCACAGATGTTTTTTTCAGGTGTACACTAGAAAATCAGTGTGCTATTATGAAATTAAACATTTCAAGCTCATTTTTCAATTTAATAACGATGAGAAAGAAGTTTTCCTCTTATATCAGCAGACCAGGTACTTGTGCTTCCAACAAATATTTCATTGTGTATAAAATCAGCAAACTTTGTCCCTAATTCTGCACATTTTTATACACAAAAATATTATCAAAACTGCTTAAGTACTTGTTCCTGTTTTTGAGGATGTTTGGGATCAAGATGTTCTCTAAAAATATTAAATATTTGAAATGTGGACCCGTTGCTCCTAGTTCAGATGTCACTAGAAATATTTGAATGTTTCCTGCAATTCACATGAATGAATGTAATTCTGTAACGTTTGCTTTAATTTTTTTTTATATTAACAATGACACTTGCATACTTTCTATGCTCAGTGTGAGCGTGGTCCAAGACAACGCAAACTATAGGATGCTGTATGTGCAGCTAAATGTTACAAAAATTAAAAAAGATTGAAGGGCAGGCAGTTGCATAGGAGTCATGAGCACAGGAACGATGTGGCTGCAAGGCCATTTAGGATTAATTAAGCTCAGGCTGCTGTGGTAATTCAGCAGATGCTTTAAGCCAGCTCCTGAGGCACTGCAGCTACTACAAGGAGCTGTCCTGCCCTCCTTTTGACTCCAACTGCTCGTTCTCATGAGTGTCACTGCATGGTCTTACAGGTGCTTGTGCTGGCACAGGCAGTAGAGCAGCTGGAGAGAACAAACAACATCTGTAGGTGGGAGAGGGAAGAACAACTTCTGATGGTGATGTGCTGACACAGACTAGTTTAGAGTATTTGTCAAACAACAGCCTAAATTACTCTATCAGGTAGGAAGCAGAAGGTTGTACCGAAATAATGATAGTGCTACTATTCTGAAGCAGCAGCTGTTCCTCATGGTTTGCAGAACTCAGAACCTTATTTATTCACATTGTGTATTCTGTGCTTGCCACAGTTTTGAAGTCCAGAAGTTTTTTAACTACTTAAAAAGGCTGGGGGGAGGAGGGAGGAAGAAGAGGAGCACTTCAGGTCTGCTTTGCTTCCAAACAATTAGGTAATTTCATTTACAATTACTGTGGAAAAAAGATACTGCATTTAAGTGCTTACTTTGTATTCTGGTGAAAAGTATGTTAATGAAAATTGTCTACATTCCAAGACTGTTCTAGCATAATAAGAATGATCTCTGCTTTTACTTTCAGCACCAAAGGGAATACTCCATCTCTCTCCTGATGTTTATCAAGAGATGGAAGCAAGCCGCAACAAATCAGCCCCTGGTACCACTGTAAGCTATTTGTCACCCAAAGAAATGAGCCAGACTTCTAGCTCTTTCTTCAGCATATCTCCTACAACAAATAGCACAGCTACAATTGCCAGGGAACTTCTCATGAATGGAACATCCCCGACTGCCGAAGCCATAGGTCTAAAAGGAATATCTCCTGCTTCCCCCTGTTCTGCAGTGCAGCCTTCAAAACAGCTGGAGTATTTGGCAAGGATTCAAGGCTTTCAGGTATGGGAGGGGGAAAATGAAGCTCTCCAGCCAGAGTCATAGCGTTGCCATCAGGGTTTTACTCTTGCCCTCTTGAATTGGGCATGCATGTAACTTATTTTGTAAAATTAGCTCGTGTCTAAGGCAGTTTCTGGGTCCAGGAGATACAACCCTGCACCAGTATACATTACATATGTCCCTCCTCTTTTTTATTCCTTCCTTCCATTCACTTTACTACAGCCTGTCTTTCTCTCCGTTGCTTATTCTCTATAAGGAATTACAGGCTCAAATCATGCTTCTGCTTGAAATCTTTGAGTGTCTCACCTCTTGGCATTCAAAGCCTTACAAACTGCTCTGACATTGGTTTCTCATGGACTCGGATCCAGACGACACTAATGCATTCCCTTAACTCTGCATTTGTCCTCTGGGTTGGGTTGTTAAAACTGTTCCTCTGCTTCCCACACTGCACCTGTTAACAGTCACTTGTAGAAAAGAGTTTCAATCAGAAGGTGCGACCTAGGAGCAGGTTTGGTATTAGTGCAGAACAGATTGGTTTTTATATCACAGTCAGTGCTAGAGAATGTAAGATGTACTATGCTGAGTCAGCATGCTGGTCCTTCAGCACTGGTGATCTGTATCCAACAATGGCAAACACCATATATTTTGTAAGACAATGAAAGCCTCTGTAGTACGTTACGTCATTTCTGCAGTGTGGAAGATGGAGAATGAAATCTTCCCGAACACCATTACATGCAAAATTACATACGTATCTGTATGGTAGCTCATGTTACTATGTTGCACCACTGAAGGATAGGACCAATTATGTAGAAACATTCTTCTTCCTGTCTTAGAGGCTTTTCTCCTTGTTTTTGTTTGTTTGTTTGTTCCTTTTCAGAGTTGTGAATTTATTTCATTTGGAAAAGTTGGTTTTGTGTGTTGTAGCATATGTCATTTGAACATGTAACCAAATTATGGAAATGGAAGGTTTCTGTTGGAATTTTTGCATGCCTGATAATGATATTTTTCATCAAAGCCCATGTAATTTACAAAGTATACAGTTGTTGGAAATGATTTAAAAGAGGCTGCTAGGATTATGGAAATAGTGTCAGAAGTTCTATTGACATAAGCAGCATAGTCAAAAAACGTTTGCGGACATCAGCGATCACCCGTTGTAGATTTGACCTAACATTGTTTCTGTCTAAAATGTACATTCATTCAGATTTCTATTGGCTTTCATTTTTAAAATGTAATTTTTGATTCAATTGTTTGAATTTCTCTTAATAGAAGAAACAATAAAATCTAAGCCTCACAGTATGCGTTTAAGCTGCTAAGAGGAATTCGGTTTTTCTGAGTTCCACTTGTTACCTGCCTTGCAGTAGAAACAGATGAATTCTGATGAAAAGAAATTCAATCCCTGATGCTTTCACTGCCTGCTTTCACATCTTGTCAGATTGCTTGTGTCGACTCGTAACGCTTTATTTTCATAGAACCAGTGCACAATTTGTGTTATTGTTTTGATTCCTATTTGCCTGCAGTATGTGGTGATTGTAAAACGATTAGTTGTTTGTCCTGATTTTTGTGTGTGGGTTTTTTTTTGTTTTTTTTTTTTTTGTTTGTTTGTTTGTTTTTCATGCTTTGATTCTGGTTGCTAATGTAGAGATTGTTTTTAAAGGGTCTTACCTTGAGCCAAAAATACAATCCAGTTAGTCCATAAACTAGACTAATACATTTTACCTGCCCTGATACAAATCAAGAAGTTTGGTAGAGAATGTCTATTATTGGCATATATCTTTCGTGTATGTAACTGCTGTTTTTACATCATATTAGAATGCTTTCTAACACCATGCTTGGATAAGTCTGGTATTGATGTGAAACTCTGACACTGCTGGATCCCTGAGCTGAGGTGGAGCGGTGAACAGAATCTCTGTGGGAAATGGCTTAGTGGCCTGGCAGGTGCATATCACAGGTCTCTTCACCATTTCAGTCTAGAAAGCTCTTTGTGTTCAAGAGTCTAAAAGCCTATTTCTTTACAGGTTAATTTTCTCAGATGTATTTACAAGTAGAAAACTACTGCATTTACAAACAGATAGCTTGTTTCATGTTTCCCCGAGTGACCCAAATGATTTTTAAATTTTTAGCATGTATTTGTATTATGGTCCAGATGATAACCATAGTTTTGTCTTTTATTGAAGAACATATACATTCTGTTCTGTTACAATGTATTTTTGGATTTTTAAAAAATCAATAAATACTCGTATGATGTTTCATTTGTAAATGTAAAAACATGTTATTTAGTCTTTTGAATGTTTATTTGAACTTCTTTAGTTACAGGGAACTTGTATTTAAAATGTGATGATTTAATTTAAACTCTACTAAACTGTATATGATCTCTGTCGTGTTCTATTGTAAGCCTTTAATATTAAGTTATTCGACCAGTGTATGGAAAAGTGCTAAAAAAAATTGCATTATAATTCTAAATATATTTGTAATTGATAAGCAGCAGTTCAGTGTCACTGAAAAAAAAAAAAACCAACAGGTGTTTAGCTCAGATTCTTTCAAGGCTTGGGCTTCGAATTACCAGTGATAATTAAACAAAAATACTTTACAAGCAAGCCTTTACAAAGTCTGAATGGAGCATTTTTAGTGCTCTCTTCATATTGATGTATGCTATCAATTAATTGTTTTGCAGACTTTGCCCCAGATGTTGTTTAAAGAAAAATTCATCTTTGGTGAAATTGTTATTTTTTAAGTGACTGTGGTATTTTAGTCATTGTTTTGCAGCTAGATTAGTTAAAGTTATTTTTGGTGACCATGTAAGTGTAGTAAGTTATTCAGAGTTTTTATTCAAAGAGCAGAGAAACTCTTTACAGATGAATAATGTGAGCCTGCATTTGTTACAGAGGCAAAACGTATGTTGCAGGTAGTATGTGTACAGTAGGAAACGCCCCTGGCAGCTTCCATGGTGAACAGATAGTACAAATGTGGTGCCAAGAATTGGACTCAGTGATCCTTCCAGGGTCTCTTCCAATTCAGGATTCTGTGATTCTAAAATGAAAAAAGTCATGAGGGAGAGCCCACTGTCCCCTGCATGGCTGTAGTACACTTGGCTTGCAGTTTTGGCAGGACTTAGGTATGTTAACTTGTTCTCTGTGATGACCATGTAATAAGACCTCACACAGAGTGTAGTATGTTTCTACTTCTTTCTGAATACAGTGGTTACACAACTGATCGCTTTTTTTTTCTTTTTTTCTTTTTCTTCCCACATCTGTTTAGTGGTTAAACATTCCGTTTGATCAATTGAGTGATTTGAATGTTGTACTGTTGGGCATTTCTGGATGTTTCCCATTTCCAGTAATACAGGCATACACTTCAGAGGAAGTCCTGCTGGACACTCAAGTCAGGTTTACTTGTGCCTCTATATTTCACTTGTGGTTATGAACTGTAGGCAGAGGTGGGTCTAAACCAAATTTTCACACCGGTATTGGGATTGATGTTGAGCTTAGGCCTCTCTCTACAGTAGGCACTCATTTTGCATTGTTAAAGGCTGGATTTGGAAATCAGTCAAAGACAGGATATTATTACTGAGATAGGTATGCGAATCTGAGCAAAATTTGTACCTCACTGAATTTCAAGTTAAAGCTGTAGTTTTGAACTGATTTTGTGTATTTGCACATTCCTTGCAGCAGGACCACAGGTCAAATTATATAATGTATGTAAATACCATTTTCAAAGCTGACACAGGCACAATGGATGCTCGCAGCAAGTCATTGAATCTGAAATCATCCAGAAAGGTAGATGCTTAGGATTTTCATAAATGCCTGTGCAGATTAGTACCCAACTTCCAGTTTACTTGTAAGCCTTGCTACCCTACATGTTCCACAGATTTGGGCTGCTGTCTCATACCAGAGGCTGTGGTACTCCTTGTGAACTCACTGCTTGAAGTTATCATACCTGTACAATTCCTGCCTTGTGCTGTGTTGTCTGATTCAGATGTGCACAGGTCTCTCAGGACATTCTCACATGCTTTGGATTTCACTCTGGTGTGATCCATAATGCTGCTTTCCTCCATGTCTGCTCATACCTTGTGCTGAAGGGTGCAAGCACTCTTACAGGAGGAGCAAAAGGGGAAGTCTTGTCTTTTCCAGACTTAGAGTAGTATTTGAAGTAACCATCAATTTTAGTTGAGGCCTTGCTGTGACCAACTTGTGTTTTCTTTTGTGGGTTTAACTTGCTAAATACTACAGAAGGGTCATTTGTCTTCCAGAGTAAAGGACAGTGACCTTCTCATCCACCCCTACTGAGTTTGTGAAGGTATTTGAATCTTGTTAACAGTTTTAATGACAGTTGAAGAGTTCCTGGTCTTTTTAATAATAAAGAGTTTAGGCCTGAAACCATTTCTCAGGGAGATAACTAAGAGACCACCATGACAATTGGATCTGAGTTCAATGGAAATTCTTAATACAAAAGGAATGAGCAAGGAATCCAGCATTAAGCCTGAAGTAAATAATTGAGATATAAATTGTTATCACAACTTTTATGTATATATTCTTGAAACTTGATGCAATGGCCTTTAACTTCCTTCATTAACATTTTGTTCTCAAGTACAACAACTCATTGATGATGGACGAAATAACAATTTCCATTCAAAAATTCTTTTCCAAAGCTGGTTGCAATTAAGAAATGTTGCTTATTTAGTTAAATTAAAATTCATTGCTCTTCACTGGATGGAATCAGCTCTCCTTTCGTTAGTTTTTGTTAGCTACGTGGCTCACTAAAATATGCATACTGTATTTGCTAGAGCTCCCTGGGAGAATTGACAGTAGCTATTTCCCTCCTGTTTTCTTGCCTCTGAAGCTGTTTTTTACCTCAGTAAAAACAATACCTTACCCTTTTTCAGTCCAACTTCCAACTTCCCACAGCAAGCAGAACAAATTCTCTGCATTAACTCTGATTATTGCAAGAATTCTTTGGTATGGGTTGCAAGGTTAGGGATAAAAGCAGGCAGAAAAAAGACCCAAGCATTCCCCATTGATTCCAGATTTAGATAGCTGCAGATGGTTGGGTGAAAGTAGTGTGAGAAATGCTCGATATTGCAAATCATTCTCAGCAGAGTCTAAATGTCCTGTCTTGTTTTTTTCAACACAATGATCTTCATTTCTGTTATTGCTTTCATTTGAATAGAAGTATAGAATCATAGAATCATCTGGGTTATTAAAGACCTTCAAGATCACCAAGTTTGATTGTCAACCTGAGCTGGTGAGTCCCATCACTTAATCATGCCCTCAATGCCATTTTTTCTTCAAGACAGGGAACAGCTTCTTGATTCTTTCAGCCTTTTCTCCTGGCTCACTGCATTGTGTAAAGTGACCCCATGCTGTGCAGTTCATCTCTTCTTCAGTAGTTATCTACTGATCCTACTCTGCACAAGTTATAGCTAGAAGTTTAATCATTTTGGGGCAATTATGTTAAGGTGATGAAGTGTTTAAGATAACTAAACTGTGGTAAAATTAATGAAAACAAAGACCTGTCTCTTATGAATCATGAAAGACCAATATGATTTTGCTCACAGAGTCACCCAAAACTTAGGGGGAAAATACCCAATTTATTGTGTTTGGGGAGGAAAGGTTCTATGTTTGAAGCCTATAAAATGAATGTAATTTTAATTATAAGGTTTGTGAGTTGTCAGAGAAAGTACAGTTTCAAAGTTCACTGCAGATGAATGAAAAAGATATGTTTTGTCAAGTGTTCCCCTAAAACCATTCATGAATAACGTAGCAAGTGCTAAAAACTAGAATGTAAACCCAGATGATGCTCTTCTGTCCCTGATTCTGGCAGCTGCAGAGTGATTTGTGGCCCCAGTGCTTGGAACTGGAGTCTCAGCAAATGGTCTAGTGCCAGTGAGTAGAAAGATCTCACCACTAGTTCAAACTGAAAAATATAAGCAGTAGTTAAAGGAAACTCTTGAAACTGCAGTATCAGTCTTTCTGGCATCATTAATGTAATACAGATTTGAAAGCTATGTCAGCAAGCTGTTTTTAAATAAATACTTCTTTGAAGATGGTCCTATCTGCTAAATCAGGACAAGTTGGGATTTAAAAAAAATTAAATAAGGCTGTTAAAGCAATTTTTGCTTCATCCACATATGTGAAGTCCCTTGGAATAGCTTGAGGGTGACTGTGTTGCCATTTATTATCAGTATCTTCTGCAACATACAGGCATTGGAATTGGGCTTTTGGATCCTCTCCCTGTACCTTGGTTCTTTGTCAAGTTGATTGTCCCTGTACTTGTTCATTGATCAGATAGATCAGATGTGTGGAAGTCATCACTGAGAATATCGAATTTTGGCTTCTGCAGAGGGACAGTGTGTTCCTGTGTGTTTGTAATACAACATGCTCAATGGCCACTACCAGAATCTCAGATCTCAGCAGCAATATTTGTCTCTTACCAGCAGGGAATATAAATACCTACTATAGAAACGGATGACAAAGTCCTCATTATCTTGGTTTCTGTCTCTTCGGGATGCTTCTTTTTTTTTTTTTTTTTTTAAACCCTAATGTGAGGTTTGCACTTTTGCTGATGACTAAACTATTGCATGATGTTCAATACAGGTGTTTATTGTTGGCTAACCCTGGCAGGCAGCTCAGCACCATACAGCCACTCAGTCTGCCCTCTGACGTGAGCTGGGAGTGAGAGCGGGAAGGGCAAAAGTGAGAAAATTTGTGTGTTGAGATACAAACAGGTTAATAGATAAAGCAAAGTTACACGCAAGAAAAGTGAAATCAGGAAATCATTCATTACTTCCTTTTGGTAGACAGATGATTTCCTAGAAATCACTCATAATGGTTAGTTGGGAAGAAAAACATCGGAAGTCCAAGCTCCCACTTCTCTCCCCTCATTTCTAATGCTGAGCGCAGTGCCACACGGTATAGAATGTTCCTTTGGTCTTTGAGGCCAACTGTCTTGGTTCTGTCCCCTCCCAGCTCCTTGTTCTCCCCACCCCATCAGTGGCAGGACAGTGTGAGAAAATGAAACCTCCTTGGCTCTGTGCAGCACTGATCAGCAACGGCTGAACATTGCTGTGTTATCAGCACAGTATTGGTCACATTTCTGAAGTACAGCACCATACAGGCTTCTGTGAAGAAAATTCCTCCCATCCCAGCCAAAACCACTGCAGCTTTCTAAATTTCTCTGGCATTTTTACAGTTCTGTACCACCAGGCAGAGATCAGGAAATTGGAGAACTCTTTTATCTGTGTGAACTTACAGTCTTTGTTCTCTGGAGAAAACTTACACTCTTTTATCAGGTTATTTTGTTACAAAATTTCCTCCTTTATTCAAGAGGATTGCTAGTTTTGTTGGAACAGTAATAGAGATTAGCAGGGAAAGAAGTTTCCTTTAGACAACAGCAGCCGCTCAGTTGGGACTTTATTGATGATTTCAGTGGCATTTGTGATTCACACAGCACCAGTTAGGGATATGGCCAGGAGGTGACTGTGCATATCAGTCAGCAGCAAGGTGAAAATGCAGCATGGGGCTTGGTAGGCCCAGCTTGACCTGGACTGAAGGAACTCAGGTCTGAAGCAAAAACCCTTAACAAACAGCTTGAAGGGGTGAAGGGGGAGAAAAGAGGCGAGTCATCTCTCACTGTGATTTTCAGGTGAGGCTTTCAGAGGCTTTTTGCTCAAAACTCAGTCTCCTTCAGCCTCGGGAGAGCACAAATGAAGTGGTATGTTTTCCAGCAGTGAGATGATTTCTTCTTCTGAGTTAATTAAAGCAGGATGATTCTTTCCACACAATGTTATGTATCTTAGCTGGCGCACACAAGTAGTCTATACTTGGGATGGGTCTTTCAGTGAATTCAGGCAGCTGGTTCTGTATATGCAGTTTCATGGTGATTCTATTCCTTGTTCAGCAGTATAACGTTTTGGACTTTCACACACGGCGTGTAAACAGTGTACAGCTCACGCTTTAGCTCTTCACTTGAGTAGCAATCTTCCTAAATAAGAGGAGTGTTCCTGAAAACGTATTCCCATTGGCACTGTCGATATCAAGGACCTTCTAACTCCAGACTGGCTGAACTCCCCTCTCACCTTATCCAGCTGTGGGGCAGGTGCCCAGGGAACAGCTCCTCTACACGTGCCCTGTAACATCCTCATCTCTGTCAGTTCCGTTAGCAGAACACAGCTCTCATCTTCCTCTTCTTCTTAGGCCATGTGATGAGAATAAGGGATCCAGGCCCCCCACCCATTCTTCTATTTCCATTGACTGGGAGTTATAAAATTAATTTCAGTTCCTATTGCTGTGCATATAGTATCTGTCTGAATCAGTATGTGTGAGGCAAATAAGTTGTTTCTGAGAAAAACATCTGGTATTATATATTGCTTCACTGTGCTTTGTAGTGATTTCACTTCTGAATAACTCATTTTTCCTTATCAGGTCTTTCTCATTCTTTTTGGGGAGAGATTGTGTTCAGCATTTTAATTTACTGTGGTTAAATTACTCTCTTCTACGTCTGTATTACATATTTTAGTTGTAGACTGCAGGAAGGGAACTGGGCAGCAAGGTGCTGTTCAACATAATTGTGGTTATTTGTAGCATGCCATGTCCCGCGGCATGACTTCAGCCTCCTGCCACAGGCAGCAGGGATTGCTCTCTGCTCTCTTGAGTGCTGGCTGGGATACCTCACTTTGCATGTGCTCCACAGGATCACCATCTTTACTAATACAAATGCTTACCGGGGATAGGGTCTAACAGAAGTAAGGTGAGCAGTAGGTCCTGTATTGTACCGATCATACTTCAAGCCAGTGCCAGTAGCCAATTTTTTCTTAGTCAGAAGCAAGCATCACATCCAGAGGTAGGAGAGAGCTGGGTCTGCTTGGCCTGACTGAGTATCATACATGGCCAAACCTTAATTATCCTCCATGTCACTGAAGACAGGAGCTCTGACTATACATAAGTTGTATAAAATAACTATGTGCAAGTTTCTTTGGCTCGGATACACTGATTTTGCTATTAAGTTATGCTATATATTCTCTTTGGGAACTGTGTCAAGTTTTTTCATTCTTATTCATACTTCTCATGCTTTTATAGGTGACAAGTGTCTGCCTTGCTATGGTCAGGAATGTAAAATACTGCTGCAGCGAACTGTGACTGTCTTTTGCTGCTTACTGTTATCTATTTCTGGCAGAGTAATGGTTTATTTCTTAGTCCAAAACCTAGGATTGTATTTTAATGGAGATTTAAGGCTACAATACAGTTGGTATTTGAGCTCTGTAGGAGAAGAGCACGCTAGAACTGCTCAAGATTTACTGCTGAGCTGTCAGTCTTCGGGCTACCGCGTGCCTTCCCCCATCTTGCAGTAGCTGCAGCAGATCCCTGGCCACTGCTGGGAAGCAGACACCACGATTGATGAGCCCGAGGCGTGCTAATCAAACATGTGTTTTCTTGACACAATGATTGTGTTATATATCACATATGAATGTACAGACCTTTATCTTTCCTTAATGATCTAGGAAGGGGTCTTTTTAAAATGTGGGTGTTTTTCATGCACTCCTTAGATTTGTTCCACAGGGGGTGACTATTAAACACATCTGACGGGCACGCAGTTAGCCAGCTCCCTGCTGAGATTAGTAAAATACTATATTTAGTAATCGCACTACATCAAGGAACTCCAGCATTGCAGGAAACAGTTTGATTCAATGCTTTTGCTCTGATTTTTTTTAATATATTTTGTTAAATTTTCTCTCTTATTTTTTCATCTGGGGCAATTTTTTTCACTCATTCCTCTTCTGTTCCACTCTCACAAATGAGATATACGGGACTGTAAAGCAGATAGGAAGAAAGCAAAGTGGTATTCTGGATCTCTCTCGTGACACTTTATGTCTAGAGAGACAATCTCTTGTTTCTTGAATTGGTGAACCTGTTATTTGTTAGGAAAGCTCTATGAATAATATAAGGGTTCAGGTTTTTAGGTACTAGAATACCGTATTATGAAAGCTTCTGGAATTGACTTTGAGGGAACGGTTTGAAAATAGCAAGTAGATTTAAATGTTTTTTTTTCACCACTAGTATTTCTTCACTGATAAATGTGCATGAAACAGCATTTGAGCATCATCAGGATGGTTTGAATTGTTTTATTAGGTCACCTGGCTGCCAATAGATGAGGAAAAGAGAGGATAAGCTGAAAGGCTGACATAGCAAAGATAGGCAGTTCAGCAGGAAGCTGAAGGAACAAAAGTGCTTCATGGGACATTTGTTCAACTCAGAATTACTATTTCAAAATCTGATTTTTCAGTTCATTTTAGTTGGTTTAGTTAGCTGTAAATCCAAAGAAATCTATGTAAAATCTGAGAAGTTCTGTAAATTTAGGACAAAAGTTTGTGCTTTCACTTTAAGGGGCAGATTTAAAGAAATAGCATCCTTTGTTCTAACAAAATAGTCAAGGCTTGTCAATCCAGAAGATTTGTGCCTTGCTGAACATAATGGCATTTTATTACCTAGTTTATTTCTGCCTAGCATTCTGAGACTCCCGCTGATGCTTTGACTCAGAGTAGTTTTTGGTTTGGAAACATGAACTCCAGTGTCACAGATGACTTCTTTCTTTTGGTAATTCATATTATTTTTTTTTTTTTTAAGTTAATAAATGTTCAATAAAGAAAGCATTTGGCCAGGCAGAAGTTGTGTCTCAAACTGTGAACATCTAAGCAGTGCTGTGTGAAAATAGCAGCCTTTCTTTTCCCTCCCTTCATCTTCTGTTGGTGCAGTTAGCCCAGCCCATTGCTGACCATAGACGAGTGAGTTTGTGCCTGTAGCAGCTCTCTTGCCTTCCTCAGTGATGCCTCAGTAAAACATGGCCCTTGTTCATGCATGAGGGGTGCTCAAATCCCAGTGTGCCCACTGAAGACCAGGAGAGTAACTCTTGCATGATGTTAGGGACGTTGCGTTTGTAGAATAATGCATGTGGGTTAACTGTGGCCATTGTCTGAACTTGTATGTTGGTCCGGTGTTTGAAACTAGCCCGTTGCAAGACAAGTCCTGCAATATTTTTGCTGTTTTTATTATAACACATATGCTGAAGGATATCATAGTAAAGCTAGAATCAAGAGACATGTATTTATATCAATGCAAAGTAAGTGGGAAATTTCCTACTTGTGGAGTACAGTTATGATAGAAGTAACCTTAACTAGAACTTGTTATGCAGTTTTATACACTGCAGCTTAGTTTTTCCTCTGTAAAATAGCATGCGTGGTTGAGAATTTTGGCTATGCCATTCCACATTCAGTTGTGACATTGTAAACATTCATTTTATATCTTCCTTTTTGCAAAGCTAAAAGTGTTCATCAAAATATTTCCATCTCTACAGTAATTTAAAATATTAAAAACAAGGGCTAAATTTCAACGTGACTGTAAAATGTCTTCAGATCTTCACATATGTTTCCATGTGTATGTGCCTGTTGGTAGAGCCCTTGCATGCATACTTGTGCCATACAGCTTGTTCCCGAGTGACTTAATCTTTTAAAAAGATATACAGTTGCATCTCCTGAGAATATCAAACATAAAAACATGGTTGTATGAGTAAATCCACTTGGATTTTGGCGTGTGCTTGTGGAAAAAAGTCGCCTAGGATTTATTTCATTGTTTTGATGCCTGGGATGCACTTTGCGTTTTATGTGCAGCAGTTTTGTGCCCTGTCTACACAGAACAATGGAGTGCTGTGTTTGGGATTCCTGAGCGGGTTATACTTGATTTATCTCAGACACTGGCCATGTGCAGTTACCCAGGAGAAAAGCAAGCAGTGCTGTGTGCTTTTCCCAATAAATGGGCACTCATTTAGAATTATTGCCAGGATCTGGCAGTGGCACTACTTCGTGCTGTGTGGAAGTACCTTTGAGCAGAGTTACGCGTAAATCACTCGTAACGGGCTGAGGCTGAGTTCTTGAGTTTTAACTCAGGAACTTGTACAACCCACACTGCAAACATCAATGCGTTGGCCATTATTTTCTAACCAAATCCTAATGCTGTTCTAGTAAAAGAAATCTCTGCTCTTATGCTAACCAAATCAAATTCCGACCTTAATGAGTGAAATTTCATTGCTGTTCAATCCTTAAAACACGTATTAATCCCTTAATTACAAAAAATCAAAGCCTGAAAATTAGGATGTAGACTGTAATTATTCTCAGAACTTTTTAATTTTTTATCTACGTAGTATATGGAAAAGGAAAACGACCAGTTATAGCTATGATAGAGCCATCCCTCACGGGCCCCACTGCCTCTTCTCCTGCCCAGCAGAGGCGCAGTGCAGGCAGGCTGGGGGCAGCGCTCACAGCTCTTCAACCACAGGCACTTAGTAACTTAAATAAGAAAAGGATTACTGCGGTTGTTAATCTTAGCAATAGCTGTGCAAGCACTCTTGGAGCACTTGGCCAGCCTTCAGTTGCTGCTCCTCGGTCACAGATTCTGAAGGAAGCGTTTTCTACACCTTTTGTGTTCCCCTGCCTCGGATAATAATGGTATTCTTAAAGCAGTTTTATAGACATTCAAGATCCTCTCATACTTAGCCATAATTGCACAGACATGTCAGACAAAACATTTACAGTATATTGCTGGCTGAAAATCTAGAACCATCTGCTGATATTTGGACTATTTGGTAACTATTCAACTACCACCATTTCTATCTGAGTGCCCATTCTGCTCAAATCAATAAATACCGCCGCACATTTAGTTGACAAAAAGCTCTCAAACTTTAGATTACAGATCACATTTGAAGAAGAAATAAAATAGTGAGTTTGAGAATGCAGTGGCTGGGCTGATAAATAGCAAAACAGGTCATTTAACCAAACTACGAAATTAGTCACATGTGTGCAAACAATATAGAGAAAAAAATGAATGTTCCTTTGCTGACTGTGTGAATCTGTAGGCTAGAGAGACTTAATGAAAGGACAAAATTTTATTTTGTCCCACTTTCGAAGTCCAGTCTTTTGTTTTTATATCACTGTTTTCTATAATTAACATCAAGAGTGTTTATTTTGGTTAAAATGAAGAATGAACAACAGAGCAAGAAATAATTAGAGGACTATTGTCTAAGAAATTATGAAGTAATGGCCTTGATCCATTAAGATGAGGCCAAAAATGCATCAAGAAATTCTTTCAGGGAAGTTAAGCCTAGAAAGATACCAAAATTCTGAATTTATTGCAGTTTCAACATGGAACTCAAAAGTAGGGTGTGGATCAAATCTGCTATTGCAAATGATGATGTGATGTGGTACTTCTCATTTTTCCTCACAGTGTCTCCTGTTCTTTCATCTTGTTAACTTTGCTTTATTCCAGTGAGCATTAGTGTACTGTAACTTTATTCTTATTACTCCCATTAAAAATAAACCTACCGCATGCTAAGCAGTTCAGAAAGTTCCATTTTTCTGTTTCTCCATATGCTTTCTACAATGTGTACTTTTCTAGGTCACCAGATTTTGCCTCTTTTGCTATGTCATATTTGCAGGACAGAATCTTCCTTGTCAGTTTTTCTGCCCCATTTCTCCACATTGCTTTTCCACAACACATACTGGTCAGAATATCTAGCTTGCAACTAGATACTGCAGTTGTGGAGTCTTGATAAGTTCTTGTCATAACAGTAGTCCTTGACATTTAAAGAACTTCAGTTTATATATGCAAGCCAAATTTCATACCTTCATACTTCTTTCGATTAATCAAAGTTAAACCATTGTATATGTGAAGGGGCCTCTTGTGGTTTCTAAGTAAGTAGTATGGCTTTTCTGGCAGAGAGCCATAGGCAATTTAGTAGGCACGTATTGTGGGGGTTGAGAGAGGAGGAGAGACGGGGGCAATCCAGAAAGCTTTAACAAGACCTGAGTGAAATCAGTATTTCTATACTGACTGCGAGAACTTTGCATTCTGTATCCAACTTTTGGCCACAGCTGAATTGTTTGTTTGTTTGTTTTTTATGTGTTGTCAGTAAATTAATTCTGCAGTACAGCAACGATTTGGTTTTCCTCTCACTCAACCAGTCTTGCACTGATTTTGCTTCACTTGAATGATTCCCACTTTGCACCTGTGGCAGGGAAGATATAGGCACAGTGAATACAATATGCATGGTTTGCGAATCAGTATCATGAATGTTGCTAAATCAGTTCCACAGGAACAACATGGCTCCTAGTTGTTCTCAAGAATAATTTTTTAGCCCACGTTTAAAGGTGAGACTTTCTCACGTAACCTTTGCCTGAGATCTATACAGCTGTAAATAGATACTAACATAAAAGGTCTGTCTCCAGCAGAGCTGATCTCTCTTTCCATTTCTGACAGGGGTCACATAGCCAATGTAAATTACCATCATAAACCAAATTCCATCTCTCTTGCAGAACAAAGTGCTTGATCTGCCTGTCTAGAAGCTGGGAGCTACATAGCAGATTGTAATATTTCAGCAATTCAGCATGAGTGGCAACGTGTTCTTAATAATGAAATGCTGGCAACATTTAACTTAATTTTGTCTCGACGTATTAAAATCCATCCTTCCTGTAGGGGATTTAAGAACTATCTGAAGGGGGACTGAAGACAAGAAAAATAATTCAAGTAGAAGCAATAGCTTCCTCTGTATTTCACGCAAGAGTCAGGTTTAACATGCACATCTTGACGCTAGTAAAGAACAAGTTACTCTTAGAAAAAGATAGCCTAGACGTCTCAGGAAGAATGTGAATTCTTCACCATGCTATCCGTCATTTTGATTTAATTACAAAATCAAATTAAAATATACAACAGTGTGTAGCCATGCCAAGTAAGTTAGTGAATTTTATTAGATATGGCATTTCAGTTGAAAAATGAAAACTGTTACTGCCAGGGTTTTGGAGGTGTAATGACTTACATGGATGTTTTATAACCAAGCTACAAAATGTTAAAAATGACATCTACCTTTGAAACTGTGACTTGAAACTAGGTTCTTGTAATTTGTAGGTATAACATCTTGGATTGAGTTAAAAGGCTGTAGGGACTGGAGAACATAGCATTTGTAAATTATCCAACAGTTGACTCGGAAAATTTGGCCCCAGTACAATATGTGACTACCTAGAATATTTTACACAATCCTTGTTTTGTATTAAAGATGAATTCAATGTAAATGTTTGGAATTCTTCTTACAAACTTGTTGAAAAGGGACAGTATTGTAGCATGACTCCCTTGTACAAACCTGGTGTTTAGCAGATTACGTATGTTATTCTGTTATAGGTACACTACAATGATAGACAAAATGGCAAAGAGTGTATGACCTGTTTGACACTGTCTCCTGTGCAGATGACTTTCCAAGGTATCGGAAGCTCCATTGAAGCCAGCCATGACCAGGTATAATACCTTCACCCACACTCCTGTACTTTTATTAATATCTAGTAAGGCTAGAATGCCAGCATTAGTAAATTTATACATAGACACGTCTTTTGGTTTTTGTATGGCATGTTTGTCAATGGGATTTGCCTATCTCACCATAGTAAAATCCTGAATCTCTAAAGAATTCCTGAAAAGGAGGCAGAACTATGTTCCCTTTTACAGATTCTTAAGACATATTAGGAAAGCCTGAAGAACTTGCTTTGTTTTTGTAGTCAGATGTAAGGTTTCTGCAAAGGTCTTGTTTTATTTTAAATATGTATCACTTCTTGTCTATCTTATTTTTACTGGAAGATTGTGAGTAGCTGGGAAAACACGGAGGTGAAGCCGTCATCTCTAGCCATCATCTGTCACAAGAAACTGTCATTTGAGAGGGAAAAGGGATTTTCAGTCAGGCTGTATAAAACTCCCATTTTGTTTGGCTATTGTTAAAATGTTTAATTCAAGCTTTGGGCGAACAGCCAAGAGAAAAAAATGTCACTCATCACCCTACTGCTTCCGATGGGAACTGAGGGGGACTTCCATGCTACTCCTTTCGTCCTCCATTGCTCTTATGTGTAAGAACAAGATAAGACACTAACACTGCACAAATTTTCGAAGGAAAAAGGAAACAAGTACAAGAAAATTTTAAACTGCACCTTGCACCTTTTAGATATTTCGTAGATTGGAAAAAGTACCATTTTTATTTGTCTTTGCAGACCATCCTTAAATTGTGCTGTGCTCACATTTACCATACATTTAATCGGAATCTGTAGAAGAAAAGGGAAGTCACCTGAAGAATTATGAGAATTAGTTACCTTTGGGGAAAAAGTTCAGACACTCAGCCATGTTTTAGGTTGATGGTTTGTCTTTTTTTTTTTTTTTTTTTCTTGTTTTGTTTTGTTTTAATTGGAAGTCTCTGGGTTAGTTGTTAACATAAACTAAGCCCATTAGTTATTTACATGGTAACATGAGGATACTTCCTGTCCTTAAGTGTTTGGTGTTTTACAGTAATGGAGAGCTGGGGTAAGTCAGACGACTTCGACAGACGTATTCCATTGAGTCTTCATTTCATCCAGCAACTTGTTTATGCTGTTCTAAATCCGCTCAGTTTTTCTTTCTGTAAAGATCGCCTTTTAAAATTTACTTATGTCTCAAATACAATATTTAGACATTTCCATGAGTATAAGGTGGTCCTTGTCAACTTGCTAACAACTACATTCTGGGCTACCAGCCAGCTTGGCCTTTGTCTTAGCGTTTATTTAGGCTAGAGTATGATATGTAAACAGAAAAAGACTTTGTAAGCAAAAAGTACGTTTAAGTCATCTAAATAATTATATATTTAAGAAGTCTAAGTGAAAAAGTGTTATTGAGCTTGAAAAGTTAAGCACCTAGATATTAGGAAATTCCAGATTATGTGCAGCATTAGTTTGATCCCAGAGTACGTATTCAGTGCTAAAAACAGGACTTGCTTCTGGGAGGAGAGAAACTGCATTAAAAAAAAATAGCTAAAGATTATATTATTGACTGTACACAAGTGGGCAGAATTAAGTCTGTTTGGGCCATTATGAAGCTAGAATTTCCTAATCTTGCTTCAATTTGCAGTTTAAGTAATGTTCCTTCATCGTTTCTTTTAGTTATGTAATTTTCCACATAGCTTTCAAAAAAGAGAGAAAAATGATTTGATTGCATGATAGAGTGGTTGTTGCATTACTGAACCCACATCACTTGTGCAAGGATTTCATCTGAGCTGGGAGCAGAAGAAGATAATCATCTAAAAGCCAACAGGCAATTTCATGGATCACAAAAGAGATCCACATGCTGGTCAGGAGGCACGAAGTTCTGCTCATCCCCTTTCTAGATGTGAAAGGCGTCCCACTTTTGGGGGAAGAAAGATGTTAGTGACAGCTTTAGTTTGGTACAGGGAATGGCAGGACTGGGTTAAAGCATTATTTGCCATCACCTAAGTAAACAGAGAAAAAGTAGTAATTAGCAAACAGACAGAATCTACATAGTGTGTTGGCCAGGCACTGGAATTAATTAGTGATGGAACTGGATCTCGTGATTGAGTGATAAAAAAGTTTCCATTTCTTTTTAATTTCTATGTGATTTGGTATGATTTTACTTTTTTACTTTTTTTTTTCTTCCTACAACTTCACTTGCAGCAGGCTTATGTGATACCCTTATTTTTATAAATGTAAGAAGCAGAACTGCTGTACATTGTTAAGCTGAGTTGTCCTCATTCTGAAGTTTCAGATGGAATAAATGCAAGGTAGCCATATACTACTATAAAACTGGAAACTCTTCTGTAAGTCAGTTCCTGTTTCTGCATCATCATCTGTTTTGCACTGTATAGTAATTCAGGTGGGCTACTCACCTGGACACCTCTAATATCAGTGGAGATGTGTGATCTGTGAGCTGTGAGCAGCTGTGAGGCCTGGCATAGTTTAGTTTAATTTAAGAATCTGTCTCTATGTCGTGGTAAAAAGGCTACAGCTGACCAAATACCTTGATCAAAAAAAAAGAAGCAAAAATAAGAAAATCACGTTTCCAATAGTACTGTAGTCTACTTTTGAGGCTAAATTTCCTTTTGTAGCATAGAAAACTCACTTTTCACATCCAGTGGGAGATTTGTACCCAACAGATCCCAGTGTTGCTGCAATCCTAAGAAAGGATTACCTTGGTGTTTCAAATTTACCGAGTCTTGACACAGCGCTTTTCAAAGTCACTTGCTCTTTCCTATTCATGGTAGGAAATTTGTCTTTTCATTCCTTAGGCTGTTTTAGATTCTGTGTTTGATAGGAGTAATTTTTTTTGTTATTGTTGTTCCAAATGCTTCACCATTTGAGCAATTTCAGATTGTAACAAATTGTTCATACTGGTACGTTAATAAGTGTGTATTTCAAACATCTGTCTGACAGAACACATTTCTTTTGGTTATGTGGTAGTATTTTCAAAGCTATCACTATTTTTTCATTTTTCTTTTGGCAAAGAGTAAGAAAAAAGAGCAATATTTCTACAGTGTAACTGTAGTCAACTTTGTTTTGTTGGGTTTTGAATTCATGTATGCCTACTTCCTCAGCAGAAACTTCATGATTTTTAGAATATTTTTTCATGAGTTATTTTTTTTTTCTGTTCTGTTGTGCAGTATCTAACTGCATCCTTCTAAATTTCTCTTTCCTTAATGGCCACTCTTATTTAGGTGGTTTTTGTTTTGTTCTTTTTTTTTTTCTAGAACTCAGCTACAAGCTACTTTTACTTATAGTCACCACTTATATTAAGTACCACAAGTTTCTAGAGATGTTCTCCACTCAGTATCAATTACAGGACTTGTTATAATGGTATGTAGTTAAATTTGACAATTTGTGGAATACAAGAAGTCAGAATTAACATAGTTTAAGTATAAAAGTGATGCTTCAACTTCATCTTGAACAGCTTCCATATCTGCACATCTATTTTGCAAACTTGCAATTAGTATTTGCTGTCTTTTGTGACTTTGTAACGGTTGGTGCTTTTCTCAGTGTTTCATCTCTGAGTTCCTGAATGTAGGACTGCAGGAATGTAAATTCCCCTGGTGGTATCTTGGGTGCAATCTTAAGGCTTGTAGAGAAGAAAACAAATTGAAAGTATGAACATTTGTTTTAAAATGAAATTATTTTTAAAAGTCCATCCTGGTAATAGAGAAAACAGGTTAAGCCCATCCTGAGATTTTGAAAGCTTGCCATAGAATACTCTGCCGTTACAGCTGTTTCCAACCCCTAGATAACTTTATGTTCATTGTGAAATTACCAGTTATCTACATAGATTTTAAGAAGCAGCTCAAAAACTAATGTATTTTTTTTTTAAGTCTCATTATTTTAATACTTTTTCATGATTTTGGAGATTTGAACATCTGCTTGTTTTTTGAAACTGGCAGTGCTATCTATTTGTTACTAACTTTTGCTTCAGCCAGTAGTCTCTATGACATGTGCTGTTAAAGGAATGAAAATTTATCTTTTATGGTTGTATCTTGAATGCGTACCATCTTAATTGTATTCACTGCATAAGTTGTATGTTAGATTATGTTTTCTGAACATTCCTACACATTGCAATGCATAAGATAGAACACTTATTTGTTAGGGCAGGTAACAATTTGGTAACATTGTATATAATCACATTTATATTTTAGTATAAATATAAATGGAGAAAAAAAATAAGCAGGGGCAGAAATAGGAGTGGAATACCTATGGATGAGATAGACTTGGTGAGACAGCCTAGCAGAGATGGGGAGGCTGTGCTGAAAGGATGCTGCTGCATGGAGCTCTTTCAAAAACTGCTGGTGAGAACCTGTAAAGACAGCAGCAGCAAACAATGAAATGAAACATGCTATGTAGGAAACTGTCATTGTTGACCTGCAAACAGATGTTCCTGGACGAGGTTAAGGCCTTATGGTGACACCCAAAGGTGAGCAGCTCCTGGCGAAGTAGCAGTTGTCTGGGGACAAAAGGCCTTGGGAATGGCTGGCAGGCTTGGAACATTAAGACTTAGGACGAGGTATAAGGAGAATTTGTTGTAATAGCAAATACTTAATACATGTGGAGGTTCGTATCTCTCTATTTTCTATGCTCTGAGTTTGTAGAGCATGCTTAGGAACGTCATCGAGGGAAGTTATGTCAGCTGGAGTCACTAACCTGTGAGAAAAACAAGCGCAAAAGATTAATGGTGCAGTCAATGAATATAGGGGATGGGAATTCATCCAGTGCTGTAACCATCTACATCAGAAAAAAAAAAAAAAAAAGATTGTTTTACTGGATACTGCATTAATTCCTGCTTGAAATGAATTTCATTCTGGACTGAAATTAGTGTTTTCTAGATGTTCAGATTTACTTCTCAGTAGACATAGCAAAAAAAAAAAAAGAGAGAGAGAGAAAATGCTAGGATTTTCTTTTAAAAATACAAGTATTTCTTCTTTCAACTGGTATTGTATGTTTCCATTGTCGGCTAATTTCTGCTTTATTTACTGTCAATTCAGTGCTCATCTCTCTGGGGTGATTTCCTCAATAAAATGAGAAGGATTTGGTATGACTCATGGAAAACTTCTAGTCATTTTCCCGGGGCTGGGTGATTCTGTCATAGCCCCTACACTACGAGGACACCTACCTGCTCTTGTGAAACCACCTCCCACAGCCAAGGCTGCTGCTGTGCTGGTGTGAGCAGGCTGGCTGCTGCCATTTCCCTGACAGCTCCATAACCTTCAGGGCATGGCCAGAACTGAGCCCCTGGTGCTCTCAAGGAGACAGTTTGCTTGTGACAGAAATATAAACTGCTTTTGATATATAGCACCAAGCTTTGCTCCTCTATATTGTGTTGGGAGACTTGCACCTCTTAAGGCTGACATTGCAGTCAGGAGTCATCCCAGCAGGTTTAGGTTAGGCTCATCAGGTTGTTGTCTGCTATTTTGTACTTTCTTCCTTGTCTGCTGTGCTCCCCACAACTGCACGACTGCTTTAGTACGCTGTCTCCGTAGCCTTCATCTTCTGTTTCACATTAACTCACTCTGGATGTACGTGACAGAACATTTGCTTTTCCCTGGCAGCAGCTGAAGTTTTCCTTGATGAGCCTGAGATCAAACGTCTGTATTTGTTCAGAATGTGTAATCTTTCATTTTCCAAAAGTGAGTTACTAATTAACTACCAAATGGGAACAAAATGTAAACCAAGACACTGCTGTCTCCCAGACCTTTCAGTGCTCTCATCTGGGGCTCCTTGAGCGCCATCCTAATGTGAATGCCTCTCACTGAAGATGCAGAGCAAGAATTATCAGCACTCTGTGTAGGTATGTTTGTTTACACAGTAATATCAGTGGATATAAAATGCTACTGTTGCAGATTGCGGGTATCTTACATGTTTATCATGTAAATGATGACAAATGCCTGTATTCTGGGGTCTGTTTCCTACTCTGTTAAAAAAAATATGAGGTATCCGTGTGACAACTCTAGATGAAGTTTCACAACAGTAGTGAGGTTCACAGAATCACAGAATAACTGAGGCTCACGGGGCCCTTCACCTCCAAATGATCCAAATTATGCTCAAACAGGGACATCCAGAGCAGGATGCCCAGGCCCATGTCCATTCAGCCTTTGAGTATCTCCAAAGTGGGAGTCTTCACCTTGGCTTTTTCCTTCACTTGACTTCATCTCTAGCCCTGGCTGTTGGCTCTTCTGCTTCCTAAACCACTGAGCTGATAAAAAGTAGCTCGAGCTTTTAGCCTGCTGAGTTGAACTGGCCCACTGAGAGTGAGAGGAGTACCAGAGCCAAAATGAGGGAGACATCAGGACAGACCAGATATGACAAGTAAGATGGAATGGGTTGCATGCACTATTCACAGCAGCCAGCCAGTAGATCAACTTCCTATCTTGTAAAATATCACTTGAAGAGGGTGAGGCAAAAATTAACTCTGTAGAAAGTTGATTTTATTGTATAAATGTTTGGCTTATTTAGCATCCTTGAACCTGTTTCCTGTTCGGTAGCATGATCTGGCATGAAGAAGAGAACAGGAATGCACACAAAAGGAGAAAGAGTAGGATCATAGCATCTCTAATCTCAAGCTCATAACCTAGAGAATTTTAGCTGCTTTGGATCTGCACCCTTAGTTGTTGCTTGTATTAAAATACCTAAGTGGGCTTTCAGTGCAGTGCAACATGTGGAAATGAAAAGAAAGGTATTAACAACATGCAATGAACCAGCCTTCCAAGGACCAGCTGCTTGCTATCCTTTGTAATGTGTTTCTAGTTTATTTTGCTTTACTGTACTTTAGGCTCATCAGACCAGTTGTGAAATAAAAAATCTTTATTTTTTTTTGCTGCTGCTATTGCTGTTAGGGAAGGCAAGAAGATAAAGGTATTGGAGAAACTTGGGAAAGCTGAAAGTGCCTGTTTTCTGCTTTGTCACACTGCAGCAGGATATTCAACCCATTTGCAGAATCAAGAAATCTAACCGTTTTTTCCCTGTCAGGAACAACCGGCGGGAAGACAACAGGGGTAGTTTCTTAAAAATGGATAGACAGAGTCCCACTAGACAAAAGTCGGTGACAGAGATGGAGCCCAAAATGAAGTGAAAGTAGATCCCTCTAATAGCTCGTCTTGCAGTTGGGATTGATTGACAAGGTCTCATCTTTCATCTTGACCCCCAATGAGCAGCATTTTCAGACTAATAGCTATATTTGTTTCAGTTTCTAGGTCTGGTAAAGTCTTCCGAGCCTTCTGAATTAAAGCTAACGCTCAGTCAAAACCCAGTTGTCTATTTTAAAGGCACTTCCATTTTAGACTGGTACTAGGAAAATATACACACTACTTTATTGCCTACACTGTACTTTCCAGAGTTATTTTTCACACTGTAATCAAAGTAATGCCGTATCTGTTTGCTGATATGTTTTTAATCACTTGTCGTTCAAATAAATTGCTTAACACACTAATTATATAATTGGCATTTCATCATGCATTTCCTTAATACTTCTACAAGACAAAATAATGGTTTGCACATGTTGCATCTGAAGAATTGTGCTTTTGCCAAAAATTGGTTTTGCCACCTAGCTTTCTCACTCCTGTTAAAATAACATGACGTGGCTGGCATTATGCACTCAAGTGCTACAGAGTTTCTGAGCTTTTTGTCTGAGTAGTCATCATACTGGACCTACACAGTGCAAGTAGAAACTGAATGTGACATCCTATACCCCTTCATTTCAAAGAGGCCAGGATGTCATAATTAATCTTCTGACAATAGAGAAATGGAGGAGGTTGGGTTTTATAAATAATTGCGGGGGAATAGTCATGCCTATACACTGTGAAAGACATCCGGATAGCAAAACAGACCACTCCCTTCTGTCACTGGTTTCATTTGGTCCCATTGGTATGGTAAGTGACTGTCTACTCAGAGTTTTAAAAACTCTTTCTTTTTCTGTTTAAGATAGGCCTACATACTATAACCAGCCCTGGTGGTGGGCTAGTATAACTTCTGTAAACTTAGACTCTTTTCCAGCACCACCTTCCCACAGCCAACTCTTGTTATCTGTGTCTACAGAGCTTAAGCACTCATGTGTATGTAGTTCGGCCCATGTCCGCAGTGCTAAAGCACTTTTCTCAGTCTTTTTGACAAACTTGTTTATATTTTGGGCAGGGATAGGATTACTGGGAGAACAAAGGAATAGTCAAGTATTGGGAAGAGCGTGAAAGTAGTCATGCATATATGATTTGTTCAGATTGTGGCAAGCTCCTGTCCCATTTGAAGTTCAGTTCTGAAGTTACTCTCCTAGCTATACAACTTGTGGCATGAATTGGTGCATGAAAGGTCTGGATCTCTGTGGTGCATGTGGAAGTTTGGGAGTTTTGTTTAGGAGCACCAAGATTAAATTCAATTTCTACAAAATTATGCAACAGCATCCTGCTTACTTCCTTGAACAGTTTTTTGTATTCAACAGAAATACCTCAAAGAGAAAGAGCTGAAGATTTTCCCATCTTGATTGCTAGTGATTTACCTGAGAAAATGAATTAATCTTTTTCTACTGTTGCAATCACTGCTCTGATTAGAGAGAGAAAGTGTCAGACATATCCAGGGAAAAAGGTGTTTCCATTCTTTAGTAGAGCCCCTTTAACATAACATAACAATTTTCTCTTGACTCGCAAATACATTTCATGTACAGTTTTTTGTAATGCGGAGTCACCCAGTGAGAACATTCACCTGTTTGAGATAGGAAGAAAGGAGTCACTGTCTGGCCTTCTTTCTAAAGCATCAAATATGTGGGATACGCATTTAATGCAGGAACTCCTGCATCCCCAGAAGCTTCTCATGTACTCATCTTCTCCGTCTTGTAGCATTACAGACTGCCTGAATTCCAATATTGATATGTCTCATTCCAGCGAGATCCTTCACATATGCTAAATGTAAGAGTGCTTCCAAGTAATTTACTCTCTCAAGGATCCAGTGCTAGAGATAATAAACACAAAAATGGAGATATCGAGCAAAACCAAAACAGTGAACTCTTAAGTTAAACTTTGCATTTTATACGTATTTCTTTATATCCACTCTTTCTCTTTCCCATCATTAAAGAGACTGGGAGACCTAGTTTTTCACAGATCTTTATGGCTGTACAAATAATTGATTTTACAGTCCAGAATCTCCTGTCTCATCCTTCATCCCCTCAAAAATAGTTCAAATTGGTCCAAAATAAAGAAAAAAATTATGCTCGCCAAAAACAATAACTCATTTTGTACATGGGCTTTTGTACTGAAACTAGAAAATTGGCTGAGATTTACAAAAATTGTGGGAAAGATGATGAATTATTTTGCCTACTGGCTCTGTTGTTTGTGCACTCATGCAAGATGCAGGTGATCTAAATCTTATTCTATCCATGTTGCCTCCTATGCTACATGGCAGGAGAATTAGGTAGTCACAGGCATGTGAAGCAATAACCTTGGCATGGCCATCTCTTCTTTCACTGATCAAAAACCATGCTCAGCAGGGCTATGTGAGCTGAAGAATTTGGGCAATCTCATTTCATAGTACCCTACAAGAGAGCAGCTAGGGTGCTGTTCTGAAAACTGAGAAGGATTCAGATCCTGTAAATCAAAGAACTTTTTTGTACAATTTCCCATAGTCAAGTCCCTACCTGTTGGGTATTGGGCGAATCAAGATGCTCAAGGAGGTTGTGGATGCCCCATCCTTGGAGGCATTCAAGGCCAGGTTGGATGTAGTTCTGGGCAGCTTGGTCTGGTGGTTGGTGACCCTGCACATAGCAGGGGGATTGAAACTAGATGATCATTGTGGTCCTTTTCAACACAGGCTATTCTATGATTCTGTGATTCTGTGATCTTGCTCTTTTGTTTTAGCCAGAAATGGCCAAAGCTAAGAAAGCATAACAGATAAGTCCCAAGATTGGGAGCAGATTTGGTCAAGGCAAAACTGCTTTTTCCAGTGTATGTATTTTTAGTACAGAATGTGCTTGCCCTCAGGCAAGGACCGGGGAGCAGTGCACATCCAGCTGGTGGCGGCATTGCCAAACCTCCGTGCCACTGCTAGAAATGGGTGTTAGTTGCCACATGGGTCACTTGTCTACCGGACTGGCTGCAAAATCAATTTCAGGTAGTAAGACACATTCAGCTAATCTTTGCACTCCCTAGCAGCACCCAGGAAGCCTCCTTTCTGTAATTCCTCTGAGCATAACCTGCAGACAAATTGAGAGATTCCTTTCCTCAACATTGTAAAAAAGCATCACATTTGTGTCAGGAATTTTAAAACCCAGTTGCATGGGTTTATAGGGGACATCTTGGCACATATTTATTGCTAAATCTGTTACATTGTCAGCGTTGCTCTAAGACCGATGCTGAAGGCAGGATTGTGTGTGCTGCCGGCACTGGTGCTGTGAGCAGTCGCGGTCCCTATACCTGTCACGCCTCAACTATTCACATGAAAAGCACACCTATTACTGATACATGTCTCCTCCCAGCAGCTTAAAGATTCCAGCTGC
Source organism: Meleagris gallopavo (assembly GCF_905368555.1). Classification (NCBI taxonomy): domain Eukaryota; kingdom Metazoa; phylum Chordata; class Aves; order Galliformes; family Phasianidae; genus Meleagris; species Meleagris gallopavo. The sequence goes on along the minus strand of NC_139406.1, from coordinate 63,358,720 downwards.
TTTCTGAGATCATAAAAGGCCTGCTCAACCATGACTTCAAAATGTCAGGCTATTCAGCAAGCCAGTCCTATTTCAGACTACTCCCTAAGTATTTCATACTTCAGCGTTGTTGTAAATAATGGCGGTAATTTTTTTCCAGCAGAGCATGCTGTGTGAAATTATTAATTGAGGAGATTTCCATGCTGTTATATTTGATTCAATACCCCATTGTCACTGATGTAAAGTATTGCACTAATACACTGTCATTCATTTAGTGGGACAGCAGGACCTGTATGAGGCTTTGCTCATGCACGTGGGCCTTCATAGTGTGCCTCGGTTTATCAATGCAGAATCTAGGGCTGGATTTTGGAGTGTGCTGGAGAAGAGGATCGTTCTTGCAGAATCAAACAGGGATCAGTGTGTGAGAACTTTGTTTCAGTCCTCTTATGCATGTCCATCCTTATAAGGAAAATAGTAGAGGAGGGGGAAAAAAATACAAAGGAGTATTTGGTATAATTTTCTAATTTCTACATAATAGTTAAGCAAGGAGCCACAGGTTTTAGAGGGAGTTGAGGAAGGGAAAAGAAGGAATCAAATGTTGGCTTGACCCCAGAATGCTTAAAGCCTGATTTGCCCTTACAGTACAAAAATACCAGCACAGAAGTCTAACATGCTGGGAAATATTACACAACAGTGTAGACATGTCAAACTACCTTGAGAAAACCTGCAAAAAGTTGAAAGGTTTTTGGCCCTCAGTAAATGAACTGGATCTTGTGGCATTTTTTTTGTACACTTCTAGTAAGTAACACTTGAAACATTTTTGATCAAATAGCTTTTCTCAAGCAATTACACATTCTTAATTTAGAGGCCAGTTCAAATGATTGCTTGTTACCTTCAGTTAGCAAAGGTTCAACTACTCTGGTTTTCTGATCCTTTTAAAAAAGACAAACAGGGAAAGTTTACACAATAAAAGTTCTTTTTTTTAATTCTCAAATTAATTATTTTGAAATATCTCACAGATTACATCAGTTTCTTACTTGCATTCATGTTGCAAGATGGCGACTATTGTATATTGCTAGTGATGCATTAAATTAGTTGTTTACATTATAAAATCTAAACATATTAGAATCTTTTGTGTTTGTCTTCAAAGATTCCTATTCTAATAAAGCTTTCTGAAACAAGTAAGGTTGTCTTTTTTGTTTAGTTAATGCATCAGTGGAGAACCTAAAGATTTGTAGCCTTTAGCCATCCCTGTCTGTGTTTAGTAGAGTGTAAGGAAATTGTGTTTGGGACAATATGTATTTTCATTTAAAATGGGAAGTTCTCCTTTAACTTAAGCATTTTTCCATTTAGGCAGAGTAACACCTGAGCCAAATGTAGGCAGAAAGTGTCTAAATTCATCCTCTTTCCTCAAGGAGTCTGATTTGCTGTGGCTTTTAATTGCAGTAAAAGTGGTACATATAGCATACTGAAAAATAAGATTTTTGCTGCATCCTTGTTATTTCTGATATCCGTGAGTCTCTCCTCTGTTCAGAGGGTTTCTGAGGGTTAAATGGTACAAGACCAATATTTAGTAAAGGATGTAATTTAGAAATTTAAAGAAGCTCTGCAATTTGGAATCAGATTTGTTCTTTATCAAATATTTTATCAGAGACATAATGAAAGGGGAAAAAAAAAGTAAAAGCTGACAGCTTTAACATGGCTGGAGCGGCTCTGTGAAAGTAACTTTTACTTTTGAGGGAAGTGCGTGGACACATTTGTAGCACCAGAGAAGCTTCTTGAAGAAGCAGCTGAGCAGCACAGCAATGAAAGTCCATTCCTTACCCTCAACAGATTCCATTTCAATAGTTTTTCAGCTAGCGAAATGGTTGCTTTACTGCACTGTAGTTCATACTGTATCTGCCTTATGAATCTAGATTTTAATATGTTTAGGCATACATCCTCCATCTTACAATGATTCTGAAAGACAGCAGTATTTACCTATCAAAGAAAAAAAATAACTTGTGTTAAAGTCAATGGCCAAATACAGTTGTCACAGTTATTTGTTACATCAACAAACATCACTGATAGGAAAAGGAACAAAGCAAATCTTAACTTCAGAAACAGCTTATTTTCTGTGTACATGATATGCCTTTTAGGATAGCAAGCCAAGAGCACTTCGTGTTTCAATAACCTGTAGAGCATACAGCAGTATAACAAGCTCTGAGTTATAGTAAGATTTGGGAAATGTGACAAAATGAAAAATGGAATGAGCATACGGTACCGAAACTGATTGGAAAAATTATGGAATTTGATAAAATTAGGAAACACCTTAAGGAACATCTTGTATCTGATTATGACTGAACAGTAAGAAAAATAATAAAGAGTAAACTGGTGGCTTCAGTAAACAAGACTTTGGACAAAAATTAGATGAGACAAAGACTTTTGATCAAAGAAAAATCGATTTTTTAACATAAAATGTAGGATTCAAAATAAATGTACATTTCTTTTGCTGGAAAGACTTCTTTAATGCAAGAAGGTATGACAATGTGTTAAATAGTAATATATGTAACAGCCTACCAGACATTATTTCTGGGGCTGTCACTTGTTGAGGTATTAAGGCAAGATGTGTTCCATCAGCAGCTGAATAGACAGTGCTATGCGTAACAGGACATCGGCTCTCATGATATCTGGATAGTTGTAGTAAAGTTTGAAGTAGATCTTGAAGCTTCAAAAATAATATGGGAGATCTGAAGTCTGGATTACAAATTAAAGCCCCGAGAGAAAAACTGAAGCTGGCGTTCTGGATATACCCTCTATTTCTGGACTTCTGACTAAAGATACCTTAACCTGTGGTAGCCAGAAGCAAAGAGCATCCACAGCTTTTAAAAGGCTGTGTGCTTTGTCATTGGCAGGAACTTTACCCATTCTCTTTTTGTAAGATACCAGATGAGTAGCCATACTGCTGGGTTGATAAGAAAATCTGATTTTTTTTATTTTTTTGTCCGAATGTTCTGATCCCATACACATTTTCCTATCTTTATAGGTCTGCATATGTGTTGTCCCATAAAGGTTACCTGATGTTTGGTCTGTGCAATTGTACATACAGTCAGAAATGGAAAGTTCATCTGATGTGAATGGAAGGTGATCTGAAGTAAAATACCCACTGTAGCTGCATTGCCTGGGTTTGGTATTCAGACATTGTTTTGGCTAGGATTTTGTCTAAGTGCATGAGAATAAAACACAGCATCTCAAGCAGTATAACTGATGTTCCTACGGTTAGTTTTTAATCTCCAAACTGCATAAAAACTGAGGTTTCTAGCCATGTCAACAATTTCTGTGGTATAATTAATGATTTGTATTTTTGACCCCTTTTTGTTCTATTTTATTTCACAAGTTATTGTGACTGGAGCTTGTCTGGCTGTTGCTTCCTGTAGGGTAGTGGTAACTGAAGAGGAAAATCTGGTCTCGATTTTAGGAACAGTGATGGAGAACAGTACAGAAAGGTAAAAGGTCATTGTTCAATCACATTAAATCACAACCCTTGTCCTGAGTATGGATGTATGTGCTGGGCTGTGTCTTGAAGAGCCACATTAGGTCTACATTGTAGACCTCCCTTTAGGTAGTGCCTCTTCTCTGCTAGGCCTCCTTTCTAACATATCATTCCAGGGTACAAATTCACAATTGAAGGAGAGGGAGCAGCTCAGATTTTCAGGGAAGTGTATGTCACTGACATTTTGGGCAGGAGTGCAATATTGTTGGGGATGGTCTTTATCAGATGAGCCTCTAGGGTGCTTGGTATGAACTTCTGTATTCCTGATCACATTCTTGTGCTCAAAGAGGAATTAGAAGGTAAGTAAGCCAATTTGCCAGCAAAGATAGGTATAATCAGGGATGTCCTTTAGCTTCTATTGTGCAAAGAAGCCAGAAAAGTCCTTTCAGGTGTTGAAGCAGACTGTGCAAGTATGCCAGTGCTTTGATGGAAGAAGACATCATAGAATCACAGAATCATAGAATCACTCAGGTTGGAAAAGACCTTAAAAACATCGAGTCCAACCGTAACCTAACCTATCAATACTACCCTAACTAACAAGCCTCCACTAAATCATGTCCTTGAGTACCACATCCAAATGGTTTTTAAACACATCCAGGGATGGTGACTCAATCGCCTCCCTGGGGAGCCTATTCCAGTCCTTAACAACCCTTTCTGTAAAGAAATGTTTCCTGATATCCAACCTAAATTTACCCTGGTGCAACTTGAGGCCATTTCCCCTCGTCCTGTCACCTCTCACCAGTGAGAAGAGACCAACCCCACTCTTGCTGTAAGCACCTTTCAGGTATTGGAAGAAAGCAATTATGTCTCCCCTCAGCCTCCTTTTCCCCAGACTGAATAGCCCGAGTTCCTTCAGTCTCTCCTCACAGGGCACATTCTCCAAGCCCTTCACAAGCCTTGCTGCCCTTCTTTGGACCTGCTCCAGCACCTCAATGTCCTTTCTGTACTGAGGTGCCCAAAACTGAGCACAGTACTTGAGGTGAGGCCTAACCAATGCCGAGTACAGGGGCAGGATGACTTCCCTAGTCCTGCTCACCTCACCATTCCCGATACAAGCCAGGATGTCACTGCCCTTCTTGGCCACCTGGGCACACTGCTGGCTCATATTCAGCCGACCGTCCATCAGTACACCAAGGTCCCTTTCCATCAGGCAGCTTTCCAGCCACTTTTTCTCAAGCCTGTGGCGTTGCCTGGGGTTGTTGCAACCAAAATGCAGGACCCGGCACTTGGCCCTATTGAAACTCATGCAGCTTGCCCATCAATCCAGTCTATCCAGGTCCTTCTGTAGTGCCCTTTTCCTCTCAGGCAGATCAACACTCCCTCCCAACCTGGTGTCATCTGCATACTAACTGAGGGTGCACTCAATCCCCTCATCAAGATCATTAATAAAGATGTTAAATAGGAGCAGCCCCAGTACTGAGCCCTGGGGGACACTGCTCATGACCAGCTGCCAACTGACCACAACTCTTTGGGCTCGGCCATCTAACCAGTGTTTCACCCAGTGGAGCGTATGCCCATCCAAACTGTGGGCAGCCAGCTTCTCCACAAGGGGGTTGTGGGGGACAGTGTCAAAGACCTTACGGAAGTCCAGGTAGACCACATCGACAGCCTTACCTTCATCCACTAAGCAGGTCACCTTGTCATAGAATGAAATCAGGTTTGTCAGACAAGATCTACCGTTCGGAAACCCATGCTGACTGGGCCTGATCCCCTGGTTGACTTTTAATTGGTCCATGATGGCTTCTGAGATTATCCATTCCATAACCTTCCTGGGCACCGAGGTGGGACTGAAAGATCTGTAGCTACCAGGATCATCTTTCTGGCCCTTTTTGAAGATGGGTGTCACATTTGCCAGTCTGCAGTCCATTGGGACATCCCCATTTAGCCAGGACTGCTGAAGAATGATGGAGAGTGGCTTGGCAATCACATCCGCCAACTCCCTCAGCACTCCAGGGTGCAGTCCATCCGGCCGCATGGACTTGTGAGCATCCAACTTTCAGAGCAGGTCCAAAACTATCTCATCATGGATCATGCAGGGCTTATTCTGTTCCCCATCCCTATCTACCAGCGCAGGGGGCTGTATTCCCAGGAAGTAAGAAGTCTTAATATTAAAGACTGAGGCAAAGAAGGCATTAAGTACCTCAGCCTTATCCTGATCCTTGGTCACCAAGTTGCCCTTGGCGTCCAACAAGGGATGGAGTTTTTCCCTAAAGAAACTTTCAAAAGTTTCATATTTTGCAGCTAAAGTTTCCCTTACATTCCTTGTATGGCAGAAGAAAGTGAGGGCTCAAGACTACTTCTCTCTGTACACTGATAGGAGATGTGTACCTTTCTGCTTGTCTGATCAACCTCTTACGAGATCTTGTTTTGAATTGTGTTACCTTTGGCACCTCTCTCTGAAGATCTCTCAATGTAGGTGAAGCCACTACATTGTGAGATTACCTCCTCACCTTCTCTCACAAGCAGAATAACTGAAGTTTATTTAGTCTCATAGTACAAAGAAGCTTGTACATATTCACCTTCTTCTACCAGTGTTTGTTCAGAATATTCAAATCTGTCAATACACTTAAACTTGGAAGCTTAAAGCTTAACACAGCCAAGTTCTGGAATATCAATGCTGTCTGTATTGGTAATACACTTTCCTTTTCTTGATATTGTTCTGCCTGCGTCTAAGGGTCTTGATAGCTGTTGTAGCCATTACACTTTTGCTTGTGCAGTTTTTTCCATCTATTATTCTACTTTTTTTTTTTTTTTCTGGAATAAATGAGTTGTATTTGAGTGAGATGCAGTCTGTACCATTGGTGATTACCTGTTGAAAAATTTTATAATGCTTGTATCTCAGCATTACCGATACGCTCCAAAATAGCTGCCTTTCTATTAATTCATAGTCTGTGCTGGCAAGAAAGCTGAGAATGCAGCAAGAATGTATCGCATGTGTTGAAAGTAGGTCTTTATATATGGCAAACAAGATTCAGTTTACCCTAAATTTCATTATTTCATGAGTTGCATTCCTTGAGTGCTGGCAGTAAAGTTCAAAATGTTAATATGCTGGTATGATTAGGATGCTTTTGATGAATGTGAACTGTGCGAGGCTGGGATCCTATTCAGAATCAATCAATCAGTGCCCAGGGAGGTTCATAAGCAAACGTCGTTAAAGCGTGCATTTGCTGAGGGTGTATCTGTGTTCTTTAAATAATTGTCTGACATGTTCTCTGCCTAATATCCTTACGTAGTGTCAAGCATTACAGACCAAATAAACCATAAAAATGCAAGTCTTATGTCTACAAACACGCAGGAAGTGGCAGACCTCTAAGCAGTCTTGGTGAAGTCAGTTATTAACCCAGTCTTATTTCAAAATACTTCTACAGTTTTAAATGAAATAAAATTAAATCTCTGATTAGGACAAAGTTCTTACAGACTACCTCAGAGCAGAAAATGTATTCACCAGCTGTCTGTGCAATGTAGGAAGTAACGTATATATGTTTATTCTCATCGAGGTTACAAAAACTTAAAATGTCTGATTGCAGAGCACTTATGCATGTAGTTAAAATTAACTCAGAGGGATTACTTGTACATAAAGTCACTCCGTTACGTAGGATTTTCAAGATCTGGCCTGCATTACATGCATCTATCAAAGTACTTAAAACAACCTGTCACTATGGTGTATCTCATATAAATTAATAATCTGTGTATACATCAGATACGCAATCAAATTATATTTCACATTTGAAATATGTTTAAAATATTTTCTTTTTATATAAATTTCTTCAGTGCAATGTTTTTTCTGCTGAAATCCGAGATGTTCTCTTTAATTGTATAGTGTTGTGTTTCAGTAATTCAAGTCACAGTGCAGGTGGCACATGCAGTTTACTGATGTTAGAGATAGTACTTAAACAACTCCATGCTCAGAGGTAGTATATCAAAAGTTTTTAAATTGAGGGTGACAGGAACTGGTGCTGCACTTTCATGTTATCCAACAATGTGGAAGAATTTTGACATACAGCTGGAATGATCAAACCGCACCAGTTTTCCTTTCTAACTTCAGTTGACATGAATTTCAAAGGTATTTGGAAATTATTAAATTGTATGCTATGTTTTGAGAGTTAAAAGTCCTTAGGGAACTTGTTTATTATGCCTGATAGAAGGAGGCTTATGATCTGAAAACTCTGCACAAGCATCAGCAAAGCTGATAGATTTTTCAGCAAATCTCTTTTTGTGTCTAATTTGTGATTCATGCAGAAGCTGTGGTTTCTGCAAGAGCTGTTACTATGAAAGTGAAACATGCCGCTTCTAACCTGCCTACATTATTTTACAAGTGTATTTCTTTCATCGATAAAGGAAGAGGTTGGCTTGAGAATAAAAAGGTTATATCAGATTTTCCGTATTTGGAGTAAATATGGGTAATATTTGTAAACATAATTAACAAGAAGCCCAGAGTAGTTTGGTGATACATATTTGTTTCTAATTCACATCGTAAGAGATCTGATTTGTGCAAATTTAGGAAGTGCTGTAGAATATTTACTGGCTTGTTGCTTTTTGTCCGAAAAAAAATATTGTAACATTTTGTTAGAAGGTTGTTGGGTTGCTTAAAACTGATACAGCTCAAAAAGCATAGCTTTTAGCTTACAGATATGCACTTTGTAATAGGCTAAAAACTGTATGGAATTTAAGTTTTCTGTGAATTCTCATCCTTTGCCTGGTGTCTGATAGCTGTTACCCTTAGGACGTAATTTACTTCTCTGTTACATGTATGTGACTTCTAAAATAAATGAGATTTTCAAAATCTAAAGAAGGAATTGAATTTACACAAAAAAGGTTTTAAAAACTCACAGTTGTACGTTACCTTGGAAAAAGGTATTTTTAAATTGGCTACCTGGATTTTTATTTAAGCATTTATTTAAATCTTAGTTACTACAGACAATTGCCCTACATTTTTACCTACAGAAAGGTCTTTTATGTCTCTGATGCTTTTTGTTATCCTAGCACCAAGCAACTGCTGCAAAGTGATGCATACCTCAGCATAGCAGCTTGGTTTCATAGTTATCTGACGGAACAGAGAGTGATCATTTGGTGTTTGCTGTACTTATCTGCTGCAATAACAAAGGATTAAACGCGTCCTCACTCCTGTGCTACAGTTCTCACACTTTCCCTGCTGGTCCAGATGGGTGAGAGAGAAGTGTTCATACCGAAACTCAGCTGAGATGGTAGGAAGGAATTAGTTATTAAGAAATCAATATACATCTCATTAAGTGAAAACAGTGTCATGTGTGATAGTGATTTCTGTTAAATAGAAGCCCACGGGGGGAAAGGATTATGGCGTGTGATTGAGACACCTGTTGAGAAAATAGGCAACTATTGACAAGGCTGATACATGACTGAGTGACTGCTCTGCTAGTCTTCACATGATCCCCACAGAGAGCGAGCTTCGACCGCCTGCTAAACAAGGGCTGTTTGAAGTTTCTTTTTAACATTTCCAAGACGTTAATTCAGCGGGACATCTCCACCGGGGTTCTCCATGTCACCAAATCAGCAGCTGTTGAAATCCATTCACTTCAGCATGAGATGTTTGTATAAGTTCTTTTTTTTTTTTTTTCTTTTCTTTTATTTGTGACAACAGCAAAGTAAATAAAACCCTAAAAATTCGGCACTACTTAGCTCACATATGTGTGAGAACGGCTTCTGATGGCAATTGTAGTTGCTAAGGCAGAATGTTTATTTGCAGAAAACATGACAATCTGGGTAGTTTATCGTGAGGCACAAAAAATACTGGCTTTAATAGACATCTCTGTGACATTTTTCCAACGTAAACATTCAGTTAACTTCTGTGCCAACCATCAAACTTGTGCAAAAAGTGTTTTGAAACAGAATTGTCTTTGTTTTTCAACCCCTCAGTAATCTTAAAAGTCTGAAAGCAAATGTTTCCTATTTTTTCCAGTTAGTAAATGAAACGCTGTTTCTTGGGTAGGAAAACATTTCTATCTGACTCACATTTCCCTGAGAAAACAGCTTGTATCATAGAATTAGTTTAGTTTGAGGGGGAAGCAGAACAAGGCAAGACATGTAAACATATTACAAAGCTCACTTTGATATTTAAATACTTTTTTTTTTTTTTTTTTTCTTTTCCTGGCCATCTGAAAAAAGGTGTGGTGAATGTAGTCAATTGTAAATAGAAACTCTGTATTTTCGGTCAGCTTCATTGTTAAACCCGAGAACTGCTGACCACATATGAAGACTCCCGGTTTGAGCTGTTTCTCTTCTGTTTATTAAATCTGTTAAGACTTAAGTGTATTTTTACAAGTTCATTAATGTATTCCATTCTCTCTGATGTGTTTTTTCCCACTATTATCAGATTTCATTATATGGGACGAATTATCTGATCAACCCATTATACAGCCAAGCAGCGTTAAGTCTGATTGGAATTTGGTCTTCCTTCAGTTTACAGGGGGAATATTGTGTAAATCAGACTCTCAGGTTTCAGTGGGAGGCACAGGGCTGCACAGCATCCATTTGTCAAGTTGATTGCACCTCAGTGAGGTTGCATTAGCTTGTCTTTGAACAGAAGTGAAATCCTATGCGAAGCTCCCCTTTCTGTCATTTACACTAACATCCATCCTCTTAAACCAAGGCCTCAGAGAAAAACAAAGTGATGGCACAATATCATCAGTCACTCAAGTTGTCTGTCATCTGTTTTCTTAAGGAAATGACTTTTAAGTTAGTGGAGCAGAAAATCGAAGAAAATTAGCAGAAGGTTGTTGTGGAAGTGGGAGGAATTTTTAAAAATTGCAGATGTATGTGGAGAAGTCCGATGGTGAGCAGCAAGTAGAAATGCAGTTGGTTCCGGCTTTTGGTTTCGTGTTAATGGAGTGCCAGCGTACCTGATACGTAATAATTCAACTCTTAATGAAACTTTATTCATAAACTTGAATGGGGCTGTAAACGCACAATAAAAAGCTGGTATGCACATTTTCAGCTTTTATATCAGTGACTGTGTTTTACGATGCTGAATACTCAGGCAATTTGCACTCTTTTCCATGTGTCAGGAGAGCTGTGCATGTATCTCAGAAATGTTAAGACGGAAAGGCTGTTGTAAACAGCTCTGAGAGGAGTTTTTTGAGTCCGAGAACTTGGTTTTTACCCCGATGCCCATGCAAATGGCAGCAGTAAGTAATGTGACTTCCTTAAACTGATACATCAACCAACTTGTGTGGTACTATTGCAACAGTGTCCGTAGGGTATATGGTGTAAATGAAGAGAAAATAAAAATGTGTACGTTATGCGCAAGATAAAAAGCACCACATTAGAATAGACTTTTTTTTTTTTTCTCCCACCTTTCCAAACTCTAACTTTATTCACTCTGGATGTAAATCTTTAATTTGAGGTGCTTGGTTCAACTTCAGTGTTCTGTTGTGTATCTTAAGAGCACATTTTCAATGTATGTTTTAAAGGCTTATGCAGACTATTTTAGCTTAGAGCAAAACAGCATACTCCTAGTTTAAAATAAAAACTGTGAGCTCTTGCAACAAACCAGTGTGAATTTTGAATTTATTTAGTTATTTTCAAATAGATACGCCTTCTAAGGTCTTTCCAGACATGCAGTAAGTGATGTGACTAGCATTTGTCAAATGTACTTCTTCATTCTCTTTCTCTCTACCCAAGGGAAATTGCGTGAAGGTTTTATTTAATTATATGATACAAGTATAGTAGTCTAAATCTTAGTGCTCAGTAATAGGCAGATTCCCGATCTTGTCACAGTTATTTAGGATGAGAACCTGTTTCCTCATATTCCTTTTTCCTTGTTTCCTTATATTCTTTTTTTTTTTCTTTCTGCTATTATTAGAGGCACAGAACTTCACAAAACGGGATAACTTATTATATTGCTGATTTTAGTATAACTTGGAAGATTTGGGTGAAAAATGGTGTGACAATACAACATTCTGATATTCCTTTAGACATATGTAGTAGCACATTATCACTTGGAAAGAAGAAGGAAATGTAGATAAAGGTTAGTCTTTTAAATAATGTGCAAAGCATATTCTTGTAACGTTCATTTACAAATGTAATTTTCAGCTAGTTTAATTCTTCAGTCAGTAAATGCTCGATATTTCACATGCTTCCCAAAGAAAACTTAAAATGAGTTTGCCATCTTGAACACGCTTAAATTTGAATAACTTTACTCAACGGAGCCATTATGTATGATAAAGTCAGTCAGATGTATAAGGGTCTGCAGGATCAGATCATAAATAAATCTATGTTTCTCCTTCAAAATAAGTCTTAAAGTGTTTCGGAAGCCAATTATTTTTAGATGCAGCATGTAAAATTATGTAAAAAGTTACAGATTATAGAAATATCAAGTACGCTGCTCATGCAGCTCACGTTGCATTGAGATATATATTACTTCAGGTTGTGCTGTGAAGGTGGTAATGGCTACATTTTACTCTTCTTTCCCTTTTATAACCTAATGTTAACATTTAGGAATTTGGGAACTTGAGAGCCCTAGTAGATCAATCTTGATTAGTTTATTTTTCTTTGTAAAGATTTTGATAGCCTGGTAATGCTTTTGTTTGAAAGAGTATTCTTTACTTCCTCTTGTGGGGGATGAATTATTGTTACACCCAGCTCTTCCTCTGAAATAGTGAAAAACAATTTAGGTAACTGAATCTTTGATGAGAAGACCTTAGATTGAAATGTCTGGCATTTAATTGCCCTTTTACTCATAATTCTTCTGCATTTAACCTCAAAGGTGATTTTAAAAGTTATATCTTAATTGCATAGCCTCACTCAATCATTAGTACTTTGCTTTGCAGCAATTTATTACAACTTTATTTCCCTGAACCATCAATGAAGATGATGCTGAATTTTATATTAGCCAAATGTCTTTTTGAGATTAATGTGGTAATATAGATTTTATGCATGCTTTTCAGCTTTAATATTTGTGTTATTTGGGGCTATAGGCATAGCACGGTTGCTTAAGTAGTTCAGAGAATCCTCTGAGTTTTTCCTGAAGAATCGATGCCTTCAATTTATTTGACAATGTGTGTCTGCAAGAGAAAAGAATAGCAGTGCAGTCTCTGAAGTGCTTCTCTCTAGATATTTTTACAGCTTACTCACATGGGGTTTTCCTCTTTGAAGATAGTAGCTAAACTCCCATTGTGAGGTGAGCTCTGTGATCAGGCAGCCTCAGAGATAGGGCTGTGGGCATAAGGGCTGTGCCACAAACATCACTATGAACGTGGAGCAAGTCACTTACTCTCCCTTTAAACTGTGCTTCTCTTTCATAATGTTATTTTGGAGATGACTACATTCTTAATACTTTTAAGGGTTCCAGATGTTAAGGCTGTGAAATACCAGGGAAACCTTGTGTCAGGACAAGACCACGGCAGGATTCACTGTGAGCATGTTTCCTGTTATGTTTTCCAATTCATTTTGATAGGTAGTTATATATGTCAGATAGAAAGAGTTGAGCCCATTCTGTGTAACTGTCATAATTTAAAAATTCACAGCTTTTCTATGTAGTCCATATCCAAATTCTCTCTGATTAGAACCAGCAGCTACTGCTGTCTCTTTTGCAAGCATTTTTGCTTGCCCAAAACTCCCAGAGATTTCAGTGGATAAGGCTAGTTTGATGAATACTTTAAGCCAGGTGTGCTGACACCAGTGCCAAATGCGCCGTCCTGCCTTCCCCCACTCTTGGCTGCTCATTCCTGACCCTCTACCACTCTTTCCTTTGAGCTCTTGCAGCTGTTTTTCCTGCAAGCAGTGATGGAGGTGAGGATGGGGGAGGACAGGACTGTTTCCTTTGCCAACACCGCTGGCACAACCCACAGAAATGTTGGTTTGGGTGCAGACCCTAGAGCCAGCTGGATGAGAGACATCACAGGCAAACCAGAAGAATTTCATGTACATTTTGGGGATGTGTCTTTGGGTGAAATATTGGAATTTAGTGTGTGTTGCACCCTGTTTTTTAAGGAACAGGTAAGGTAATTTTAGTAGCAGTACAAACAATAGCAGCCTCTGTCCTAATTTCACCTTCCAAAACAGAAGACTGTGTGGGGATGAACTGGCTTTTTAACTAAGTAGAAGGAGGGTATGACTGAGTGTTAAACAAAGCTCCCTGGAAGTTGGGTATATCTGGAAGACAAAGACAAGGAGAAAGTAAAACAGAGGAAGCAGAAGAAAAATGCTTAGCAAAAGAAGTCAAGGGAGGATAAGAAAGTGAAAGAAATAATTAGGTAAGTACTATGACAGTCCCATAAGGGGATAAGGGTCTGCATCCTGACTGAAAAGGCTTCAAGAAGGGATGGCAGGAAATTTTTATTTTTTTGTATCTCCTGCATTCAAGGAAAAAGGAATGATGTTGGGGGTGGGTGATTTCAGAGCTGTTTTTTTAACTAGATATGCCTAAAAGATTCTTGACTTCATAATTTTCTCCTCCTAATAGGAACGGCCCTCAGGGCCTCAAACTTTGGCTAATCATTTAGGTCAAAAGGGTAATAATAATGTAGAAGACCATGAATTAGAAGTGTACCCTGGGGAAAGCTTGACCCAATGCAGAAATAGAAAATAACCATACAAAAGTCTGTAATGGGATCCTCTGAAGCTAAATGGGAAAATGAGGGCTCGTACAAATACGCTCGCCATCTAATATGAAACATAACTCCAGAAGTATGTATTTTTATTCCCTGTTACAAGACTGAAACCACAGTGGAGTTACTGTAACACTGAGGCTGAACTAATCCAATCACAGGATCAGATCTTGGTAATAAATAGTTCCAGGTGTGATCCAAAGAGCAAGAATGTTTTGATTTGTTTAAACTGAAAGGTGTGGAGTTTTTTCAGTCTTTTCACTGGCAATGGAAGGTTGTATGAGTTGTGTAACTGTGGTCTCTTGAAAGAGAAACCTGTTTATTGCATAGCACTTTTCAGCAATATGTCTCAAATGCTCTATCCAGAAAGCTGATAGCATGTGTTAGAGGTAGGGAGATGAGGCATGAAGATGGTCAACATTTTGCTAAAAGTCAGCCACCACGCTGATGGCAAGCCTAGAGGTATAAACTCTGGTAAAGCAGTCTACTTAGCTGCTTCCCCTGTATACAGAGCATCCTTACAATCTCCCACTTTCTTTATCATGAAACTTGGAGTTTGTTATAGGAGAAGTTTGGGAACGTGCTATTATTCCCTATATATTCATCTTGTGAATGGCAATGGCTCAGAATGGAAAGAGCATGTGTTTAAAGATTGTACCACAGATGTGCACATCTATGCATAAAAGACCATGCTAGGGTCATGCTGACAGTCTTATGGCCAATGTCTCTCTGTTTTCTAGTCTTCAGTTTTGCAGTTTTATGGACTACATCTAATCATGCATTCAAAGGTCTACAAAGTAAGCTATAATTGTATATTAGGTTGCTAACCTAAATTCTCAGTACCTTTCTACAGGATGTAGCTGTCCTGGCAGCAGATGGCATAGCAGCAGATAGAATTGTATGCTGAAGGGGGAATTGCCTAGGGCTGGCTTCTGAGACACTCTAAACAGTTCTGTATGTTTCTGACCTGGTCAGAATTTATACAGCTGCATCAGGGGCACAGATTGGTGCTAAGTTCCACTCATAAGTCAGGAACTTATGAGCAGGAACAAAGTTTATGGTGTGGAGTGTTTTTCTGTTCTGCTTAATCCACTTGTCCGAAGACAGCAGCATAGCAATGGATAAGGAAGGCAGTGATGACTGCTTCTCTGTACCTGTGCTGACCCTTAAGTGAGTGGGTGCTACCTATCTATTCAAATGGTCACTAGAAAGTACCAAGTACAGGGTTTCTGAATATACTTTCCTTTAGACTGTACTGCTTTGCAGAGGCTCTGAACTAGGGAGAATGTTCTAGGGCACATCCCTTACAATACTCCTAGATATCTTGATTAATTCATAAAGTTTTGGACCCCTTTTTTCCCCTCAAATACACAGCCAGAAGTTTGTAAAGCTCTGTAAGGAAAGCTGCTCTTCTGCCTGTAAGTATTTTCAAGCAGTTTTTATTAGTCCCCATTATCAGGAGATGAATAAGCTGACCACTAAATTTTTGCAGAGTTTATACACTATAATAATTTACTTTTTATCTCCATATTAGAGTTTTACTGCCCTATTTACATTGTAATAGCAGTAGTGATCTTCTGCATATAGTCACATTGCCTTTGATTGGGAACAACGCCAAGAAAACTGAGTGCTTCATGATTTAATTATTTGTGTTCTTTGCAAGAGTAATTAAAGGATCATGCCAAAATCTTATCAGAGCATGAAAATTTAGCATACCAAGACTGAAGCTATTTAAGTGGCATGCCAATGATTTATGTGCTGACAAGATTCCCTTTTAGAAACTCTCTCTTCACTACTGGTAGTTAAAAGTGTAAAGAATGCAGTTACCAAAAAGTGTTAGGAGGAAGAGGGAATGGGTTTGCAACTGGCTAGTGACTGTAGATGTCTCAGTATCAAAAAATATCACCAGAGAAATTGATCTTTCAGAAACAAGCAAATATTTTCTGAGAACCAACCCATGGGCATGTATTTGAGAGTCAGTCAGCACTGATACGACTACTCTTGCTAATCCTTTTCTAAACTTTTACCATAATGTTTTTGAGCTCTAGTTACTTGTTGGGAGCACTGCTTTCATCTGTAAGCACTACGTTGTTTCAAAAGTATTGCGGTACAGGAAATACTAGTGATTAAGTTATTCCATGAAATCAAAAAAGCTAAGATATCAATATATTCTTTCTAAGCCACATATCTCTACTTGATTTTTTTTCCTAAGTATTTCCTCTATCAGGTTAGTTAATGCATTTTCAGGCAACAGATTTAATCATCATCAGTGTAACATACTTCTCATGGAACACCTACCATGGTCTACAAAGTTAATCCACATCTTTTCCTGAAGAATTTTCAAATACTTAAAAATACTTCTGATGAAGAAGGTGCTTAAAAGCATTTCTTTGTAGATGCTTGGAGAAAAATTATTTAGTAAGATAGTGTTCAGATCTGCAAATCATGTTTAACATTTGAAATACATCAGTAGCACTGAGTCAGTTTGGGTTTCTCTATTCAGCAACTAACTGATCCCTGAAAGAATATCAGCAGCGTCCTGCACAGTGCTGATCTTCAGCACTTTTAGAGCTTTACAGAATTGATTTCTCAGTCCCAAGGCAATTGTTCATATCATGAAAGTGCTGAATAATATTGTAGTCAGAAGCCTCTGTTTGAGATCAATCCAAGAAAAAATACCAGTATTTTGTTTCCAAGTTTTTTTTGTGAAATATTTGGCTTCGATACATAGAGAATTTTCATAAGACTCTTTGAAAGTTTCTTGTTAGAAAAAGATGTATTTTTTTCTATGAGCATAATTCACTTTTAAACCAAAACTAACTGAAGGTTGCCATATAAGCTTTTTTCTTAATAATCAGCGACAATAGCTGTATTTGTACCTCCCCAGAGAATTAATGCACTTAATGTATTTAAAATATTTGAGTAGTCGTATAAAATAAGCAACAAAAAGGTGCCATATTGAATTCATTAACATTTCTCTCATATGTAATCCCAAGTATCTAGATCCTTATAATTTTATTGGCAAAGGGAGCAAGCACACAGCTCGACATACCAGCTGGGTTATGAGCATCTAAATGTTAAGTCACTTCCACAGGCCCATGTTCTGTTTTGTTTTCCTGCCTTGCAAGTGATTTTAATATTGGTTAAGAAGTCCCAACTGCTGATGCTGTCTACAGACCATACTTAGCCACAGATTTTGACTGTTTCATTACCCATCTCCAGTGTGGTGAGTGGGGTCTCCTTCAGTCCCTCCCTGGCCGTTCCGTGCGTGGCTGCCCTGCTGCTCTTTGCTCACTAGAGCAGAACTGCTACACTCAGGCAGCAGCTCGGCCAGGCACTGGGACTGCTGAGCCCTACAGAGCTGCCATTCCCATGACTGTTTTTGTCTGGAAGAACAGGGGACGCAAAGAAAGCTGAAGGTAAAGGACGGGTCACTGGTTTGCTTTTTTTGTTCTTTGATATGAATAATTGTTAGAAAACAAAATGTAATTTTCACCTCAAAAACAGAAATTAGTACCATTTTTGTTTGACGGGGTGACATCTTATGTTATTAAAGAGAGCCTCAGATGGCTGCTAGGGATTAGTAGGGAAAAACATTTCACTTGTAGGTCACCCGCACGGGTCTGGCCTGGAGCGTGGATGACTGACAGCTGCTGAGATGTGATGTCCATGGGAGGCCTCTGTGAAGGAAGCTGCCTGCTTCAGTCTGGTAGGATAGTGTCAGTGTCACCAGTCCACAGCACCACGGTCAGTAACCTCTGCAGCTTTCCTGCCTGGAGCACAGCCTCAGAGTGGTGGGACTTGACATCAGTGGGACATGGGCCTTCTGCTGCTGTGCTGCACTTGTACAGTAAGCAACATCAGATCTGCAGCCTGTACAAGCTCTTGCACAGGGCAAAATTATGTAAGGAAAGCCAGCAAAAGCCTCTCCGAACACACTCTTCCCTTTAAGCATGAGCATTGCTGTGTTGTGTAGCCATGAAGAAAGCAAGCTCCAAAGTACAGGATTCACTGCCCATTACTTTCTGTCCTAGATTCCTCCCAGCAACCTTTCCCTCTACCAGGCCTCCCTTTTACCTCTTTCACTTGCTGCTACACTTTCCCATGCCATTTTTCCCCCCTGTAAATGATGTGAAGCAAATATCTAATGTTATCTGTAGTGCTGACACAAGAAAATTAGACGAGGTATATTACAGTTGAGTTCAGTATGCTTTCCAGAGAAAACTGGTTAGGTCAATTTACTTGGCACTGTGTGCTGCTTTAATCTTAACTCAAGGCCTGCTGTAGATGTACAGCAGCTGGAGCTGAAGTCTTCATGCATGGTTGCAAGTCAGCCAGTTAATTTCTGTTTGTTGAGAGGCAGGAATCAAGCAAATTTTTCTCTGTTGAATGAAAACATTGTGGTGCTAGTAACAGGTGAATAAGCAGTGCTAGATAAGAAAACAACCTGGAATTACTGCCTAAACTTTGAAGAACTGGATTCCACAGCAGAGAAGTCACAGTTTCATTCAATTTATAATGGCAGTAGTGTAACCCCAAATCTTTTATTAGAAGCATTAAAAAGACAAACTGGCTTGACAAACTTTAGGATAAAACATGTCACTGATGGAAAAACACTTCAACTCCAGTGCAGTGCAGTAGGCTGCTAAAACAGGTGGTCAGTATATTGGTAAACCTTTATGCAGGCTACAGAATCTAAGTAAGTTGCTCCTCCTATCTCGTTGACATGTGTTCAGGCTCTCAATGACCTCTCAGGCTATCCCCATCAAGTTTTTTGCCATACGTCTCTAGAAGTACCTTTGGTTATGCAGTATGTGACCCATGAGTGGATGAAGTTCCTGCTGCATTCTGTGCAGTCCACAGAGATTAGCACTACATTCACCAGGACTTTTGACTTTAAAGAAGTGCTCAGAGTTACAGACAGTCAAAGAATAAACTGCTTTTAAATAGATGCTACTTAAACACCTATGTTCAAATGAAATATAACACGAAAAAGCTATTGCTTCTCACCTTACTCACAATTAGTTTTCTGTGATATTAACGGTAGCCTAATTCCAAATATACCTTAGTGTTGTACTTAAAATTGTTTGTATATTTAGAATATAAAACTTTGGTTCAAATGGACAACTAATTCTAATAGTAGAAAATTAGATCAAGGTCTTTCTTCTCCCACTTCTAGAGTCTAGGCACCTGTTTCTTCTCTTTCTGGGAATCCTGAGCTATTCCTTGCTCATCCTTGCACAGCCTCAGATGAGGTTGTGATGTGGGAAAGGTCAGAGAAAGAGAAGTGATCTGAGGGGTAAAATCCTTTTTTTCCACTTCAGTCTACTCTCTTTTTTTGTCACTTTTTCCTGTGTCCATGCTTGTAGAAGAAGACCATCCTCCCAGTCACCATATTATTTTATCAGAAGACTTTCTTTTTGTACAGCCTAACTTCTATCATTTAGTGCTAAGGCATACTTAAGAAGTGGAAAATTCAGACTAAAAGAGATGAGAAGTCATCCCCTCTTTCTCGATAGCAATATTACTGCCAAAGTTGGTATTGTTAAACCATTGATGAAGCAGTTAAAATTCAAGGACCTTTTTTTACCAAAGAATCAATAAAAGGCTATCATGTGAAAATCTCCAAGGGTTAAAAACAAATCTTTTATGTTTAATTTACATAGAATATGTCTCCACTAGTTATAAAGACAGCTAAGATACAAACTTCAGTCTGATATTTCCTCTGAAACTTGACTGCTTAGATGTTTAGAATACTTTCCCGTATAATTCTGTATTTACCTAAACCTCCAGGTGAAAAGCCATCTTCACACCCAATGAAGCCTTACTGGTTATTATCTCAGGAGAAATTAATACATTTTCTTTGCCCAACTCTAACACATGCTACCAGGTTAAGTTAGGAGGATGAACCTGTCTGAGACCCTTTTGTGCTCACTGGAGGAATGGCTGGCAGATAGGTAGCACTCCCTTGTGTTTCCATCGTCCATTACGCTGACTGTTAGTTTGACACTGCAACTCAGCTTAATTGGTAGCTGCTACCAAAAGAAATGATCTCATCCTTTTCCTGCCATCTTGCTTCTACTCTCATTGTTGCACGGGCACCTAAGACTTGCTTTGGAGGGCTACTCTGTAAAAATGAGAAGAGATTTATGACTCCCCTTAAGAGTTGGTTGGGTGCCCATAGTGTTGGAGGACTGGGGGCAGGAGCATGTTTCTAGGGGAAGGAGGAAGGCTGGGCAGCTCATTTGAGCAGTGACATGGTGTTAGATGGGCTTAGTCGTCCAACAAGCCTTAGTATTCTGTAGAGAAATGCATAATTGCACTGTTCCACAATAAACCTGTGGTTCCTGTTGTGAGTCAGCCTATATAACTGAATTAAGTTTCCAAATGAATCATGCTCTTAATGTAGTCCATCAGGCATGGTTGCACAGACCATCTGTTAGTGGTGACACTTGCATGTACGCCTGGCACTGCCACCCCACAGTGTCAGTGCAACTGTTTGGGTCTGTAGGGTGAATGAGTCTGGAAAGTTGGCCAATGTGAAATGTAACTTCTATTTTCCTGGCGAATAGATGGTTGTAGCAGCATAATTAATGGAGCAACGCGGGCTGGAATGGCAGTAGGGGAGAGGAGAAAAAAGGAGCAAAGACCTGCTTAGATATTGGCATCAGAAGAGATATCTGTATAACCATTGCTGTAATAAATGTTTGGCAAAGGTTTTCTTTATCTAAAGTGTAAGGGACATCTGTGTTTGGAGCAGAAGGTCTGAGTTTACTCATACTCCCAACTTGCCACACTAGGAGTCGTGACAATCTTGAAGATTAGAGTAGTAATGCAGTTTGCTTCATGTTGTCAGCCAAAGTGAGTGTGAGTCTGAGTCCTGAGTATGGGGTAAGATAAAACAGTTGTCTGACCAAAACTGGCAGTAAGTCAGTCCTTTAAGGAGCTCCTGGGATTAGATAGCATAGCTAGGGTTGATTGTTCACACAGTGTGAAGGGGAGAAAGGGCTGAGGAAGAGGGGAATTTTGCAGGTGTCACATCACATGTTCAGTAACATGCTCACATTACTGGAAATGCAAAACTGGAGCAGACAGTGTAGGTGACAGGACAAATGTGGACCTGCAAAATATTGCTGTTATATAAATATACTTTTGTTAGTGCGTGAAAGAGCTACACATAGAGCAGGGTTTTTGAACTTCAGCTCCCTATTCACTCTGCTGCTATTTTTTAGTAACTGTGATAGTGAAAAGAGCTCTGGGGCCACTGTGTTCTCAAACAGATTCCAAGCAGGAGTTTGTTGAAAGGGAAGGAGGACAGCAGGATCAGTCCCACAGCATGATAGTGGTATTTTACAAACAGCTTTGAAGCATTTGGATGTGTAGTGTTTTGCAGTTGCCTGAAAGCTCTCTGATGTCAGTCGGAGCAAATAGAAACCTTGCCATATGCTCCAACCTTCTTTTTGTGTGGCTGTGGGTTATGTGCAAATCTTTGAGGTGGCTGGTAGAACTGTTGTGAGCATATTGGGTGCTTGCATGAGTCAGGGCGTGACTTGCAATGTGCTCAGCATCCCACACTGATTGCAGCCCCTTGAACTGGAGTGCTCTCAGCACCTCACCACGTCAGGCTCTTAGCGGGTGGACTGCATTATGTTACCTTCCTCAGAAATCAAGTGCTGTTCTTGTCAAATCATCTGCGCCTTTCTCTCTGCCTAAATTTGTAGGGGTAACCAAACTTTCTCCCAAGTAATTCCTTGCTGTTACTTTGCTCTGCAGTGTATGAAGGAGGCTTGTCACGCAGAGAAGCCTATGAGTCAGACCTGTAGGGCATGTCACTGTCACGTCAGGTTCTTATGCTGAAGCTAAAAACAGTTTCTGTCAGTGCTCCCCATTAGCCGCCCTAATTTTTAGATGGAAACTTGTCTGTCACTTCTACTTAGCTGCATCATTTCCTGACATATAATGATGTGCAGGTTTTGTTTTGCTAGCCCGTACTCTGTGTAAAGACTTTATAACAAGACTCGAGATGTTGATTTGTTTATAAATGAAGGCTGGTGTTACATGTTCATTCTTTCTTTATGACTCTTCAAAACAAAGACAGTTACCTATGTTCAGTTTTGTTGCTCTTCCTAGTCAAGAAACCCTTCGTTTTATGCTAATTCTGGGTAACCTTTTACTCAGAACAGGATCACCTGAAGTATTTTTAAAGTATGTTTACAGAGTGTAGCTGCATACTACACCATGTGTTTAAAACTTTGACTATTTCACATGTGCAAATATGCTTTATTAGTAAAAGTTTACATGGTTGAACCCTGGTCCTTATTTTACGATTTTGCTTTATTTCTAGTTGTTTCTATGACTAATTTCCAACTCCAATTTGCAGCTCAATTGTTTTCTATGTAAAAAATGTTTCTCTTGGTTCCCCTGGAAAATTCTGAATTTCTAATTCTAATTATGAAAGGAAGCTGTTTATCGTTGTTTGAGGTGTCTGTTTGACAAGCAGTCATGCAGAAATAGTGCACTGTGTAGGCTCCCAGTATAAATAGAAGCAATCATGGTCCAAACTGTGGATAAGTAATTAGAATAATAACTAGAAATAAAGAAGCTTTATTTGCATTCTCTTTTCTGAAGCAGCTAAGAGTAAGTGTAGAAACTGATCCTTATCTTTAGTTTTTCCCCCCAAATGAGGATAAAATTGGAGTTAAGAATAAGAGCTTATCATATAAATTTAGGTTTATGGAGGATGTACTGTAGACTGTCAAAAATAGTATGCCTAAGGCAGATTTGCTTCTGAGGGGAAGAATGCAATAAAGCTTAGGGTCGTACTGAAATTGAACTGCCGTGTATTATGAAATAGTTCAGTTCTGTAATTCCTGGATTGTTACATTCAGATTTTTCAGCCACTATGGTTCTCTGTTGATTGAAAAAAATCCTCTGGTAAATGCCAAGGACAAGAGAAGTTAAGGATTGCTTTTTTCCTGTTGAAGCTGTTCAAAGCAAGAAGGAGATAATAATTCAGTCTTCAAAAGATACTGAATAGTGACCCGAAGCTGTTAAGTGTATACCAGAAAGATGATTGAGCATTGTGGCAGTGAAAATATACCTGGTGAAAACTGTCCATTACATTTACGTAGTAGATCTTATATATTTCATAGAATCAGAATCGTAGAATCACAGAACGGCCTGGGTTGAAAAGGACCACCTTTCAGACGTTCCTCACCCTCTGAACTAGGACCTAGAGGAGGAGGTCGGAGAAGACTGCATATCATGTATGCTGTGTACAGTATCTAGCATGAGTTAATCAGACTTAGTGCTACTCTAAATTATACCAGACCAAACTAGTCTTCTGACTCTTCTTTACATAATCTGCTGAATATGACAGTCTTTTTGGATTATTCTTTGCAACAGGTTTGTAAGTGTTCTGAAACTAACAAAGAAGCAGATGAAACCCATTTTTCTGGTACTGACAGTTCTTGTTTGTAGACTAGCTTTATAAATAACTCCAGGACATCTGACATCTTTTTCATATAAAATGTGTTGGCAAAAATTGGCGTGAATTGGTTCCATTTCATCAACTTTCTTTTTGGTTCTCACTTTTTTTTTTTTTTTCCCCTTTTCTGTGGGAGTATTATATTTTTTTAATCATTTTGGAATTCAGAAGTTTATTCATATCTCCTTAAGCGTATATTATTTGAAGGAACACATAATCCCTTTTAGGCAGCAACTTTTACAACATGTGGCGGGTGCTTCTGAATCAGCATCAAAAGTTGGCATCTCCAGTACCTCCTTCATCAGAAGCAGTGAAGTTTCATCAGAACTAGTAGGAGAAACTTTTTTCAAGAGAACATAAAGAAGTAGTGCTTCCTTACTCAAGGAAAGAGATAAAGCTGAGATTTGTTATTAAAATGAAAAATGAACGCTTCAAAAACTGTCTTGGGTGCTACCTTCAAACTTAACAAAGAATCAAAAATTTCTAATTGAGGATAGACACTGTTGGTAAATGTGAATTGAATAGGACTTGTCATAAAAGCACTATGTGCCTGTGTATTTATAATGGGATGTGATGATTTTGATGATGTGTGGAAACTTGGGATGCAGTATATCCTCTTTCTGGCAGATCTGGAGAAGAGTAAAATTCAGAACAATATCATTTTCAATCTGTATGGTTAGACTAATAAGCTTCTCCCAGCCTACTTTGTCCAACTTTTTGGTCCATTTGTTGTAATTACTGGAAAATCATCTAGGAAAATACACTGGAGAAATGTGTTAGAGCTCCTGAGACTGTTGCATGCTCTGACAACCTAACTGCCATGTGTGGGGACAAGAAACATGTGCCCAGCGGCCACGCTTCCCTCCATTCCATTTCTCCAAAGGTGACCCACATGCATGGGCTGGTAGGAGAATTGCAGCAGGGCCCTCACTGCAGGTACCTGATGCATTCATCCTAAGCACCCAGGAACTGCTGAAGTATAGACTCTTGGAGTAGTCACCCAGGTGAGCGCAACATGTAAGGCCTCATCCCAAGGAGCAATAGAAGTGTGTGGATTGTGGCCATTCTCCTGTCCGATGTTCACTTCTCAGCTAATTCAAATCTATTCAGATCTTCTCCCTCCAAAGCCCTTTGTTCAACTCATTGAACTCTGGAAGAAATAATTCAAGGAAATGCTTCAGGCGATGGAATGTATGCCTCAAGAAAGGTCCAAAGTTTTCTGCTTATAATGGGATCCCAGCATCTCTTAAATTTGTGGATTACCTGATCCCTTTTTTCCTTTCTTAAATTGGATATTTATAAGAAAGAAAAGCCACAGTGTTTCAGCTTTCAGGAGTACACTGGGAAGAGCCTATTATTGTTTAGGCAGGTATAATCCTGATCTCTCTCACAAGAATCCCCAGTTGGAAAAACAACTGGGAGAACAGGTCACTTTGTGTAAAATAATAACTCTGAGGGATTCGTGGCTTTGTTCTTCCCAGATTATGAGCCCAGACACAAATGTCTGACCAAAGCAATGGAGCCTTTACAAAACCTTTCCAAAGGAAGGGCTGGATGTTTAAGCTGTTTTCCTATCCCAACTCAGAGAATGACTTTTTTTGTGATCATATATCAACAAATAAACTTTTAGCTAAGCTATGGGAACAAAACCAAGTGGTTTTGGCCAGTAATAACATCACAGTGGAGTGAGGATGATGCAGAAAACGGAATTTTCAGATCTTAATTTTTGTCTCGTATTTCTAATACTCTACTTGAAGTTAATAGATGACATTCTATCTTATTATGTATATATATGCACTTAATAGAAACCACAATGTTTCTCAATGTTGAAATCCATATTCTCTGATAACTTAATTCCATTTCTGGATGCAACAGACCTAGATTCATTTCTACACTAAATGAAAACAGAGTGAAAGGTATT
The DNA here is from genome assembly GCF_905368555.1 of Meleagris gallopavo. Taxonomy (NCBI): domain Eukaryota; kingdom Metazoa; phylum Chordata; class Aves; order Galliformes; family Phasianidae; genus Meleagris; species Meleagris gallopavo. The sequence goes on along the minus strand of NC_139406.1, from coordinate 63,333,218 downwards.
TAATATCCTGTCATTGAGACAGTGCAGGCTCCTACTGTACAGTGAGCAATATATTAGTATGTGATTTTTTTACTATTAAAATGGTATGGTGGGCTAATATAAGGGTAAGATTTGAGATAGACATTGTTTTTACATCTAGGCTGCCCTAAATAATTTCACCCTATCCAAATTTTTGAACGGTCTTTTTTAAAGTAATCTGTGCTGCTAATTCTTCATAAAATTAATTCTTTGAAGTAATTGATTTTCAAGTACTGAAATTAGCAAAGCAAGATTTTTAAGACTGCAAGACCATGCAGCATCATATGAAAACTTAGTTTTAAAAAAGTAACACAAATTTCAAAGAAACACAGTATTTTTTAAAGGAAGAGGAAATTCAGAGCTCTGTTGGTTATAACAATACACATTCTCAAGGCTGCTGAGTTTGTAAACTACTGCTGTTCACAACTTTATACACTCTATAGCCAGATAGGATAAATATCCACTTGGGCTAGAGCAGCTTTGGTAATTTGATCTTTTGCTTTCATAATCTTAATTCTGTACCCAGTACTGCTGTATTGTTGCCCAGAAGAGTACTGAGACTGGCTAGGATGGAGGTAATGTTTTTCCTGGCAGCCTGTATGGTGCCATTTAGATTTGTGACCTGAACTGTGTTGGTAACATACTGATGTTTCAGCTGTTGATACAGAATGCTTGCACAGTTTCAAGGTCTATGTTTCTTACTCTGCCCTTCAAGGGAGTGGGCTAGGGCTGGGAGAAGACTCAGGCAGAACAATGGAGCCAAACTGATCAAGGAAATGTTCCATGCTTTATAATCTTATGCTCAGCTGTTAAGCTGGAGGGGAGCTTTTCCCAAGTAACCACCATTCAGACACTGGCTGGTCTGAAGTGGAAGGTGATTAGGGATTGCCTTTGCATCACTTGTTGTTTTCCTCTTTTTTAGTTTATTTATTAAACTATCTGCATCAACCCACAATTTTTTTTTTCACTTTCACCCATGTCATTTTCCCCAGCCTTCTATGAGGAGGATTGAATGTTATAAGACTGTGGACTAGGTATCGTATGTTTCTTTTTTCCTTTCTCCTTTGCTAGCTCTGTTGAGAATGCAGTAGATTAATACACACCATTCCAGGCAAGATCTTGTATGTATTCCTTAAACCTAGTCTTGCAAAGTGACAAAGCCACAGATTTTGAGTGTGCTATGTATGCTATGTACTAGGTTGAATAAAGATGGTTTACTGACCTGATCTGCACAGAAATCTGAGAGTTCGACCTGCAGTGTCTTTATTGCTGACAGAAATATCTTCATTTCAATCCTATCATTCATTTGTACGAAATTGGAGACTAGGGCAGAAACGTGACTTAGCCTTTTATATGCTTCATGTACAGCCCTTCGTGGGCCATCCTATGTGTTCAAAGTAGATAAGAGATTGCTCTTTCCCTATGACACAAAAGCAAACACTTCAAAATTCAGTTTTAGTTTTCACTTACATGCATTGGTCTGGAAATAGGCATGAAATCATCTCTCAGTAGTGTTCGTTGATAGCACAAGAAGAGCAGAGTATGCTCTTAAATATGGTAAGTCATAGAATAAATTGCAGCCAACCTGCTGGATTCAAAGAAGGTCCGCAATGACATAGTTAACCACACAATTATTCATCAAGGAACAAGAGATCAAAGCCATACTGACAGAATGGAGAATTTTAGCCCAAAAGTTAGTAAGTGATCAGGAATGGGCATCTGAATAAGAGTTCCCATTACACTATTCAGCCACAGATGTGTTGGATAACAGTAAGTATGCTACAAGGTACATCCACATAAATGGCATTGGTCAAGTTGGTACTGGAAGAATTCATCTAGTCCCACTGTCAGCATTTTTAAAAGGATATGGAAACACTGAGTTTCAGAAAACAGTTGCAAAAAAAGTATTTGCTGGAGGAAGTGGGGGGGAAATATCTTCTGGAGAGAGACTTGCAAGCTCATTTGGTTTAATTTGTAAAGGGAAAAACTGGGAGCTGACTTGACTCTGTCAAAGTACTTACAAAGGAAAATTGTTGATTCCTAGGGGACTCTTTGATCTAGCTGAGGAGGACATAATAAGAACCAATAGCAAAATTCAGTAGGTTCTCAAATTCAAATGACAGTGAGTTCTGAGCCGTAAAATGCTCACCAGTGGAATCAAGCTGGTAAATGTCTCTGCAGTTCTATGGGTCAGGGTAGGATTTCTGTAGTCAACACATACACACAGCATTAATACAATGTGACATACACAGGAGGTCGGAATTAAGAAATGTTTCTTTCTGGCTTTATGAAGCATTGACTGCATGTGGTTTGTAAGTATAGCACAGAAATCTCACTAACCTGTAGCTTTCTTCATTGGTCCAGGTAGCACACAACAGTAAAATCAGCACACAATTTCATGGAGGAAGAAAGAGCTAAATGGAAAAAGCGTGTTGGGGTGGGGTGGCAACTTGTTTTCGTATTGAGATCTCTGGTGAAATCTTAGGAGTTAATCCTGCTACCTGAGGGTGCTTCTTTTTGAAACTTATAATTTGGACAGGTCTCTTTTTCACTTCTCCTTGGGTATTGAGTAGTGAATTCATTTTTTATGTTGTTGTATTGTCTTTTAGACCTGTATCTCTCCATCTCTGTACAAGTAGCTTCTGGCTATGACATAGGTAGAACATAGTCTATCTATCATCATAAGAGAGGAACTGATATCCAGTCTCTGGTTAATACAAGCATAACTCAAAAGTGCAGTTTTGCGAATAGCTTCTATCTGTACCACCAGCCTCACTCTTTGGCTTGCTTGCTGTTTTTTTCAGTACAGTAAGCAAGAAGAGTTGCTTGTTTAAATTCTTATGTGCAACCTGTGTCACTCAATCCCTAACTCTCTCGCTCAGTGCTGTGGCTTGACAATGCATGGTGAACTCATGAGTGCTGAATACTGTGGGTCACTCTGTGGTTCTTTATCCAACTAACAAGTTACTTCCACACAGCTACTACTTTTTCAGCACTGGGTAGTTTTTTTTGGTGTTTTTTTTTGTTTTTTTTTTTTTCAGTTAACAATGATTAATGTGGATACTGTGCTTTACCACAATGTGTGTTTCCTTCCACAATATTTTTCTGTTTGTAGAGTGAACCTATGTTTGCCCATGCTTTATGACTGTATGAAAGCTTGAAAACTACAGAGGAAAAGTTAAATAAAACTCTCAAAAATGTATGATGATTTAATTTGGGCTTTAAAGCTGTGAATTTAAACCCTATCTTGGGTCGTGAGTACACAGACTGTAACACTCAGTTTGAATATTCCCTTTCTGAAGCATCGTTCAAATAAAAACAGAGTCACTTTTTTTTTTTTCATTAAATCTCCCAGAAAACTCTTTTTTCCTTTTGACATCTTTTTCCACTGCAATCTTAATAGCTGGATTTTGGGTAGGAGCTTACCTTGCATCATTGGAGGATTTCTCCTTAAGCCACAGTGCTGTACAGTACTTTTCACTGACCCTAGTGCTGGCTTTTCGTTTCTTCCCAAATAATATTCATAACCCATTAGCACAAGTCATTGTCTCTGTATAGTTACACTTGTACAAAGCAGGGTTCTGCAAGTGCACAGAGTACACCTAACTCTTCTTCAGCACAATTCCCTCTAGATTCTGCTGTTTTTCTTCTATCTTCCCAAAGGAACCCCACTATTTGGTTTTAAGACTCCTCTGGCCCTGCTGCAGAAACATGCAGAAATTTTCACAGTGTGAACAAATAACAGCATTCCATGTTTTAAACCTACTAAGCAGAAGTTCTAATACCTAAAGCTTCTTTGTTACATCATCACTATAACATCTTGGATGACCTTCAGACAACTACAAGGCTTCCAGGTTGGGATAGTTGTATAGTTTTACCTATACTGAAAGAACAGAGAGAGACATTTACAGAAGCTGATTCCTTCCAGCTATTTATTTGGGAGATAGCCCAAGTATCACGCTCCAGAGATACCTATCTTCTTTGACTCACAGAAATCTTTGGCCATATCCTTGGTGAGTTTGGGGTTAATGGAGGAATGGATCCATTCATGAATTACTAGCCTGCCATCTCTTCTCCTACCAACAGTTTATTGGGGATTTTATTAAAGTATAATATACTACTTGTTTTGGAGCAAATAACCTTATATATAGGGATATTTTGAAGTTTTGCAATGGCAAGGTATGCAAAATCACAGGTAGTGCGTTCTGATATTTACATACGTTTTGACAAACGATATAGGACATCTGATACATCTAGACCTAGGTAAGTGGTGCATAGTATTATATTCTTGCATCGTCAATTTTAGGAGTGGAGTTCGTACTCTGAGCAGTCTAATTCCCAGTAATTATTCCTCTCCAAAGAAATTAAGAGTTTTGTTAGCTTAAGGATGGGCACCATAATCTACTCATGTTTAGCTCTAAGAGAATATGTATTTTATTGATAGAGGAGAGAAATATGAAGGGATGACTTTGAACTGGAGAAAAAAAAGTTTCAAAGTGGAGGGACACATTTAAATGTTTAACCTCTGCTTGTATTAGCCACTTCTTGGCTTCTATGAAAGCTTCTTGGCATGTGCCCTGCCTGGGGTCGAGTAGGACGTGGGAGAGACTGTGCTTGGATGTCTGAAGTACTACCAGTTGGGGGGGGTGGGAAATGTGTAGCATTCCAACAGATATAATTAATGACAAGTGTTGTTGTCTTTCTCCTGTGCCATCCACCCACTGGCTGCCTGGTGCTGACCCCTTGCTGTCCTGCTGACCTTTCCAAAGTTTATTTTAAAAAGGCATCCTTGCTTCTCCAAACTTTTCAGCTGGGCTTCCCTTGGGCTTCTTGTTCAGTGCATGCCCAATGCTATGCCTGTGTCCACTGCTAAGTGATCAGACACAAGTGTTTCCATTAGAAGGATGATTAATGGAACCTTCCTTGGGAATGGAAAAAGGCAAGTGGGTAATAGAAGTCAAGAAACGTGTTAAAACTGAACAAAAGAACTTTGTTTCTTTGTTTCAGAAGGAACTTATTGCAGCAAATTGGGTGAACTCTGTCACTGACTTGGGTCCTGCCCACATCAGTAAAATATTATAGCTGTTTCCTCTGTGGTAGGCTTGAGAGAAGCTTGTGCTTTCAATCCATTTCCCAGTGAGCAACCACATCAAATAAATCCACCAGTTGAATCGGCTTCTGTGTTGGCAGATTTGGTAAATGTAGGGTTTAATGCTGTGTAATGCAGGTGCATGAAGTTTTGTACATCTTAGTACGAAGTAATAAAACAACGCCCAGGATTGAAGAGTATATTGGAGTCTGATCTAACTATTGTGAGAGAGCAGCTGTCAAGTTACTCCTGCCTCGTAGCATTCTCCAAGGAGAAAAGGGTATGACTAAGTCCCTCATTTGCATGATGAGGATCACAGAACAGTTTCTGTATGATCTCAAGCCTCACTTCACCCTCTGCTTACCCTTTTCTCATTATGAGATGTTAGAGGCAGAGAACTACTTCTTCTATTTTCTTTTATTAGACCTTTTCAGTGCCCAGGGACATTATCCATTCCCTCAGCCAAACACTGACTTGTGCATGGCTGGCACAGCACTGGCATGGTGCCTGATTTTTCACTGCTAAAAGGAGTTGGTAAAAACAGTGGATGAGGCATAGTGAGAGTGGGAGAGGCTAAGAGCCACTGTGCCACTTCACTGGAAAAGCTGAGGACTGGAGTTTCTAGAGCTACTGGTAAGGCCTTCCACAACCCTTTGTAAAGAAGCAGCTTCCCTATTTTTCATGATAAATCAGGGCTTTTGATGCTTGTTCTTTTTAGTCTAATAGTATATTAAGAGTTTTAAGAGAAAATGATAATGTTATCTTCCCACAAGCCAAACAGAAAGGACAGTTCCTCTGCCTACCAAACTTTGCTGTTCTTCAGAAACAATCAACTCTAAAGACTTGGTAAGTTTTTATTCAGCATGTGCACATGTATTCTTTATGGAATCAATTTTTTTAGGGCTAGAGCTTGATCCTGTTGCCAAAGCAAGAAAAACCATGCAATTCCACTGTATTGCAATGGGGAGACTGAGGCTTGGGGCTGGAGCTGCCATTTTCCACTTAGCAAACCAGATGTGAATGAGACTCCTTTGCCACCTGTACATCACCAAAAAATTTTATTCCATGTTTTGTTTGTTAAATCAGTTCTGCACGCTTTCCTGCCCTGCCCCATGTCTAAATCCCACAGTGCACAATGTGCTGGCGAATGGCTGGTGTTGGCTGGCATCTCCACGTGCCTGCACAGAGGAAAGGGCAGCCCCTCCCCTGCATAGCAAAGGCATTCTGTTTTTATGGCATCTGGGCTGCTGCAGCTGTTATTAGGAGGGGTTTGCTCTTTTTAGAATTTATTAGCAAATTAAGCATGACATTTAGTAAAATATGCAGTCTACATTGTGAACGTGTAGCTATTATGCAAAAAATATCAGTATATGATTGTCACAGTTTATTGAAAACTCCTTCTTGCCCCTATCCCAGTGAAAGGTGAAGATTATATTCTGACTGAACGTTCAACTTAAAAGTACATTTTTTCACTTTTTTATTTTGCCTTTAGAATTCAAAGTAGTATTCAAATTTACGTTAGAATTTCACATTAAAAACAATATCAAAATATTGGGGAAAATTGATTGTCATTAGCTCTTCATATATGCCCATTTTGGATGATATCACTGCATCACATTTAACACAAGAGAACTAATGATCACTAAGAGCAAAGATTGTCTTGTGCTTCCTGAAAAGTGCTCATGAACAAATGCATTGTTAACTCAGCATGCTATTGCATATGTAAATAAGACCTAGAAAAAATGAGATGTTAGCAATACAAGATTGAAAGCACATATGGCTATATAAGGGAACAGCCTTTATATAAATGCTGAATAAACTTTCTTAAGAATGACAATTTATGCATTTTACTACAGTTATTTTTTTTTTCTGTTTTCATAGTAAATAAAATGTTCTCAGCCTGTTAAGTCTAAAAATGACTTTTTTTCCCCAAGATTTTTGAGTTTTTATCAGCTACTACTCTTCATTTCTTTTACATATATATAAATATAAATATACATGTTTATATATAGTTTTTTTTGTTTTTTTTAACTGCATTTGAATGATTGCTATTCCCTCACTGTATTGTTAATTGTTGCACTCTTTCTGGAGAGGACTAACAAGCTTTGTCAGTTCATTACTGCTCCTTTTGTTTTCTTTTATATGATTAATACCCATTCTTCATACGAAGTTACAGTTCAGTCAGTTGTAGCCTAAAGAAAAGAATGAGATTAATGTTAGGTAAATATAAATTATTAACCAATTTGCAGAGATGGTTGATTTCCATGAAGTAAGTTTCTTTACTAAGTGCATATATGAATGATAAAATTTCTCTATGGCATAATTAGAAACCAAGAAATGCCACTGCTTTTCCCAATGTTTGGGACAGAGGAGGTGGATGTTTCGTATCATTAAATTCTGATTTGAGTAAAATAATTTCTAGCCTTAAAGGGTATGGAGTGGAAACAGGCCCAAAATGAATAGATCGTAGACTTTATTTTCACAGCAACTGGCTTAATCCAGTGCGTTAGAGTCCTTTATATTTTGTGACCTGCTCCTTGTGTCTAACCTAAGAAGTATGCAGTGTTTTACACTTTCAGGACAACATCCATAGAGAGAGAACTTGCCGTATCCTTTCACATCTCTTTTAGACGTAAGGCCATGTTAATTCAGATAATTTACTTTTGGTTGCAAGGGAAGAGAAAAACTAAAATCCAAAGGTGGAAGCCTGGTTTCCAGTAACACTGTATTTTCCTGAGAGAACTGAAAATATTTCATCATTTAAATATCTTGTTTTGTGTATAGTCCATAGGATATAGGATAGAGATATGTTGTTTGGCAGATATGTATTTCTAAAAATTAGGCTGATTATCCCCATATAGCAAGAAAATATGAGAACAAGATTGTTTCATGGAGGACTAGGTTGAAATGCTCTATTGGTCGTAGACTCGTTTTTTATATAGCTGGATGTGTGTTGTAATTTAGTAAAGGCACACAAGACCCTTACTATGAGAACTAAGTTGTCTTCTTTAAATTTAAGCAAAGTATTCCTTATTTACAGGGAAAAATGGTTAGATAAACATAGAAGTGTTCCTTACTGATGACTGTTCCAGGAATTTGCTTTATTTTTTATTAGAACCATTGTGGTACTACCTTTTGCAGACTGACATTGGTTTACATGGCAGTTGGAATGATCTTCTCCAGTTGTATAATCACAGGCCAGCATGCGAAATCTGTGGGTGGTTGTAAGAGATTTTCTAGGCTTCTTTGTTTCAGGAGTTTGGTGTCCAAACATTATACGAATTGTTTATACTGATTTCATTGTGAAGGAAATAATAAGTCTGATCTCCTCTATTGTAACTGGATAGCATAACATTTATCTCAAACATGGTTTCGGTGAGGTCTTATTTGTGCTTGAAAAATATCACTGTACGGTGTGCATGGTTATGACTGCATTTTCTCCTCTTTTGGTGGTAGCCTTATAAAGCTAGTATTTACTTCATGCCATCACTGCACTCTTTATATGGTAGCTACAAATATCAAATTCTTAGCATAAAATAAGGTTGGGCATATCGTTGTACTACCTTTTAATTTAAATTAATAGTTTTCCTTTTATTTTTACATTAGTATTTTTGCTTCTATTGTGAGTGTGTTGATTTTAATCAATTTAATTTCACTCCATCGTGGCAGAGTAAAACTGCTTGTAGCCTGATCCTGGAAATCCTCTCATGGAGTTCGAATGCATGAGGAGGCTTATTGGAATTCCTTTGCATAAAGACAGCTTGACTAATTAAGGATTACTATTACTTATCTTAATAAAATCTTCTAGTAAGACACAGTTGTATACTAATTAAAATGAATCATATGGAATAAATATAAGGCAAAATAGCATATCCTGAAGACTTTTCTTCTCAGCTGTGGCTGAAGCAGTTACTTTTCGTTTCCATGCTTTACACAATAATGCTGACTTACTCAGACTCTGTTCCTTTCGCAGCATGAAGGTATTCATGACAGGCCACTGGAGACACACTAATGCAAGTATAGCTATTTATCTACCTTCCCAGATAATCAGAGATACTGTATAACAGATAACAGAAAGTTAACGTACTCAGGCTCACAAAGAGAAAGCACAATATAAGGAATATGATTGTATCCTACAGGTTAAAAAGTCACTGAAAGGCAGAAGTGGTGGATTACGGTTTCTGCTTTTACCACTTCTGAGCTTTGTGGTAAAGCAAGAGTTGGGTGAAGAACAGAAATTATCTTGGGGACATAGGGTGCTCCGCAGAACAAGTCAGTAATTGTTACGATCATTTTAGCTTACAGTGTCAGGCTCTCTTATGCAATATCTTTCCCTTTTGGATCTCAAGTTATTCTTTCTACCTAGTGGCCCAGTTCAACAGCTGAATCTTCTCTGTCACTGAGCCTGAAGACTGGATTCTCATGTTGGAGCTGGGACGTGTGTCCTGTTTGCTTAAAGCTAAGAAACTAAAATCTATCTGTTTTGTATGGTGGACAAATGCTTTCATTCATGCCATTGACAAAAGGGGGGACCCTCACCTCTTCCTGCTTCTCCAGTGGTCACCTTATCAGTGAAAACAGTGAGCTCTGCTCATGTCTGTAGTAGAGCTGGAAGTGCTATCGTAGAGAAGGATCGTGTGTCTTCCCGGATCCTCTGTATGGGAACCTGGTTTTGGATATGAACTCTAGAGAGTAGCAATTCAGCTACAGGTAGCTCCATGTCCAGCTCGTGGCTTTCTCAGGTTCTTCAGAGAAACCCGCCTCTTCTCTTACACAAAATAAAGAAGCCAAGTACTTAACTTTAGACCTTTGATTTTATTCCAAGGATGTGCTATTTAAAACCTCACTCTTACAGTGCCTAATTTGTAAGCACCTAAATTCTTCATTGAATCTAACCTTGACAGGTTATTTTGTAACTAGCAAGATTTTGCATAAGCTTTTTTTGACATCTGTGGTTAATGGATTTTAATAATAGCTGCTAGAATGAAATGATAAAATAGCCGTTAGCAGATCTTCCAGACTATAAGCCAGCTGTTTGGCAAAGTTTTTGGACATGTATCTGGGTGGGTTTCTTTGACTGTAACTGTAAGTGGAGGAAAAGCAGGTCCATAGTTGCAGAGCTCCGTTAATCAGAGTCAAGAAATGCCTAATCTGCATTGCTGAGCTGCCAGCTGGAGATGTTCCTGAATTTAAGAAGTCAGAGTTCTTGAGAAAACCTCCCTTCTCCTTGGTAATGTCTCATTTAAGCACTTGCTGGGTGACAGAGTACCCTGTGTGTTCCCTTTTTAGCAAAGAAGCATGTAGGACAGTATTCATGGAGACAACCTGGTCTAGTATTAAATGTGGAGGTTGGTGGCCCTACCTGAGGCAGGGGGTTTGGAGATTCATGACCTTGAGGTCTCTTCCAGCGCTGGCCATTCTGTGATTCTGTGATTCTGTGATATCTGGAAGTGCCTGGTTCCGCAGTCTTAGTAGTCCTTTTATCTTCCTACTTGTTTCGGTAGCAGCCAATAGTGGGAATCATTGACTGTAGAGCAAATTCAGATACAGATAAATTAACATAAAAATGGAAATAGATGCTGAATCTGAGGGTAGATTTAGATTTTAATAGATTTATTTATTAAAAAGGAGAGGTGTAGGAAATAGAAAATTTGGAATAATACTGTGAAAATTACATCTTCCACTTCACAATGTAGATAGGAAAGTAGCAGATACTGATTTTAAGTAAGGACTAATCCTTCAACCTGCATTTTCTAAAGAAATGGTTGAATTTCTTTGTACAATAGCAGGGTTGCGCTAGTCAAAAACAAACAAATAATCAAAGTTTTACTAGAGTTTTTTACAATGCTGTCATTTAATTTGATCATTGAAGTGATGAATTGTTGAAGGCAGACTAGACTTTCTCCATTTTCTATTTCGCCTTTAAGCAATAATCAAATGTCCATGAAAGGCAGAACTGTGAGGCAAAAGGAGAAACAATGAAGTTAGTTATGATACTGCTTCTGTACTGTAAAAAGATAGGCTAAAGTATTTTATTTGAAGAAACAAAGCATGTTCAAGCATGGAAAGGGAATGGGGGTACAAAAATAGTATAGTTTTCTTTTGTTGCTAGAAAACCAGGGCATTTTTCGTCCTTCTTGTTGTACAGGAAAGACAAACTTTGGGCCACCTGAAAGATATTGACACATCTTCAGAAAGCTGAGTCCAAGCATAAGGCTCAGCCTCTCCTCCGCTGCACTGAAGGGCTAGGTGAAATACAGTTGGCATTCTATTCAGCAGATTCAGCAGTGCCCTCCATGTCTTCCAGATACTGTCAGAATCCTCAGATCCAATTGATAAATTGGAATCTATGCTTGCAATCTAAAATTGTAAAAAGTCTGTGGAAGAAGTCCTCTTTTAAAAAATTAAGCTTTGCAGCTTCATTCTTATGTTAGTGTGTATGGTGCTTGCCATACATTAGCTCTTCCCTAAAAAGCTGCTTTATTTTATGCAGTTCACCTCTAATTCCTGACTCTGAGAGCTGGGATTGCTGGACGCTGTGTGCTAGTGAGGAATGTATAGGAGCTTAACAGCAGGAGCAACAGACCCAGGTTAAAAACTCAGTGACCAGGAACAAACGTGCCCTTTATTTCATCTCCCAGCTAAAACCCTAGATACAGTTTATTGGCTTTAAACTTTTCTCATTTAGTAGAAAAATCTAAGCTCAGTGTTTCTTCTTAATCACAGCCACTTTAAACGGGACATATATGGCACTATAAATTAAAGTTGCACAGAAGTATTCTTTGTTCAAAAGACTTGGAAAATGTTTGACAGTTAACTGTTAAATGGTATCTAAAATACCTGGAATTTCCTTTAAAGAAGTGCATGCCTCTACTGAAACTGACAAAATCAAATTTACACAAAAAGATTATCAAAATGTGCTACTTGATCTCAAACTTGAGAGCTGAGTATATGCCTGAAAAATATTCAGCTAAACTTGTTCCCCAATGTCACATAGCAGATTAATGACAGAGTCACTCTTTTGAATGAAACAGATTTTTTATCCCATGTAACACATCAAGATTTCAAGTATTTTCACTCACTTTGAAATGAATTAGAAATCTCTTGAAATTTTTCACACAGAAGAGCAAACAAGTATGAATGTGTCACCTCACACATACTCAACGGCCCAGTGGTCATGTGTGGCACTTCCCTGTGATTTTTTTGACCGCTGTTTTTTCAGGACTTAGACAGATTTTCCTCAAAACCGAGGTGTTCTTTTAAAAGAAACAAAATATTTTTGTTTCTTCATTCAGTGTCCTTCTGAAAAAGAATTTTGACTGTCTCTCCTCCTGACTTCTAGTTCAGGTCCCATCTAACTGGCCACACATTCCCACCAACAAATATGTGAGTCACCTCTTTGAAGGACAGCAAGATCTGCAGCATCTTCATGATATTTCTGGTGTAATTTTCTTCTCAGATTTTGGGTCCTGACATAAAAAGGCTGGAATGAAGGATATGGTGTTGTGCATACCCAAGTGAAGGCAGGGAGCCAACAAAATGCTATTGTAATTACAAGTGAACATTCTTGTATTATAAAACTGCAAAGAAAAAACTATAAATCAGAGCTGTCCTGGTGGTCCCTGGCAGCAAAGCACAGGAGATTTGAGCTCATTCCCTAAGCTAGCCAAGACTGGGATCCTCATGGAGACAGCAGTTCATTCCAAGGGAAGGGCATTCCTCGTGTTTCCTGAGTGATGGTCATGAAACACTCATTTTGGTGGGAGTCAGATCCAGCCTTCAGCCCTGCAGGAGTGATGGTCTAAAAGTGCTTGCCATTGTGGAAAATAAAGCAAGTGGAGATCTGGAGGAATTTTATCTTCAAGTGCTCTGTCAGGGCGTCTAGGAGCCTTCCACTTTCAGTTAGGTCCGCACTATTGTCTACATCCCATGTTCAATCATTCATTGTTATATCCGAGTAAGTAAGATTGTCCATAGATTGTTACCTAGTTTCATGGTTCCATACACTGACTCATGACAACAGTGCTAAAATATTGTAATGGGAATAGAAAAATGAAACTAGTAGTATCCAAAGTATCTCTACTGAAGTTTCTGTCACTGATAAACATGGGCTCAAACTTTGTCTTCATTTAGAAATGGGTCCTTTTGCTCTCCTGGAACATTTTTCCTTTTTTTCTTTCTTGTTTTCTCATGGACATACAGCTCTTCAAAAATTATTGATCTGTCTGGATGTTTTACCACTTTCAAAAATAAGTCAGTAGCATGAGAGTAGGAAAAGCATCAAAGCTGTTAGCATTGGACAGGTTTCTAGAAACTCTCTGTAACACAGTCTGGGGGGAGGAGGATATTTCCTGTGTATCCAAAAGACATGGCTTGAGCTGAGCCCACATTTACAAACAGTTGGGGAGGGGCAAAACAAGATGATCTACTGTTGTGAAAATAAAAAATTAAAAAAAAACAAAAACAAAAACCTGAGAGTGTGCAAGTGCTTACAGCAAAATAAACCCCAAATTGACAGCTGCACAAACAGCACTTGCCCAGCAGTGGTAGTCAGTTACTAGGAATGCCCAGTTTCCCATCAGATTAGTAAGAATTTATAATTAATAGCACATTTAGCATCCCCTCTGTACTGAAATCACAGCTTAATCTGCTAACCTGGTTGTGGAGGAGGTAAAGGAGACAGAAATTCAGGGTCCTGCTTTGCTGAGCACGTTATCTCCTTGTTGATACAGTGTTAGATGAAGACAGACAGCTTTTCCAGAATCAGCCTCTCCACTGGTTTAAGAGCTGCAATCCTAAAAGGTGAGGTGCTCCTTCCTTAACAGATGTGACCCCCTTCAACTCTGATAAACTTCCTGAAAAGATGAGGGAAATCTGTGCCACACAGGATGTGCTCAGCACATTGAGGGATTGAGTTAGTAATGTCCCTGATAATTGTGGATACCTCATTGTAGGAGTCAGTTTTTATTTAAATTTTTTTAATAGGAGTATACACATCTGTCTTTATACCCAGCAGCTTTTCTGGCCCACAAGAAGTCCTCTGTGAGTTTCCCCAACTGAGCTCAGTGGGATCTCTGTCAGCTGCAAGATTTATGTCATCTTTTTCAGTCCTGAGAACTGTTCCTTAAGCTTTTCACATCTGGATTTAATTGGAAAGACATTAAAAGACATTAAGTGTGCTGGAAAAGCATATTTTAGAGAAGATCTTTATAGGCACTTCCATTAAAGGAACTGATGGTTGTAGGTTAAAATGGGATGAGGATAAGCCATCAACAGTTAGCAAGGACAAAATTACATTACAAACTGCTTCAGATGAGAATTTCGGCGTGTAGCTCTTGGGCCTGACTCTGATCTCACTTAAATCAACTTCAATTAGGAGACAAATACTGGTTAATGCAGTATAAAAATACACTGAGATCAGAATGAAAAACTTTTGCCTTTTGGAAACATTCAGATTTCTAATTACATGCCATATGTGCTAAATATAACACTTTTAGCTGTCAATCTAGATTTGGTACTTTGTGGGACATACACGCACACTTGTAAAATGAGACTTGGAGAATGAAGAGAGGGATTGGTCCTTACTGCTTTCAGGGTGAAAGCATCTTCTCTGAATGCTTGTATGTAGATTGCAAGAGTAGAGTTACACGAAAACAGAGATACTACGCAATTTAGTGTGTGGACTTTGCAGGAGATGTTGTAATGCAAGAATCCAGATCCCTAAACACCCCATTGTTCAAGCTCTAATGCGCTGCTTGACTGCACCAGTGGACAGCCCTCTGTATTAAGTGTAATCTATTGCTTTTGTCTTCAAAGTCAAGTTTCTTGTCATATTTAGACTGACACACACTTACAATCTACGTTAATGGACTTGAACACTCTTTCATTTTAAAACAGCTAAAGCCAAGGAATTTGATATTAAGGAAATCAATCCCTTAACTAAATTAAAGTGTACAGACTTTAAAAATAGTAATGTGTCAAATGTTAATGAACAAAAATAAAGAATTCTTTTGTAAAACATTGGAATAAAAATATATTCTTTAAAACATTTCAACAAAAACCCATTTCAATGAAAAAAACAAGTTTGTTAGAGGCTCTCACTTACCTCTTTCTCTTTGAAGAGAGTCTTTTAATCTGCTATGTTGTGAAAAGTATTTAATATTAATGAAAATATTACCTTGCTGTGTGGTAGTGGAAGGAATGAGGTACTTGAATTACAATCATGTGGTTTTATTTTCCATCACTGCATACTTTTTCTCAGAATCTCCCCATCTCTCTTGGGCTATGGTAAAATGCACGTAAACTAACAAAAGTGCCTAATCTTGGCCAGCCGTGTTTGTGCTTGTGCACTCTTCCTTTATTTCAGTTTCCTTATCTAGAAAAACAAGAGTAATAAAACTACTTCTCGTCCTTGAGTGCCATTTTGTCTTATGAAGAACATACTTGCAAGTAGAGATGAAAAACATTTAAACATCAATGACTGTGTTTTTTACGGGTAGTGTTTACTTTGCATGGAAGTATAACCATGCTGAAGTAAGCAGAGTAACACGTAATCTTTACAACTTCATTGTATACTAATTTTTGTATATCAATTTCTGTATTATTTTGTTGTATATTAATTTTGATATGAATTGGATTTGAGAGTTCACAAAAATCTTTTAATATTCAGTGAGTTTAAATCAGCACTTGCCTAAGAAAACTGCTTAAATAATGGAATAAATGCTTATATCTTGTTTAAATGCAACACAGTTTAGAACTCATTCGTTTTATTGGAACAAGTTCTGGCAACATGTACATTATTAACAATATGCATCAGGGCCCATTTCCCGGTGGAGAATGACAGGGTCTTTTCCTCATTTAAGTACTGGGAAAGTGATATGAAGCAGTACAGAACTGTGACCATCAGGCTGATGAAGGAGATGGTCTGTTGTGCTGTGTTTTAGAAGTCACCGTGAAATCTTAAACAGCCAAGAAGCTTGGTCCACTTATTTTAAATCACTTTCTCCTGCAGTACACATAGGGTTAATGACACTGGACTTGCAAATCTACACAGGGATGTGTAGAAATGCCTAGAAATAAATAATTAAATAAACCAATTTTTTTCTGAGAACGCAGCTGACAAGGATATTTTCCAGCCTTCAGTGGTGAAAGAGACAGTGATTCATAACCTTTCTTCCCTGCTGGTGCAGCGTTTTGCCTGAGGATATACATTCTGCTGTTTTCAGTTTTAGGTTTAAAGTCATACTTCTTAAAATCTCTTATAATTTTTATCTGCAGCTTCTCAATTTTTAGTGTTGCCTAGATTGTATGATATACCTCTACCTGTCCATCCAATCACTAGCATCTAAATGCCCTCATCTGTAATTACTGAATGAACCTCTGTTGCTTTGGTGTGTACCTCCTTCTGAAAGTTAGTACTTAAGTAGCTTCTGGCTGAGGATAAAAAATTATAAGCAAGATTAATTTGAATTTTAATTGTTGTCTGGTGAAATTCTCTTGCATACAGAGTAAATGCTTGGAAATTTAATATTAAGTCGTTTTCACTATGCCGATTAGTAAGTTGTGACAATGCATTATTCTTTCCATCTTTATTCTTTCTTTTATAACAATTGAAGGAAAAATGGGAAATTTAAAGATAAATACACTTCTAAAGAATTTACAGGCTTTTAGTTCAGATCCAGTAAAGACTGAAGAGGCAGTGAAATGACCTGACAAAGGGAGCTTGATTAGGATTTAACTGTTGATACTTGGGCTAAACTTTCACACCTCACTTCTTCACTATTGGAGGTTATAGACACACCTCAGTAGATACTCGCACTGAACCTGAAAGATCTTCTGAGATATTTAGAAGGAATTACTAATTTACTGATTTCCAGCATCAATTGTAATGCAAAGTTAGCATTTTGTTGTCACTTGAAAATATTGTTCCTCACAATAGAGTGTATGTGAAGAGAAAGAAGTCTGCAGATTTAACACTTCTCTGAGCCTTTTACCAAACTTTCAGCTATCCCTTCATCTCTTACTCTCATCTGAAAGTAAAAATGAATTGAAAGTTGGCAAACAGACCAGCATTTCTGCCCCTGATTAATCTCTTATTCTAATATTAAGTTTCTTATTCCATATTGTTTGATCAGGTACTCCTCATTAAAAGCAAAACAAACAAACAAACAAACAAACAAAAACCCCATACTTTTTCATTATTTTAATAATTAAGTGCTTTTCATGTAGTTTTCTTTCCTTGTGGCCAGGAACTCTTGAATCACCACTAAAGCAATAGGACTGCCTCACCTCAGATAATCATGGTGCTGTTTCATAGATTTAAAGATAATGCTTTGCCATTCATTACTTCTGAAATTATTTCATAGTCCCAATGATGGTGATGGGTTATCTAATGTGATAGTTCACATGCTAGAAAATACCAGTTCCTAAGTGACTCTTGACTGTTAACTCAGCTAGTCCCTTTGCTGAAGTAGATTGTTGAAGATCTGCAGAAATAAAATGTCGTGTTCAATAGTGTTTTTCACTCCATCCACTTCTTGTAATATTGAGAGGCATGAAGGGATTCAAGCCATGTGTGTCCGGTAAAACTAGGTGGATGAAGGTGACATGATTGCTGTTGTTGATAGAAGCTCTGTTTAATCTGTAGGAAAGTTTGTTCAAGAACAGTTAATCCTTACTTTATGATTACCCCCAGAAAGCTGGCAAGGTCAGACTTTACATTGATTATGTGTCATTTCAACTGGTGAATGCATGAGCTGCCTTGGGATAGCATTAACTACTGCATGGGACTTGTTCTAAGGTACATCTGTGCAGCTTCCTTAGTTCAAAGATACTGGATTCTTTCTATCCTCCAGCCTTTTTCTCTTGACAGGCGCAATCAGTATCCTTAATTTTAGTGCCTATGAGGTGACTGTTCATTTGTGCAAACATTAATCAGTTTGGAAAATGCTGCTTCCATGTAAATTACGTGAGCTAATCAGATTATAACTCTGCGTTTTTCACGCATATCAAAAACTGTGCGAGAAAAGGGCTTAAAGTCATTTAATTAAGGTTTACATTGTGCAGTGTGAAAAGCCTTTCTGAATTCAATTTTTAAACAGATGTTAACATTGGTTCACATGAAATCTAATCAACTGGGGAGAACAGCACATTGTGAGGAAAGCAGTGAGAACTGCTAGCAGAAATTATCACTTCCAGTGTAGTGAAATCATTTAGAACAGAAGCTGTTGGGAAAAGGGATTTGTTTCAGTAACTGTCTCCTCATTTCATTTTAGCTTATATGTTGCCAACCTGGTGAATCCAGGGGGATTAAATGAAGATATTAAGAAGTCAAATTTTAGCTACCTCGTGCGCATGTATGTAAGTCTACACATAGAGATATTTCTTCCCTTTATGCATCTGTGTGCAGTTTTGGATGTGGACAAGTTAAAGGTGGAGGCTTGGTCAGAAATATCTTCATCAAGAGCAAGTAAAAAATAGTCAGCAAGAACAATATTTTTAAATACACACAGAGTTTAATAGTTGCCTAACTTTGGAATTCTAAGTCCTCAAACTCACCTCAACAGCTGTGATGTTTTTTTTTTTTTCAATAGCCTTTAAATGTGAAATTTAAAGCTACACATTAAAAAGTCATGAAATGCATGCCATTACTGATGCAGACAGGATTTCTGCAGAGTTGTTGCACAAAATCATATTGCCTTCTGAGGCCTCAGCTGTCACAGAGCAGAGAAGAACCTCCCTGCTTTGGGGGGCACCATTTCTTTTAGCTTAGAAAGCAGATGAACACTGAGTGTTTGTAAATACACTTATGAGCAGATTGATTCATGCATCAACTCTGCTATTTTCTCGGCTTTTGTCTTGCAAGGGTAATCAAGGACTAGAGTTTGATGCTTCTGTTGTTTTGACGTGGCATGCAAGCATTTTCTCAAGCTTACACTCATACTTGTTCATGTATGTAGCATGTGGTTTACAGACACCGTGATCACAAGTCATTTGCAGATTCAACCTTGATCTCAGACCCATCTATTAAGATGGTAAAATCTTGTCACAGAATCATAGAACCATAGAATCATTTGAGTTGGAAGGGACTCTTAAAGGTCATCTAGTCCAACTCCCTTGCAATGAACAGGGACAGCTAAACCAGGCTGCTCAGAGCCTGCTCCACCCTGATCTCGGCTGTCTCCAGTTATCCACCACCTCTCTGGGCAAGTTGTTCCATTGCCTCACCACGCTTATTGTAAAAAACTTCTTCCTTATATACAATCTAAATCTTCCCTCCTTTAGTTTGAAACTATTTCCTCTTGTTCTGTCACAACAGACCCTGCTAAAGAGTCTGTCCCCTTCCTTCTTATAGCACCTCTTTAGGTATCAGAAGGCCACCACTTGTCACCAATTTTCAAAGCCTTCACTTCTCCAGACTGAACAGCCCCAGCTCTTTCAATCTGTTCTTGTAGGGGAGGTGTTCCAACCCTTGGATCGTTTTTGTGACCCTCCTCTGGATGCACTCTTAACAAGTCCACCTCTCTCCAGCACCAAGGACTCCACACCAGAACACCGTGCTCCAGGTAAGGTCTCACCAGTGCAGGGTGGAAAGGCATATCCTAGTTATCACACTCCTTTGGATGCAGTCCAGGATACAGTTGGTTTTCTTGGTTGCAAAGGTACTTTGCTGGCTCATGTCCAGCTTGCTATACACCAGTACCGCCAAGTTCTTCTTGGCAGAACTATGTTCTATTCTTACATGTTCCAGCTTGTACTGATAGCAGGGGTTGCCACAACCTAGGAGCAAGACCTTGCACTTGAATATGTTGAGCCTCATGAGGTTCACCTGGGCCCACTGCTCAAGCCTGTCTAGATCTCTCTGGATGGCATCGTGTCCCTTGGACATGTCAAATGCATCACATAGCTTGATGTCGTCCTCAAACTTGCTGAGGGTGTACTCAGTCACACTGTACATGTCATCAATGAAGATGTTAGAGAGCACTGATCCATGTACTGACTCCTAAGGGACACCACTTGTCACCAATTTTCATCTGGACATTCAGCCATTGACCACCACTCTCTGGATATAATCTAGTAACTAGTTCCTCATCCATCAAGTAGTTAAACCATCAAACTCATATCTTTCAAATTTGGAGAGAAGGATGTTTTGGGGACCATGTCAAAGGATTTACTGAAGTCCAGATAGATGACATCAGTGGCTTTTCCCTTGTCCACTGACACAGTTACACCGTCATAAAGCAAAAAGGTTGATCAAGCAGGACCTGCCCTTGGTGAAGCCATACTGATTATCCCATATCATCTCCTTCTCTTCCCTGTGCCTTAGCATAGCTTCCAGGAGTATCTACTCCATGATCTTCACCAGCCAAGAAGTGGGGCTGACAGGTCAGTAGTTCACTGGGTCACTCTTTCTACCCTTCTTAAAAATGAGTGCTATATTACCTTTTTTCCAGACTCCAGGGACTTCACCTAATCACCATGACTTTTCAAATATTATCAAGAGTTGCTTGGTGACTACATCAGCCAATTCCCTCGGGACTCTGTGATGCATCTCATAAGGACCTATAGGCTTATGGGCATGAAGGTTTCTCAGGTAGTCGCAAACATGATCTTCACTTACAGCAGGAGGGTCATTGCTGCTTCAGCTCCTCCCTTTTGAAGGCTGTGTATAGAATAGTCACGAGTGAAGACTGAGGCAAAAAGTTGTTGAATACCTCAGCCTCAGTCTGTTGTAACTCACCTGTCTGTATTGCTCACTAGAAGGGATATGCCCTCCTGGACTTTCCTTTTCCAATTGATGTACCCATAAAAGCCTTTCTTATCTTTCTTTGCACCCCTTGCCAAGTTCAGTTCTAGCTGGGCCTTGGTCTTCCTGACCTTAACCCTACATAGCCTAGCAGAATCTCTGTACTCCTCCCAGGTTACCTCTCCCTGCTTCCACTGCCTATGCATTTTCTTCTTGCTCTCCAAGTTTGACCGGTAGGCTCTGTTCAGCCATGCCAGTTTCCTACCTTCCTCTCCTGACTTCCTCCACCTGGGAATAGAGAATTCTTGTGCCCCAAGAAAATTTCCTTAGAGATGTGCCAATTCTGCTCTGCCCCTTTGTCCCTGAGGACAGATTCCCAGGCAGTTTTCTTGACTAATTCTCCAAAAAGCTGGAATTTGACTTTCCTAAAATTAAGCTTCCTATTTTACTCTTTGGCTGTTCAATATCTCTCAAGATTATGAACTCCAGTGCTATATGGTCACTACAGTCCAGGCAGCCTCCAATCCTGGTGTCACTAATCAGTTCACTTGTATTGGTGAGCAATAGGTCCAGCATTGCATCCCACCTTGTGGAGATGTCTATTACCCGTCTCAGGAAGTTATCCTCAATGCATTCCAGGAGCCTTCTAGATAGCCTACAACTCACCATACTACTTTTCAAGCAGATATTAGGGTAGTTGAAGTCCCCCAGCAGGACAGAAACCTGTGAACATGATGCTTTCTGTAGCTGGAGGAAGAAGACTTCATCAACAGGCTCCGCTAGATCAGGTGGGCTGTAGTAGATCCCAACCACAAGTCTCCCTTTGTTGCCTCTGTCTCTAACTCTCACCCATAGACTTTCCACTTGCTCATGGCCATTCTTTAGGGACAGCTCTTCACATTCTATTCCTTCCTTGATGTAGAGGTCAGCATCTCCATCCCTTCTACCTCCTCTGTTCCTTCTATTCTTTATTGCCTACTGTGGACCCTTCATTCATTCAGAAAAACAACAAAATGAAAATTTTCAGTTTCATAGACTAATCTGAAATGCAATATGGATTTAAGAGGAAAAGTACATATAAGTACATATAAAAAAAATGGGAAAAGGTTGTCATGAGGATATGGGCTTAAATGCACAAGGACTAGTGTAGTGCCTGTCTGCAGTTCTTGCTAAAAGTATGATCTAATGTTACTAGATTGTCATTACAAGATGCTTAATCCCCAGAGTGAGAAACAGGAAGAATATTTGCAAGTTTGAATGCTA
Source organism: Meleagris gallopavo (assembly GCF_905368555.1). Taxonomy (NCBI): domain Eukaryota; kingdom Metazoa; phylum Chordata; class Aves; order Galliformes; family Phasianidae; genus Meleagris; species Meleagris gallopavo. The sequence continues at coordinate 63,311,103 of NC_139406.1, read as the reverse complement.
TTTACTAATTGCCAATTGACTCGAGGAAAGTTAAAAAATGACTGGAAACATCCATCCCTGTCCTGATACAGACACACAGTAATAATGGAAATGGCAGCCAAGACAAACAGCTAGGAGCGCGGTGCATCCTGTTGGCATCGTATTTTTGGCACTGTTTTAGCTACATAGAAAACAAGTGATACAAGAAATGTGTAAGGACATCTGTTCTCTAACCTATGGGGCTTCACTCACAAAACAGTTGTAAAATCTTCTGGGGGAGAGAAAAAATTCTCTATATCTGTGCAGATGCTATTGTAAGAAAAATATCAATAGAAGGAAGTGTTGAGCCTTGAAAAGAGGAAATTGTTCACCAGATTCACTGTCAAATGTTCCATTCTTTTCTTTCCTTTTCATTTAATCTAAATTATCTGCCTTTCACAAGTTAAATTTAAGCCAAACTGTGTAAATCCATTGAGACTAAGAGAATTGAATCATAGATTAAATTAGCCTAATGTCTGCTTGTAGCACTTCTTGACTGCAGTTTACTTGGGTTCTGTGTCACTGCTAATTATTCAGGTCACAGCCTTTAGCTACCAGCTTCCTTCCTGAATCCAAAATCTTCATGCCTGCCTAGGAGTATTCCAGGGCAAGGAGAAGCATTAAGGATACCTATTAAGGTCCAAAGCATCTCACTCTATCTTCTGTCTACTGCTCTTCAGTCGCCTCCCATTAGTAGATATTTTTAAATGAAAGGAACTTTCCCAAAATACAAAAGTTGTTGCAGAAGTCAGGATATATGTAGTTAGGCTTCCTCCACAGGTAACCTATAGGGAGAAAGACATTTTTCCATGCAAAAGAAATCAAATTTCATGTAAACCTGGAATACATTAGGAAATTGGAAGATAAAGAGGGTCTGTAAGTTGTAAGAGTTTGGGAGGACTTGAGGAAGGAGAGCAGCTGGAGATCCTGAATGGGAGAACATTTAGGAGTGGGAAAAAGAAGAGGCCTGGGTAGGGGGAGATTTGTAGAGAAGTAGAGGTGTTTTCCTCTGCTGTTAAAGAAGACCAAACACTGAAGTAGGTATTAATGAGGGAAGACCAGAGGCACTAGATTGGCTGGGAAAGAGAAGGGAAAGAGGCAGAAGACAGGGAATAGGGACTCAATAGTGAGAAGCCTGAGATTTTGAAAAGATTGTCAACTTCCAGAGCAGCAAAGGTGAGAAGGCCATTGATGAGGACTGATGGAGGGGGCTGGCTCTTCAGCAGTGTTCACACAAGCACCTGACACTTCTGCCTGGAAGGTCAGGAATACCAAATATGGGATTGCTTTCCTGCTGCTTGAGTCTTTTATAATTTGGTTTTAGTAATATATCTGAGATCTCACCTTTTATATCACATTTTGATTTGGGAAGGGCATGGTTTGAAGAAGGATAAAATGGAGAAATGAGGTCATAACAAATTACAAGAATTAGGATTTGGACATTGTGTTCTTATTAAGAATGTCTGTCTTTACTCATCTTTAATCTTACCTTCATTTCCTTCATTTTATATGTTTCCATGAATTGTTCTATATTTGTATCATTGACACCCATATAGTAATGATCCATGCTTACAGGCAAAGGATTTCATTATTGTGTATTGCAATATTTCTTCCCTTCTTGATAGAAGAGGAAAAGACTTTCCCTTTGAGACAGTGGCTCATATTCTTCCAGGACATTCCAAAGCAGTTTTTTGTTTGTTTGTTTGTTTGTTTTTTCTGGAAAGCAGCTATTAAGGCTGCTCTGCTGCAATTTGTGTGATCTGCCTTGCAATAACCAGTTCTGTGAGTAGAACAGTAGTGAGTAACATATGTACTTATTCAAAGCAATTCTAGAAAGGAAGATTGGGTTGGTCCAATTAATCTCTTTATGATTTGAGGGTTTCATTGACCACTTATCAAGATCAATCTGTCCTACATATCACATGATTACGTTGTGATCTAATTTTAAATGAAGCATTACTTGGCACTGCTTGTTACTATGATCAGAGCCTCTCAGTCTAAGCCACTGTACAAACAAATAACCTGAACAAACCATCCTTTCACAACAAGTTTACAGTTCACACGTCAGACCAGGAAGCTAAGAATGGATATTAAAAAAAAGTAAACAAGGTAGATTCAAAAAAACAGATGGGATAGCAATAAAGCTGTAGGAGGAGCAGATGTCTCAGCTTCCTTCTCACAGTACTACCTAGTAAAGTTCTCTGGGCTACCATAAATAAGAACAAATGAGATCTGGTTGCTTTGTTGATGTCAATCAGTAAAAAATGGGTATGAGAAGGAAGGATATACTTGCGTGCCAGTCCCTACCCCTTGATTGTTTGTGGCTGGTAGTTGATAGCCCATGATCAACTGAAATACAATACAGAAACAGCCCTGTGTAAGGAAGCACAGGAGCCTAGTTCTAGCCTCTCCCTCACTTGCTGAGCAATGCTTGCATTGTGTTGGAAATAATCCCACAAAGAGGAGTAGATGGGAGAAATTAGGATGTAGAAAGGTGTTGGATTACTGGAAGAAACAGAGAAGTTGAGAGAAGAAAAACCTTGTTGCCACTGGGAAAAATTGATTTGGCTGGAACAAACTTAGTGATTTCACTGTGTGATCGAGATCCAGAATGGAAAGGTGGATGGTGATCAGAGCCTATAGGAGCTGAGAATACACTTCTGAAATGACAGGCACTGTCAGGTGGCAGAGAAAGAGATGTCTCATAAGAAAATGCAAATATACCAAATGTCAAGAAAACTAGAATAAATGGGGAAAGGAAGGATACTGAAAGATGATAAAACTGTTAGATCCTTTAACAGGTGAAGCTGTGTCTGACGTGAAGGTCTGAGATTCAACCATAGCATGGAAAAGTAATAAAAAGATATAGGCAACAGATAATTTAAGATGAAGGGAATCATATGAACGGATGGGAAGAAAGAACTAGTAGAGAGCAGGACAGATTTCAGATACAGGGGGCACAGAGCATATGGCAAAAGAAGAGTGGACAAAAAGCAGCAGTGCTAATCTGATGTTTAAGAAGTGTTTAGCTTTGTATTTGCATGCTAGCACAAAAACCATGAAACCTCACAAACGAAAAGATTCCTCTCCATGCGTTATGGGTGGGAGTACCGTGTACAGCCTTCTGAAGCTTTGGCAGCTAGTCATTACTATAGACAAATCTGGGATACACGGTCTTTTAGTTTAGGGCAGCCTGGCAATTTTTGCACTGTTATTCATCTTGCCAAAATACACATTGTCTGATAATATTTAAGTTGTATAAACATACCTTTCAAGGGAAGGAGCTGTTGAGAGAATCCAGGCAAAGAATTAGTTTGAGAGCAAATCTAGTACTTCATTACAATGGCAGCTCCTGTTCCTGACAGAGCCTCTGCTGTCCAAAAGGAACGGGAAATGAAGATAGAGACATTGATTCTTTCTATCCCAGCAATGACAAAGAGAGCAACTTCCAATTCTCTCAACAGCAGTTGCTGGCTTCAACTAAAGCAGCAGTGCCAAAGAACCTGCAGTCAGTTCCAGTATTTGCAATGTCACCTTGGGTGACAGTGTTTGTGGAAAGTCACCTCTTTTTCCACTCTGTGATAAATGCATCTTAGGTGGGAGTGATTAAATAGAAAGTTCTGCTTTGCCTTTCACCTTTGATACAGTAGAGACTTCGTTTTATTGTTCTGAGTGTGTTTTCTAAGCAAGGCATGTGGTGCCTGAGAGTTTCATAATCAACCTTTGCTAAATTAATTACAAAAAATCATTTGTCTGTTGCCAAAGCAGCTAGGGGAAAGAAGAACAATGTGCCTCTCAGAACTAAAGCAGGACTCATGAAGCTGAGAGAGAAGTCTGTCAACAAAAAATGCAATTATGCAGAAAAATATGAGCTAAAAATTGATCATTATTCTGATGCTTCATAGTTGTCCCACGTTGGCTTACCCTGTTTAGCACAGTTCACTAATGTATAAGACATCAGTCTGCTGTGTTGTTCAGGTTCCAGCTTCAGAGTGCTGGCAGTGCCCTGCTGCCCATCTACCTGTTGTTCACACCTTCTGCAGTCATCTGCAGGACAAGATCTGCAAGCTCCATAGGAAGTTCCAGGAAGTGTGAAATCTAAGAAAGCACAGGGGGAAGGTGGAAAGTCTTTTCTAGCTGGAGAAGCAGATATCCTAAAAATGTATCATGTTATTGATGTAGATAGTGCAGCTTTTGTTAGCACATACAGAAATCATTTCTACACCCAGGAAGAAGAAGATATCTCCAAACCTGTGCACAAACTCAGTTGTTTATCATGGCGCTGTTCTGTACCCTCTTTATAAGCTCTGCAGTTTAAATGGCTTCAAAATACCAAAATATACATCCTCCTTGGTATTAACACGTCAGTGGGTTTTTAACAATTCATTTTTTATTTAGGCAGCGTTAAGTGCCTTGAAACAGTTTTCAGAACAAGGACTGGATCCAGTGGAAGGGGCTATGAAAGTTGAAAATGGATCACTTGAAAAGTAAGTACCATTTAAATCCTTTGCATTTTAATGCCTGTGTGGCACTGTAGATAAGAAATATTAATTAAGAGCTTACTTGCCCTTTTAGACCTGTGCAAAAACTTTCCATTTGAATTTGCGTAGTTTTTGACAATTTGAGAGGATAAGCAGGATTTCAGGTTTAGTATTACTGATAATATTTACTAATGAACTATGAGACAGTCAATCTTCCTATGGAAACCCTAAAGAAAAGGATTTTCTGTTTATTGTATGGATTATCTTTAAGTAGCATAACATGATTTTTCTCCAATGTATTGTAGCAATTGATATTGCCTGTAAATAGGATAGTTATCTGCAGTGAGTCCCTATGTCTGCAGGGTGAATTTTATCCTAGAGAATTTAGAAGTAAGTTAAAAATTCTTTCAGGTCTTAAAAATTCTTATACAGACTATTATCTTTAAGGAGAAGACAATGGATACAAGTTTCACAGTAGATTTTCAAGTATTTAGGAAAGTTGGATTGTCCATCCAGTACAGATTTTTTTTTTTCCTGCTGTTAGTATGTTTACATAAGGTCTTGTATTACCACATAAATTAGGGAATCATAGTAAAAGAGAAAGAAGACTATAAGTGGCATTGGGAGTCTTCAATAAATATATCGTAGCTATTTATAAACTAATTTAATCAGAAGCAATTTTCCATATGATCTCATCAGCATAGTATTTGAACATAAATATTGTTGTTTCACTTTAAAATGTTACCTTCCACAGTGACCTTTGAATTTCATGTGCCATCTGCTAATAAACATGTCTTAAAGATGTGCAACCCTGGACCTTACCACTCTTGTTAATGTATTAATCTTTCAGACAAGTCAAGCATCTGGGAGAGAAAGCAGACAATAAACAGACTAACTCAGGCACCATTGCTCAGGACTGCAAGGATTCAAAGGCTGTCGTCTAGGAGCTTCCCAGCACCCACGGCTGCCACTGCATCCTTATAAACCTGTCAACACGCAATAGGGTGTATGTGTACAAGGAAATGAATGACTAATACCATTATTTGAGTCTTATGTGAAGACAACACTATTCTAACACAAGAGATAGTATACATGGTACTGTTTATTCAACTGTGGAAAAAAGCAAAATTGAACATTTCCCTTAGAACTTGAGATCAGAGCATAACTCAATTGCCCAGAGGCAGAAGAAATCTGATCATGTTACTGGAGGTTAAAACAACAACTAATTAACAAAAGTGTTAGAAAAAGAAAAAAAAACGAAAAAAAAAAAAGATAAACATTAAAATTGATTAATACTGAGAAAATCCAGTCAGCATTGTTTCAGTTATACAATTTTTCGTAGTGTAGTTTTAAGTTCAGCTTACTGTTTTTTAAATAATGCTTGAATATTTTAAAATTAACCAATGACAGTGCTGTGAGAATTGTAGTTGTTGTCTTCATATATAGTCATACAGCTTATCTTTTTATGCAGACATTATGCATTCTTCATTCTATATGAATATGTATGACTTTAAGATGCACTACTCGGAGTTGTATGCAAACAGAAGTTTAAATCATGACAAGTATTTGCTTAACATGAACAGATGTTAGTTATGATCAGTCTCAATATACTCCAGGAAAAAGCAAATATGGTATTTGATTTTCCTTGCCATTATCAATTAAAGAGGCGTCTTGCCTCCAGGCGACATGTTCCCCTTCAGTTCTGCTCTCTGTTGTGTGAAGCACATCTACACCCCATCTGTGTGTTGTATCAGCCCACCGTTTGCATCAACTGAGTGTTTTTAATCTCTGCATTCTGACCAACAGCAAAAGGTAGGATTGCAACCTTATCAAGCCAACGTAGGAAAACTGTTGATGTGGAGATTATTCTTTTGTGAAGGGAGCAGCAGCAGAGATAAGACCTGTGGCTGCGCTCTGTACCAGCATATCCCATTTCAGTGTGTGGCCAAATGCAGTAAAACCACATCAGTTCATGTGCACAATGACAGTGTCGTCTCTTTCTTTACCACTTGCAGGTAGACAGCTTAACGAATGGGTTGAAATAACAGCACAAAAAGCAATTGCAAATGAATGAAGGTCTGGCTACCATGCCAATGCCTGGGTTCAATCTTCTGTTCCCCATGCCACCGCCTTCTACAAACCTACTGTGTTACAGCAGTAAACCTGGCTTGTATGTCATTTATTTTGTCCAAAACGACTATTTTATTTTTATAAACCTCTTGCAATAAACACATAAAGCAACTGCCAACTTCATAACAGTCCTGACAACATTGCACAAGATTTCAGAAGCATGTAAAGCAGGGATCACAACCCTAGTGACTCACTCAGGAAAGCAGCACTGTAAGGAAATGGTGCAAGGTACAGCGGCATTGATTCAGCTCTAGGACAGGCTTATGGGGTAATGTGTATCATGCTCTTACAGAACCGGCAATCTCTAACACTGAGGAGTCCTTCATTCTGTTTCATATTTCTCAGGAGTATGTTTCACAGTCCCAAGGAGCCTCTGTGCTAAGAGTCTGCAGTTTCTCAAGGTTCTGCTTCTGTGATATGCAATAGAGTCAGGAGCATGCAGACTCTGTCAGTTTCCACAGAACTGGGAGGTTTCCAGCAGTGTGTGGCACCTGGCAGACTCAAGTTAGTGAGGTAGCAGAGTATAGTACTTAGCTCTTGCACGCTGTATTTCTCAGTGACACCTGACCTGCCCAAAAGAGCAGAAATTCTGTTCCTTCTTCATCTCAGCAGCTGGAAAAGCTCAGAAACAGGCTTGGTCTGTTCTGTGGCAGTACCTTCCAGTATGCAGAATGCGAATGGCGTTACCATCACCTCCCATGGGCAACAAGAGCAGAAGAAAGGACAAACAGGTTCCTTGATGAGTTGCTCCTCAGGGCAGGAGGCTGAGTTTGCTGGGAGGATGTGACATGGAGACTGGCAGTACGGTCTCTTTGGCACTAGCAGCACCTCTGCAGTGTGTTCCCAGTCCAGTGACTACAGAGAAACCCTTTGCTTTGTAGTGGTTTGCTCAGAAGATGAAGGTACAGCTTGATACTTTCTCACCCACAGCAGGAGGAAAGCTTCCCATGTTCTGCAGCAGGAATGGCAAACCTTTTTATTTGAGCACTGGTGTCAGCAATAGTACATAGTGCTCAGGCATGCTGCCAACATGATGCCATTCCCGAGTCACAACTACAAAAATGCATCCAGTAATTCTCCAATTATTACGTGATTGCACTGATGGTAGCTTGCACCCGTACATGCAGGAGAGCTCTGAATGGGCAAATGGCAGCCAAATGCATGCCACCCTGCCTGAACTCAAGGCAGCTCATCCGGCTCCCTCCATTCAAGACAATGGTAAAGCAAGGTCATCTCTGTGAAATGTTCACCGTCTCATTGCTGGTCAAAGTCATGCTTGATTCTCACTCCATCTAGGTAGGGAAGTGGTGGTGCTTCTTATTTTTCCCAAAACTATTGAAACACTTAATAGATTTTTGGGGACGTCATTTAATGGCTGGACTTCTGACTGTTCTCCAAATGCAGGACCGGCTAATAATTGTCATGATCACAAGACAGAAGGTTTTGTAGCCTGAGGTAAAGCACATACAGATGGCAGTTTTAAAGCACCTCCCAAGCCACGGGTTAAAAGCCTCTCCAAAGAGGCTCCACTGAAGGCTAAGACAGAGCTTTTCCTGACATAAATCTGAAGAAAGAGTTCCTGCTCCCTGCCGATACAGATGGGAGCACCGAGACCATTGTGCAGAGCTCATCAAGATGCTGCACCTGAACTCCATTATGTCATTTCAGTGCTACTAATGCACTCTGAGGCTCCTGTCCCAACACAGAGACTTCCATTTGTCTACCTGTGTCTCACTCATGAGAAGTTTCTCAGTGAAAACCCTGCAGTATAAACACACACGCATACAGAAATGCACTTTAAATGTAGTTTGGCATTATCCCTAGCAGCCTCCCAAGAGTCCGAGGAAAATTCTTGTACCAGAGATGTTGCAGCAGCCGGTGGACTCGTCTCTGATCCTCAATCTTGTTGGTTCACAGCTGTTCCTCTTTGTGTCTGAGCTGGCAGCATCTGAAAGCTGCTGGGAAGAACTTAGACCCAGTGATTTGAAAACTAATTTGTTTTTCCTCCTGCAGCCCCTTTTATTTTCTGATTTTGCTTCCTAAATTCAGGTAAGGGTGGGTAAATAGGGGCATGTGAAACAAAGCAATGTCTACATTTACTTTGTTGAATCATTAGCCAGAGATGAACACTAAAAAAGGATCAATATGTTTAGAAAGCTCCTATTTGTTCTAAAATGTCTGAGTTGTTTTTTCTTTTTCTGACAGCAATTAATCATTTCTGGTTATTATTTTTAGATTATATCGTCTCTGAGGTAGAGATTTGGCCAACCTTCTGTTTGCAAAGCTCCGAGAGTAGTTTATTTCCCTGTTTAGCATGCATCCCACATATTGCATCCCGCATCTCAGTGCACTTTATAGATAGCGAATGCCATACCGATGTGGATCTGAGGTGCACATTGATGCTTAGGAATAAGGCTGGAAACAGTGCCTATCTAGCAGAAAACAGTGGGCGCTGTCATGAGCACTGTGTTAAACTCTTTTTTAAGGACTTAGAACACAAATTATCATTAGTTCTAGACCTACAACCATCATTAATCGGGAGGAATTATGCTTGAGAGAAAATAGGACCCTCAGGTACTCTCTCAGAAAATCTTTTCAACACCTTCTGGAGATCAGTGAATTAAGAGCTTGCACAGGAAAAGCCTTATAACAGAATGAGGGTATCTGATAGGGCTCGAAGGATGAGAATTCATATGGTTAATTTTATATCTGAGTTATCATCTCCAGTTGCACGCTGGCCTGTCAACAAATCAACACGCTCTGGAAGTTTCTGTTCTCACTTTGACACATGAGGCACTGACTTCCAAAAGGACAGATGTGCTCCTTCCAGCAAATGCAGCGAGCAGCGGGGCGCAGAGCTGGAGAAGAAACACTGATCTCTGTGGCCCTTCTGCAGGCACCCCAGCATTCACCTGTCATTCACAATGGGGTGAGGTTATCCTACAGCTGTAGTCCCTACCAAATTTAGCAAAAAATTCGACCAGTGTATAATTTCACCCGATTGAAGCCAAAGTTACAGATTTAAGAGATTTGGTGCTCACAGTCAGTCTTTTTAGAGGGTCTTTGCATAGTGAGTCCTTGTTCCCTCTCCATCTCTCAGCTCTCACACATGAGGATGGGGCTCAGCCACAGCAGGTTTTGAATGTCAGAATGGGAGTAGTTGGGACGGGTGACTGCAGGAATATGGAATCCCCTTCTCTATGGCGTGAAATGACAATGAAATCAAATGCTTCCTAAAGAGTTTGTGAGGCCCTTGATCTCCCTGACAGTCCTTTACTACATGCATTTTATTGGCAGGAGGCTGCATGTTTTTCTTGTTCTCTTTGGCTTGCTCCAATTCCCCTTGAAACAGCAGAAAGTTTCCCACTTCCTGCAGTGAGAGCTGAGCAAAAATGTTAAGCTGGGTTTGTTTTCCAGCTAATGGGCAGAGGATTGGTGGTTTTTGTTGTTTGTTTCAAAACACAGCGCAGAGAACACACTTGTAAAATCTATTCTCTCCCTGAAACACACAGGGTTTCTCCATTCTCACTTGTGAGCAGGTAAGATTTTCTTTCTCTGCTCAATTAAGAATGGCATTTGCAACCCGAAAGAAAAACCAGTAGAGGTTGGAAGGTTATTTTTAATGACAGTGAAGACAGGGACTTGACAGAGCCCTGAGTACCACATTGCATAATTCTGTACTCTTTGGGGGGACGTTGTTGTGTGACAGATGGGAAAAGCCGGTGACTGTCGTTGGTCATCTTCCTCACTGAAACACAGGAAGTTATCAGCACTGAGCTACACCTAGAACAGCAGCGACCAGCACCAATGTTTGCTGTAGCACCCCAAGGATACCTCCACAGAGCTGCAAGAAGGATGTCCTGAGTAGCTGTTGCCTTCCCTTTCTGCAGCTGAAGAACCATCCGTGTAAGATGTGGGAAGCAGCCTCCCTCTGGGTATTTACCTCTCGTGCAGGTTTCTGTCTGTGTTGCAGCTGCATTCCTGAGGCATCTTATGGGCTGAGCAAGTGTATGCGCATTGGTAGTTCGGATGCGTATGAAGTGTCATGGTGGTATGATTTCTATTATTCCACATGAACAGCACTGGCTTTCATTTTTGATCATAGAGCTTGTTATTTGCTGTATGCTGTTAGTCATGGATGGCTGTGCACTTTTGTGCTTGGTGTTTTAACTCTGTAGCACTTCAGTACAAAGGAAATTTAAAGAACAACAATGACAATGTTTGTAATCTGTTCTTAATTAAATAGCCCTCAATAATTGATGTATGGGAAGAGGGGAAACAAGACAGAATGGTAGCTAATCTGAAAATAAAACTTACTTAAGGGCCAAAGTTTCCTTCTATCTACAATGAACAGTATTTATAGAAGCCTGAATGCCAGAGAAGATTTATTTGACAGCACTCAATAAATGAGAACAAAATTCATCCACAAAAGACAGGTTGTGCCTCGCCCTATAAAATATTAAGATTTCTTTGTACATGAAGACAGATCACATAAGTCTACTTATTTACTTTCGCTTGTGATTAAATGTGTGGCATATTTTCTTTTTATAAGCCACTTGTTAAAAACATTCAAGGGCAGTAAAAATGAAGTCAGTATAGTGCTTTAAAATGATCCCTTTCCATTTGTCCACCCATACCCTGTCCACCCAGTACACTATAGTAGAACTGGACCCGAGACAGATTTGTTATTATTACAGTTATTTAGACTTAAAGACAGGAGATCTTTCTATGTGGTTCAAAGTGAAGAGCACACATATTTTGTTATGGTTGGCAAAAATGAAATGAAAATGTATGTGGTGCAAAAAATTGCATTACCTATGCCTAAGATATACCTGATTTTTTTGAAAGACAGCTCCAGGATCAACTGAAGTTTGTCCATTGACTTGAGCAAAGCATAAATTTGATCAAATATTGTCCCCTTAGGACATGTAGCTAGATCAAATATAATAGCAATAAGACAAAAAGAACTTACACCGAGCTGTCTTGCCTTGTATTATCATAAAATGAAAATTTATTGCAAACCAAACTTAACTTTCCACTGTACTAAAACAAAATATAAAGTAAAAGAGATGCAAGATATTTTCCTTGTCAGGTAAGACATACCAAGCCAGAGTGCAGTGCAATAACTGTACTCAGACCATGTATTACACATGGCTTAACTAAGTTCTCAGCTATTGTATCAGTAGGGCTATTGATTGCAAGTTCAGCCCCAGTGATGACTCATAAAGTTGGGAATTGTTTGCAGATGCGTTAGAAATACTGCAGGTAGGTATCTGGTAAGCAGAGGCTACATTTCTCGCATACAGTAGATGGTAGAAGTAAACAATTAAATGAGCACAGAAAATAAGCAGTTCCATACAGAAGAAAAGTCACCAAGCCTAAGGCTGTACAGCTGATTTATGCAGCTCACTGCAAAGATGCTTTTATTATTGTGAAATATTTGTTGCATGTGATCAACAAAGCACAGAGAAAGATGTTGCTACTATTTCAATGTTTCTTCTAACTCATAGACACAATAACCCAAGGGCCAGAATGTTAATAGCGCTGACCTAGTTAAACCAGAAAATACAAGATTTTCAGACATCTTTTCAGACATCTTCTGAAAATCTGATCCCAGCTGGGCACAACTGTCTTCAGTATCACCTTTGGAGTCATTTTGAAATTGCTTTGGAAATACTGGCAGATCTACCAGCCTGTGGTGAAGTTCTAGAGGAAACCAAGTGGCTTGTAGAGGAGGAAGGATGCTTGCAAGGCATTGACACCATTATGTACAAAATTTCACTGCAGATTTTGCAGGCATCTGGAGTGTGAAGATGTCTACACAGATCTGAAAAAGATTGTGCAAACATTTTCATGGAGCAAACCTCATGAGTAATCAGGGACTTGGTATTTTCCATGATTTTTTTAATTTTTTTTTCTGCTATTTTCTATTAAATTTTGACTTAACAAAAAATCCCCAACAAACCCTTCCCAAAAAATCGTGGTTTGCTTTTTCTTCTACAAATAGAAGTCCATCACATTCTATTTCAGTAAAAGAATAAACATAAAGTAACTACTGTGGAAAAGAGGACAGTACTGAACTCTTTTGAATGGGTTTAAACATAATGTATATGTGTAATATATTTTCTATACTATATATATACTTATCTATATATCAATATATATCTCAATGTATTTATGTACATACCTGTGCTTCACCTACATTCTAGATGAGTAAATATGTAGTTGTCTTGCCTGAGGGCATGCCAGGTATGGAAAAGTCTCCATGTACCCCAGATCTAACACAAAAGATCTTGAAGTCCACCAGCAGTCACCGCATCAAGGCAGAAGCTCATCCACAACAATTTCCATTTCTGCACATGTTCAGAAACATTTGGGGCTTAAACAGGTACGTGTTCAGGGTCTCGTACCAGTTTGGTCAGCATACAAAATCCTGCTTAAAGAGGAGCTCAAGGTGATTTTTATTTTTTTTTTTTTTCCCTATAATCAGTAGCTAAGACTGGAATTTATCTTCTTCCTCTGCACCTTTCTTTGTAGTTTCCATGAAGCTGGGTGTCATCCATCTCTCCTCTTCAATCTGGTTAGACCTATTTAGCATTCACTAAGGCAATGAGGAAAGTACTGTATTACCCAGGGTACTCATAGAATGGGATGCAAAAGAGGTTGGTACTCTAAACTTTTTCTGTGGATTAGTGATTAGTATCAATATAAGCTAATCACAAGGCATCTTTTCATGTTCAGTTCCTTGACTCTCAACCACTGAATATTAAATTATTTTGTTTGAGTGAGATAGATAGTTTTCACAGAGATGTGAAATTGCCTGATGACTTTCATATGTTGGTTAAAGTATTCTTTGAAGGTGGAATATGTATTTTGCCTGCTAATCAAAGACATTGACAAAAATTCATAGTAATCTCACCCTGTGCATTCTTACAACCTGGTCTAGTCTTTGAAAGTAAAGCAATTGAACATGAAATACATGTGCCACCCTCCCCATAAGGAAGCATAAGCCCTGTTACTGAGAGGGAAATTACCTTTCTTCATGACTACTCTACTCAATTGATGAACTTCCCTCTCTGCAACAGGTGATGTAAGTCTGAGCATCGCATGACCATGACATAATCAACATCTTCAGAGAATGGGCTCAGTCTCAAGGTTTTCTGGACTCAAAACACCTATAACATCTGAAGTCAAAAGGGCATTATGTACTAAAATATACCTTAGCTTTTTTTTCCTTCTTAGTTGCTTTTCTCTTTGATTGAGAAGTTGTATTAAAACATTGTAAATTGCTTCAAGATTCCATGTCCTCTCAGTCTGCTCTTGCTTGCATTTTTGCTTTCTCTGTTTAAATCTTTTGTCAGTTTGGATTCATTCAGATTCACCGTCAATATTTCAGAAAGAAAAGGGCAGAACAAAATTTCAGAGCAAAAAGTGAAAGTGCTTTGGAAATAAAATTAGCAATTATATTGTATTGCTTCAGGCCTCCACCAAGGAACAATTTCTGCAACATTGCTTGAAGTCAAAGAAATCTTAACACAAAAACAGTCAATAGTTTGATAAAACCCAGATCTCCTGTGTTATGTAATTAAAGGTTAGACAGGGTGATAAGAGCTTTAATTTACTTTGGGAGATATTGGTCAGATTTTGGATTAACTTAAAATATATTTCCTGTGCATTTCTTCCCTATTTCTTCAATATTTCCTCTGGTGCAGAGGAAAAGAAAATGCTTTCCCAAAGAAGGCAAACTCCAAGCTCCATAATTCTGTATTATTTCTTCTAGTGGCCAGGAAAAGCAGTATAAATTCCCATACAGGCTTGTTTGATGTGTGTTCTGTTAGTATTAATTATTTATACGGCAATATGTGTGTGCATGATTCTTTATAGACAATAGATAATATCCCCCAAGAGCTTGCAAATCAAGTTGGTAAGTGCTCTGCTGGGTAGGAAGTGTTTGCAGGATTAGACTATAGTTAAAACATGACGTGATCATTAGTGATGAGGAGCAGGGAAGGCAAGAGTTCCAGCAATAAGATCATGCTGTTGCTTTGGTTATATGAAGGTGTCAAGGGGTTAGGGCATTTTTAATGTTTTATGTTATTTGTGATCCTGTTACCAAGAAGGAAAACCTCAGCTTTATAGGCCACACGGAAGAGTGATTTTTCGAGCAGGAAGACTTGCTTCAAATGTGGGGAGAGGCACGGCTTGTTGCGTGAGGAAGTGGACTCCAGAGATAAGGAGGAATGCGCAAGAGAGACACTGACCATATGCTCTGAGAGTCTCCATCCTCTGCTGCAGCAAGCACGTGTCCACTAGATCCTTGAGAGCCTTTTTTTTTTTTTTTTTTTTTTTTTTTTTTTTTTTAATTGAGGGCATTTTCTGAAGATTCCCAGTGCATTTCCAGCTCTTGGCAAGACCCAGACACATCTGTGACATTTAGCTGATAGCCTCCTTACTGAAGGGAAGGTTGCCAATGAATCCTTGTGCAACTGTTTATGCTACAAACCAAAGCATACAATTGCCAGTTTCACTCTTACAACATAGAGAGCATTTTTCCTCTTTAACTGAAAGTGTGGAACACAGCAGAGCTTATAAATGCTGAGAAAACAACCAGCTGAAACAAGTAATAAGAGAGACATCAAGGTTGACAGACAGTAGGCCCTCTGCCCAGTGAGACACACAGCTAGGGCATACTACATTTTTAAAAGCAGCCTACAGACTTTATGAAGAATATAGAATTTCCATGTGGCAGGAAAAAAATTGTTCCAGGATTTCAAACTTCAGAGATACTCCATCCATCAGAGAAACACTCTCTCCTCACAAATGTTCAAGGCGAGGTTGGACGAAGCTTTGGGCAGTCTGATCTGTAGGGTGGTGTCCCTGCTCATGGAAAGGGCACCGGAATGAAGTGATCTTTAAGATCCCTTCCAAACCAAACCATTCTATGATTCTGTGGAATACAACCAAAGGAGAGAGAAACTGCCTTCAGTGTAAAGGCACAGACTAGCTATGGAACTGAGTCAAGGTCCCAGAGGAAGACAGAGGTAGTAGAGAGGCTTGAGTCACTGGCCTGGTGTCAATGGAAAAGTGTCCTGGGAGACTCATCACATGAAGACTTCTGCACAGAAGTGTGGCTTTGCAGTAACAAGACAGCAGTAGAAATGGTGTGTGCAGCAGACTCCAGCATCTTTTTAGTCTTGGTTGAGTGGGAGAACCTCCACCCTGCCAAGGGCTGTAGGAATAGATGAAGAGGCTGGAGAAAAGTTCTATCTTTTGGGGTAGTGTGGGAGCACACAACCTAACTGCAGTTTTGCTTTTTCTCACAGCTCCAAGAGTTAAAGTGTGTGAGAAAATAATTGTAATGACAAAAGTTTCAAAATGATAGAAATTAGCAGGGAAATTCAAACAGGAAGATTATCTTCCATCCACATTCTACAGCATGAATACTTTAAGTTTTCAGCATTTTATGGAAACTGAACAGGTGCCGAAATGGTTAAATGAGCTGAGAGACATCTAAACTTCGAGGGTGAGGGTGGCACTTGCATGGAGACAGACTTCCCCAGCCCTCACTTTTCTGAATCCCCACAACTTAATCCCTCTGTGGTCTGTGGGACTTCTCTTTCTCCTGAAATAGTCCATGATACGTGACTAAATTTGTTTCCATACATTTTTCAAAGTTTTTAAATAATTCTGAAATGCTCACAAAGAGCACTTAAAGCAAACAGATACATGAAGGCAGATCCACAGATTATGGGACTTGGATACTCTAAATTTTCTCTTCCCTTTTTGCTGTTTACCACGTTTCAGACAGTATTCCTGCTTTCTCTTACACATTTGATACTTTTTAACCTGAATTTCTATACTTTATTAGTAATATGCTTTGAATTTGACATAAAAAGAACCAGGGATGTAAACAGCCAGACCTTCCTGTCTGACAAATCTTTTATGTATGACAAACACAAAACTAATCAAGATGTGGTGTGGTTCTGATCTCATTTTCCTTACCGTACAGAGAGCTTTTGATGTAAGAACACTCTGTGTATTTACCCAGTGCATCTGACACTTGAGGTGAAGCTTTTCTTGGCACAAGATACACCAGAGTGTCAGTCACAACGAAATAAGCCATTGTCCTCACAGTTAATTAGTGTGCCTCTCCCATCGTACAGGCACGTTTTCAAAGTCGCTTATGACCTCCCGCGTCAATGGCGTCACACATACCTTAGTGGTAATGCATGCAAAATAATACCAAACACATGACCAAGAAACACTCATGCTCTCTCTTGCTTACAGCCAAAGGTAGAGCTGATGCATCACAGATCCATGTGTCATCTTCTTGTCCTTGCTGACATCAACCAGCAGCTCTCAGTAGTACGTAGGAGCTTGACATTTGTGAATCAATGCAGATCCAGTCTAGTATTTTCAGCAGCTGTGTCTTGATCTTCTATAGTAGACTGAGGAGTACGGAAAGACTAAAAGAAATGCAATAGTTCAGAGTGAAGAAGGTAAAGAATCATGGCCCTTTCATATAGCCAGGCCTAGAGGAAAATTCACAAAGAATGATCATCTTCACACACTTACTGAGCCTTGGGAATAACTGTGACATGGACTATCACCTTAGACCATGCAGATGTGGCCTCTAGATGTGTTTCAGCTTTCTGTAACATCTCTGACAGTCTGCAGCTACAGAATTTTACGTTAGTTTTGTACTGAATTGCCAACAGAAATTCTAAGAGATTTGGTCTCAAAAGCATACTACTGAGTATACAGGGAATATTGTCTGGATGTAATTAAACTGACATTGCCCAGCAATTCCATAGATCTCTTCAACTGGTGACATTAATATATGGAGCAAGCATATGAATGGATTAACATATATAGTCCTATAATTAGCTGTGTTATTAAATTTTATAAGTAGTTGGGGGGAAAGGGGCTTGTTTGCCATCTGTTTCAAAAGTATCTCGCTTTCCACTGAAATCTGGATATAAAAAACATCAGACATGTGGGCATGACTGCCTTACATACATTACTGGGATTATTTCCCCTGAGTTAACCAAAGACAAGCGTGATTCATGTATCAGTAGAATGCTACACAAAAATGTGCATAGCATTTTTTCACATAACGTTCCTTTCCCTTCGCACTGTAAATTATGAATCCTGTAAACATCACAAATTACAGATTTGTGTTGGTTTGAGGTTTTTATTTTTTCATAATGAACTTCAAAACTATGTAATGGGAAAATAATTATGCCAGGCTGTATGATCAATTCTTCCCCAATAATGACTTTTTAATCCTATTCTTGTCATAACAGAATAATGTAACCACAAGGATTTGCTTCAGTTTCCCCAGAAAACTTGTAATAATGAAATATGGTTTTAAAACACAGACACAGTTCTGTACACCGACATTGAATAGAAAGCATATTTGTATAGGAAGAAGGAAAAAACGAAGGAGAAAGAGATCCATATTGGGTATTTAATCATTATCCTTAGTTACCTGGAAATAGTCTTTAAAAAGTGAGAGCTCTGCATTATAAAAAGCTTATGGCCTAAGAGTAAGATCTTAATTCATAAACCCTTCAGCAGAGCTTTGTCACTTACTGAGGTATCCCATGGAACTTTGTGCTGTGAGAGCACAGGAAAATGAAAGCAGATAAGAAAGACAAACACCCACACCTGAAAACTTACAGCGTGTGAAAAGACCTCCAATACAGTAGCTGAGCACCACAATAAACCAATATTTGTATATACAGCCTTACTCTTAATGCCACGTATCTTTAGAATGATGAGAAAGCATTTGTGATTTCCAATCAGCCATTCAGCAGTGGCTCCTGCAACATGCAGATCAAACATCTAAATAGGTTTTTCAAAATGAACGTATGACAGCATACCTGACGAAAAAGTAGTTGAAAAAAAGGAAACTTGGATCTGAGTGGCTTTTCTATTTGCCTCACGTTCCTTGAGAGGATATTCAGTTAAACCAGAGGCAGAGACCCACCCCAATATTATAAACCTGAGTTTGGAGTTCATTCTCACATCCGCAAGGATTAAATTTAAAAGTTATGATAAAGCCATCGTGAAGGTATAGCACAAACCAAATGGAGAACATAAAGGGAAGGTGGCTGTTAGGTGCATCGATGTGTACAATCTAACTTCAGGCCTCCCATATGGTCATCAGAGAGGGCTAAACTTTCAGCATGGGTGCTCTGAGTCACTGCCCAGAGGAGCTCAAGGGGCAATTATTTATACATCACATTAATCTCACAGGAGTATATAGGAGGTCTAAAGTTCAGGAGCTGTGCGTGAATACCCCCCAGAAGGTGTAGTGTTTGCATTTCTTTCTGTTTGCTGCCGTCCTCTTGGCCCCTGTGAGCTCCTCTAAACCACATTATAGAAGACCAAGAAACTTTCTAATTTACACCAGCCAGAAACAGCCACTATCAGCAATCCAGACTTCAGTTTCTCTGGTCATGACCTTCTCTCTGGCAGTGGTAAAAAACAAGTTGTATGCTGGCTGTTTGTGCCTGCACAGAACAAAGTGACCAAGATAAACTAGCTGGGTATTCTTTGCATGCAAAACAAGAAAAGAAAATGAAAACCAAAAAAAGAAAGAAACTCCCTAACAAGGACTCTCATCCATCTGTCTTTCTTTAGAGATGCTGTAACATTAGCTAAATATCACTTATTTACACCTGAAGAAGTTAAATGATCTTGTTCCCATGAACTCTCTTACAAATGCTGTCCTGGTCTGCGATTTATATAAAAGTAGCTGTTCCCTTAATTTTATTCACAATAGCTTCATTCTTAGCATATGAACCTGCTTTGTCAGTATTCGCTTTGATTTATGGAAGATTTCAAACTACCAAAATAACTATCCCTTTTCTTTTCATTAAAGCTAATCCCCACAAAGACACTTTCATCTGCTGATTAGTCATGCTTCAGCAATCCTTGCTAACCAGAGGCTAAGTTATTGATGTGTTAAAGATGTAATCGCAGAGATTCAAGACCACTGAAGAAAATTCAACGTGTCGCTTGATAGTGTCAGAATTTAATAGTGTCTTGCCTTATTTAAGCAGCCTGAGTAGCACATGCTCAGCATTGTTCTCAAATCCCGTTAGTCCACATGCAAGAAAGACCTTATTAAAAATTGTTTAAAATCCACATATGAACATGACATTACAGACCATGAATAAAAGAGGTAGGGATTTCCAAAGTACTTCATGGAATTGGGAGCACCATCCCCACAGAGCAGAATTCCCCCTCAGTTTTCTGCGCTGAAGAGCAACACATTTTCCATTATAGCTTGTACAAGTAATTGTGAAAAATTTGCCATCACATCTTGTTTTCTCCTTTCAATAATGTTTTCTCATTTCAATATTTATTTAGAAATCATCTAAGCCAATAGTCCTGCACCCTTTTATACATAGACAGTTCTGACTGCTGTGCAGATGATGCTGAGCTATGACAATAAGTTCATATACCAGCAGTAATTCCCTATTTGCAAAGACAACCATCCCAGATACTTAACTTAATAGATGTGCTAAAGAGAATGGATACTCGTGGAGCTTTACACCTTGACTTAGCAATAACGGAAGTCTTCAAAACTAATCCACCACCCAGCAAGGCAGCTTGTATTACATTGCAGGGAGGGAACACGGCAAGCCTTAACCTCCACTTCTGGCAACTAGCATCTCTGAGTCACAGTGGTGATTAGCAGATATGTGAGGCACATTTACATTTGTTAGAACACATCTTTACTGCATGCACACCACCACTTTCTTCTGTTATATATGTATTCAAGGCTGATGTTTCACTATGCTGATCCTAACAGCTTCGTGCTGTTTAGGAAATTATATATGAGTGTGACACCCTCTAAATCCCAGCTGGCTTTACAACTGGCATGTTGGTCATGGTCTTCAAACAATAACCAGATTAAGTCCCATGTAATCACTTTTTAGAGCATAAATTCAGCTGCCATTACCAATAGTTATCAAGCTCTAATTAAGGTCCACTTTAAAGAGGTCTTCTCCTTCTTCGGTGGATGACGGCAAATTAATGATGTTGGGAGGTCACTGTGGTTGCTGCAGTCATCCTGGGCCTGAAAATGGGTTAGCCATTTTTGTACCCTGAACCAAAACAGCATGCTGAGTCTGAGATGGCTGCCTTCAGAGCTAGGCAGTGTCACTGCATTGCTTCCCCAGACTGAAGGGGACAACAGCACAACAGCAGCAGAAAGATACTCATATGTTGGCTCAAGAGATCTCCAACCTGGGCTGACTCCTTGGTGTCAAGATGGAAGCCAGGCACAGTGCATCTCACTAAGTGTCTCTGAGGAGTCCTTCTGAGCCATCTGATGCTCCTCCTCCCACAGCCCTTTTACACAGTCAGGCACTAGCTGTATTGACTCAGATGTTCACTTTGTCCCATTTTCAAAACCACTGTGTGGATGATCCCGTGTTCCTTCATCATTCTCTGTTAGATCTGCTACCAGTTGCTCCAGGAAGAGACCCCCCATTCCATGATCTTAATGTGCTTGGTGTAATTATCTTTGTTTGCCTTGGATCAGTGTAGCTATATGCCTTTCTTTTCTTCTGTCATTCAGTCTCTGTCAAGTTCTGCCCTCTGGTAGACGATTTTTAATTTGGGTCTTTACACCTTCAGGTTGATCTCCTTTCTTGTCATGAGCTTGATGACACTGATGATGCCCCTTCTGCCCCATCTGGCCTTGTGTTAACAGCATTCTTTTGTATCACTGATGTTTTTCCAAATGGTTGCCGTTTCACCCATATTTTGTCAGCCTCCATTATTTTACAGCCTAAATTCATCATCTGTCCTAGCTTCTTAGTAAATCCATGAGCTGGATCAGAATCTCCCTTTCCTCGTGGATATTAGATGCAGAGCAGTATGTACAGGGTTCATGGCAGCCAGCTTTCTGCCTCCTTTCTGTAGCAGCTGCTTCTTCATCTGGTGTATTTCTGGATGGACAGAGTCCAGCTCCAGGGCAAATACTGCTCCTCTAGGAATGTTCTTGGAATTCTCTCACTGACCTTGGTCTGTAAGCCCAAATCCAGTGAGCACATATAAATTGGTCCACTGCTAATTTATGCTGGAAAGACCTACTCAATATAGCAATATGTCAGTGATATGTATATTTGAGATCTTCTTTTCAAATGGAATGGGTTCTTCTCACTATCTTTCAGTTTTATCCTGTACAGGTAAGATACACAGTGTATCGAAAACTGGCTTCATCCAGGTACAGATCATGCCTGGGAGGTGAGGAGGTTGAGATCTGCGCCACAGTCAGACCCAGTCCTGCAGATTGGCACTGTATAGTGTTCTCTTAGTCCTATGATGACCATTTGTTTGGTGCTGACATTGTAGTAAGTGAAATCAAATGAGGCAACCAAAATTTTATCCTCATATATGTAACATTTGTATTACATACAGTTAGGACAGTCTGACCATCGGCTGCAGGGAAAAAGAAAAAAAAAAGCACCGCTGGAAACACCCAAACTTGCTAAAGCTCTGACTTGGACCAGGTCCATGATTTGTATTTATACATTTGAAGCAAGAGATTAGTTCTCATATTTTGTGCAGCTTAAATGGAAATCTTAAGTATTGGACTTCCATTTTGAAATACCTTCATTTCTTCACTTCAGGAAAGTGATAAATTACTGTGAGCAATTGATCAGATTAAAACGTACAAAATCACTCATAACCCGTGTATGTCAAATTCCAAGGCAATTAGGATATTACTAGTGAAGAAAGAGATAGCACAGAGGAAAAACATATTTTTACTGTGACCTGTCAGTTCAGTGACTCAGAGACAGCATATCTGTACCAGATCTGTGAAGCAATCCAGAATATTTTAACCAGCTGGAATGGATAATGCTGACACACATGAGACAGAGCCAATAGTTGTATCTCACAGAGGCAGTAACAGAACGCAGTGTAACTAACAGGTGTTGTGTTGCTCCAGAGGCTTCAAGGGATCCCATCCTAGTTTTATTCTAGAGAAAAACAGAGTATTTTGCATCCACGTTGTCTGTAGACCTCTAGTTGTTGCAAGTAGTACACAGGTAGTGAGTCTGTATAGGTCTTTGAGTTCACTGATGTTGCTGTTTCTGGACAATCGCTCATGGATATGGCAAGGAATGCTCCTTGTTGCTATAGCCTAGGTGGCTTTGTTCACTCTGATACTGAGGTAGCACCCAGCCTTTCACTGCTATTTTTCAGATCTCCTTGAAAATGAATAAGTCCTTCTTCCTCAAAGGAAAGAATCAATTTGTGAATTACCAACAGCTTATCAGCCCTTCTTATTACCCAAGAAGATTTCACTGAAATCCTGATAAAATCATGTTTCTTGATGACAGTATGACCAGAAAGTTATTCCCTTATGTGAACTTATGAGTTCTTTCCTTTCTTCTCCAGTATCTCCCTTTTATGGAGTGTTACCTCAGAGCAGGAGGAGCCCTATCCTGTGGCACATGTGTCACTAGCATAATCAAAGTTCTTCAAAGGATTGAGCTAATACAGCCTGAACAGCTGAAATCTTCTGCCTCCACATGAGCTGGCACACAGTTGGTAGCTTCTCTGCAGTGGCACCTAAGGAAGCACACCTGGGGACACTCAAGATTGAAGCAACTTCTACCCATTCCAGGTAGACTGCTTTCTCTATTGGGTCCCCCCACACAGTTTTTTTCCCTAGAAGGCTTGGAGTTTGCCTCCAATCGTTTTCTGATACGTATCCAATAGTCTTCCAACAGAAGCCAGAGGTATGACTAATAAAACAGGAAAGGAATTATGAAAAATAATTTCACTAGAAGAAGGCAGAGTAGAGGGGAAGGAGCACCTCTCTCAACTTGCTGGCCACGCTCTTTTTAATGCACCCCAGGATACCATCAGCCTTCACACTGTTGGCTTATGGCCAACCTGTTGTCTACCAGGACACTCAGGTCCTTCTCTGCAGAGCTCCTTTTTAGCAGGCCAGCCCCTAACCTGTATGGATGCGTGCAATTATTCCTCCCCAGGTGTAGGACTCATCACTTGCCCTTGTTGAACCTCATCAGATTCCTCTCTGCCCAACTCTCCAGTCTGCCCAGGTCCTATTGCATGGCAGCACAGCCTTCTGATGAGTCAGCCACTCCTCCCAGTTTCATGTCATCAGCAAACTTGCTGAGGGTGCATTCTGTCCCTTCATCCAGGTCAGTGATGAAGATGTTGAACAAGACTGGACGCATAAGCTCTTCACTTGTTCATCATTCATCCTTATGCAGAGCTCAATACATTCCAATTGTTCTGTGACATAAAGAGCAACTTCAATGCCTTGTCCTGCTGGCCTGCCTTTTCTAAAAAGTACATACCCATCCATGGTAGCATTCCAATCATACAAGCTGTCCCCCCATGGCTCTATGATCACAGTGTGATTGTGCCCTGTAGTGGCTGCATACAGACCTCTAGTTCTTCCCGTTTGTTCCTCATGCTGCATGCATTGGTATACAAGCATTTCGGAGGAGGAAAGGGAACGGGGTTTCCCTAGAGGGGTGCAGGGGGATCCCCCACAGCTATCCACACCTTTGATATGACTGACCTTTTGGCTCGTGTCATGGGACTCAGTTAAGGAACTTCTATCACTATTATGGTTGGCCTGACTTATTCCCCAGTCAGTTGCAAGGGCGTAAGCTTTGCCATTTTGAACCCCACTGCCAAGTCCTTCAGTTTAAAGTCGTCTCACCAGGTTAGCCAGCCTGCGTGCTTGGAAACACTCTTTGGTACTATTTAATTTATCAACACGGGAATTGGCAGCATATCTGGAGCAGATCTTCTTTTATTATTTTATTATATAATTCAAAGTAACTTGAATACCCCTTTCCCAATCTAAGAAGTCCTAGATTTAAGATATAATTACTCAAGAGCAACATTCCTGGCTGGTAAAAAAGGTATTTCTGGACAATACTTCTGTAAACATTTGTGATAGCAATGCTTGGCCTCATGCATATGCACAGAAAGTGACCATATGTGAGAAGGAATTTGCAGAGAATGTGAGTGACAGCATAGAGATTTTTGTTTGTTTTTTTTTTTTTTTCAGGGCACATCCAGCTCTTGGTGATATGGCTGGAAGTTGTGAGATTCAGCTCTTGTCTGGAAGCCTATTGGACAGGAATCGTTGGCCTTGCCTCCTTTCATACCCTTTGGCTATTCATGGCGTAGAAATTGTCACTGGGTGTGTGCAGACTTATGGAGAAGGTAGAGAGAATAATACTTGTAAATGAATGCAGCTTTTATTCCAGGACATTTATTCACCAGGAAGGTTCATACAAGGCAGTTGTGTCTAGGGAATCTGAATGTGATGTCATGTTGCCTAAGCAATTTCTGCTGTTACCTGTGAGTCCATAGTTGAATTTGTATCTTTCACATGCCTTGAAAAAAAGAAGTACCTTAAATATTTTCCAGTGAACATGGTAAAACCTTGCTGGTATAAACACTGCAGGGTGGTACATGTTGTCTTGTACTTTAAAAGTGGCAGAAGTTTCCCAGTTCTGATAAGAACCATGAATGCTGGTGGAGGTGTTGCCCGCTGCCTCTTCTTTATTAAACTCAGTAAGATACTTGGAGGCTATGGTGTTTCTTCCTCCCCCACCCCAATTATTGCTCAGAATCAAGAATCAGAGTAATTCATTCTTTGCTAAAGATCTTCATCTTGCTTTTCTTAGCAGATCTCAAATCCTATACAAGGCACAAATTCACAGTTCTGCATGCAAGTATGAGAGGGCATTCCATTTGGGACCAGGAAGGAAAAGACCGTTAACGTGAGATTACTTCCAACCAGTTCACATAGTGCATTTCCTCCACTAGCACTCCACCACCCACAATCCCAGCTGGCTTTGGATTTTTCTGAACACCCAATTAAATGTTCAGGGCATACAACACATAGAGTATACCTAAATGTGATAAAATTCCACTCTCATCGCCATGTCAAGGGGTCCCAGGTTGTGGATCACAAATGTAAATGAGTACAGCTGAATGCTTTTCCATTTTCATTTTTGTTTTTACCATGGGGTTTGAAGTGTCATGTTCTGTAATATAACTTCCCTTTTCTAGTCACAAACAAATGACATCTGCCCACTTTCAGTAATAAACCTGAATGGAGGGGACATTTCCTTTTAGCTAGGTGGGCCCCTTCTTAACCTTCAGATTCCTAGTAGAGCTGGGGAAAAGCAAAACTTAAAAAAAAAAAAATCCCCTACTGATTAAACACACTAATGAAAAGAGTTTTCCTTCAAGCCCCTGAGTACTGTTTGCCTCACTCAATCTCAAGCATCCTGATACAGTTAATGTTTGAGGAGCTGCTTGCTTCTCCCACTCTCATTCTTACACCATACAGGAAACCTTTTCAGGAAATGAGTATTCGGTTAGCCTTCTCCTCCCTCGACACTTTGGGTTTACCAGTCAAAGACAGAAAGCATATTAGGAAGAATTAAGGTGGGATAAGAGCACCAGAGAGGCAGGCCAAACAGCGCTATATCATATACCTTGATTTTTTTGTCTGGCACAAAGTACAGTCTTCTTTCTGGAGATGCTTCCATCAAGTAGTCTGGGTTTCACTGAGCAAACTTCACTGCTTATCCCACACTGGGGCTTGTCATTCAGAGTTGTCTATGCTGAATCTGCTCTGTCCCACAAAGTCTCAGTATGCTTTTTCAAAGGAATACCTCTCTGCAATTTCACATGAAAGAATGAGCTTCCAGCTCTTATTGTATCTCAAATCTGTACCTTTTTGTTGTTGCAACAGTCAGGTGCAGACCATTCTCGGAAAGGCAAGAGTGTGGTTTAGACAGGACTCATCCAACTCTTTTTCATTCCAGAGCAGGGAATGACTGAGGTTATCAAGATGAATAAAAACTGGGAAACAGATTGTGAGCAGTCGTAATGAAAAGGTCACTTATTCTTTTGTTCTTAGTCACCATAAATACCAGACACATAATTTTAAAGATTAGATTGTCCAGGGCAAATGTGTGGCAAGTCTGGAAGCAGTAATCTAGTTACTCTGTGAGGAACCAAATGTCCTCCCTTTCTGATGATTTATAGATCTCCTTTCAGAGAACAAGAGAAAGATTTTCCTGCCTTCCTCAAGCTACAGCTGAGGACTGCAGAATGGCACCATCCCTGCCACCAGAGCTAGTTAAGTGCTTTCTAGATAAATGCTTTTTCTTTCTGCTGAAAATGTAGATATCCTGAAATTGAAATGTTAAATGAGAGTGTGGTGGTTCTGACTCTGTTTCATGGATGCCCATTCCTTGCCTCCAGGTTTTCTGCAGCCTGCCTGGCCAGTTGCCTTGACAGGCTCTGGTTTTCTGTCTTGCAAAGTATTCAGAAAAGCACCTCTTGGTTTTAAAACACAAGGAAACTCCACTGAAAGAATAGTTTCGTTTTTCTCAAAGCAAATAAGCAGCTATCACTAAAGATTGGAGGGACTGTGAGAGCTTAGAAAGTCACCCTTCCAGACAGTCATCATCACAGCCTAAAACAAGAATTTTCTCTTAAAAAAGGCACTATTCTTTGCCATGAACTTGTCAAACAGTTAATAGAATCATAGAGTCATTGAATCATAGAATCATAGAATAATTAAGGTTGCAAGATGCTTCTAAGACCATCTAGTCCAACCATCAATCCATCACTACCATGCCCACTAACCATGTCCTTCAGTGGCACAGCTCTTTGCTGCTTGTTCTGTAGAAGGCCCTCAACGTTTCCATGACAAAGAAGCTGGTTCCTTTCCAATTTTTCTCCTAAAGAGCACTGCCAGGTCATGCCAGCCTGAGTGAATTCACCAACTTGCATTTGATTCTTCCACAGGCTATAGCAGGCACAGTAGCTTTGCTATGCTATTGTGGGGTACAGCAGCTTTCATCTCTCTTTAACCATAGTCCTCTCCTTTAAGTGTAGCCTTTTCTATGTAGCATCCCCCCCAGACTCAGTGGGAGTTATTTCAACTCTGGAAAATGCAGCTGTACTTCTTGCAGCACATGAAGGAATTTCTCTGTATTGATCCTGACTTGCTCGACTGAGATGGTGAGATATTAGCTGTTGCCAGCACATGGCTCCTGGGGCCAAACTTGAATTGAAGGCCATTATGGTTTCTGCTGTTACTAGTGGCAGTGCTATGATGGTTTGGGAAGTCATCAAATCATCTGAAACATAAGAAACATACAAAGCTGAAGACAAGCTGGTCTGCTGATGCTATCATCACCAGGTCACACTTCAGTTCCCTTCCACACTCATTCCTATCTTGCACCCCATACCTTGCCCAACTGTAAGGAAAAATCACTCTTCAAAAAAAAAAAAAAAAAAAAAAAAAAAAAAAAAAAAAAACCAAATAGTAGCAGGAGCAGAGTCATGTGCTGCAGCAGGTGGAGTGTTCCAGGAACACACCAACAATGGCATGGCATGAATCAAAATAGTATCATATGGATAGTAACACTGGGGACAAGTTTACACACAGGCCAGCACAACTCTCTGTAGTGATTGTAAACTGCGTAGTCAGTGCCACTACGCATTCTGCAAAGTTTTGGGATGATACTTGGTGAGATGAAAAGAAAAATCTAACACGGAAGTTATTGCTCCTTGACATCCTTTGTTTCCAATGTTTGTCCAGAAACTTCTCAGCTGGTAATCAGACACCCAGAATTCTGCCAAATAGCAGTCAGAGCATCTCAGCATCATCCCTATCAATGCCATCATCATCCTCTAATGGCATAGACTTGCTATTTGGAAATGAAACAAATATGTTGTACATACCACGTCCACCTACAGAAAAGACATGGATATTTACATGTTTATGTATTTCAAAGCCGTTGTGCCTACTGCTACTATAGAGCTCACGAGAATGTTCTTTGAAAAAAAATACATGAGATTTAAGCAATTATCGTAATCAGGTTCTTTTTCTCTATGGCCTTCTGAGTTTCTGATCCTCCAAGACTTGTGCTCCTCACAGCATTCTTTTGCTACAGGGGTTTCTAGGAAAAATAGTATCAGATCTCCTAAGATGAGTATCAGCACTTGGCCACACAGAATTCTGTTGTGAGATGAAGGAAAATACAAGGACATTGGATAGAGACAGTTAATTGTAACCCCGCCCCTGACTTGGAACACAAGAGCTTGGGCCATGTTACCAAATGCAGGTCACTGACTTCAGAGCCTGCGGTTGCATACTGTTCCCATCCCTAGTTCAGAGGGGATGTTCTGGGGGTCAGCTTAACTTTAAAGCCCACAAGAAGTTCACCCATAGTTTATATTTTTCAATATTTTCATGGTGACTAACAGTGTTATTGAACTCCAATGAGGGCAACCTCTCTGGCCTGGGTGACCAGGCCCACCATGCTTCTTGTCTCAGAAACCCTGCGGTCCAGAGCTTTATGGTCTGTCCCACATTTCCCCGACCAGCTGCAAAATTGTTATCGTCCCTCAATTTGCTCCTGAGAAGAGTAGCTGTTTGAAGCAAAGATGTGGCTTGTCACGCTTGCCAGTATCAGAGAACTTCACAGCACATATGACGTGAGCACTCACCTTCCTGGCAGCTGAACTACCTAGAGTTGTCTCTATGTGCCTCCAAACACAAAGCTTAGCTGTGGCCAGCAAGTTATCTGGGGTGCCTACAAATAGGAGAGACTGAGGTTGTGGGCAGAACTTGGACACAGAACAGACACCAGCAGCTCTGATACTTCCGAGAAGAGCCCCAAGCAAAGACAGCATGTGGATGCACACACGATACTGATATGCCTGCCATACAAAGGTGGTAGAAACATGCTTGGCTTGGAAAGTCACAGTGGTTGTACAGTGCCTGACTGGTTTAGAAAAGTTCCTGTGTAAAATGACCAACAGCAAATCTTGAGAGAATTCTTTAATAATCAAGATCATTTTCTATCCCACATGCAGGAAAGCAGAGGGATATTGCAAGAGTGGGAGATTTTGCTAAGCGGATTAACATATTAACTAAAAATAAAGATTGGACATATTTGGAATTCTAGGATAATCTTGCTTTTCTGGCTACAATAGAAACCACTCAAGCTCCTCTCCCATACTTACTGTAGAGCTCAAATTCATTCTAGCCAGTTAATTCATGAATTTATCTGTATTGTGCATGAAAAAGATATGTTTGTGCCTAGAGCACATGCTGACATTTGGTCCAGATGAACTAATGATTGACATGTTTTGATTCAGAAACTGCATACTGTAGCGTTAATAAAATTTATTTTTAAATTCAGAATTGGTCCTTTCTGAATTACTTACTTCAAATTTGTTTCCCGTACAGCATCTCCCTTTCATTTTGTCCATCCAAAATTATAAACCTCAATAGGAAGGAGATTTTAAAAAACTTCCTACATTCTCAGCTTAGCCTGAAACGTTTGACTTCCATGTCCTAACACGATGTGTGAGCCCATACAGAGCCTGAAGTGGTCTAAGCTGTGGAGATATCCCTTGGGATAACAGTGTCCACTCTGAGCTGTGTGCTGCAACTTCATTGTAGGATGTGCAGGCATATGCAAGCTTTTGCTTTCACCAACTCCATGGCTTCTGTTTGTCTTTCTGTGCTACAAATACACATTTGGCTAAGCAAACTGATATGCTGACCTCCGACAGCTCTGAGCTCCTCAGTGTGGCCTGTGCCTCTCATCAAAGAACAGTCTCACACCCACTGCAGGATCATCTGAGGGACCTTGTCCCTGGGGATTATCAGTGATGTCCTGTTAGGAAAGTGCCCAGAAAGCCAACAGCTCCACAGGGGTGCAGGGTGCTCCCACTGCCTACGTTATCTCCAAGTTGTGTTAATGAAGGTAACTGATGTGTTTTCTCAACTGCTCTCAGGGGAGCCTCTTGCATCAACTTGGTGACCAGTTTTACTGCAATTCATGTCTGTGGAAGTTTCAGGCAATTCAATGCATTGGAAAGGACAAAAAGCCCCATGGGAAACTGGGCCCTGTGACACAGCCTTGGGTATGGTATGTCTGTCAGCCAGCCAGCAGCCATTTACATTTGGGCAAATCGATCTCACCATTCCTATCTACCCAAATCTTTTGCAGCTTAAAATGATTTCCTTTTTCTGAGCTGTAAAGACAGCTGAAATCTCTCAATAATTAATGAAAAATAAATGCTATAACATTCTTCTGTAGGAAACTTCCAGTGGGTTTATATGCATATGCGTATGTGTGTTTACGTACATATACACACATAAACAGACTGCACAATTTCGGCAGGGGGCTTTCTATTTTACATTCTGCTTGGACTAACACTTGCAGTTTAATACCAGATATCACTGTGAGACATAATGAGGGTCATTAAAAGTATTTATTAGCTTATTAAACTGAGCTGCCTTCACTCTTGCAGCTGGACTGTGTTTTATAGAAAACCCAGCAAATCCCCAAAGTCACACAACAGGAGCCCAATGCACTTTAGCTGATGACAGTGTAAATATCAAATTTACTAGGGCTAGCAAGTGGCAAACACAGTTCTGGTATGTTATTTAAAAGCCTGCCATGAGGCACAGTACGTAATTCTCAACTCGTAAGAGTAGAGCTGCTCAGTAAGGAAATATGAGAAGAATTTGATCAGATTTAGTAATATTTTCAGGGACAGAGTTTAATTACTGTCAGCCTGAAAGCTCTTAGATATATTTTGCAGATCTGATCCAATGACACTGAAGTAAGAGGAAAGATTGCAGTCGTTTAACATGGGTTTTAAATATAATACATGAGATATATAGGAACTGCCCGCAGCTTTATCAAAATCTACATGTTAAATAAGTTTTTTTATTTTTAGTTAAGTTCAGGAAGGAAGTCAGAGGGCCCATCAGGCTCTGGTTGTGTAAATGATGTGTGTTTCTGTGTGCGTAGGTAGGTGTTCAGTAGGCAAGAACGTACATCTCTGATTTTTGAGAGGTGACAGTATCAGTTGTCTTTGGATGTGAATGCTTTTTTCACATGGTGGTTCCTCATTTTAAACATTTGAGGCACTGCAATAATGTGGTTTTCTGTGTTTCCACCATTTTCTGCACCCTAGATGTGGGTGGAGGTGAGAACAATGCAAACATAGGCCTTTGTTCGACTGCTCACAGCCCCTTGGTTGGAAGAAATGCCTTTAAGGATCAGCTGGTGCCAAGCCCCTGCCATGGGTGCAGGGAGATGTTGCACAGGGCTCTACCCACAGCAAGAAGCTGGGCTGGTGTCTCCTGGTCCTGCAGATGCTGCAAGGGCTGAGCTCATGGAATTATGCCAGGGTCACACAGCCCTTTAACCTTAACTTTCCAGTAGTCCCGCACTTGTGAGGATGATGGGAAAGGCTACAGACCTCTAATTTCTTGAGTTGTTCCTCAGGTCAAAAATAAATGGGCAAGTCCCTGGAGCAACTGCTAGCTGCAGTATCAGCCATGCTTTTGGCACTAGAAAACTTCATGTCATCAAAAAAAAAAAAAAAAAAAAAAAAAAATTCAGAAAGGGATTAGTCACAAGGAAATGCTCTTTGTTCTTAAAACATCCTCTCCTGCAAACTCATCTCTCAAACCTGCTCAGGAAAAGAGGCTGCCAGGGTGCTGGGTGAGCAGTGTGGCCGAAGGTGGAAAAGCTACTTGGTCATTTTGAGATAACCATGACTAAGATTGATGACCGCACAAATCTGTGGTCTGCATTAATAATTATAAGAAAAATGCCCCGTTACACTGCCATTACAAGGAACTCATGAATAGTTTTGCATCATTTTCCACAAAGTAAAAGGAAAACCCCTGCTGAGGTATTTTTATTCTCAGCCTATCTCACTGTCCTGCTCCAACACCCACAGTTCTCCTGAAGATACAGTCACTGCTTATTCAAAGTTCAAGTGTAGGGGGACCTTGAGCTGTTCTGCCAAAAGCTTTCCCCTTCCTTCGCCACCCCCGCCTGAATCACAGGCAGCAAACATAATAGCAAAGGGTGTCACATTCATTTTACTGTAATCCTGCAAAGCAGACTGGAATATTTTTCAACATTTCTTGTAAAGCTGGATGCAAGCAACAGTGTGTGTGTACACGTGCACACACCCAGTTGCCAGTAAATAATCTTGGACTCACACATTTGCAAAATCAAAGGTTGATTTGGCTCTTCTCTTATAATTAAGAGTGTGTATTCAAATTGCAGTTGAAGACTTACTTCTCCAAGCTTTGTTCTTCCAAACGCTTTGTTACATTTCCTACACTAACAGCACAGAAGTGTGTCTCAGATAGCTGAAAAGCAAGAATTATAAGTACTCGCACCCCTATACATACATTTTTATAATGGCTTACATTGACACAAGCCAGAAAATTCAGAGTTCAGTCTCACATGGCCTTAATTCATACCTTTGAACACAGAAACTCTTCTCTCTATAGGGCTATATTTTATAAATAACCAGTGGGACTTAACCCCAAATTTTTACGTGGTCCTGATTGATCTGGCTCTCCTTTTTCCAGCTTTATCTTTTACAGACTTTCTTGCTCATTTTTCAAAAAACAACTCTTAGAAAGGGAGATCGGGAAAGAATTAATTAGTTTTCTGTTAGGCTAATGCTATTTTGCAAGCATTGGGGTATTTTTTTAATGTTAATTTATCTTAGGCATGCATATGCTTTTTATGTTCTTATGAACACAGTGGAAAATATTGTAATTAACTGATTTAAGGACTCAACAGTTAAGAAAAGCCAAAATAAATTGCTTGTACAGTCTTGTTCCCTTGTCTTACTCTTACGTACATAAATGGATTTTACTTAGGTTTGATCCCAGTTCACTCTGGCCTTTACCCTTATCACTCCCTCCAATCTCCGTGTCCTGAGTCTCTGTCACCCTGGACAGCCCAGTCCTCCAGAGCACTCATCACATCACAGCCTCTCACACCTCTAACCCTGTTTTTCCATCCCCTCCTAAGCTCCTGGCCCACAATAGCCAGTGCCCTCTCCTATCAAAGTGTGGTTTGTCACTGAACACTCTGACACACAGTGGTGGTGTATTTTGCACAAAGACAAGTACATCTTCTACCAGCATGTCTTCCACACACTTTGTTTACTATCAGTAAAAGATACAAATAGCCCCATTCTGAAAATGAAGACAGAGAAAGGCCATAGGGACTAAGGCCAAGCGCTCTGCAGAGGTGCAAGCCAATTTATTAGTCTCTGTCTGCAGCCTTTGGTACCCATAGATCAGAGGAAGGGACGATGTCTTAAAGGACCCAAGAGAGGTAGAAGAGGCATCTGCAAAGAAAACTGGGACCCTGACAAAGGGTGGTTACTTCTTCTAGGAAAAAAAGCCCAAAACATTTAACAGAATCACAGGATCACAGAATGGCTGAGGTGAGAAAGGGATCTCTGGTCTATCTGGCTCAACACCTTCTCAAGCACAGACATCCAGAGCAGGATGCTTAGGACCTTGTCCATGTAGCTCTGAAGATCTCCAAGGAGGAGATACCACAGCCTCTCTGCACAGCCTCTTCCATTTCAGCTGGAGAAGAAGCAGTAGCAAAGCTGTTCTTCCCTCCTGCACAAGGAAAATCCTTTCCCACATGCAGCTTCCCAGAGCCTTCCTGGGCTGAAGCTGAGCCAGAAAACAACAAGGTTCTTGGTCCAGCAAGGCAGCACAGACAGGACCATGGCTCTGCAGCTGAACATTGTGGATCTTGTCTGGAAAGCAGCTGAATTCTGTCTCCTTTTTCTCTATTTTCCTTTTAAACTCAGTGACTAGTCATTTTTAAAAAATGCGTGCTCAAGGATCTCCAGTAAGGAGCTGTGATGTCATGCCCCTTCCTATGCTGCCTGTGCAATCCCTGCACTGATATATTTGTTCAGAAATGTGATTCTGAGAGAAGTATGAGGAGAGGCAGCATCCTGAGCAGAGCACTGGCTGACAGTGACGTGAAGCAGGGAGCCATATGACTGTCACCTGCAGTCTGAGACCTCCAGGCAAAGCATTGTTTCTGAATTTTTTTGCAAGTGAACAGGACTGCCTCACAGAGACAGCTGACTCCATCTTTGGTTTCCCATGCAACACCTGCAGCTCACATATTTGACTAAAGTTTGGGTCAAAAAAAGGGTAACATTAATAGAATCAAAAGTGATGTAATGAATTTAACTGAATGAATGGTTTCTAAACACTCCAAGGTCTTCTGGGCCATGGACTGTTGGGATCCTGAACCTGAAAGTTTGTCAATCCTTTCCAGAAATACCAGCAAGTGTTAGGAAGGATATTGAGTACATCCTCACTGTCAACCCGATGGATCCTGTGTTCCCAGAGCACCTAAGAACAGCTTCCACCCATGTGGGGACATTCCTAGTGCCTTCAAGAGAGGTACTGCAGGGCTTCGGCTCCGGTTGCCTCCCTATTCCTCATGTCCCACCAAGGTGTAGAGGATAACAGTCCGGGCATTGCCCCCTATATAATTGACCATAAATAGCGTGCAAGATCCATATCCTGTAAAGAAACTTGTCCCAGTCATATCCCAAAAGAAACTTGTCCCAGTCATATCCCAAATACTTCCTTAGCCCTGTATCATCTTTCTCTCTCTCTCTAGCTCCTCAGGATGGACTTACATACCCAGCTTTACTCATGGCATCTTCCAGCACTCATAGAATCATAGAATGGCCAAGGCTGAAAATCATCTAGTTTTGACCCCCCTGCTATGTACAATGTCATCAACGACCAGACCAGGCTGCCCAGAGCCACATCCAGCCTGACCTTCAATGCCTCCAGGGATGGGGCATCCACAACCTCCTTGGGCAAACTGTTCCAGTGTGTCACCACTCTCTGAGTGAAAAACTTCCTCTTAATGTCTAACCTAAATCTCCCCTGTCTTAATTTAAAACCATTCCCCCTTGTCCTATCATTATCAACCCATTTCACTCTGCCAATTCCTTCCCACTGAACTGTTCCTTTGTTTATTTTTCTCGATGAAGATTTCTCCTTTTCTCCTTGTCAGAAAGGATGTCCCCTCCACACTTAAAACTTCTCACAAATCTTCAAAAAAACCTGATGGCAAAGAGCACTTTGTTGGCTGTTCTGCTGTGTGGGTAGGTGAAGTGGCCAACAGAAACAGGGAGTTTTCTGCCCTTGTGCTGATGGAGGCACAGTGCTGCCTCCAACACTGCCAGCAGTCTCCAAAAGTACAGAATAACAAAATAAGTACATGAAAAAAGCCAGGCAAATGAGGTACTTCATGCAAATTTGGTTGAAAGAGTTCTTTACACCACTTGCTTTGTTTGGTCAGAATGTTGATGGGGTAGAGAAGCAGTGGAAGCAGTTTTCATGCCTTTTGTGAGAGGCAACATCAGTTGGCTGGATTTTAGATAGCACCACTTACTACAAATACATGCAAAACCGCTGTGAACAGTAAAAACATCGCTCGCCATGTGGACAGATTTGATTCAGAGTAAGTTGTGAGGTTTGGATGCAGATCCAGGGTACTGAACAAGGGGAGGCAAGGCTGAAAGTTCTGTGTTGTGTTGGTGTCTGCATCCAAAACCTCTCTACGAGCCAGATGCTATTAGATGTATCAGTTCAAAGTGAAGGAACTCAGGAAAATATTGTCAGAAGCAACTGGTAGTTTTTCTCCAGTTTTTCTCCCAGAGGAGGAGCTTTCCAAATTCATTGATACATTTTTTGTGAATTAGCCATTGAGACGCTGAGAGCACAGGTGCTCTGACATGCCTGCAGTTGAGGTTACAATATAGCTCTGAAGTGATCTTTTGACTTTTGAGTCTGATTGTTTCAAAAAAAAAAAAATGAATAAATAAAAGAGGAAGAAGGCATCAATTGACTACATTTCATTAGAGCTTTCAGTCTGGCAAACAGGCCAGAGGAATTTCTTGATCCTACATGTATCCTCTATGTTTAATTTTGGGAACTGATGTGTAATATCAAACAGATTAAATGAATTGCATCAGTTCCTCATTCAGCACATGCAGAACTTTGCAGTTGAAGTTTCCCAGTTGATCCATCCTCTTCCCCCCAGTCATAAATAAAGCCAGGAGTGGAAGATTCCCTTCAAGGAAATTTATCTCTTTGACAGTCAAACAGGTGGCAAAGTTAATGCTAAGTCCCAAGAGAACTTGGTTGGTAAGAATGGCCCTGCAATAACTAACCACAATGATTTACAAGGGACTAAATTGCCAGATTAGGCCTTGATAATTTTTCAACTCTTGACTTCGTTATTACCTCGTGGATCTGGATCTTACATCACCTCTAGGAATGCCTGGGATCAAATTAAAGTGGAAACACCTGGTTGAAAGTCAGTTCAAAATACAGATTTGAGAACGAGGGGGCTATTTCTGCGTGCTGGATCTGCTTTCTATGCATGGTAGACATCTATAAAGTTGTTTCCCTGTATTTGAATTCTGCATTCAAATGCCAGTCTACCTTGTGTGTTTTTGCTAACAATCACTGCTCTTTGTAAATATATCTGCAAACCTGATCTGTGAAGCTGATGCAATAGTTAGATCTGTGAAGTTGGTGTAGTAGGTAAATGAAGTGTCCAAGTGAGGTAAATTACACGCTCCAAGACCTTGTCCAAGATGAAAACCCATGCTTTGATCTAGCACAGCACAACTAGATAAGGAAGAAGGCAGAGGTAGTCATGCAACAAGGGTTTGCAAAGAAGCAAGATGATATCACAGGACATGT
The DNA here is from genome assembly GCF_905368555.1 of Meleagris gallopavo. Classification (NCBI taxonomy): domain Eukaryota; kingdom Metazoa; phylum Chordata; class Aves; order Galliformes; family Phasianidae; genus Meleagris; species Meleagris gallopavo. Next base: position 63,273,813 of record NC_139406.1, on the reverse strand, counting down.
AAACCATTTTTGTTTAGTGGCATGTGAGATATGAGTGACAATTTTCACTAGGAATTTGTAGACTTGAACAATACAGTGATGTGTTCAGATGCAGAGGGCCATGATTTAATGGATGGACACAGAGTAATGCTATGAAGCACTGTTTGTGGGCAGATTTTTGCAGCCATTATGCCTTCTTTCTCTTTGTATCTCAGCTACCTTTCCCCAGCACTGGGCTCCTTTGAGCCAGGGATTCAGGCACGGACACAGAACACACAAAGCAGATCAGCAGTGGGGCCCTTCCACAGGGCATCAGGTAGAAAGCCAATGACTTATCTGGTTAAGACTGATACCAGGCCAAGGTGGCTATTTAAAAAGAAATTGAAATAAAAGTGGCATACATATGGTGGCTGTTCCAGCAGAGAAGGCTTTCATTCTCCCAGTGAGTCCTGCTGTTTTTGATGGGAGCCTGCGTGGATGGCTTTGGGTGATGAATCTGGCCTAACAGCCTTGATCCTTGAAAAATGATCAGTTCTACCATGGCTGTATTCTATGGTGGCAGAACTTGGACTTAAGGCATTTCTCAAGTGTGTTGTTCAGAGACAGGGGTACTGGTGGCACTCAGAATGCCCACCTTTGTGTCCCTCCAACCAGTTAACTGCTTTGCCCTCTTTATAGGTGGGAGGTGAGGATCTCCCACCCCTGGATGCTTTCTACTTGAGAAGGTCTCAGCTAGGGAGAAGTCAATGGATCTGGGAGCTCTTCACCATGAGGACACACAGCACTGCCCTTGCCCCTGCCCCATCCCTGCCATCTGACTCATCTGTGCAAGCGCCAAATGCCAGCCTGGTGCTTATTGTGCACTGGGTGTGTCAGGAATATTTTTCTTGGCTTTTGCGAGGACAGAAGGAGCCAAAGCAGACTCAGCCCACACAGCAGCACAGCCAGCCCTGCCAAAGGCCTCAGCTCCACTCCAGCTTTGTAAGGAGGTGGGACAGTGGCTGTCTTCTTCTTGAGGGCAGAGGAAGACAATATATATGCTGCTGAAGGATTGGTTCACAATCTTCAGGATAGCTTTGTTTAGTACCCTGACCACCTCTGTGCACTCCTCCTCACATGCCTGCATTCTCTCACCCCCTTTCTGCCAGGTGAGAAGGGTGTCAGGGCACGTGCCCCCTGGTTTTCTTGTCTGTGGCTAAAAATGCTTTTGTCCAGCTGAAGGGCTGTGGGCAGCACAACTCACAGAACAGCTTCTCCAGCTGCAGCAACACCAGAAGCTTGGGCAAGAAAAATCACCGCTCTGTGTGGTAAATATCACCCCCACTTCTTTTTTGGGTGTTTGAAACTTCCCAGCGTAGGCTGGGAGAGAAGCAAGAGCACGAGAATGATGGTAAATAGCTTCCTTTTCCCCTCTGGAGGCTGATGTGGTCAGCCACGTCAGTCAGTTCCAGTCCCCTGGGTCTGAACCAGCAGCCCAGCAGGGAGAGGGGTGAGGATGCGGCACCTCAGCAGGTGAGAGGCCTCACAGTCCTGACCACGACACTGGGATTATCTTCAGGGAGTGAGACTTGGGGAAAAACTCCAGACAGTGACAGAACAGGAAGTTACAGCAGCTGTAGGAGCCGTGGTTAATGAATTTCCCAGTGGGGCTTTAGCTTTTGCTCTGCCTTGTTCCCTCTGGCCCAGAGTGCCGTATTAGTTTCTCCGCTTCCCAGCCATCCCGGTCCCACAAGCTGTTTTGTGTAAGAATTTTCAAGGCAGCAGATTGTGTTATGAGTCCCCAGTGAGAGAATAATTTTAGGTCCAATTCCAAATATTTAGTAACAAAGGCTCGGCTTCCCAAGGTGAATCCCAGGAACACTGACAGCATCTCCACATCTGATCGTTCAAACATCAGGAGGAAGGCAAAAATGAAAATATGTGTTTTTGAGAAAACAAGAAACTTGGGTCTCACAAGCTCAAGGGTCGTGGAATTCCAAGTGCAGTTTTGCCCTTCGGTAAAAAGGGGCTGCCTTGGCTGACCTGACTGCTCATATTAGATGCTCTAGGTCTTCAGAGGAGAACCTTCACAAGGGACTGCAGATATTTATAATACCAAAAAGCCAGGGAAAGTTAAAAGCCGTTTCTTGGAGACTCTGGGAATGCTTACCTCCAGGTCTACTGTACTTGCTCATTCCAGATAAAATCTTGCCTCTTTTTCAGGAATGGATAATTTGGGCATAACTTTTCTTCCATTCACTGCTCTGGTCCAAGTCCCATCCTGAGATGGACAGTGGCTTGCTGAAAGTCACTATGATTCTTTGTCAATAGAAGTGAAATGAGTTATTTTCTTGAGAAAACTCCTCCAACAGCTGTGGCTTGTAAGTACTCTACCTATACATAAAGATTGCATATTAAAACATATTTCAAATTATTTTTTAAAACTTACTCCCGAAGCTTATAAACTTTTCATACACCTGGAATTACCATGGAGAGCTTAGCTTGTTCTGCTGCCTAGGAAGGACACTTACACACCTAATTGCTCTCTTTGTTTGGCTTTGCTACACAAAGTAAGGATGTAAAAGAATGCTACAGCTGAACAGACAGTCTGAGCTATCACTTGAGCAATCTGAATTTTCAGATCCATACTAGTATTCCTCAGGAATTCCCAGTTTTGCTCTGAGACTAATGAACTGCCTTATTTTGCACATTCTAGAAGATGATGTATTATGTGAGCCACACGTTACTTTTACATTTCAAAACTGTTAGTTAAAGAACCAGAGAAATTTTCGCTTCTGTAAGTTTGGAAAAAAAAAAAAGGAGAACAACTGTTTAAATGATTTTTGTTTTGAATCCCTGCAAGAGGAGGAAAGCTGGCATTTCTTATCAGGTTGTTTGGATTGTGGATACAAGTGAGAGATGAGAAAATCCATGTATCAGTGTTTTTGCTGGATCATTCTGGTTTATGATCCCTCCACTGGAAGCCTTAGTGTCATCTGCCTTGTGCTTATTTCCCACCACCGTGAGCACTTGTTAGACAAGAAACTGGCAGCCTTCAGCATATCAAGCACTGCAGTTCACAGGCAAGCCCTGGGAAAGCTGAGGCTTTGAGGAAACACTGGTCCCTTGGAGATGTATTCATGTTAGGGCTCCCACTGTTTCTACCAGAAGCAAGGTTGAATTAGTAGAAGCAACATGGCAAGAGCTGGTGATGAAAACTCCATACAGATACCCATAAAAGGAAGAGAAATGACACTATGTTGATTTGGGAATACTTAGAAGATCTTAATTCCACCCTCTACTCTGATCTTTCTGCTGACAGGGACAGTCCTCAAATTACAATGTCAGAGGTCGAGCTAGCCAGGAGTACCTTTCCAAAAAAGCTGCAAAGGTCTATATTCCTGGTATCCAGAGCCTTGTTCTTGCCTAAATGAAGCCGGAACAGTTTACACTTGTTGCAAAATATAAAGGTACATGCACACAAGAATACATGTAAACACTGTCATCCCATAGTAATTTCTGAGCTGGGATGTGTGTGGACAAGTACTGGCAGTGTCCTTGGGACAATGGCTTGCTGCAGCTGCGATCCAATGGGGACTGGATGTCAGCATGTTGCTGGGTGTTGTGTGTGCATGAAGCTGCTAACATGGGGTATGGAGAAGAAATCCCTAAGGCTATATTAGCATCCCATTCTTCCTCTCCAAAAATCTGTCCCTGGACATAGCAACTGGCTTTGCTAATCGCTCTGTTTGAGCTGATCCCAGTGTCTCAGTGCCACAGCAGCTTTTATCGGTAATTGGATTAGGAAAGAAAGGCTCCAATTATAAAAGTGCCATAGACACTGGGACAGGCATATTGCTTGCTGAAATGTTTTTGGTCAGAACAGGCTAACATCTTGAGGGCAATTTGGTCAGGCTGTGTTTAAAGGAGCTGTTTTTGAAAACGCATTGCAGCTTCTTCATTAAGAGCTACAGTAGCCCTGTTTAGGGAGGGGGAAAAAAAACATCCTGATGATCTAACTTATGTACACATACATACACATGATCATGACTTCTGTGCATTCATCATTTAGTTCAAAAGCTTTTTTTTATTTTTTGTGGAAGAGATGAATTGTTTGTGTATAGCCAGCATTAAGGAGTTAGGTAAGTATGCAAGCTGTAATGCCGTTTCTGAAGTTATTTTAAATATTTGGGTTGTCCACTTAAACTATGTTTAAATAAAGTTAGTATGAATTTCTTCATTTCTTTGATGGCACGATAAAGCCAGACTTTCTGTCACTACATACATCAGCATTTAATGGCCAGGTTGAATCATGGTAGGCTGATTAGGATACCAGGTTTTGAGGATTTCTGCAACTGTATTTCTAACTTTGTCAGGGACCTAGACTTCTCAGCTTTACTTTTTTTTGCAAGGAAGAGAAGCAGCTGTGTGACTAAACACCTGGCATTCAGGGTTAGGAGCTTCCTGACAATGTCAGCCTTAAATCAACTGCCCTCACCAACCAGCTCTGCCTAACTGCGTTTTGGGGGCACTCAGAAAAGCTTCTGCCTGGGATAGACAGTTTTATTTCTTTCTCGTGCAGTATGAACTTGCAAGCAATGAGTACAGCCCTAAGCTTCTGTACTCAGAAAACTTAGGTTTTACACATTAATGGGCAGAAACAGACTCTGCAGCTAAGTACATAATGGATTACCACTTAACATTGTGATCATCTGTTCTTGTTAAATAGATGCTTAGGAACTGTTTACTCAGAGACACTGAGAAAAGTTAGGAATCAAATTGAGAGGTTAAGTTAACACTTTAATAGGCATTAAACTCTTGTGCAGATGCACATGTTCAGAGCCATAGTGATCAGGTATAATCCTTTAATTTATGTGCATTAGCTACACATCTTTGATTCCTCTGAATTCCCCAAGTTCCTCATAAAGAAAAGGCTTTTCAGGGTTTGTCCACGTACATAAGCTATGACAGTTTGTGACAGTGTTTGAATGTAGAGAGCAAAGGTTGCTCCTGGAGTATTTATTCAGTATGAAGTGAAAGGATATGGTTCCTGATTAGGTTACCTCAGCAACAGATCTTCTGCACCACTTATATGATCTAAGGTAAGGTATGCGTTTACTGTGCTCTAACGATTCACCACCTGAACAGGCCTAACTGTATGTGAGGAAAGAACTATTTGTACTACAGTAGCATCTAAGTTTGCTGCTCCAATCTGCAAAGAAGTTAAAACATAAAGTAACCAACATGTACGTGGTACAAGAAATTGCTAACACCAAAACTGAAGATATTTAAAGCCTAAATTTGCCTTTTCTCACTCGGATTACCTAGTGGGTATACCCAGTTTAGAAGCCCAGTGACTGCATATTTCTTATAAAGGCTGGGGAGTGGAAGAGAATGAATACTCACTTTGAGAACAGCTTGGATTTTACAACAGTGAGTTTTCTCCCCAGATATATCAGCTCTACCGAAGGAAAGTCTAGGCTTTCAGGCTCTTATTTAGCTCATAATTTTATGAGATTAATCCAGATTCTGTTTCCCATTAATTGGTTCACTGAGAGTGGATTCAGATTACTGTAAATTTCTTTCCTATATGGCCCAGCCTTTAAGAGATGCTAGTTCACTTGCACTGCACATCTACTAACCAGAATGAAGGCTCCTTCCCTTTTGTCTGAAAGAATCATAGAATAGTTGAGATGGCAAGAAACGTCTGGATCCACCTGGACCAACCCCCACTTCAGGCATGGACATACTGAGCAGGGCACCCAGGCCCATGTCCAGGTAGCTCTGAAAAACTCGAAGGAAGAGACTCCACAGCATCTGGGCAGGCTGTACCAGTGCTCTCTCACCCATGCCACATAGAATTTTTTCTTGATCTTCAGAGGCAATCTCCTGTGCTCAAGTTTGTGCGCGCTGCCTCTTATCCTGGCACTGGGCACCAGTGAACACGGCTTGGCTCTAAAGGACTATTTGTGTAGACACTTACAGACAAATTCTCAAAGTGTAAGCCAAAGAGCAAGCTACCATGAGATAGGACTAGTTGTGAGAATACATTTCTGACATACCGTTATACTGCAGTAACTGTCTTACTTAACACCGACCAAACGCAAGAAAGCTTATTCCTTAGAGAGAGAAAAGTGTTATCTCATACCTTTCAAGCTTCAGTTTAAAAGGAACATGTGTAAACACCAAAGGCACCATTCCTGTGACCAAACACAGATGATAATGTCTCAACTGGTTAGCCAACCATCTTTAGTGAGAAAGAATCCAGCTCCTTCATAGTGAAAGTACCCAGTCCTCATATAGGCACACAACTAAAATGCGATGAAAAATCCCCAGAGTCTAACTCAGGTAGGGCCTATTTCTCTCCACTGACTGTTAACCCATAAGTTCCACTGTAGATGTGCCAAGTAAAGGGTGTGATTTGTCCTGTGTACTAGGAAAGCAGTTCTAGAGAATGATCTTCAAATACCTGATTTACATGACTACAAGCTTTAGCATTGTTAAGATAGGAGCCTTCTGTGAAATTTTCAATGACCTGCTTATTCCAGATGGTTGTTACAGCATGACAAAGACAGACAGATACCAAGAGGTGTGTCGCATTTGCTCATCTAGGTGTAACAGGTTATGTCCTACAGAACGAAGGAAAACGTTCCCATATCAAGTTGCATATTTGCAGTATTAATTTAAAACTTTTAATCTGATCTATTTACACAGTAATTGTCATAGTTTCTGATCCCAGTGTTAAAGGAAGCTCTGAGTGTGACACGGTATTTGCAGCAGTTCAGGACAATGTAAGCCAAGTCACAAGTCGTCACTTCCTGCTCTGCATGCAGCACCTGTGCAACTGGAAAGCCATGAAGTCAACAAAAAAATGTCTTGGATGGGTGACAATCTTTCTAACGTTCTATTCATTTTAAGGTATGGCCAGAGTTGACAGAAGTTCCAAAACTGTTTCCAAATCAGTTTTTTTCATGAAATGGAGAAGCTAACATTTTGAATTTGTTTAACGTGAAGCTTGAACTGAATTTAAGCACAGTGTAGCATTCTGCAAGACATGCTATCAGTTCTGCTAAATCTGTAGTTATGCTGTCTCCGGGGACGTTGTTTGCAATAACTTTGATAATACTTGACAAACTAGAAAAATAAAAGATTAGTCTCAAAGGACCTCTTGACAAGCACTTAGGCAATTCTTCTAAGATCTACATGGCATTTGTTATCTCCTTTCTCTACATGCAGCTAATTGACTTTTGAACAGGAGATTGAAAGTTAAGGGTCTGAACACTTTTAGAAACATGGTCACAGAGGGCACCAACCATGAGCCTCAGCCAAACAGTTCAAACAGAGAGATGAACCATATGTTCTGGAATAGCATTGAGCTCACAGAAATCAGTATGATAACGTATCTGCTTACTGAAGTAGAACTCTACAAACCCTGAAATTTGCTTTTAAAGTTGGCTTATTACCCTCATAAAATGGTATGATGCTTCATAGGAACTTGGTATTATGGTCAGTTTTTTATTTTTCCATTTCTGCCAGACTAGTACGTGTTTTGGGAATCAATATATCAACTATAAAATCTGCTTCTCAGTCTCAGACAGCAATATAGACTAAAGCACCTTAGAAGGGAAAAAAAATGCATTAAAATTATGCTGTGTAATAGAATGAAATTTGCTGTACTTACTCTTAGTTGCTGCAAGAACATGAAATTAATTACTTCCCTAGGGTCAAATTAAGAGTCATTTTCAAGAGGATGGAATTTGGAATAAGGGCTAATGTAAACAGTTTCATCTACTTTAAACTAATTTCTAAAAGGTTTAGTTAAAACACTATTCTTCAAACATATAAAATAAAAAACAATGTATGTATATGTAATAAGTAGTAACTGCAAGTACACTGAAACATTTTTTAATCCCTTAAAATCACATCCACACTAGGTTATTTTTATGTATATCTAATTAAGTTCTATAGAAAACCAAAACTCTTCAGATGCTCACTGACCAATTACTTCATTGACCAGGTTAGAAACTAGAGAGGAAAAAAAAAAAAAACTGTCAACTCCTGAAGCCTAATTTCACAGTACTTACTAATGCTTAAGAGATTAGACTAAACCTTGTAGTTGACAAAGCGGACACAGGAACTGAGCAATAAGTATGTGAACTGTGTTGATGATAAAGAGCTACGGAGCACGCACAAGTAGCTTGAATTAGTCTTTCAAGGAAGCATTCCAATCACAAATTTAAGGAAAAGGTGGCTCACTTTAATAACCACAGGCATTGGTCACTATGTAACAAGACATCCTAAAAAAAGTAATCACAATTTGTCCAATAGTAGTTTACAAGTGGATGGTATACATTAAGATACAGAGGTAGAAGTTCACTTTTACAATGCTTCACTAATACAGATTACCAAATTCAAGGCACAAAATTGTTCGCTTTACAAAAAATACTGTAAAAATGTCATTTGCTGTTCTACAATGTGAGTACAACTCAAAAAAATCTTTACACCCTTCCATACTCCACATGTAAAGTTGCATCAGGCGTTACTCTATTTTTCATTTGCTAATAGTTGGCATATGACCAGCAGTTACATAAACAGTTTGTATCTCAGCTGAGTTGCTTTGTCTTTTAGGCACAAGTCCAGTTACAGAAATTTAGTACAAGAGCTTCCTCAGGGGGTGGGAGAACTCTGTCGGAAATAAGTACTACAAAAAGAAACATAGTCCGTAACAGCAGACTGGACTCTGACATATATAGAGGGAAACAGAACAGAGCATATTTCAAATCAAGTGACTTGAAAAAAAGTCGATTTAAATCACTGACTGCATTCCTAGAAAGCCAGATGCCCAGTACAAGTTTGAATGTATTTCTGATACATTCACTTGCCTTTGAATCTGCAGAGATTTTAAAAAATTTTATCTTTGTTTAAATAGAATACACACAATTGGTACAAAAGAGAATTACACCACAATCTGGCCGTGTGTCCTTTAGAGAGCTTGGATTAACAAGCAAAGAGATGCAGTCAGAAACTGTCCTTGAATTTGCTAAAAGGTCATAAGCAGTAGCTTAAATATCAAGATTTCCCTCCCTGCCCCTTACCAAACACTACAGGGAAAAATGAACAACTTCCGAGACACTGCATCTTCTGGTTGTAGACAGCTTTTATAAATCTTGGTAAGCTGAGGAAGAGATATCACACAGTGCATCCCTACAAGAAGTATGACTAGTTTACTGTACATACAGTGAGATTCTAAAGGACAATGGTGGCGGCTACATTGTAAATTCACCTTGTTTACCTATCACATTTTCCAAGTACTCTAGTCAGTTTTATTTACAGTATATAAAAAAACATTGATTTTTAGAGTTCAATACACAGGTTGAGGACCCAAGAGAATGCCACAGTAAGATGATGACTTTTTGCATCTCTTAGATGCAAGTGCACTTCACAATTCACTCAGGTAACATTATCATAATCACCTATAAACGTTAGTCCATCCAAACCAGTGTTAAATTCCATTTTTTGCTTCATTGTTGTTTGTAGCCTGTTTCCTTTGAGCAATGAAGGGGTACATACACTTGTCTGCTCCCAAAAACCGGTACATGCATACAACTGCTTCAAAGGGCAGAATACTGCAAAACACAAGTTGTAAAATTGTTAAAAGATGGCACAAAAATAAAAAAAACCCTGTTTATTATGTACTTGGGCTTTCAAATGGAATATAATAGCTATTGCAGGGCTTTCCTAAGACAGTTTAGTAAAAGTATTTTCCAGGACATTTTACTGACAAAATTGACATTCTAGACACCCAGCCATACAGGCAGGCATAAAGGTGGAGGAAGTAGTTATTTGTTCACCAGCTATCAGCTTAGAACAGATTCTCTGCTGCTTCTTCACAAACCTGTGCAAAGTGCACCACAGAAAGTCTACTAGCAATCAAAAGTAGGGCCAGAAGTCAACAGACATTTAGAAAAATCTAATTTGGAATTAGTATTAATTTATGCAATTCTTTGATCACCAGATGTCTAGCAACTTTTACACATATTTTAAACTCAATCATCCATCCTCAAAAAGAGGTCTGGAATAAAGAAAGCAATTTCCTCTCTGCCCCCTTCAGATAAAATTCCAAGAGGTAAAATGAGATGAATATCTGACCACAGACCCTCCCCTTCTTCCTATATACTACTTTTATTTCAAGGATAATAGGAGTTCTATCAAAGGACTAAGACGGAATCTCTTCAGCCTCTGGAAACAGTGTGACAGACACTCATTTAGTGGAAAGTAATGCACAGAATCTAGGCATTAGGAGTAAGGATCACTGAAATAGATGTCACTGGTACAGGTGTCTTTGCTGGCAGTAGTACTGTTTGTGCAGTAGCCACTGGAGGGCCTTTGATCTAAGTGCGGCTGCCTGGGGCATGGATTATGCAGAAGCTTTGATCTCCCTGTTGGAAGCTAAAGTGTTGAATGCAAGAAAACCCCAAGGGCCTTTGATGTGACTGTTGTTGCAGGAGGCACTGCTTGTGTGGAGAGCACTGAAGCACCCTCTGAGCTTCTGGTTGAAGCTAGCTCAAAGACTGTAGTGTTCTCAAGTTGCTGGCAGAAGAAACACATACATGCTCTCTTCCAGCAAAGATGAGAGCAGTCAAGGTCCTCCCTCGTCTTTGGTGACCCTATCCACCAGGAGAGACTTGAAGGAGAGAACAAATGCTTTGTAAGTACAGCAAAAAAAAAAATCCCAATGCTCTCAGTTTCAACCATCTCTCACAGGACTGCAAGATTTTAAAGGTTCCTACTACACACTTAAGGTTAAAGAGAAAGAAAAATCCATACAGCTGTGAAACTGTTCTTTACAAACTAGCATGCAAGTGATGATGCATAAGTGGAAGTGAGCCAACTGTATTACATTGCATCACTCAAATAGAAGGCTAGTTACAGAGTTCTCATCTCAAACCTGAAGTGTTAGACAGAACAAAAGGAGATGATTCCTTTAAATAACCTTTTCCACAAACAGACTCTGCAATTTGGTTCTGAATGTGCAGATTTTTACTGTATTGATGCGAGTCCTAGACACATTAGGGCCTCCTCCATACTCGTCCTAGACACAAATAGTTACAGGTTCCTTTGCTGGAAGCTTCCTTATTCCCCCATTCCTAAATAAAAAGAACTCACAAAATGGAAGAAAAATCTGTTGAACAGAATATGAATCTAATGAGGATGGAAGATAACAGAAATTCAAAACTAGGATGTACAATACATAGGATTACAGTTTTATGGAACTTCCCAAGAAAGCAGTATTCACTTATGCAAGCCAAGAGACAGGAATTATAACTGAACAGCACCTATGGCCTGAAAAGGTGTGAGAGTGTTTAAATCTAGAAAGTGGACATGTTCACATATTTTACTAGCATTCTGCTGCTTGTATTGCCAACTAAGTGGCATTTCAGATGTTACCTTTTCATGAAGGTGACCATATACATGAGGCGAGGTGTGCAGATCATCGGCTGATCTGTAAGGATAGCTCTCATAGCCTGCTTCACACAGTATTCTGGTTTCAACGGTGGAAGGAAAGGCTCAATTTCTTTTCTGAAATATTTGATTAAGGCGGATTAATCAAGATGTATAAAGGACTGCCAACCTCAGAGAGTTCATTAACTCACTTCTTTTGTTTTTGGAATGCCTTAGCAAAGACAAATGCTTCAACTTTTGCATTCACTATTCAGTAATAGGAAATATAGGTCAAAATTTGTGCTAAGCACCATGGGACAAAGGAAATTCAGAAAGTCCCTTTTTCTGGGGTCAGGATTACTGATCACACTAACACATGCAAACAGACATAATATTTATTTTAATATTTTTATGGTAATGAGGTTAAATTACCAGCAAATACTTTTATAAAACTACAAATATAAGGGAGACAAATTTTACTCACCTGATCCTGCACCCTCTGAACATTCCTGTATCTACAAGATAAGGGCAGACTAAAGTTGTTTTGATTCCATCCTTTTCAGCAGCTTTCAGTTCATGGCTCAAAGACTCGTGAAAACCTACAGCTCCAAATTTGCTAGCACAATAATCCTGTGTTGGCAATGAACAGGGGGAAAAAAAAATAGCACCTTAAAAGGGACAGAATGAATCATATTTAAAGCCAAGGCATATTTGATGCGACTCTACACAAATGTAGCAACAACAAAAGACACCCACTGAATACAGCATCACATCAACTCATCTGCCACTTCAATTTTAAAGCAATCAGTGCAGAATCATGAAAACAGAAAAGTTGAATGTATGAGATTAACTTGGATTCAAGTCTCTGAAGCAGGCAGGTTTGTGTGGCAAGTTACTCTGTTTACCAGTTTGCTTAATATCAAATGCTGGAATGGAAGACTGAGAAATCTAATACTACCTAGGGGTCAGATTTGAAGAAGCTTAGTGATTTGGCAGGACATATAGAAATCTGAAATGTTTCACTTTTTGTTAGTTTCAATAGGAGGTATAACAAATATTTGGTTGTATTATATATTTAATTTTAGAAAATTGTATAGTTTGCTTATCTCATAAAATACTCAAAATTCAAAAATAATTGCAGAGACAGTAGTAACATCCAAGTTTTCAGTTGGATGTGCCCACACCCATCATCAAGGAAATTCTCTCAAGAATTCTCAAGAAAGTAAATACACTAAAAAAAAAACCTTTAACTCACACCAGATTAATTCATTTCTGCTAAAAAACAACAAAAAAAAACCAAAAACCAAAAAAAACAGGGCAGTTTAAGATTCTGGATTGAGTCTAAACTATATGCAAAAAAAATAAAAAAAATAATAAAAAAAAAAATCCCTGCATTTTACAAGGTAGTATGACCATCATTCTGTAAGACTTATTAATTCTTTTTCACTACTTGAATGATTTTTGTTACCACTTGCATTTGTACTAATGACTCAAAATGCAAGCTTATATGCTCTAATCCTTACCTAGTTTTATGTATCAAACAAGTCACAGAAACTGGTGTTCTCAAATGGCTGATAGGTCCTAGATGATCTACTGCTTACAACTTGGAGCCTAGTAAGGCAGGTGAGCCACCTATTCTGCAAGCAAGGTAGGTAGCCATTTCCTCACGGAAAAAAATAAAAATAAAAACCAAGATTTTTCAAAAATCCTTGCCTTTGACTTCAGCCTTAGCACTACATTTCTTGGCAGTAATGGGTAGGTGGATACCTTTTGAATTACCAGTAGTTACCAGGCTACTCAACAATCATTCAGCATTCTGAATGAATCCAAGTGGCAACTGCACAGGTATGGTGTCTGTGGATCCCACTCACAGAGGGATGTTAGGTGATTTGGTATCCATATTACTGTAATCTCCAAATACTTTTGAAGATTTGACTATTTTCTCGAGCTACTAATACAAAAAAAAACCTTATTGTAAGCCAAAAAAAAAAAAAAAAGCCAGATTATTACAATTCAACAAACCTCTACTCCAGCAGTACTGAACAGTCCCAAAGAACTTGCAACTGTCACAATATGTCCATGATTCATTTCCAGCATCTTGGGAAGGAATGCTTTAGTCGTCTACAAAATAAATAATACAAACAAGAAAAAATAGTGAACTACTACATTAGTTATAAGTGTTAAAACCTTTACCTCAGTTTACGATAAAGAACTTAGAAGATCATTGCATAGGTTTGGAATTCCTTGGTTTTTCAAAAATGCCAACAGAAAATCTATAGCATGTTTGTGAATTCAGACAGCAATGATTGTATCTCCAGAAATGCGAAGGTTAAAAGATCAATTGAGCTCAGACATGTTTATTTTTCTGCAAGAGACTAGTTATCAGAAAGAGATAATTTGAACCTAAAATGGAAGTAACTTTTTTTTTTAAGACAGAAAAAGGAATGCAAAGTGTTTAATTACGCTGTACAGCATTTCTGTGTTAAGATCAGTGCCAACTACCAGTTCTGATTATTGATAACATATTTTCTCAGCTAGATATGGTTGGTTTTATCCACTTAACTTACCCTGTGCATTTTACAATAACGAAATACTGGAGAGGCAGATGTTTTGCTGATATTACCTTTCACATGCAAAATACACTAAACATCTGCTAGTTTGAACTGCTTTCCATCTTTATTAGTATCCATTAGCATTGCTCTAACTAAAAGTAGATGCATACATCCATTATTAATTCCATATCTGAAAGGTTTCAAAGATAAAACAAAATCAAGCGTCAAGATGAAACTTTATGAGTGCTTTTAACCACCACTTTGATTATCTCAAAGTTTGTTTGTTTAAACACCCAAATCAGACCGAACACCTTTAAAAAAATAAATTTTTAAGTGATAAATTGAAGGCAGTTCTCAGAAGACCACCTCTACTACAATATCTAGCTTTCTCACCTGTTTTTGAAGCCAACTCACACTAACGTTTTTAATATAATATCAAGCAGAACATCATATATGCTGAAAATCAATTATGTAGTAAAATGGTTTGCTCAGTTATTATTTACTTCTGCTTGTAGGTAATCAGCATACTATGCTAGAACACTTTTAAGTTGCTAAAGAATTTCAGATAATGTATGTTAATCACAAATGTGTGGTTAATATATAAATCTACTGATGGCAAGCTTCTATTCCATTCTAACTCAAGCAGAACTACAAATTCTTTGTCCTCCCAGAAACCAAGTTTTCCCATGTAATTTGGATCCGAACCCAGAGTATGCAAATGCCCCTGAAGTATTTGCTGCTTTCTTAATTGTTGGTCTGAATCTTGTCAGCTGCATTGTTAAAGAAACATGCAAGCTACATCTGAATCCATCTAATTCCATTCTTATGCTGTCTGCATTTTCCAATCACAGACGTCAGGATAGTTTTGCTCTAATGATTTTCACATGTTCTTATACAACGTTTTTGCCTGCAGGTGTTAAATGACTAATCCAGACCTCCTAACACCACACAAAAGAGTGTTTTCACTGGATAGCTGGCAGATGATAGAAGATTAACAGACCTCCTGACTCCTTGCCTTTTCTACTGTTGATTCATATAACTCCTAGATTCTGTCATAACTGTATAATGAAGCTAATTATAAAATATAATCTGAGAGCAAGCTGTCTTGCATTTGTTTCTTTCCTCGTGGCAGGGATCTCTAAACCTCTTATATAGAGCCTCAGACAAGAATTTAGTTCACTTGTTAAACTAATCTGTGCCAGGCACATGAAGTTTCAGCCTCCCTTCCCATGTTGCCTGGTTATCACGAGGCAACAGAGTCTCAAAAAGGTAAGAAGCTTCACTTTCCTCAAGTTATACAGTACATTATTTCTCCACAGTCACCCCACAGCACTGACCACAGTACGTTGGCCCAGGTCTTCCACACCAACCTCCTCAGAGACAGCAGAGGACCCAGTTCAGTCCTGCTAACAATTTACTCCCCTCCATAGCATTAGTCAGTTCCATCAGCAGTTTCCACTTAGATTTCAGTTATCTGTCCACATCACACCGGAATGACTGATTGCCACCCCACACTGCCAGAAAGTGTGATAACGCAGACTGAAGCCATGCCTACAAAGCACAGGAACTAAAGAAAGAAAGGCACTTGCCTTGGAGTTTGTCCCTCATAAGGCGAGGGGGGAGATGGAAAGAAAAAAGCAGCAACAGATTTTTTGTCCTACCACATCCAAGGCATAGACAGTGTTTATCTCGTAGGAGAAAATGAACAGGAAAGTGCTTCTTTAGGCTTTTGAGGTGGTTTTCTTTTCTTTTTTTATTGCCTTCTCTATTATATTGTCATCTTCTTTCTTTTCATCTTTTTTGTTGTTGTTGAGAGTTGTGGAGGAAATACGTTGAATTGTAATTGTGTCCGTAAATCCTTATTATTACCTATTCTTACAGTTGATAAAGATAGTTGCATCATCAAAAACGTACAAACACAGCAGTCAACTATCAACACCTCAGCTAAATGGATAATAGTAAGTCACCTTGGCTCTGCCATCCTCCAGCCATCTGCTGCAGCTGGGAGTCAGTACTTAAAAACATGCATGGCGAGAGACAGACACACCCTACTGGAGGACACATTTTCAGTCTCAGAGTAAGGCTTGCCCACTGCTCCTCCCAACCTTCTCTTGCTGGGAAAAACAATCCCAAAGTGAAGTTATTCTCTTTCATGGTATAAGCAATCCCCAAATAAATCAGTGTTCTTACTGAGCTTCTGGCACAGTCTAGTTCATTGATCAAAGCAGCTTCCTCCATACTCTGGTCCCCAGTTTTTCTGTCTGGTACATAAACCAGACCAACCTAGTTTCTTGTTTCTTTCAGCTTCAGCTACATCTGCCTACCAGACCTGACATCTTCTCTGTGCTTGTCATGATGCTGAGAAAGCGGTTCAAAGTTCGATTGGTTCAGGGGCAAGATGCCTCTTGGGTGGCCTTCCCATCTGGCATTTGTCTGAACAGGTAGCACAGCCCACATTCGTTTTCTGAGGTGATGTGTGGACACACTAATCCTCCACTAAAAAAAGTATTAGAAAATACTATGCAAGAAATGCGGTACTGTCCATGGCATTAGAGGTCAAGAACCAGGCCCCCAAACTAACTGAAATGATTTAATCAAACTATCTGCCTTCAGGTTTGATCTTTTAATTTCAGTTTTACATCTCACAGCTGCAGAGGAAGACATATAACTAAAATCATTTAAGTGGTTCAAGTTGAAGCGAGGTCTTTTATTAATGATAAATGTCATACAGTTTTCAACACAGAGGATAAACCAGAAAGTACAGTAGATGAAAGGAATTATGCGAGGAGGAATCAGGAAAGATACGCGGTGTCCAAAGCCAAGAAATTTAAGTTAAGCATCTTCTTTACTCAGAATTGCTCTCTTTTTATTTCCCCCTCCCCCAGAAAAACAGAAAAAAGCCCAAAGTATGGTACAAGCAAGTTTTCTAATCTGCACTTCAGATTAGATAAATCAGGTAGGTAGGGCAGACTGAATGTAAGAAGCTACTCTAAACAGAGAGTTTTTTGTTTGTTTGTTTTTGAGACTGTTTAATCTTTATGTTCAGGCTCCATAAAAGACCAATTTCAAACCTTCTAAGCAATTTCCTCCATGCTTCTGAATATATAAGAACTATTCCCAGTAGCTGTAACATGTATTCCATGTGCACACAGCTTTAATGACTTATTTTTCGTAAGTGTGAAACTGAACAAGCATTTACATGTCACTTCATAGCTTTCGTAATCTGTTCTCAACATTTTGGTTTACGGCAAATTAACTTCTAACAGTCTAGCACTTCTTCCCTCCCCTTCCCCAAATTCTTTAGTTCCATTCTTAATGAAACAAAACTCAAAAGATTGTGCAACACAAAGAACAGCACAGCTGCAATGTCAAGACAAATTAGCCTAAATACAGCAAATGAGAATATGAAGAAATACTCTGTTTGGGAAAGTGATTTTTTTAATTAAATTTTGGAGTAATTGTTCTTAAAGTAGAAAGCAAGCCTACACAGAAAACAATGTTAGATGTATGCAGCTCGAAACAATGAATACTGAATGCAAAAAGCACACCGAAGTGGAAAAGCACATGCTACCTCATGTTTATAGACTTGTTTCTATATTAAAGAAACATAAAGCAGGGACCAATGTGCAAGATCCTTTAAAGTTTCTATTCTTCAATGCAGTATTTTTTTCTATACTTTTTGCCTTCCACCAACACCCAACCACCCTTTACAACTATTCCGATAGCATGAACAAGCTGCTTTACATAAAGGTAGAAATTCTTTTTTGCCAAAGGAATAGCTTATTTTCCATATGATCCCTTCAAATAAGGTGGATAGAGTGTAGTTACTTTTCAGGGGCTAATAGGAAAACTTGCCTATTCCTATTGCTGTTGTTA
Source organism: Meleagris gallopavo (assembly GCF_905368555.1). Classification (NCBI taxonomy): domain Eukaryota; kingdom Metazoa; phylum Chordata; class Aves; order Galliformes; family Phasianidae; genus Meleagris; species Meleagris gallopavo. The sequence goes on along the minus strand of NC_139406.1, from coordinate 63,255,985 downwards.
ATCCACAAGAGTGGCACGCTGGTGTAACAGATAATGATTTTACTCAAGCCGCAGCTATTCCTGACTGCCAGAACAGCCAGATGCATAACAGTATTAATAGGTACAACATTTGGGTAACTGCATTTTTTTTTTTTAATCTTCATGTTAAAAACTTTTCAGCCAGATCCACAAGGCAGAGTTAGTGACATTAGTCACAGACCCATCTAGATGACTCTATTTAAGCCCAGAACTAAAGTAGCAGAAGTCACAACAGCCTGCTACCATGGCTAATAACATGAAAGTATTAATATGAAGCAATGGAGACAGAGACAAAAAAAAAGTTCCAGTTTCTATTTAAAATGCACCTTCATCCTCTCTTTGCCTTGCGTGGACATTTGATTTTACATTCTTCACTTTCTTCGTGGACCACAGTACAGCACTGCAGGTTCTCCTTCCATGTAGGACAACACATGGCTGTCATGGGGTAAAACTCAGAAGTTATCATGTGCCCCAGTTTTCTTTCCATTCCAATAACTGGAAAGTAAGGCACAGAAGTCTGACAAAAGAGAACATCAAACTGTTCTGCAAACAGTCTGTGGCAGCCTAAGTCTTAATGGAGGTTTCTCCAAACTGGACAGAATAGCAGTAATGCACTCCTGCATGTTGAAAAGAAAAGTGAGGCACCTAAAAGGCAGAAAAATCCCATGGCAAGCTTATCAGTAAATATACTGAAGTTATTTTCAACTATAGTCATACAGTCTCTCTTATTTCAGAAGAGAACCACTTTAAATACATTTTATAAACATGGGGTAAAACTTCATTTACAGCATTATAACAAAAGCCATTGCCAAATATTTTTAGAAGAGTCTTGGAAGCATACCCTAGAACTACGCAACTCTCAAAGGAGAATTTATTCACATTAGAAGCTACAATATCCAAAAATGCCTTCTCATACACCAAAGCATACCATCACAAGATTGGATTTAACAGTTCATTTTCCTTTTATTTTTTGTTTCCAAGAGAACTGGGCACAATAAATTGATATTTGCACTATCATCTCAATTACTTTTTCTCCCCACCCTTCTTAAATTCCACTATACAAGCATCTCCAAAATATTTGAAGGTGAGATTATTAACTGTGCAAAGACTACATCAAAAGTCCTCAACTGGACACTAGAGAGACCACACAACACAGCAGACATGGCTGTGTTGTTAACAAGCTGACTACAGAAGGCAGATAGAAGTCTACAACTATTGTTGACCTTGCAAATGTAAGGGACCAAAACTGTGCCTCTACTTGAAAGGAGCTCAAATGTCTCTGCTGGCTGGTTTCAAGAAGTACTGGGCCCCCTCTGGATAATTAGCCACTGTCTAAGTAAATATTTAAATAGCTGTAGAGATCAATGCTATTTTTGATCTTCAGTTTCTATTTTCAGTAAACTACTGTGAAAAACAAGTCAGAATTATGTAATTTTCATAAAGTAATGAATTAAAAATGCCACACATTTCTTTGGATTGTTCATGGGTGATCACGCCCAGTTCCTTCTAGAGTAAAAAGGAACAGGAGATAGATTGACTTCCTCAAGCCAAGCTGCCACAGACATCTGTATTAAAAACATGGAAAGAAACCATCTGAACAGGCCTTGTGTTCAAAATAAAAAGCTAGCACTTCCAATATTTCATTTCAAAAGGAATCCCTTAATTATTTACCTCCTGGCAGGCAACACAACCTTTAATTTCTCACTAAAGCTTTATTTGTCCTTCACATAAAAACCCACTGCTTTGGGACCATGGGGATTCCTTTAATATTGAACTGCAACAGCAGTTAATGCTTAACATACATGCACAGTAATAATGTTACAGTTGCCTTGCAACCAGAAGCTCCCGAAAGAACGGGAAGTCTGTAAGGATGACAAGTATCAAGGAAGCAAAGCCACACATGGGCACACCGATATTCTGTGTGCCCTACAATTGTAGATAGAGTGAAACTACAGATAAGACCTAACCAGGTTAAGAGGCGAAGGTAACAAAATAAGTACTCCAAAGATCTAAGTCACTAAGACAACACCAGATAATTTAAAACTATATTTGATTTACAGAGAAATAAATATATTTTTGCTCTCTCTAACTCTGTGTGAAATAGGACTTTGAAGTACACAAAGTCTTTGCATAGAGAAATCATGATCTATTACTTGAATCACTTGTTTGGGGTTTCTTTTTTATTAATTCAAATCAGTAATTAGTGTGCCTGCTTTCTCCTCTCTCATATCTGATCCATCCACAAAATCCCTTGCTTCTCAAGAGACACAATCAGCTAAGAAGCATCATATCTGTAGAAAACTAGGTTAAACCTCATTTATTGAGGTTTATAAGAGGGTTTGTTAGTAGTAACAAAAATATATCATGCAATTTGCTGAAGAAAAATACGTTACAGTCCATAATTACATTTCTATATTGTTTAGCGTTTGTAGTACTTAAAGTGCCATTACAAAATTTCTTGAAATTTCAATATCAATAGCTACCATTGTTTCCACTGAATGTTTCAGCTCTTGTGGTAGTTTCAGCTCTTGTGGTAGTTTCCTCTCACAATGAATAAACTCATGTTGAGTGTATCAGAAGAAAGCTGAAACTGAATGAAGTAGTTTCCTTAATCAAAACTTAGTGCCAGAAAGCTGTTTACAATGCATAGATAGTAAAGATAAGATAAGTAATGCTAATAAAAAAAGAAAAAAAATCACAGGAAACTAATACCACTAGTTATCTCTCAGTCATTAATCATTGTTTTCCACTCTTTACTACCAGAACTAATTATGCCAAGCCTAGGACAACTGAACATAGCCTGGCTAAATTGTCTTTTGTATAGTTTGTTAACAGGGCTTAGTTAGAAAAGGGTTGTGTCTACAGAGAGTGGAATATGAAAAGTGCTTAGGAAAGGACCTTGCAACAGAGACTCTTGTTAACTTATCGTGTCACTACATTGTCTCTCCCTCCCCTTTCGTTTAAGGGCTTCATTTCCTGTGATACTATCCCAAATTGCATAACTAGGACTGGAACAGAAAACAGCTTTGTTCTCCCCTTGCTCTGAAGTGTACGTAAGTACTCAAGCATGCTACCTAAATAACAGAATTCCTGTTTCAGAATTTTTCTTCTTGAGAGTCAAGATGGAAATTCCACTGTTACCTAAGGCTTAAGGCAATCTAGAGCTAACCAAAGTCCCAGTTGCCTTAGATAAACCTTTTCTTTGTGTTCACCATCACAGCAGCACTTTAGACACCTTTACCTAGGGCATGTACTTTAGGTACATGTACCACAGCCAAAGGTGGCCCCAGTTTTTCCTTAAGAATATTTCACTTTTGTTTAGAGAAGCCACTGCTTTGTATGCTTTCTGGGCATTCAAGCTGAACTACCGCTGTTAATTCTATACCAGCAAGTGGAAGTTAGAGCTTTCACGTTACTGGTATGCAGTCTTCACCCTTTTGCTCCAAGATCTTTTGTACTCTTCCCTACAGAGAAGAAACAGGTTGTAGATTTTTAAAGCTTTTTAAATTATTTCCACCCACAGATGTCAGACTTCTACTTAAGTGTCTAGTCTTCCTAATGAGTGTATGCTGCACCAGTCATTTCTGTGGAAGCATCTGGCTGCCTTTCATGGATATGCTTGTATATATTCTACCATACATGCATATAAACTTATCTACTTTATCTGCACTTACAGATATGGCTTGCATAACTGCTTTATATATGTGCATCAGTATATACTGCTACTTAAATCACCAATTGTACAGTTAGGGCTCTTCACTTTTTGCAAATCTTTGATTTCATGTGGCTATGAATAATGGAGCACATTCTCCAGTTAAGTCAAAGCTACCAGCTCCCCTCTCAGCAAAACATTTCTCTGCCTCTTGCAGAGAAAGAAGTTCATAAGCAAAGACGCTACATTCTTTGTCCCTATGTTAAGCTAATAAAAAAAAAATTTTAGGGAAGTATGCTGATGCCCCTGTTACTTCTTTTCTGTATCTCCCATATAGTTTTGTCTGTAATATATTATCATGCTCTAAAATAGCATCTTTTCCACTTCTTCTCCTCTGGTCTAAAGGCTTTTCAACTGGAAAAAGTGAGTCCAGTAAGGTAAGGCAGCAAAGGGCACATAGATGAGCATGCTCTGGAACTAACGTATTTTCAGCTGAATCCAGGACACATGCATATTGTATTATCTTCAAAAATAAAATGATGCTCCCCTTCTATCAGAAACCTTCCACTGACTGCGCTCCTTTGCCTGCTTCTTAAAGGTATTCATTCAGAGCACTCACAGACAATTCTGCCTGCACTGAATTTCAATGGCTTTTAAGGCTCTAACAGTACAATCATACTGGATTCTCAACAGCTAGCAATGAGCAAGGGGAAGAGTTTATCTCCTTAAGCAAGGCAGAATTGCAGAACATAGATTGTCAGTGATTTGCCATTTGAAATGCCAAATTAAAATTTTAAAAGCCGAAAAGTTTTAGTAATAGGTTAGATAGCATGGTAAGAGGGCTGTTGGAGGCTTAGCTATGCATTTAGTTCTGCCTCACATTGCAAAATAAACGTGATAAATGTCTAGTGGAACTTGGGAACAAATGCATACATGCAGATTTCTCTGGTCAGCACAAGTTTAAGACGTAACCAAGCATGAGAACTGAAGCTTTCAGATGAAGTCATCATGTTGAAAAGATGAACTCTTTCTACCTGCCCAAAGATCTCATTAGGTGGGCTGATGTTTATTGTCTACAAACAATATTTCAATGCTTTCAGACTATAGCCACTACCAAGCCATGATTACGGTTCAATTTAAAGTGCTACACAGTTGGCAGTAGTCTGAAAACTAACATGCAGTTTCAAGCACAAGGATGTGCTTTCTTTAAAACAATTGTATTAGCATCCAAGTTTTTCATAAACTCAAAACTAACAGAGTTCCACCACCACTGTAAGAAGATAAAGGACTTAAGTTGCAATTTCAGTAGACAGCACTATCAACATTATCTTCTTCCACATGCATGTCTGTCAGTAAAGATCTAACTTGCATTTATCCAAATGCCAAATTTAAAGTTACTTCAGAGTTTGCTGGTCAAGCAATATCAGAAGTTAACAGTTGGCTACTTCTTTCCACAAAAGCTGGGTTTAAGCCCTGTTGAAGTCAAATGACTAGAAATTCTGCTTTGTTTATACACTGACAAATGGCCCAGTCAAAGGATTTGTGGTATTTCAGAGCAATGTTGACATTAGTGTAACAAACACATCAGTCCCTCACCTTCATTAGCACAAGTTTGTAGCAAATGTCCAACCATTTGGAGAGCAGTTATTTATTGCCAGCTATTTGATAATCTTGACAAAAAAAAAAAATGAAAACATGCCACTGTGAGTCAGTGAAAAATCCACATAACAAATTCATTTTAGAAAAGCTATTAGATAAGAGCTCAGAATATTCTGTTCAGGGAACAGGAACGCAATTCAACTTCCAAATACACATTCTTCTCCAGCTTGCCATAAGCTTAGTCATGCTCTGGAATACTTAGTAACGCTTAATATTTTAGTCTGCATATTTCCAAATATTACTAGAGAACAGTACTTAGGGAAAATATGAAGTCATCACTCATGTTTTACAATTTACGTAACTGACTTTTGAAGATGTGGCTAAACCAAAAAAAAAAAAATCTGATTTCTTTACATACCTTAAGGCAGTACCTCCACAGCATTGTTAGTGCTGTGCAATATCTGCATGCAGATGAAAACTGAGTCACTTCATTCACCCATCCCAACTCAGTAACTAGGTCACTGTTAAAAATGAAAGTAATTGCACCATAACTGAATATCTCACAGGAAAAAAAAAAAAAAAAAACAGGATTAGGAGGAGAGCTTCTCTCTTCACTTAATAGTCCAATTTACTGGAAACTAAAAAATACAGAAGCTATTGCAATTGAATGAAAATTCAGCTTAAAAGCCTATTTAGGAACAAGCAAGACTCTAAAAGAAGGCTCCCATTTACTACAAAGTAAATCACTGAATGAGAAGGAACATTTTTTAAGCATATGGAGGTAAGACATTTTTTAAATTTGAAGTGGAAATACTTCTCCCTGTCCTTCCTCAAAAAAAAGTCTAAAAAAAAAATCTTAGCAGGTAAATTTTCTCTTGATAAGACACAAATAACACAAAAAAGACCAGAACTACAGCTAATAAATTGACCAAAACAGTGCGATTGCTTTCTACAACGCACAAGAGCAATCACAGTATCAGTCCAAAGCAATAAGCAAGAGTCATTAACCCTTTATCTAAGGGTTTTTAAATAGTGCATAATTAAAATACTGCTCTCTCTAGAAATGAAGTTACTAAATTCAGACTATTATGACTGACAGATTTACAAAGCTTGGAACCACGTATACCTATTTAAATGATTTAAGCCCATATATCCTATTCTAGAAAATCTTGGCAAGAACAAGGTTTCATTAGACAGCTGTAGAGGTCCTCTGCTACCACACGGTTTTAGCCTACTTCCAGTTTCTTTCACACAAATACTATTTGGTAAGTGTCAGTCTAAAATGTTGATGAAGCAAGTATAGTCTCTAAGAAGCAAAACGAATCAATTTGGACAAGAAAATGAAGCTTCCCTCTGCAGAGTTCTGTGAGCTGAGTTGGTTCATCCAAGGATCAGATGAACACCAAAACTAGCGTAAAACATTGATTCAAGGGATGCCCCCATGCTTGCCGCCACTAAGCTGTATTGAAATTTTTTCCTAAGTCAACAGAAATTGTGGCCAAGTTACTTTTAAGGCATATGCTCAAGCACTTATACAAACCAGCGCTGTAAGTGGAGTGCTTCAGAAGCTGTCACACAAGTTCAAACAGATGGCAGAAATGACCAGGGCGCATTTAGGTGCAGAATTCAACAGCCAAACAAACTTGAATTTCAAAAGGCTCACACCAAGAGAGTCACCTCTGCTCTGCAGCTGTTTCTGCATTCTTTGGCCTATAACGCCCTCCGCTCCTGATTGCAATACCTCACTTGTGTCAAGTGTTAATTTGGCTGGCATATAAATCATTATTCTAATACAATTATTTACAAGAACAAAGCGTTCATTCAGAAGTTTAAGCATTGATGTAAATCTTTCCTGCTTGTTACATATCTCCTTTCAAACCAAACAATAAGAAAGTGAGATGCCAGCAGTTTATGTCCCCTTATTTAGATCATAGCTATATTTTTAAATACACGTATTTTTATGCAGACTAAGAAGCCTAAGACCAGGAGTACAAGCATACAGCATAACATGCAACTCAGTAATAGCTTGCCTGTGCAGAAATACTGCTACCATTCTTCACAAAGGACACGCATGTATCAATTACTCAGTTTTATTATCAATGTGAATAGCCAGAAATCTTAAAGGCTGGGGAGCAAGGTTTATCATGTAAATGATGTTTTATGTGTAAATGATTTTGGCTTTTACATACAGAGAGCTTGAGAAAGATCTAATATTACAAATGCATAACAAAAACTCAGTCAAACAAACAAGCAAAAAACCACACACACACACACGCACACACACACACACACACACAAAGATCCAGATCAAATCAAATTATGAGATGCATTGGGAAAGGATAATACTTTCCAACTCGTATAGATAAGAGTACAGAAAATCATAAAAACATGGTGCTAAAAAATGGCAGGGATAATGGTAGAAAACACAGCATTCATCTTACTTCAACCTGTCTAGACAGAGATTTGATGGCCCTCAGAATTACAGACAAGGATTGCTAGCTCACATTGCTCACTTAAGGCTGGTTTGCCAATGAGGAAAATACTGGGTTAGCAAGACACTTATTCACATCTTAATTAAGATTATATTTCTCTGTATTTGAGCACACAAACACATCTGCCTTCTAGAAGCATACTATTGTCACTTGGTTATTACAGAAAGGTAATAATGTGTTAAGATCTCATTAACATCATCACTTTTTGTAAAATTATAAATGTTACTTTAGACAGAACAATCAGTAATTTAACACTTCATCATACTCTATCAAAGCACTGCTCTTCTAACCACCGAGGGACAAAGAAGGCATATGCGTAATTTTCATATGGAGTATTTCCCTGAAACAGCAGAGACACTCTCTCCACTTCAAGCTAGGTTAAGCACCACAGTGGCAAAAACTGTCATTCCATTCAAGGTTTCCTGCTTCCCAAGTTTTTCATAAGTAACACCATAATATCAGACCAAAGTCAGTGCAGGGGTTTTTGCTTATTCAGCTGACTTAACTCATTCCAAAAGAAGGAGAAATTTAATCACCACACTGATCACTCATCCAGCACCATTTCTTCAGAGCAGATTAGCAATCCTGAAAGCACTGATATGGTTTGCTGACAAGTCTTTAACCCTCATAAAAGTCACAGGAGACTGAAGTGTGAGATTACCTCAAGGACCTCTCCTCCGCAAGCTACACTGCACTTCCAGCTTTATTTTAGAAGTCTTTGGAATTACAAGCCACTAATAACTGACTAATTCTTCAAATGTATTTCAATTAGTTTGAGAAGTCTTGGCATGTTCTCTTCAGAGAAACTCTCCTTTCCCTTAAAGGGCCTATCACATTTCTTTTCTGTGAAAATAGCGTTATTGCTTTGGCCCCACCACTTTCACAGCCACTGACCTACAGGCAACAAACAATTAACGGGCTGCAATTTGAAAATCTTTATTTCCTGGGGTTTTTTTAGCCCAAGTTCCATACATCTTTCAAACAATGCAGAAAATCCACCTCAAAAGTATGCCTGAGAGCAGCCACAAAAACTTGAGCATAATTGAAGCACTTTAAGACCTCTGAGCCATCATTTCAGCTTTGTGAACTGACAGGGACAAAAACCAACACTTTACACCATTAGATAGAAAAGGGAGAGGCATGGATTCAACTACTGCTTGAACAAAACAGGTCAGCATTCTGTGCTAGGTAATCTTACTTGTGTGATGGAGAACATACACGCAGGAAAGCTTGTTTTGTAACACATCTAAAGAATCTTCAATACACTCTTCTCACAGTCCTGATGGAACTGTTGTCAATGAAGCCAAGAGCTCTAGAAGCTGTTTTGGTAGAGCTCCTCTCACATACTAATTTACTGCTTGAATTCACACAATTCCTACAAATGACAAACTAAGGGTGGTTTTTTTTTTTTTCTTTCAAATATGGCTGAGACTCATCTACCTCCCCAACCCATACTGCTCAATAACTCTTCAGAGCAGTGAGTACACTCATTTCAATCCACACGTATGGATACTCCTGGAAGTGATGTAAGATCCCTTCAACAGCTGAAACTTAGACATCTAGTACCTTACCAGATGTGTTTCTTTTGTTTATTTCCTCAAAAAGGATCAGAAAACTGGAAAAAAAAAGTCAGTAAGATTGATTTTTTTGAAAACAATCACAACAACTTAAATATGACAAGACTAGATTTTAGACACATACAGATTGCAAGATGCAGATAACTAATTGTCACAGAATAGAAGACTCCAGGTTGATAGCAACCATACTTGATAAGGTCCTAGTACACTATACAATACATCAATAAAGAAAGCTCCAAGCCAGTAGTTTCTGGAGCATGAGAGGGCATGAAATAAGCAAATAAATGGCTGTATGTATAAGATTTTAAATACATTGCTGCATTAGAGGGAAAGATGAATATTTTAGAAAACTACATCTGGAAGACAGTATTTTCCTCAACTGATAGAAGATTTCCTCTATTTCCTTGATAAATAAGCCCAAGAACATATGAACCACAGAAACATACCAAAGCACTTGCAAGATTTAAATATGACCAATACCCTATTTCTGTAGCTAAGAGCCTGACTGCTTTTGGTTCATTTTCATTACCCAGCATGCTACTGCATTATATGAAACACATGTGCTGTCTAGGGTAATTTACTGGTGGCATGTAATTGGAATCATTTTGCAAGGGAAGAGTTAGTTTTGATGACACTTTTTGGATCATATACACATGGTTTGGCTTGAATTTGATCCAACTCATTTTTCAAAGAAAAAAGTCAAGAACTTATAAACTTAATAAGCAAACCTCTTTGGACACGTTATCATGAAATTAAAAATTAAGACAGCTAACTTCACTCATCCAAAATGCTAAATACAGCCAGTTGGCACACTAGAATACTGTATGTTTTATCATAAACACTAGAACTTCAGAAATGAAGACAGGAATTAAACTACTGTGCCAATAGTTTATAAAAGATTAGTCCTGGCACAGTTTCGGATAGCAGCTTCAAATAATTAAATTATCTTTTCTTCTGTAGAACAGTCACCAAGCACACTTGATGTGCAACATTCTTTCATAACATTTTAACATACTAACCACAGCTATGAGTTCTATTGAACACTGGGGAACTACATGAGATTAGAATCACAGAATCCTTAGAGTTGGAGATTAGATAGTACTTATAGATAAGCCAATTATTCTCCAAGGTTTTACCAAGTCTTTCAGTCTGATTAAGCTGACAACCTGCATAAATATGTATTTAATTCAGTAACCTCTCTAGATTCCATGAAGCTTTTTCTTTCAAAGGTGTTTACATGTAGGAGATTATATAGTCCAAAATACCTAAGTTACTCAAGCAGTATTTCCCTCTTACAGAGTCCCTCTCTCCCCTCATATTATCAGTGTTGGACCATTTAGAATTTGTTACATCCCTGCAAAGGGAGACGTACACACAACCTCAGAAGTAGAGTAGTTTATAAGTGAATGAACAGCAAGGTAGCAGTGTACAAGTCCAGGCTTTAGCCTTCCGCTTTTTAAATATGACAGAGCCGGAGTTAAATGCTTTTGCTTCCCCCTTTTGGTAAGTTGAAGAGAACTCACTAGGAGGAGAGCTTCAACTTGAAAGTTTCAGAGGATTGAGGTGACAATGAAAAGCAGAAGTAGTATCACTGTTCTCTCAGAGCTGGATGCCGAAGACCTGCTGTACAGAAGGACCTTCTTACCACAGAACTTTGTGGTGCCTGATCATCATCTCGCTCTGTTCAACAACAGAATCTGGGAGAAGTCACCAGGAACTACACTGAGGTACAATACTAATACCTGTCTATTCAGCAGTGGCTTTATAACTACATGTTCAGGCAGAACAATAGATACAAGAAATCTCAATCCATCCTGAAATAATCTGTACAGTAGTTTTATTGAACACTTTCTATGATCTAAAACACAGTGTGCTGATATTTCACTTAGACTTTATTGTAAAATCTTATACAAAACTTTGCTTCAAATAGGTAAAACAACTGCTTAATCCTGCACTAAATATTATTTCAAATCTGGATCCTGACATAAAGGAAAAGAACCCCTTGTCTGTAGGAGTCCTGTTCCAGTATTTGACAAGTGCAGCCAAGTTAGCTATTCTTGCAACAGATTGGCAAGAAAGATACTGTTACATTACTGCTACAGTTTTATGCATCTGCAAATTATAGTATACCAGAGCTGGTTTGTTTCAAACTGAGAATGGATTTTGTCCCTGTGTTTTCAATATCAGAAGCATTCAAGTTATCACAGCATGAAATAACAGGTTTTTAATACTGCAATGGATTTTATGCTGTGGAAATTGCTACATGATGCATTGGTGACATGTTTATATAGAACACACATAGGAAGGCCTACACAAATCATGGATGTCAGCAAAATGGAAAGCATCTGTTTAGGCTGTGGTATGCTGCTAAAGCTCTCCTTACTGCCAGTTTGTGATATGGTACACAGCCCAGTTAGAGTCACAACAGCAAACCAGTGACAGGCTTTAGTTTTATTGCCTACTGCAGAGATTCAGCAGCATTCAAATCGTAGCTGCTAACAAAAAAGAAGTTCAGTTCACCTGCAGAGAATGTGCAGTCAACCCCATTTCAGAGGCTTCAAGGGGACAGTGTCATAGTTCCATTTGACATTTTTATGTAGAAGCATACTGAGGCTTGTTATTGATCAACACATGATGGAAAATGTTCTGTGTTACAAAGGAGAGAGAGGAAAAAGAAGTAACAACAACAACAAAAAAAACAAGACGATCCCAAAAGCACAAACACTGTACTACTGAGCAATATTACAGGGAAGATTCATGTCAATACAAAATTCTTTCACAGCTTTTTGGATGAAACATCCTTCAAGAATAGTTAGAAGTCTACATAATACTCCAGAGTATTTGCTTTGCTTTTGGACCACCAGTTTAGCTGACATGGAAAAGTCTAGCTGCATAAGACTTCACACATCTAGACAGATTGTTTTATTTAAGTCAGCATTGACTTACATTAAAAAAATTGGCTTCAAATCAGCTGATTCAGATGATATCTTATGAATTAAGTATTATTTTCTAATACAAGTCCACCCACTGTTGGCCAAGCCAGTCTTTTCTGAGATCAGGAAGGGGAAGACTAGGAAAAAGCTTTGCCAGGAGCAAAAAAATAAATAAAAGGAAAAGCAAAGCAGGACACAGGATCTGCAGGAAGCGTACATATGAACAGATCCTCAAGTAAATAGAAAGAGTGTTGACTACTCCTTAGAAGATTATGCCAGGATCTCAATTTTCATAGTTCAGATCTTAAGGAAAAAAAGTAATCTAAAAAGGTATAATTAAACTCATTTGATACTAACATTTAGAGATGAATGAAACTTATGAAAATAACAGTCACAGCAATACTAGACTGAGCTTAATAGTTAATTACTGAAAAAGAACACACACAGGATGCTTTAAAAAGGTATCTGAAACAATGTTATATATAAGTGTATGACTTAGGCCTGAAGGAAGAACAGCTGGAGCATTTAGGATCCTCCCATATTTTAATTCATGGTGATGTCATAATTTAGAGTTCTTGGAAACTTTGTCAATTCTGCTTTTAAACCACATCAATAACAGTCATTAAATCCAGCATACATCTCTGTTTGCTTCAGCATCAGTTTCACTTCTATGAAGGGAATACACAGAGCTCTTAGTTGTTGCTAGGTCTTATGCACTTTTTCAAAACTTTCAAATTACCTAAATTGCCCTAAAATACACTTTAATAGTTTCTAAACAATCTTGTGTGCATTGAAGTATAAGCACACTTTCTGCAAGCTTTACAATACATTGGAAAAAGACTGCTCTGCCATTAAGTACTTCACAGTGCGGATTTGAAGGGGCTCCTTTAGGGTTATGAAACAGCATTTAACTTCCATGTTAAAGCCCCAGGTTTGTGAGGCCCTTCTACGTTTTAAAGAGGGGGATTTTACAAAATTTTATCATCCAAAGGTAAGAACAGCCAAGGAAAGCTCAAGTTGAAGCATATTTCAGATTGCTTAATCATTTGATTGTTATGCAAGTGTATTTCATAACACTATTTGAAGGACCAAAGAACAGTTCAATACTAACAATGGGCTCGGTCTGACAGCTAATGCTAACCCGAGTGTGCATCATGCCCTCCTTCAACACGAGGACTTTTATAGCTCACTACAGTGAGATTAAAAACTTGCAAGGAAACAAGATTTAGGCAGATAAGAAGAGCAAGATCAAATAGCTTCATCAAATAACTTCTTGATAACAATCTGCTAGTTACAGAAACATTATCACCTCAGAATCAACTTTGAAGATTTTTCTTACTTCTACCAGTAGCCCCAGGAGAAAGTTATAAAGACAAATACACAGGATTCCCAAAAAAGTGCTCTTGGCTTGATTTCTTGGCCTGTTCTCCCAGCCACCAAACCAACAATTTGCCTCCAAGGCAATTCAAACAAGATCTCCAGCAGGGCTTCTAATAAGCCTTTTTCTCCAGAAGTGTGCAACTGTGCTATTGTAGCCATCATCAAAACAGCATCTTAAAGCTGCTGACGTTCTGCTCTACTACAGGAGGAGGGAGCAAAATCATTCCTTAATAGCAAGGACCTTTAAGGTAAATTTAGAAGTTATGGTTGCAACAGATTTCATATCCATGGCTAAATAAGTGTATGAGATTGTGAACTCAAGATTCTAAGAGCATAGAGCCAATTCAAAGCAATTTATTAATAACTTCAACACCCACCATTACCTTAAACAGAAAGTTAAATTAAAAGAGAAGCCTGCAAAGGGGAGAGCTTGCAAATGAAAGGGACCCTGTGCAAAACCCAAGGAGACAGGAGTTAAGCAACAGCAATTGATTCCCTCAAATTAACTGTCAGAAAAAGGGAGGATGAATGAACTATAGTTACCCAGAAATGCGCGTGACAGTTGACCATCATGGTCCTCTCAATCAGCTCATCAGGACACTCCAAAAGGTGGTGCCCAGAGACCACGCCAGCATTGTTAACCAGGACTGAAACCTCTCCAACCTCTTTGCGGACCCTCTCTGCTGTTGTGTAGACGTTTTCTCTTTTGCCCACATCACAGGTGTATGTGTAAACCTGCAAGCTGCAATGGGGCAGCACATCTTTCTCTCCGTCTCCAGCTACTAAGGAACACAGAGGAAAGAAAAGAGATAAGTTCTCAGTTGGATTTCAGCAGGCAAATAAAGAATCGAGCGAAAAAGCAAACTTACTTCCAAAGCACTAAAACTTCTGTTTACTTTGGTGTCACCGCGGTACGCGAGAACTCGCCCGCTCGCTATCGTTGCCAGCTCCGAGAGCCGCCGCGGGGACGAAGGGACACCCGGGACACGGCCCGGGCCGTACAGCCCGACTCCCTGACAGGAGGGCCTTCACCCGGCGCCGTCTAGGAGCTCGGGGCGGGACGGCCGCAGGTGGGCTCCGAGGGGCAGCGCGCAGCCCCGCTTACCTTTGGGGGCGGCCTCGGCGAGCTCGCGGTAGATGTGCCGCACCATGCCCGCCGTCTCCTCGTTGCTCTGCGTGTTGATGTCCCACAGCACCAGCAGCGCCCGGCGCCGGGCAAACTCCAAGGCGAAGAGACGGCCCAGGCCGCTGCCCGCCCCGGTGATCAGGCACACCTGCCCCGCCACGCTCTTCTCTTTGGGCCGCACCAGCCACTTGGCAGCGGCCAGCACGAACGCCCACAGCACTCGGAAGGTGACCACGAACAGCTCCAGCAGGATGTTCATGCTGGCGGCTCCCCGCCCCCGGCCCGGCGGCCCTCACCCCCGCCCGCAGCGGCGGGCACGGCGCGGAGCGGAGCCTCCCTTCGCCCGGCTCCGCACCTGGGGCCGCTTTTCTCGCCGAGACAGCCCGGAGGAGCTACCGCCGCCGGGGCTGCCCCGCTCCACCCGCCGCCGCTCGGGACGCCCCGTGCTCCGTCCCGCACCCCACACCCGACGAAGGAGCACGGGGAAGGAGCTCGCCACCCGCCCCGTCCCAGCACACCCGCAGCCCCGCTGTTGGCAGTGAGCATCTTGCTCGCTCGGCGCCCTATATAGGGCGGGCCGGGCGACGCGGCCCCTCCTCCCGGGCTTCCCGGCCCTCCCCCGGGCCCGCCCCGCATTCCCGGGACCCCTACCCCCGCCGCGGCCCCTCCTCGCCCCGCTCTCCCTCCCCGCCGCCGGGGGAGGGTCCGACGACCGCTCCAGGCCCGGCCTGCCGGCAGCGGCTTCTCTTCTTAGCGGAGCGGCCGGACTTCGGGCCGAGTCCGCCCCCCGACTACATGTCCCAGCGTGCACTGCCCCGCGCGCTGCAGCGCCACCTTGAGGCGGCGGCCGGAACGCCGCGCAGCTGGTCCGCCGGAGGTGGGCGGAGGGCGCTCTGCAGCCGCCGGAGGGAAAAGCGGGTTCTGCGCTTACCCCCGATTTTATAGGTGTTTTATCGCACATCTGCGCTTTGGTGGAAGTTATTTGCGTTCCTCGCTATAGTTTTAATGAGCTCAGTGGGGGTATAAGGTGGCTTAGGAAACGGGTAGATGTTCGCAGCGAGCAGCAAGAGGAAACTTCCCGCACACCGGCGCGCTGCGGGGCTGAGCTGAGCTGAGCTGTGCTGTGCTGAGTTGTGCTGAGCTGTGCAGCGAGAGGCGGCGACCCGCGTGCCTTAGTGCCGAGCGCGGCATCTAAGGCTGAACCACGTAAAGCTCGCACGACGGACCGCACGCCCAAGCGACGCAGGCGTTCATGGGCCACCCCGGACTCCGCACTGCGCTCCGGCACCGCCTTGGACACCTAAACGCGGGGTCCTTCCGCAGCTCAGGGCCCTGCCCGCGCAGGCAGGCGGTTTGAGTTGTCCCCGCGCATGCGCCTGCTCTCTCTCTTCCGGTGCCGATCATGGCGGACAAGGAGTAAGTGGCCACCCTGCCCCGCGACAATCCGCTGCCATCCGCGGCTGTGGCGGCTCCTGTCGGTAGCCTCTGCGATCGGGACGCTGTTTGCCGTTCCCTGGCTGCAGGGTCTCTGTTAGTGACCTGGAGGGCGGCCTAGGAGCGCCGGGAGGTTGGGGCTGAGCGCGGTGGGGATGCGGCTGCCTTCTCTGTCCCTTCCTTTCTGCGGGCTGCCGTGAGGTTGGGGGGGGGGAGGAAGGTAGATCCGGCATCGGGCACAGCTGTGCGGGGTGGGGGAATTGCGGGGCTGAATGTAGTCGGGGCTGTGCTGGGTTGGGAGGGCTCACAGGCCCAGGCTCAGGCCCGAGCTGTTAGTACCGTATAAACGCCAGTTTTGCACGTGTTTCAGCATCAAGGAGTTTGAAATGCAAGTAAGCTTGAACGTCGTGAAAGTAAAATTTAATTAAATTATCAGGCTTTTCTCTTCCTAAAGCTACTTGCTAAATGTTTCATGAAGTTGAATTGCTAATTAGTTTTGATAGGTGTGCAGAAACCAAAAAATAGTATGTCAGACTTCCTTGTCTTAATACAAAAGGTGATCTTGTCAGGCTGTGTCAAAGCTTAGTGGCAGTGAGGACAAGTTGTATGCCTCAGTAAACTGGTTGGAGACAGCAAGGCCTGTGTATATGTTGTTTTTTGTTGCTTTTGGTGTTTATGATGTGCTGATTTTAGTAAATGTGAGTTTTAAGAGTGTTTTTCTTGTCACTTAGGGCAAAGAAGGTGCCATCTGTCCCGGAAAGCCTCTTGAAGAGGCGACAGGCTTATGCAGCTGCAAAAGCCAAACGTTTGAAGAGGCTGTTGGCACAAAAAAAGGTGAGTGTTGCATGACTCCTTGCTTGGATTGCTGTCTGTTTTGTAGGCAGCTGAGCAAGCTGCTATCACTGCTGATAAAGCAGTCAGGGACTTTGTAGTGTTTATATCATAGAATCATAGAATGACCGGGATTGAAAAGGGCCACAATGATCATCTAGTTTCAACCCCCCTGCTATGTGCAGGTCACCAACCACCAGACCAGGCTTCCCAGAGCCACATCCAGCCTGATCTTGAATCCCTCCAGGGATTCACACAGGATGCCACAGCCTCCTTGGGCAACCTGTTCCAGTGCATCGCCACCCTCAGTGTGAAAAACTTCCTTCTAATATCTAACCTAAACCTCCCCTGTCTACGTTTAAGGCCTGTCTAAGTTTAATTCCCCCTTGTCCTATCACTGTCCACCCTCGTAAACAGCTGTTCCCCCACCTGTTTATATGCTCCCTTCCAGTATTGGAAGGTCACAATATTTTCTGTATATGTAGATCTGAAACATTCACTAGAAGGGCTCAAAATTAGGTATAAAGAATTAGATTTAGGCAGAGCAGAGACAAAGCATCTGTAAAAGTTAATGCTCAGCAAGGAAAGATTTTGCAATGTTTGTGAGGGTAAGCATGATATGTGGTAATGTTCAAAATAAGGCACTACTGCAGGGTGGCAGAGTTCTCCACATTTTTGTTGTCTATTGGTCATCCTGAAGTCCGCATTACAGGAACATGTGCCTCATATCTGTGGGGAGTTCAGGAATGTGCTGCATTATTTGAAGTTTGATTTTCATATATTAAAATGCATTATATAGCCTTAAGTAATGTTTGGTTTATTCCAGTTTCGTAAAGCGCAAAGGAAAATCATCTATGAAAGGGCCAAAGCTTACCATAAGGAGTACAGACACATGTATAGACAGGAGATCCGTATGGCCAGGATGGCCCGAAAAGCCGGTAATTACTATGTTCCAGCTGAACCCAAGCTTGCATTTGTCATCAGGATAAGAGGGTAAGAATAAGAATACATTGCTTCTATTCAGAAGCACTGAAGTTGTCTCTGTTTTTTTTGTCACCTTCCTTGTTTTGTGGGCTTAAACGTGTAAATAAATGCAAGCTTTTGACAGGGTTCTTGGGAAGGCACTGGCAGTCACATTGGTGATACATTAGTGACTTTATTCAGTTGAGTGAAAAGTCCTTTTGCTTTGTGTGTACTGCCATTGGGAATCCTTGATTTATTAACAAATACAACAAAACAAGACTGCAAACTGTTAATCTGTTTAAGTTCATCTTGATAAAATTTTATACCAGTGTTCCTTATTGAGTGTTGTTAGTCTTTTGGTAAAAATGTTAGAGAAAACTAACGAGAATGAATTATATGCTGGAGAACACAAGGGTATGTAGTTAAGAAGTGTAATTTTTGTTTGAATTATTTTCTTGGAGTTACATCTGCTTTGATGCTGGAATTCATAAATATGATAACATACTAACTTTACTTTGTGAAAGGGGTCAAATCGTGATGTGCTTTAAGATAGGAAGACATTACTGTTTATTTTTCTGTTTGAGTTTTTGTTTCTTTAATGCTTGCTACTGCTGTGATGATACTATATGTTTTCAGATGTAGATAACTGAGGCTTTTTGCTGTGTTCCTCTAGTATCAATGGTGTCAGCCCCAAGGTCCGCAAGGTGTTACAGCTTCTTCGCCTGCGCCAGATTTTTAATGGCACCTTCGTGAAGCTCAACAAAGCTTCTATCAACATGCTGCGGATTGTTGAGCCCTATATTGCATGGGGGTGAGATTTTGCTTTTCCTGTGCTCAGATGTTTTGAAATCAAAGGAATGAAAGACAAAAACATGGTTAAGGCAGTGTTTGCTACATATGATTACATTCTGTTGCCAGCACTGTTGCGAGCTCAGTAGAAGTAAGATTTATGTCTCTGTTACTTCTATGTTTACTTTTGGGATGTGTTGTAATTACCTTGAGTTGTTTGCTATTGAAATTCCATTTGGAATCCAGCTTGTATAGTTTAATAGCTTTTACCTGACTATTATTTCAGTTATCCCAATCTGAAGTCTGTGCATGATTTGATCTACAAGCGTGGTTATGGCAAGATCAACAAGAAGCGCATTGCTCTGACCGATAACTCCCTGATTCGGAAGCGCCTTGGTAAACAAAAATTTCACTCTACAAAACAAAAACCAAACCAGTTGCAGTTGGACAACTAGTGCTGAGCTAGACAGTTGTGCATTTGTCTCTTGGGAATAGAATTGATTAGTTAACAGGTTTTTTTTTCTGTATTAATACAAAGCATGCAGTAATTTTCACTAGGAAGTATTGAAAGTAGAAGTGTTGAGAACCAAAGTTTAGGATTTTAGATTTGTAAGTTTTGACTGTAATCTTCTTGACCTTTAATGGGATGGGAGATATTTCTGTAGGCAGAAAGTGCTGGAACAGGAAGGAAGTTTATCATACGTTGCTTGAAGTTTCAAATTTAGTATTGGAATTTACTTACGTCTTAGATGTCCATGCTCTGATAAACAGGCCTTTTAATGTTTCTGTGAGAAGAAAAAGCCATCAGTGTACTTTGTCAAAGCACAGCGTGGTGGTCAGTTGTCAGATTGAACTCTTAAGAGGCTCCTTTTTTCCCAGTCATGCCAAGAAATTGTAAAGTCTCTCTTGTCTAAATCTTCCTTCCAGTCAGAAGTGTCATGTTTTATGCTTTCAAATTCTGAAGGTACAGGTATTATGTTATTATCACCTGCCTTTTTAGCATTGTATTTGATGAAGTTCACTCGTTACACGTCACTGAAGAATTTGGAATGGCATGAAGAAAACATGCTATTGCACCATTCAACAACAAGAGTTGTTCAGTGAATTTCCCTGAGCTACGTGTAACTTGTATCCATCTGTATTTAAAAGTGTATTTTCTGAAGAGCCGCTGAGCAGTTGTTATGTTCCTCATTGCTGGACTCAATTACAAAAAAAAGTATCAACAAAATAATGTTGAGTTAGCTACGGCTGATGCATTTTTGTTAGAAAAGTCAGTCATGGGCTGTATTGATAGAGTGGATGCTTTTTCACTTAGTGAATTTTGTTAAGCTAGATAGATATGGCAGTTAGAAATATATAATTTTTAGCTTGTCATTGGTAGTGGCTCTGTAGACCTTCTAGAAACAACTTTTCTAAATTTTAGGAAAACTTGGCATCATCTGCATGGAAGATGTGATCCATGAAATTTACACTGTTGGCAAAAACTTCAAAGTTGTGAACAACTTCCTTTGGCCCTTCAAGTTATCCTCTCCTCGGGGTGGAATGAAGAAGAAAACAATCCACTTTGTGGAGGGTGGAGATGCTGGTAACAGAGAAGATCAGATAAACAGACTGATAAGGAGAATGAACTAATGGTAAGATACTACCAAATGTTAACATTATCCACTATTCTATCTCTGCTACGTAAGCTGGAGTTGTTTCTGGTTGACAGTTCATTAGTGCTTGAGTTGTAGGTACCTGGAATAGCCAAGTAGAGTAGTCTTTGTGAAGTTAAATGTTGATTATAGATGAGACGTTTATGAAGTGGAAGCATTACAGTAATTTTTTCCCTTCACCAGTAGCATGTTTATATGTTACGATGGAAGGCCTTCAGATTTTTGGCTTCAGTTCTCTTTAATAAACGCTTGATACAATTACTGTTGTGATTGTAATACAGTATTTCTTCATACTTTCTGATTTCTCCAAAAAAGAAGGAAGTTTATTTAGGATTGGGGGAAACTAAATTCTCAGTTTACAGCATTTTAATGATCTGAATTCTCAGCTTAAGGTTTTGTTCAAAATGATTCAATTCAAGCTTTCATGTTAACTAAGACTTTAATTTAGAAAGACTAATTTGCCACTTAGAATATGCTATCCTTTAGAAATGGGTAGTTTTATTGACACGTCACTTAAAGCAGTTTGGAAGTGGCTGCTGAAGCCTGAAATTAGTATCTGCTTCAAACTGTCTGTCTTATTTATGGTTGTCATTCTGCTGTTTCTGTTTTGGTGAAAAATCATTCAGAGACAAAACTTCTTTTCAGAAGTCTTGTATTTTCCATCTTTCCATCTTTCTCACACACTAAGCCAACTTCAATGTTGCCATTATCAATTTTCCCTCAAAGATAAATGCCTTTTTGTTACACCAGATATTCTAGAATTTAAGAAAGCTTTGTTATTTCAGAGTGATTGGAAAAACTAACAGGCAAAAATGCAGTTTTCCCCAAACTCCTCAGAGGCAAGAAGCTTGTGGTTTGCTTAAGAGCTAGTAACTTCCAAGGGCTTGGTTAATATAAATAGCAGGTAGTAATGAGATTTTAGAGCTAAAAATTGGAGTAGAAGCTATTTGTTGTTAATATGATTATTAGTACATTTATTAAAAATGCTAATAAATTGTTCTTAGAAACATGTTTTTGAAGGGAAGGTGATCTCTGCTTCTTTTTAATCAGGCTTTGCTGTGGTGTTTTGTTTTGTTTTTTCTTTAAGCAGATTGAGCTCTTTCATATCTACTCTCTGTGCAAGAAGCCAGAGAGCCTTGTGAGATAACCTTCCAATTGTCTGGCTGAGCTGTTTTATTGAAGCTTATGTGTAGGCTGTTCTTCCTCTGTTCTCACTCTTCCAAACTTCTGGCATATTCTTTTGTTTGTCTTGTTGTATGAAGAGGTGGACCTTTGAAGTACTGATTACACAGCACATGGAAGCCTGGCACTTCAGGAAAATAGGGACAATGTTCCCATAAAGCTTTTTAGCTTGCCTATGTAAAGAACTGATTTTGAGAGAGTGAGCTGCTCTTATGTTTGATGCCTTGGGTGGTGTTACGTTGCTCCTGGTAGCATTCTCTAGAAATGTTGTGTTCTCACAGATGCTTCTCTAAAGTTAATCTGTGAGTCTTCAAAAGAAAGGTTGAGCACAACTACTATTGTGTTTCTGTGTGGTTTTTGAGCATAAGTTGAAAAATACTATATTTGATTCAAACTTTGTAGCTTTGCTGTCAGCGTGGATTCTTTGCCCTCCATCTTCTCTGTCAAGCATCTAAACAATACTGGCAGATATCAGGGCCTTACTCTGTGCTTCAATTTAAGCTACTGGACGCTATTAGCTCTTAAGCAGACTTTAAAAGAAACTTGAGACAAGTTTGCTTTTTGTTTTAATTATTCTGTGTTAAGTCCCTGAACCTTACTGAAAACAGGGTTATTGGTGAAGATATTAAATACGTTCAGTGCCTCAGGATGTTTTCATGTACAGAATTGTCTTCTGCTAAGCTTTCAGAAAAATAGGAAAAGTGATAGCAATACTTCAAGGTAGAAGTGTTTAATTCAGTTAGCTCTTTCAATGGAAATTGGTGTTTTCAGTGTAGAGATGTCAGTTTAGAAGTTAAAGTTTGCAAAGTTTTAAGTCTGGTAAAGAAAAAGTAGTGTTTTTAGTCTGCATTACTAAGTGTAACAGTATATGAACTCTTTGGGTAGCCAAAGTAGTTTCAGATCTGTGTGTGTCTAATGATACTTCTTTCTTTCTGTTTCAGATTCAGATGCCCAGTTGCAGTTTTTCAAAGTCTGGTCTGTTAATAAAATCTTCTTGCACAAAAGAGTCATCTCAGTTGTTCTTTTTGTAACCCTTTTTCATAGCAGCATTAGTTGATAAGAGAATTTGGAGCAACCTCTTTAAAAATATGAATTACTCTTTGAATCCCCAGTATGCAACTAATACTGTTTTCAGCTTCAGACAGGCAAGGGATTAATTATTTTTTAAGTGACAACAAGTATGTGAGAATTTCTTTATATAAAGAATAGTCAAGGTTAGATCTTTTGTTCTTAAAACATAAAGATGCTGTTTTTAATGTCATAGTATTTACTTCTTGCTCTTAATGACTTCAGATGATTATTTTTTTCACCAAAGGAAAAATAAAATACAATATGCAAAAAGTATTTTAAACATTCTGAGTAATTACTCTGCTTTACCTAATATGTTTGCAGTGTTTTATTTTGGATATTGCAGAATTGGAGGCCACAAGATTAGTTTGGATTAGACCAATTGTTGCTGATGTGTAGGACTAACAATCTTAGAGAGAGACTGTTAAAATTGCAGGACTCTTGAATGGAACTTGTATTCAAGCTGACATTATGGATGCCCCCTCCATGGAGACGTTGAAGGCCAGGCTGGATGGGGCTTTGAGCAGCCTGGTTTAGAGGGAGGTGTGCCTGTCTATAGCAGGGGGTTGGAACTACATGGTCTTGAAGATCTTTTCAAACCCAAGCCATTCTATGCTAACTGAAGGATCTTAGCCTGCTGAGACATTTAGTCCAATAGATGAACAGATTGCATCTGTTCTGTCTGAATGTTTTTCTCAGGGTGAGCTGTGGCACTGTATTGCACTAACGAAGGATGTTGATTTAAAAATTACTGGTGCTGACTTTTTTTTCCATTTTTTTTTTCCAAAAGCTTGTAGCAGGAGTGCCAGATTGTTAAGGCTCGTCAAAGGCTAATTTTGTTACATCTTTGTAAATGGCTCAGCAAGTGAAGGTAGTGGCTTCACTGGAAAAAGTTGAGTGCTTTCAATAATCACTAGGAAGAAATTGCTGAAAGGGCTGAGTGTCTATTGGTAACAGTGTTTACAGGTTGAACAAACTAAATTATGAAACCTGAAGATGCCTGACGGTTCCCCTGCTGTGACTTTGGAGGTCC
Source organism: Meleagris gallopavo (assembly GCF_905368555.1). Lineage (NCBI taxonomy): Eukaryota > Metazoa > Chordata > Aves > Galliformes > Phasianidae > Meleagris > Meleagris gallopavo. The sequence continues at coordinate 63,232,253 of NC_139406.1, read as the reverse complement.
AAAATGCATTAACGCAGTCTGTTGTGACAAAAGTGAAAGTAACACCATCTCTGTCCAGTTAAGCTGATCACTGTACTAAATTGGATTGTATCAGTTCCTTGGATTTTCAGTGCAATTAAATAAATATTAGGGGTAAATAAGTGGATTTCTAGGTGAGTGAATTGAAAACCATTGAAGTACTTTGTTTTTTAAACATCTTTTTAATGTGATATGCAGTCTGATTTGCAGTGAGAAAGCATTGTCATGAAGATGTTGGACGAAGAGAAAACTGTCTTCCCGTGGAAATTACACGTATGCTATTAGAATCATGGGAAACCTCAGTTCTCAGCTTGTCATGTCACAGACTTGATTCTCTTAGCTTAAGGCTGCATAGATAAGCAATAAGATTCAGGGGTTGGTCATCCCTTCTGCTAGCACAAATTTAAGGATTTTAATATTGCTCGCCAGGCATGTTTCATAGTATGCAATTATAGAAGAAGCTTGTGGTTGGATAGTTAAGATCAGAATTTGTACTGGAAATGAGGCATGATCTGTTTACACAATGTATGAATAATACATCTTGGAGCATTTACAAAGTAATATGAGTTAAATGTAGATGCTGAAGAAAATCACTTGGTCCCTAAGCAATAAAAAATGTAAATCCTTTATGATAAAGTTTGGGTTCTTGTAAACATGTTACTTTCTCACTGTTTACAACTGCCAGACTCTCGACACGTTCTGGAATAAAATTTCTGTGAACTCTTATCCTCTTTTGGAATGGCCATCATCTTCCTTTTTTTTTTTTTTTTTTTTTTCCCTCTCAGAACTGAAGCCAGAAGCTTTACCTAATAGCCATTGGAACAGCAACAGGAGACTTCTGAAACACTAACAACTTGCTTATAAAGTTTTCAGGCATGCTAAGGTTTATAGGCTTTACAGTTGATTGGTATTCCTTTGCTGGTGTCCAGCTCCTACAGCCCACTTCACTATCACTAAGTGTAAAGTCATACATCTGGAAACTGAATGAGAGCCCATCGCAGGCATCAGCGTTTTGAGAGAAAGTTAGGAGACATGATGGATAGTCAGCTGAACATACGCTCCCACTTGGCCAAATGCAACTTTTGGATGCTTTAAAAAGGGAATATCAAATGGTATGGGGGAGGTAATATTACTTTTGTTCCAGTAGTGCTGATGCTAGTGCCAAATGCAGTATCCAGTTCTCATGCCAAGAATCAAGAACATGCTTTATAGTATTAAGAGAGCTTAATTTATTCAGTTTAAATACAGACGTGGTTACAAAATGAGTATCTACCTCTAATTTCCTCCATGGAGAAAAATAGTTTGATAAAATAATTATTTGATCTAGCAGAGTTATAATACGATGAAATGTCTTGAATTTGAGGCCAGATAAAATTTGGCTTCAAATTAAACATTTTTAATAACAGATAATTAGCCGCTGGAACACTTAACCAGTAGAACGCCAGGTCCTTTGTTAGTGGTCGTTATTTCTAAAAATCAAGGTTTGTTTCTTTTTTTTCTCCCCTTAAAACAGCCTCTGAGTAAGAGCCTCTCTTAGTCAAAGTTACTATTGCAAGCTCTTAAGGTACTCAAAGGACAGAAGTTAGGCTCTTGCTTCCAGATAACTGCAACTCACAGTGGAGTTGAGAACTACAGCAGTGGATAGTATGTGCTTAGAAGGGATTTGGAATTAGGCAGCACACACAGTGGGAAGTCACCCAGTTGTGTCTTAGCAGGACGTAGTACTCAGGAAAACAATGGTAGGCTTTTGCCTATCTTTAACGAGTTTTGTTGATTCCGCCTGTTGACCATGCAGATCTTGCAGATCTCACTGGAAGACTGGGACCGATTTTATTTTATTTTTTTATTATTTTTAGAGAATTGTCAGGGCTCACAATCAGTTCTGAGTCTCCAGTAAGGAAGGAGGATGGAGTCTGCATTGTGCAGTAACTGTCTTACACCTTGGAAGCTGGATGTGTGTGTTTTGTTCAATACATTCCTTCCATCTCCCAATTTTCAGAGTAATGTCCACAGAATTACAAGTGAGAAAATCTCTGCGCTGCTCCTTATTGAAGTTACATGCAAGTCTATGGCAGTGAGAAGATCTGGATTTTTAGCTTAGGTTTGAAAACTACAGAGAGAACAGAGATCTGAAAAGAGTTAAGCTTAAAAGGGAACAAAACTTCAGTCTCCCAGATCCTAGAAAATATATTCTGCGAAACTAGTTTCATTCAGTAGGTTGCGGTAGGAATTTCTTTTTTCATTAGTGATGTTTAAATTGATTGATTGTTTCTTTTATGGAGTTTGTACTCTCCTTGGCATTCTTGTTTATTTTCTAAAAGCTTTTGTACCACACCAGACTATGAGAATCTGGGATCCCAAAAGTATCTTCATGGTGCTTAAAGACAAGTTTTGATGTAAGCAGGCTCTTAAGCAGTGTTTCTCATGACCAAGTAGTCTGAAAAATCAAGTACTAAGTTTATGAATTGTGGATACTAAGAATAGAGATGCCCAGAAACACTTTTCCACACAAAGATTCCTTAATTTTTTAATTTTAATTTGAAAAACAGGTGGATTCTTATTCTTCTACTGTCTTTTGACAGGCGTTGTTTAATATAACTGAACTGTAGGACACATCTAAATGTTAAATGTGTAAAATCAAGTGTAAATTGTAATACTGGCTTTTTTTTTAAATAATATTTTATAATCTTGTATTTTGCTAATATCTTCTAATACTGAAATATCTTTTGGTGAAAGAAAGAAGGAAAATTGTGGTAAGCTTTTCTTTTATATAAACAGTCTATTGATATATCCTCCCTTTGTAAGAGAAGCCAGAAGAATTGAAAATCAGCATAAATAATGGGCAAGGGTACAGTTGTTTTGGGTTAGGCATAGGAAGTGCTAGTAAGGTGTTAAGAAGAAATTAAATCAATTATTTGGTAGTACAGAGCACTAGACTGTTTACTCTAGAAGACTAGAGGATCTAGGATGTAAATGTTGCATTTATTTATAATCAAAAGTGTTGAAGATGAGGAGGTGTTATCTCTGACTTCAGCACAGTGTTAACTGGTAGGTAGCATTGCTTTTATTATTGCTGTGATTTAGTTCTAATGATCACTTTGTTAGATTGGAGTCTGGTGTTTTGGGGGGCTCCTGCATGATCTTTGCTGTTTTATTTCTCATTACTACCTCTGAAACTGCTGCTCTCAAGTAATTGTTTTGAGGGCGTGAAACTTGGTAGACGAAAAGTCTAAAACAAAAAGAAAACCTCATTTATTCTTTTTATTTATTTTGTTTTCCTTACCGTATATAATTAAAAATGTAGGAAGAAGTGAATGACTCTAGAGGCACACATTTTGAATAGTTCTTCAGGCTAGCTCGTTTCCAATACCTGGAAGGACTGAGTTAACTTTCTTCTAGCCTGTCTGCCTGCTGCCTGTCTGCCTGACATCTGGCTTCCTGCTGTCAAGCTGTTTGTTTCTCCTCTTTTGGATTACAATCACTGTATGTCTGAAATGAACTACTGTTCTACAGCTTCCATTGCTAAGGCCTTTGTATGTCAGCACTTTTCTTAGCAGACTTTGAAGTAATTATCAGATATCAGTACTACTGTCTTCTTTCTGCTAAGAGAAAAGCCTAAGTGGAAAACACAATTTGCCATGGTTTACATGGCAAGCTAGTAGGTGAGCCAGGACTCATCCTAAAAGAGCAGGAGTGGAATCTACAGCCTGGAATTACAGAATTAAGCTTCTGTGTGCTGCTAGGGAACAGGTAGCTGTTGAAGGCCAATGAAGGGATTTGTGCCAGCTGGTGTACTAGGGCCAGGGAGGACTCTGATGCCTGGTCACTACAGTCACAAATGAAGGGAGTTAAACCTCAAAATCTAGCGTTATAAAGATGTGATTGCTTCCTATCTTCCCACAGCTGCCCAGCTCAACTGTCTTTGTAGGTGGAGTGGGGACTGTCCAGAATGCTGTCCCAGATTTATTTTTCTCAAACATAAAACTAGGTTAGGTTTTCAAAAGTACTTGGACAGATGGTAACTGCTCTTCTTAACAGATTGGAGCAGTGTACTTACCTGTGAAGAAGTTTTCTATATATACAAAATAATATTTTGTGATTGAGGGTTCAATTTCACATCTGTCTGCCTACGGCAAAAATGACGTATACTTGTTAGAAAAGTGAGTATTTCTGGATAATAGCAATGCTTTCTTTTGACCTCAGCATTACATATGGTATAAGTTAACTTAATGGCTTGAGTATACTTTGGTCTATAGATTTGTATTGTGAATGTTAAGCAAACTTAGACTGAGATTCTTTGCCCTGCCAAAATGTTCGTTATTTGGAACAAGCACAGTAGGAGAATTTAGGTGACACTTTTGGCTCTCGTACTTTAGGATTAAGCATGTAGGTACATGTACCCAGTTAAATACCAATGCAGGTACCTATTTTCAAATAAGAACTGGATCCAGAGACAGATCCAAGTCAGGGAAATTTTCACCTGCAGTGAGGGTTGGGCTGGAACAGCAGAGGGGCAGCATCCTTGGAATACTCCATTCTAGGTCTGCTCTCCTTAGCTGTATTGAACGGAGGAAGGCCTCAGGTCACTACTTGATATTTTTTTTAATTTAATTGGTTTTATTTTTTTATTTTAATTGGTTTATTTTTTTACAGCTTTTGCTGCTTGGTTATATAAAACTGGAGGAGTGGGGGAAAAAAAAAAAAGCAAAAGGAATGCAGTCATTTCCCTTTAACATACTGTTTTTTTGTTGTTGTTGTTGTTTTTTGTTTTTTTTTTTTAACATGTCCATTGATTCTCCATCATACAAGTAATCTAGATTAGTAATAAGGTTGGTTTTCTTTTGGAGTAGCAAACCAAGACCAGAGTTAAACACGCAGATTTTTCTCTAAAACTATACTCATACTTTCTTGGAAGAATGTTGTACTGAGGATCCTGCTGTAAACTAAAAATCTGCCTCTATAGATTATTCTATGGGTTAGAGTTCGGCTTTGACGCACAGGGCCTCCTATTGCTTAAACATCTGCAATGTCTTCTCTTGAAGTACAGAACTGCTACAAGTTTACTTACAGCACTGCTGTACCATATAAGGATCTCTTTATGACCATCAGGATCCTATGAAGATGCCAAAGCTCATGATACTGACCGCTATGGCAAATTCACTCCTCTGCAATAACATACTGTGTAAATGTTCTTCCTGGTAACACTCCTGTACAGTGCTACGTATAGCTGAAGGCCACAAAAAGAATACTGAATTGCTGCAGTATGTTGAAACTGTTTAATTTCAAAGCATTGTGCCTATATCAAGACCCAGCAGTACTACTAGTTACATGAAATTAACAGTAGAATTTCATCCCGAGGCTTTGGATGGGAAGATTAAATAGCCCCAGCTCCAACATCTGGAGCCTTCATGAGTGAAATGCAGTTCTGGTGATCTACGCTTTTGGTCACTGCTGAGTACCTATGTTTCAAAGCTCATGGCAGCCTATAAACTGCAGAAAGTTTTACTCTTTCTTAAAGTTCACTTAAATATAAAGAGTTCCTTTTAAGTATGCATGTTTTCTGGGATCCAAAGGCCATGTGTGTGTTTTTATCTGACAGCAATCTAAGCAAAATAGGTCTAAATACTGAATTTTTTTGGTCTCTTATACAGAGCCCACATGGATACAGTGGATGACTGCACTGCTGTCAATTTGTAAATGAATCTCTAGATGGAGCCAAAACAGATCTAATAATGTGTGAGTTTTGCAAAGAAATGACCTTAAGACTTTTTACTGAAGGCCTATAGCTATGAAAAACCATCTCATTCCATAATGGCTCTTTATATGCACCTGAAAATTATTTGTTTCTAGCTGGTTTTTAAGCCTTTTAAGCTCAGGAAGTTGTAGTGCACATAGTCTACACAACTGTAAATCACAACATTTTACTACATAGTAATTGCTAATGGAAAGCTAGAATCCCTCATTCTGAGTAAATCTTCACCTGTGCATCCATCACATACACAAAATCAATACAGTACTCTCATGGTTTTTCTTTGAATATGTATTTGCACGTTAATGATTTTCAGAACTGTCAGCTTCTTCAACTGCCTGTCATAAAAGTTCCCTTTTGTTCCTGTATTTATGGTGTGATATCTAGTTTGCCAATCATGTGCACTGTTTTTAAAATCACAAGCCATGTTATACGTGCAGGATTAGGAATCCCAACATTGTTATTGCCACAAGTGCTTATTGATATTTTAGGACAGACAGATGCTTTTTATCCTTGAGATAAAAATCCTTGAGAATTACAAATGTAACGCTTGTAAAATAACTTTTGATTAATTTTATATGTTATTCTTAATTATTTTTGTTAAGTAGGCCACACCATAATAAAAGACTGTTCAAAATTGTATTTTGTTTTCATGTTTTCCTCATAAAACCTTATACATGGCTTTATAGAGTCACAATGCTAACTGCTATATTTGGAAGAGTAGAGAGGCATCTAAGTTAAACTGACCAAATTAAAACAACTTTTTGGGCTATCAAGATACTTTCTGACAGAGAACCTTCTCTGTTCTCCGTTTCCACTGAATCTGAAGGTAGCTGTACAATAGAACAGGGCCCCACCAGCCAATTCTGGATCAAAACAGCGAACTTGTGCCGTACTGTGTAAGACTAATAAAAAGTTATATCTTGGATATCTTTCTGCACTGAACCTAATTACTACTTGGACTGCACAATCTCTAAGTGAATCCTCACTGCCTTGCAATTTCTTCCTACCTTGGCAAAAAAGTTAGTTACCACCAGTGATTGTGCTCACAGATTCTGCAGAATCCAGTGAGACATGTTGAGAACCGTGAGCATTGCCTTGCATAGAACCAAACTGGCACTAATTCCTGGTAACTGCTCCTCTGATGTTGCAACAATAGTAAATAATGGCTTTGGCAAAGACTGCAAGTAACCCTTACTTGCTCAGTCAAAAGTCCCACGACTCATCAATTTATTTTTGTCTTTATTGCATGAGATAAATCCTCCTTTCAGACAATAGTACCCACATTCATATTGACCCAGAAACTTTTTGCCCGAATTAGCTGATGATCCTTACTTTGTGATTGAAGGAAAAACTGCAAACATGTACATCTCTCCGCAGACTCATTTGCGGGGCAAGAATATCTTTGCTCAGGCTATTTCTGATGAAAGATGTCCATTCAACACAAAAAGTGAAAGCAATTATAGGAATCACATTGTTTCAGTGATTTATTACCATTGTAGTGACCTGCAAAGAGAGAATGAGACAGATGTAAATGTACGCACAGTGTCTTTGCCATTATCTGCTGTTCAGTGTGAATAACTGCATTAGGTGATATGGCAGCTCTAGTTCTACTACAATATTCCTCTATGATCCCTGGCAAAAAAATGAGCCAGATAAACACTCATAGTGCAATATCAAATAGTAGGACGTTGTCTCTAGCCTCAGAGCAACACTGAAATGTGATTTATGTAGCAGAAGAGTGTGCTCTGTAATGACAAGAAGATAATTTTTAAGTAAATGGTAATCTCAGTAGATAATAGAGGTGAAAAAAATAGGTTGAATGAGAGCTCTTGAAGTCAATCACCTGCTAACAACACAATAACCTCTAAGTTAGCTCAGGCTCAGAGCCTTGTTGCTAGAGTTATCCAGGGATGGAGATGTTACAGCCTCTCTCCATATTACCCAACTACTCTCATGTAACTAATTTTACTTCTTGCAGCTTATGGCATTTGCTTCTTGTGCTTTTACTGTGTGCCTCCACGAAGTCTGAATTTGGCTCCATCTTTCTCTCCAACATATAATTAGTTCTAACTAGAGGCAGTTACAGTCCCCTCTGCCTTCTCTCTTGCAAACCAAACAAACTCAGTTCCTCCAGTCTCTCATAACAAAATGTGCCATCTTCCTAAACATCTCAGTGACTCTCTTCTAGACTTTCTGCAGTTTCTTGGCATATCTTTTGAGAGGCCCTAAAATGGGCCCAGTTCTCCAGATGTAGTCTCACCAGTACCAAATAGAGGGGAATAATCAACTTCTTCAGTCTACTGGACATGCTCTTGCTATCACAGGTCAGTATACAGAAAGCCTTCACCACTGCAAGGGTACACTGGAGGGCTCATGCTTCCCGGGATCCCCATATCATTTCTGAAGAAATGATTCTTAAACCCTGTTTAAAGCCCACATCACAAGGTTAGCAGGTCTGTTGGCAAATAAGCTCTTTCTCCACAATTTGAAGTGGACCCTATCTTTCCTTGGCAGTTCTCGTTCTTCAGAATCCTATAGTCATAGGGTCAAAACCCTTCTAATAACATTGGTCACACAAATAATGAGCAGCATTTCCACACATCCAAGAGTATTCACAGAGTATTATGGCCTCAAGTTGCACCTGGGGAGATTCAGGTTGAACACCTGGAAAAAGTTCTCCAAAAGAATGGTCAGGCATTGGAATGGGCTGCCCAGGGAGGGAGGTGTTGGAGTCACTGTCCCTGGAGGAGCTCAAGAAACATGTAGCTGTTGTACTAAGGGACATGTTTTAGTGAGGAAGTATTGGTGGTAGGTAGATGGTTAAACTGGATGATCTTGAAGGTCTTTCAGCCTTGCTAATTTTATGAATCTATAATTCTTTTGACAAGAAGGCTGAGGAAAACACTACCTGGAGCTCCGTACTCTTCACTCTTGCCCCTGAGAGGACTGCAGTAATCTGCTCAATGACTGCACTAGGAGAACAGTATCATTCGTGTCCATGCAGGTGTGGATGAGAGGCAAAGTACAGTAGTTCAAATCAAGATTACTCAGCAAGGTCTCCACAGTGTCCCAGTATAGGCCTCAGGCAAGCAGTAAACCTCTGGAAATAGCAGCTCAGTGCAACATATAGGGACTTCTGTCTCCCTCAGAAGGTAACCCAGCAAGCACTATCAGTGAAAAAAAATAGGTTGAATGAGAGCTTTTTTGGTGCTTTTTTGGTCACTGTTCTGTGACATCCTTCCTCTTTTTCCCATTAATTCTCTTGTAAGCCCTCAAGTTTGTTCACACCTTTTGCATCTAGCAACGATGGTAAGTTAAGATATGGAGATGCTGGGAGAGAAAGATCTCAGTTCATTCTACTTCACTGTAAAGAATTGAATTACAGCATTTAAATGACTGGAAGTATATATACTTACTTATTTTCTATGTGCCTGGCTGGAGAACTCAAGCTATTACTTGCAAAAGCTATCAGCACTTGCAGTAAGAGCAATGAAATCTGTATTTTATCATATAAAGGCCTATTCATTACAAATACTTTGAGCAAACCAGATCCAAAATGCCTCAGATTAGGCAACCAAAACTAGCAGATAATTTCAAATGTAATCCTTGTGTGGTGTAGCCCCTTGTCTATAACAACAGTAAAATAATTTCCTTTGTGAGACATGCGTGTGCACCCTAGTGAGGAAAATTCCTAACAGTCTTCATAGCTCTGTCTTGAAAACAATATGCAATAAATCAGTTTGAAGGCCACACACTGAGTAAGCAAGGGGAAACAGTATTGAATTGTTGTTCATTGAGTGAACATCCTTTATCTGCTACACCAAATGAGGCAAGAGTGCTGCTGAGTAAAAAGCTTAGGACTGTGTAATGATGTGACAATGTAATAGCTTGTGCTAATGGTCAGTGAACAAAGAATCTGACTTCCATGATATAAACTTTAGTACGGTTATGTTATGGAGCCATTAAACTAGACAGAAGCTGCTCATCAAAAGCATCACTAATCGTTTAACAGCTTTCCCTACTAACCACCGTTAAACATTTCCATCCTTCATAATTTATCGACCTTAATTCATCTGAGAAAGACAACAGTGATGAAAGCATAACTGTTCAGAAGGAGGCAGTAAAATCATCTGGTTTATCAGCTGGAGGAGATGCCTGCTTTCCAGGGGGCTGATGTGTGTGGCTGAGCTCTTTTGGACCATACATGTCTATCAAACTCTGTCACGTCACAAGGCCAAAAGCCTGACCTAAACCTTTTCTGCCTTTTGCTGCCTGTTTCTGGTTGGTTTTTCATAGAATCATGGAATTTTTTGAATTGGAAGAGATCTTTAAGGGTCGTCTAGTCCAACACTTCTGCAATGAACAGGGACACTTGCAGCAACATCAGGTTGCTCAGAGCCCTGTTCAACCTGACCTGGAGTGCCTCCTGGGTTGGGGTGTCCACCGTCTCTCTTGGTAGCCTGTTCCAGTGCTTCACTACCCTTGCTATAAAGAACATTTTTCTTACATCCAGTCTAATCACTCATTTTTTAGTTTGAAGTCCTTTCCCCTTGTCCTATCACAACAGACCCTGCTAAAGAGTCCCCTTCATTCTCATAGCCCCCCTTTAGATACTGAAACATTGCTCTTGGGTCTCCCCAGAGCCTTCTATTCTCCAGACAAAACAGCGCCAGCACTCTCAGCCTGTCCTTGTAGGGCAGGTGTTTCCTCCCTTGGATCGTTTTTGTGGCCCTCCTCTGGACACACTTCAACAGGTTCATATATCTTCTCTACTAAGAGTCCACATCTGAATGCATCCTTCATCACTGTCATTATCTTCCTCCAACTTGAGTGAGTTTCATTTACCTATCAACAATGAAGGATGAAAAACAGGATAATGATGACAGTTAGCAGAACAGGGTATTAAACAGTGTGGCGGATCACTCTGAAATATCTCAGCTGTCCAAAATCCAACATCTCCTCCAGCTCATAATCCTGCTTCTGCCTCTTCACCTGTCACAGCACCCACACCGTCCTCATGTATATAAATTGTACTTAAGTCTGTGTTTGCATCTCCCATCTGTAACAGTCATTCTTATGGGAAAAAAAATGCTTTGATATCCGTTGACTTATTAATCACAGCACTTTTTAGGAACACAGTCTTCATGGATGAAGGGGAAAGACTATATCAAACTAACCAGAGGGATAACTGCTTTGTGAAGCCGTGATGAAAATATTTTTACACTAATATTTGTCACCATCTTCTTAAACCTGTTGATACAGGGAAGTAAATAATCTTTTATCACCTCAGGCAAAGTAGACCAGCTCCATTCATCCAACAGTGAAAGTGGTTTCAGACTGGGAGCATTCTCTTGCACGGTTTTGCAGGAAGCTCTAAAGGTTCCAGATGATGGACAGTGACAACTAGCTAAAAACAGCACAACTAGAGCAGAAAGTGGCTGTTCTAAAGATTTATAGCAATGATCCTTTAACGTTGACCTTTTCTACCAGTAGGAAGCAGAACAAATTATAAAGGGAATACAAGCCCCGTTTACTTTTTGTTGTTATTTTTCTTTTTTTCTTAGTGGATTCATAACAGTCCAAAGACATAACTGACAGCACTTACCTGCTGATGCAGGGTACTCAACTACTGTAATGAGTATTACAAAGATTCACAAATTCATGTTTCCTTTAGTAACCCAGTTCACAGTGTTGCAGGGTTGGTGGTTGCTTCCTCTCCTATTGAATGAAGGAATAATACCAATTGTAAATATCTCTTTTGTAAACAGAGGCATGCTTTATTTTTGGAACACACAAATACAAGTGGGATGAGGCATTTTCCATCATCTTCATATTCCTGGAGAACTCAGTGTTCGTAAAGATTTTTTTCTCTAATCTATATTTACACAGAATACATGTAATTAGAGGTTGGGACAAAGAACGTTTTAAGTAAACAAAATAACCCAGCAAAGAATTAAAGCTAGGCTTAGCAATTCTTGCTGCATTTCTTGTTCCAAGAAAGAAGCAACCCAGTCTTTACTCTTGTGGCACCAGTAGGAGTACAAGTACAACAACAGAGAAGTTGGGCTGATGTCAGTATTTTCTGTAACGATGGTTTCCTTGAGATAGTCTTTTTAACAGTTGGGCCTTATTGCAAGATTGCAACTCTAGTATTAGCGAGAGAGAAAAGAGAACACACACAGACACACTTCTGGGAAGTGGGCAAATGATGGTCTGGTTTTCTTCCAGCAAATAAACCAACAGCAGCTAGATTTCAGTCTGTTGTAGAGATTTCTCATAAGCAGATTCTCCCTCAGTGGAATCAGGTTAACTCCTTTTGCTTGTTCAGTGTTTTCTTTTAACAACTGCATTACTTCACATAGGAAATGGTAAGTGTTTACAGCATGGTTAAACACACTCCTGAAATTGCAAATTTGCACATTTTGTACTGACATATACAAAAACCTCTGAGTATATAGAGTCGTATGTGCTGCACTGTCTCCAACTATAGAGACAAAACTGTACATGAAAACATGGTGTCTAAGAGAGAAGTTATGGACAGCATGATGCAGAAGCCTCTGAGTAGCTATGCATTGAAATGGTTCAACCTGAACTGAACATCTTCATGCTAATTCTTGCTTAATGTTGGAACTTGGAAGTAGGTGTTGAACAGCAACACTGCAGGCTGTTCCTTGTGCTATCCAGCACACCACAGAAGATTTGTTATTCTATGCAGAATCCCAGACTAGGGCTTGCTGAAAAATTCACACGATATAGAGAGTAAATAAACAAGCTTTATGGGAACTTAAAGGTCAGAGAATAGCACAGACAAGAGGAATATGAATAACTCCAGCAGATCGTTGCTGAGACTGACTCATTACAACCCACTGCAATCAAACTGCACTCATAGAATCATAGAACAGCTTGGACTGGAAGGGACCTCAAGGATCATCAGGTTCCAACTGCCAGCCACTAGATCAAATGCTAGATCAGATTGCCCAGGGCCCCATCCAACCTGGCCTTAAACACCTCCAGGCACTGGGTATCCATAACCCCTCTGGGCAACTTATTCCAGCACCTCACCACTCTCTCAGTAAAAAACTTCCTCCTCTAAATGAGAGATTTAGCTCTAACATAAATCTCCCTTTCTTTAGTTTAAAACCACTCCCTCTTGTCATATCACTATTTACCAATGTAAAAAGTTGATTTCCCTCATGTTTATAAAGTCCCTTTAAATACTGGAATGCCACAGTGAGTTCTCCCAGCAACCTCCTCTTATTCAGGCAGAACAGGCTCAATTCTTTCAGCCTGTCTTCATAGGAGAAGTGTTCCAGCTCCTGATTCATCTTCATGGCCCTCCTATGGACCCTCTCCAAAAGCTCCACACCTTTCCTGTGCTGGAGGCCCCAGACTTGGATGCAGTACTCCAGTTGGGACCTCACGAGGGCAGAGTAGAGGGGGACAATCACTTCCCTCACCCTGCTGGCTACCCCTCTTCTGATGGAACCCAAAATGCCGTTGGCCTTCTGGGCTGCAAGTACAAACTGGAGGCTTATATTAACTTATTATTCAACCAGGACCCCTAAGTCTTTCTCAGCAGGGCTACTCTTAAGGAGTTCTTTTCCCAGTTTGTATATATATCTGGGATTACCTCAACCCGAGTGCGAAACTTTGCACTTGGTGTTGTTGAACCTCATTAGGTTCATTAGGTTCACAAGGGCCCACCACTTGAGTTTATCGAGGTCCCTCTGGACGACATCGCATCCTTCTGCTGTGTCAACTGCACTGCTCAGCTTGGTGCCATCAGCAAACTTGCTGAGGGTGCACTCAATTCCATCATCTATGTCACTGATAAAGATGTTAAGGAGTATTGGTATGATAAAATCTGATAAAATCTGCCTCTGCAGTGTTAGTCTCCAACTACACATAGAACCAGCTCAAGGAAAAGTGAGGCTAAATCTGTAACCATGGCAATGCTGAAATCCACATAGCTCTTTAGTTCATCTGAATACTGTGGTAGTTAGAATGGCCAGAAATAAGTTGGCTCTTAATGAAATCACTTCTGGGCATGGTTGAAATCCATGCCCAGATAAACTCAATAATTGAAGGCTGAGTGTTAAATATTGCCCATTTTTGTGACCAGCTTTAAAATATTACTAATGTTTCACTGAAGTTCATATTTGTAAAAGCTACATCCTAATAAACCCAAGACTTGCACCATCTAGGAAAGACCAGCATGTGTAATCTACAAAAGCAAGATGTAGAAAAGTCAACTTCATATGCACTTGTGACAAAAGAATGAACACAAACACAGAACCACCTCTTATTTTATTGAGTTGTCTTTCTGGTTGTGGATTAACAGTACTACAGACAAATAGCAGTTTGGTTAAAACTACCCAGATTTATTAATTAAGGATGGATCCATGCTAGTATGGCTATGCTGCTAATAGGGCAAGTGTCTTACTATTCTTTGAAAGATGTTTCTTTTAACAAGAGTTTACAAATACAAGTTTTGTCTAGCTAGTGTATATAAAAAACATACCTCTGCATGCATAGAGGAAAAAAAAAAAACAAAAAAAAACAAAATGCAACAATGCTGACAAAAAATAGTTACGATAGAAGAAAGTAAAAGACCAGTAATGAAGGATAATGAAAATCTTCACATTTTAAAAGACTTTTTTTTTTCTCATAGGATTCCAAAATATTTCAAGTAATGTTAAGTTCAAATGTCAAAATGGTATCACAGAATCACAGAATGGCCTGGGTTGGAAGGGACCTTGAGGATCATGACTCTCCAACGCCCTCACAACAAGCAGGGCCACCAACTTTCACATTTAATACTAGACCAGGCTTCCCAGGGCCCCATCCAATCTGGCCATCATCCCACTAGGAATGGGGCATCCAGAACCTCTCTGGACAGCCTGTTCCAGCACCTCATCACCCTCATAGTAAAGAACTTGCCCCTGATATCCAACCTAAATCTTCCCTCCCTTAACTTAAAACAATTTCCCCTTGTCCTGTCGTTTCAAAGAGTTGATTCCCCTCCTGTTTGTAGGCTTCCTTTAGGTACTGAAAGGCTGCAATGAGGTCACCCTGCAGCCTTCTCTTCTTCAGGTTGACCCTGCTCCCTCAGCCTGTCTTCATAGGAAAGGTGCTCCAGTCCCCTGATCATCTTTGTGGCTGTTCTCTGGACCCTCTCCAACACCCCTCTGTCTTTTTTGTACTGGGGGCTCCAGACCTGGACACAGTACTCCAGATGGGGCCTCACAAGGGCAGAGTAGAGAGGGAAAATCACTGCTGGCCACCCCTCTTCTGATGGAGAGGAAGGAAGGCTGATGGTTATTTACATTTTTGTTTTGAAAAAAATCTTTTTGACAATGAAATAATTTTTATTTAAAAAAAAAAATAGAACCCTTATTTTTGAAGGAAGATCCTGATTAGGAAGGCACAACCTAGTGTCCTTATCCACCTCCATGAAGGCCAAACCTACACAGTTCGAGATGGTTTGCCATGAGATTGCTTTTAAAATACACTTTACACCAAAGGTTCTCCATCTCAGGTATTTCCTCATTCCCTCATTCCACATTCCAAACTAGAGAGTAAAAAACTCCCAACTTTCTTTTTTCTTCATCAATTCCTACCTTTCCTCCTTTTTCACATGTCATTTTGGTGAGACATGAGACATAAGTGGAGCTTAGAAAATTGAAGTTGTGGTGATTTTCTAAAGTAGTTTTGCTGTCTTACTTACCCAACTAAATCTAAATTCTGTTGCCAGTTGTTTATTTGGGACTAGTTTTAAATGGAACAATTCAGTTCATGCATCTATCTGGCACAGATTCAGGGAAACTCAGATACTGAACTTGATCAGATTTTCACCATTTAGAATGTACTAAGAATTTCAGAACATTTTTTAAAGCAATTTGCCTAATACAGGTCAATGCAAAAGCTAATATAATGACAGGGAAAAGTTCTTTTGGGATATTGTCTTTCACTTCTTTTAACAAAACAAACAAACAAACAACAACAACAACAACAAAAAAACAACAAAACAACAACAAAAACCAAACAATCAGAAAAGACACACCACAGCTCTTATGCTTGCAAATAAAGTGAGTGCTCTTTAAACAAAAGAATCAGCACAAAAACTCCAAGCATATTATAAAACTAAAATCACTAGAAATTCTGCTGGAGTCTTAAATATTTATTGTAAGGGTTGTATCTATTTCTAGCTTTGACAGACTCAAGACTGTTTACCAAATAAGGCAGCAGTTTGCTTAGTTTATTGAGATAAGCCACTTATTTCAATACTGTTAAACAACAGTTCAATCATCATATTGAGAACCAGCTGTTAAAAATTATTCTCCGCAGTTTCCACAAAAGTTTTCTGGATTCTAGCAAGAAAAGTAGGAAAGTAAATATATTCCCTCCTCCCCCCCATTTTATTTATACGGATTACAGCATAACAGCTATTTAAATTAAAAAGCCAACACCTTCTAATTATGCCAAAACACCCTACAATTAGCATTGAAAAAACTTTTTTAAGAATCAAATTCTGCCTATAAAAGAAAACTATGCAATTATTTGGCTAAGCCAAATCCTGAAACTTATCTAGCTTAAGGATAGTTGTACAACAGTACCTGGATATTAGTGTCCCAGATATTCTAGGAAAGACTCATAGGAAAAAAAAGGATTTTCTATGTCACAGTGAAGGATTCATCCCAGGACAGAACATTATTGATAAAGTCATGGAATCATGTAATCGCCAAGGTTGGAAAAGATCTCCAAGATCACCTAGTCCAACTATTCACCTGTCACCAATACAACCCACTAAACCCTGTCCCTTAAGTGCAAACTGTGGCATTCCCTGTATCAAAGTTTTAGACTTACATACTGGGCATCAGTAGTAGCACTTGGGATAAATGACTCCTGAAGCTCTACTTAACAAAGAAGCCCATGTCGAATAGTAGGAAAGTTTTTCAGGAAAGAGATTGTTCTGAGTGTCCATAGCACGACTTGGTTGTGTTTCAGATTCCTGAGAAGACTGCTAGATATTACAGTTAGACAGTTGATGAGAACTAGAGTGACAAGATAATTATCTGAAACTCAGAAGAGCCAGAGCAAAATGATAAATAATTCAACTACAGAAAAGAAAAACTTTATTACTTGGCATGTAAGATATGAAAAGGAACATTCTTTTATTGCTGCCATGAAACTAAATCATGAGTCATGTCTTCAGAGATTGATTATAAGAGTTTTCTGAACAAGGACTTCATAGTCAGACATTCAAATTCCAAAGAAACATTATTGGAAAACGTTAAGCAGATAATGTTTTTGACTTGAACTAAAACATAGCTTAATACAACTATCTGTACTTCAGTTGGAGTTGAGTTTTAGTGGACAGAGAGATGTCAACATGCAACTCTGTTAAATGCAAGAAGTAGTTCCTTGTGAAAAGAAGAAACAAAAGAGAGAGAAGAAGATATCTTTCAACTTTAAGACCATCAACACACTCGTCCAGCATCTCTGTTGACACCCTTGTGTCCAGGCAGACATCAGACATGCTCTTCAATTACATTTGTACAAGATAGCAAAACTTTTGGTAAAGCTTCTGAAAACACAGACCTGCCCAGAAGTTATGATGAGTTGTCATGAATGAAGTGTTTTTCTCATTTTAAGCTAAGTAGATAGAAGGATCAGCTATAGAGGAAATATCCTGCAAAAACAAAATAGAGTTTATTATGTGTACCACACATATTGGCAAGACATCAACACTAAAATGTTAGAAAAAAATATCATAGTAATCCAGGCAAACAGAAAAAAGTCTTGTCAAAATCTGATACAAGTAAAAATTCACCATGTTAGAGAATGACCATATCCACTTGGAAGATTCACACTCTTTGAAACAAATCCAGACAAAAGTATATAAAGATCTTGAGATACATGGGACAGTGGATAAAAAACTAAGACAAGAAAGTACAGGTTTTTCAAATTATAAAACCCAGGCCTGCTTAGACACTCGATTCCTTTTTTTCTTTGGCAAAACTTCCCTAAAGCTAATTTTGAATATCATCCTTAAGTATTCTGTTTAGTTCCATTGCAAGCGCAAAAAAAAATACTAAAAAGAAAAACCCTGCAACTTTAATAGCTGAGTCATCAAATACTCTCACAGAGAAGGACTGAAGGCTCATAGTGCGATTTGTGAATATATGTTATTGTAATACTGAGATACAAAGAATAGTGTGTATACACATTTATATCACAGTTGACAAGGTATCACAGTGCAATTCACACACTTTTACCTGCTCCGCTTTCTTATATGACCCATAAATGAAGGCCTGAAATGGAATATGAAGCCTGCTCTGAAAGTAATGCATCCTAATTTATTATGTTGGCCCGTGACACCAGAGGCAGATGTTGGTGGTAAGACAGTAGAGGCTGAACCTTCCCATCAGTAGTCCATTTCATTTTGTTGCCGTGTGACAGATAGCAGCAGTGGGTAGTCTGACAAAATGATGTCTGACACAGAAGTGCGTACAGAGCAGTTGTGTGGAATTGAATTCCTCTCTTTGGAAAAAATTGCACTCATTGACAGTCATAGACTGTTGCTGAACATTTATGGAGAGCAAATAGTGGATGTGAGCACAGTGAAGTGGTGGGGATGTGTTTCAGCAGTGGTGACAATGGTCTGAAAGATAAGCCATGTTCCAGACCACCATGTGCAACTGCGACACCACAACATGAAGAGCATCTTGATCAGCTAATCCACTTGAGTCAGTTTACAACCAGGGAACTGTATACGGAGCTGAATAGCAGCTTCAATGTGTTAGAAACAATGGTGCCAGTGCTGGAATATTCCAAAGTTTGAGCCAGGTGGATCCCACAAGTTCTCATACAAGAACAGAAACACCATATGTCAGTTTGTCAGGACCCACTGAACATGAGGCTGAAGAGGACAATTTCCTGGATAGTATCATTTCTGGTCACAAAAATACATAAGTAATGATGGTGACTATTGAAAAATAGAGTTTTGTAGCTTAGAATTTGTTCTGTCCAATAGTGCTATTGTGCTCTTTGTAGTTGTTGTAGTTTCCATGGAAATAAATAGGAGGCATTACTTTCAGAATGACCTATGTACATTTATACTTCCTAGCTTTAAAGAAGGATAACTATTCGGCAAGCAAAATCTGTTTTCTGTGTTTTGCAAGACCTAACGATTTGTTCACCATACTTGTTTCTCTTGTTAGTAGTTGAATTCTAGAACTTAAGGGAGAAGCAAAGATTTATCTCCCTAACATCAGATTAACTACCTGCAGGCCTTTTTTACTCCACACATTATCCAGTCACTTGAAAAATTCACCCTGTAGACATACCAATCTTGGGATGTTCTTTGGATGCACATTCCACAAAATAAGTATTTCATTTTGTACTAATGTGTACATGTAGAATATATTGAATGATCCCATTTTCTAATCTTGCACCACTATAATATTATACATTAATAAAGATTGGAATAAATGCTTTTCATTTTCTTTATGTGTCACCTCAATTTCTGGGTTCTAAGATATAATAAGTGTTTACTATCCTCTGAAATACTACCACATTTCTAAGTATTTCATTCACTGAAAATGTTTAGCAAATGTTGTCAGAATTTTAAAAATGCTAAGCACCTGCAGCTCCTACTGAATGCTGCAGAAATCAGAATGAAGCTTTCGTATTTTTCCTAAAGCTGCCATCCACATAATGAAACTCAGCATACTTATTTCCTCACAGTTTGGCTCCATGCATTAAAAAAGATGTGTTATCTTCCTAAACCAGCTAAATGTAGGGTGAGACATTTGTCAGCATTTATAAGATCTGAATTGCTCTCAAGGCAACTAATCATGTTTTGTCAAATTTGTTTGCAGATCATGATATTTTTCTGCAAATCATGACACATCTTCTGCTTAATTGCAGGCTATTGATAAAGCAGTTATTCACTAAATACGGTATTTCTTAAGAAGTTTTTAGATAAAGACCAATTATTTGGTAATAAAAAGGTTGTCTAACAGCAGCATGCAGCATTTATGGAGTACTTCATTTTCAAAGCAGATATGTGCAGAGATAGAATATTTAACAGAAGTTCATTGCTCTTCTACCCATCCTATCCAAAATACCACCTTGAACCATAAAGGGTCACAAGTGAATGAGCACATCTGTTAATGCGTGTAGTCAAATTAAAATTGAGCTCCTTCTGATTTTCAAGCTGGATGATGCTGTATGTAATGAAGCAGTTATTTTTTCCATTGCCTGAATATTTAATTCTCTTTTATTTTTGAGAACTAGACAGTTGTTCTTATATTAGATCTGGGTAAGACAGTGGAGATATATTATGGGAGGAACTAACCACTAAGAATCAGAAAGTATGGAGAAATTAATAATTAATAATTAGCAATAAGATGATAGTTGTCACCCTACATGCCAAAAATTGTCTTCTTGTATATAAAATAATTTGGCAAGTCATACATCCACAGACCTGGAAAAAAAGCAGGAAATATCATATTCCTAGTTGTGCACAAGTATTATTTCACTAGTTTTCACTGGCAAATATAGAAGAACATTTGACACTTTAACATTAGGCAATTGGTGGCTGTAGAAGAGGTCTAGGATTCTGTGTCCCATGACAACACATGCTGACCAAAGCTAACAGAGGACTTAGAAATTTCAGTTCCTTCTCACCAGCACTTCTGTACTTGAGCAGGAACATTACGTCAAGAAGATTTCCAAGTTATTCCGTAAAAAGTTAGGGATATAGTATCACTGTTTAACAATGAGTGTAGGAATATTCACAAAAGCAAGTACATTTACAGGCTTCAGTTTCAAATTCTACAGACTGGAGATACTTCCTACCCCCATCAGTTCAATTTATCTTTTGTGCATATTCTTTCTTTCTTCCTTTCTTTCCTTTCTTTCCTTTCTTTCCTTTTTTTCTTTCTTTCTTTCTTTCTTTCTTTCTTTCTTTCTTTCTTTCTCTTTCTTTCTTTCTTTCTTTCTTTCTTTCTTTCTTCTTCTTTCCTTCCTTCCTTCCTTCTTCTTCCTTCCTTCCTTCCTTCCTTCCTTCTTCCTTCCTTCCTTCCTTCCTTCCTTCCTTCTTCCTTCCTTCCTTCCTTCCTTCCTTCCTTCCTTCCTTCCTTCCTTCCTTCTCCTTCCTTCTTTCCTTTTTGGGGGGAGGGAGGAGGCAATTAAAGTCTGTACTCCTTTGAGATTTCTTCCAACGTGGATGCAAGCTTCTTTTATTGTGTTCAGTAGCAGCTTTGGATGCCAGTATACTGGAGCTATTAGAAAGAGACTGAAATGTCTGCTGCGTGGTCCTTGTACAGTATAGTTCTTGGATATTTTTTCCTCCATTATTTCTTTGTTGCTGTTTTCATTAATCCTGCCTTCTCAATAAAAGGCTCTGTAAAATACAAGACAATTTGTGACAAATATGCTGGTTTCTTCAGATGCCTGGGATAGAAAAGGAGAAAACAGAAGAAAGGTACTTAGCAATTCTATTGAGAATAGCCTGGAAAAACTTAAGTCAGAGACTGTTTTAGACTGCCATAAATAGACAGAAGAAGCATACTCCAGAGAGAACATTCTCTTACCATCTATGCCACCAGTGCAACAACAACAGTTGTCCAAGAGGCAGAGAAGCTGTAAGTTCCAAGTTTACCGGAGAATCACAGAGTTTGGAGGAGAATCACATTTACTGGGTTGTTACATGGGAGAAGCAATGCCACCCAGTGGAAGTTTAAAGAAGAAAATGTGCTGTGGTGAAGAGAGGGGAGAGGATTTCCTTGATGTTTCAAAAAGTCAGAAATAAAGTCAATAAAGTCAGAAATAAAAGAGAAAAAAAACTATCTACATAAATACAAAGCTATTATAGAGCAAATTTACCAGCAAAGTAATTCATCAGCAGACTGAATTGAATATGGTGCAGTTATATGTATATAGATATATATACATATAAAATATGTATCACCCAATTGTGATATGTATGAAATACATTAGTAAAGCTTTAAGGAAAAATGAAGTAATTTTGGGATTTCAACAGCAAAAAAACAACTATGTTCACAAAGTGACATTTTTAAGAACTTGATTTTGCCAGTTAGCTGATCTTTCAGTCTCTTACTATATTTATTTTCTCCTTTATTCTCAGAAATAAATGTACTCCTTCAGTCCTGGCCCACAATATGTGGTGCATTTGTGTACTTATTAAAGCATCACAGTGAATAAATGATAGCTTTTGTATTTTAATAGGACCACCCATACATTTTCTCAAGTTTTGCCTATCTCATGCAAAATGTGGAATATTAAGTGATATTTCTAGACAAGATGACCAGTGACTAGATGACTAGTGGCTAGATGACATTCTGAGTGCTGAACATCCTGCATTACAATTATTACGTCTTGCATTCAGTCTCTTCCCACCGCAACTACAAAAATAAATATAAATAAATAAATAAATGTTATTTTTCTTGGATCTATGGTTCTGTTAAAACAAGAAGCCTTAAGATTAACGTTACGTGTTAGCGTCGTACTTAAATATGAAGTACAAACAGCGATACCTGGAGTTGTTCTGTATAGCTCCATTGTTTCCTACAGAGCTCATGGCTACTTAAGAAGTTCATGTGAGGAATCTCCTTCCTTTCTAGTTATGGATTTCACTCCTGTACAGCACTCTATGTCTCTCAGGTATTTTCCAAAGCCAGTGTTAAGTCTGGTGCCAATTAAATCATCATGGTTTAGAAAATCTCCCCAAGAGCTTCTTTAATAGGTGTACAATTGTTAACCTGAAACAGTTTTATCCACTTTATCTGCTAGAATATACTTGCTTTCCTTTATTTTTCTGATGGGGTACTTAGATGAAGGATATTGCCTGTTGTTCAGTATGGCTTCTTATCCATGTAAAATTGCATCCAATTTCCTTGTCAAATTCCATACAGGGAAATTATAGCTCAGCAAACCCCAGAGATTTCTGTGTTGCTAAACAGAGTATTAAAGCCAAACCAAAGATGACAGAATTTTCTATGGTATGTCTTCTATTGTCAAAAAAAATCAAACAAAAACAAAAACAGAAAACAATGCATCCCCACAGCAATAACAAAAACACAGAGTCTCTGTTATTTTTGTAGGAGCTCTTCTTTCCTCACAGCAGTTCTACTGTATTTTTTACAGATTCTTTTCTCATCTTACTCTTTCCAAATTTTTCCAGATATTATAATGCAGACATAGAGTGTAGCAGAAGGGAGATTTTCTGGCATTCCTCTGATCAGTGAGCCTATCTAGAGAATCAAACTCGCAAAAATCTATTTACTATTTCTCTCTCGTAGCTTGTTCCCAGTTTCCTGCAATGTTCTGATATCTAATATTCTATTCATATATAATGTAACATAAAGTTATTATATGCCTTACTACAAATTATTTACCTCCAGTTTTGCAACTCTGCTCCTCCTCTGTGCATACTTTCAGTCTCCTCTGCGCCAGAGTACCAAGATGCTTTGCTCCCATCACAGGTCCACTTCTCTGCAGAAAGAAGTAGTGTGATAATGTGCTCC
Source organism: Meleagris gallopavo (assembly GCF_905368555.1). NCBI lineage: Eukaryota > Metazoa > Chordata > Aves > Galliformes > Phasianidae > Meleagris > Meleagris gallopavo. Next base: position 63,208,928 of record NC_139406.1, on the reverse strand, counting down.
TCCCCTTCTTTCTTTCTCTCAGCTTCCTCCTTTGGCCTGGCTTTGCACAGAAGGCCTTGCACAGGAAGACAGTGAGCAACAGTACTCATAACACTCCGGCTAGAACAGATTAACGACTATAAATCTGTCTCAGACTGGAGAGCTGAAAGAACTGATAGCAGACACCTGGTTCAACAACTGAGGACCAGTTGAGCATGAGTCTAAAAAGCAACCTTATGACTATGAGTCAGTCATCTTACTCCATTAATAGTGAGCAGCCCAAGAGCCCCTGGAGCTGTCTTGCATGGCAGCTGGCTGCATAACAGGATATCTGCTTGAGCCAGCAAGCCTCTCGAGGTTACACCTGTACAGAGATCCCTTACACCTTTATGGCATGATATCTTGCCAACACAAATCCTCAGTAAGTGACTAACAGTTAGTTTTAGACTTTGTTAGCTTTGCAAAGATTATATCTTAGATCGACTGTGCACGTATAATCCCTTAGCCATAAACTACAGACCAGTTCTGGGACTAGGATTGGATTCACCCACACCTAGGCTCCTTACCTTAGTGGTTCAGGGTGTCTTGGAACCACGAGGGTCCACTCTCAACCTTGCACCTCAACAAGAGGGTCACCTACATGAGTGTATGTACTCTGCCCTCTGTACAGTTAATAATCAAGTGTATCCAGACATCTCTAATCTTGTTAAGTCGCTGCCTTATTTACAATTAAACTTTGTGAAATCACTATATTGTATCTGTATTATATCGATAAATACAGTCTAGCTTCCCTTGCATGAGTACAGCGTAGTGTAGTTGTTTCAATCCATGATGAGTAGTCTTTCAGAAAGTAACAGAAGAGGATTAGATTTTAATCTCCACTACAGTTATGAAGAAAACGTGTAGTCATTCTGTTTCTCACCATTGCTACCTTTCCAGCAAAGACAAAATGGATGACTTATATGGGCTCGTGCTTAATTACGCCTCCCTATTTGTCTTTACCACAAAGAACAGCTCTGAAGCATGAACTCTCCTACTTTTTCAGAAGGAACAGTGAAGAGGAAGTCAACATAGATTACTTAATGCTTAAAACAAGCAAGTAAAGAGGAGAGGTTTGTGAAGACTCTCAGAAAGGCCAGCACATTCATCAGTGACATATATGTGTGAAGGGGCAGCAAGGAAATGTGCCCACAGGATTGGGTAATACTAAACTCTGCCTCAATAGAAATTTGGATAAACAGCTGAAAAATTGTTTGACTTAGATTATCTAAAATCCAGAATGCTCCTAGTACTAGTAATATAAAAGGAGAGAGAGGCTGAGGCCAGCTACTTGGATTTTCTTGGGCAAAAGTTATCAGCATAGCAATGTCTTCTTGTCAGTGTGAACATGAAAAGAAAAGAACTGAATCTTCTCAGATACTGAAGCTGGCATAGATGGTACTGGAGAAATTATTTCATCACTGCATCGAATACTTCAGATCACACAAATATATCCAATCTGGAATATTGCTGTAAATTATCAGAAAAACCCTAACTCTTCTTTATTATAAGATTCAAGCCAGTCACACAAACGTGCCATTCCAGAAAACAGCAGGGAAAAAAAAAAGTAAATGGTTGTTTGGTAGATAATGCACTCAGTGTTAAGCCCAGGCTCAGTTTTGGGTGGATGATAACTGGCCTTGTTTAGTTTGGAGAAGAGAAGGTCTCTGGGGAGACCTCATTATGGCCTTCCAGTATTTGAAGGGAGCACATAAACAGGAGGGGGAATGGCTGTTTACATGGGCTGATAGTGATAGGACAAGGGGGAATGGTTTTAAACTGAGACAGGGGAGGTTTAGATATTAGGAGGAAGTTTTTCACACAGAGGGTGGTGACACATTGGAACAGGTTGCACAAGGAGGCTGTGGATGCCCCATCCCTGGAGGCATTCAAGGCCAGGCTGGATGTGGCTCTGGGCAGCCTGGTCTGGTTGTTGGTAACCTTGCACATAGCAGAGGAGTTGAAACTAGATGATCTTTGATGGATGGAAAAGTTTTACTGCAAGAAGTATGTATTACTTCACATGAACCTAACTGACTTTTCAATAAACTAAGCAATACTTGTATAAATAACTTAATGTATAGTAATGCATGTACATTGAACATAAGGAAAGCAGCAGAGCTGATTAAAAGAGCTTCTGGTCTCCAGCCTTCAACCCTAATGCTTGTGTCTTGCCTCCATGCTGATCTGCCAGCAGGAAACACCGTGATTTGAGTCAGGGGGACAATCTGGAAGAAAAATGTGAAAACTTTAAAACATTGAAATGCACCAGAGGACAGAACTGTCCAACACGCAGGTAGAGCTGCATGTCCATAGATTGAGTTGTTCTCTCCCTGTTGAGGTAGAAACTTTTTTTCCACAAGCCATTAATTCAGCACAACACAAAAGCACTGATACATTTACAGTGCTTTAGGAGCTTATTAAGACCTTTGTTTCATAAGGTTTTGAAGAAAGAATGAAAGAAATATTGAACATGCTCCATTATTCCAAGGCCAGGCCTGTCTTGTACTCTTTTGTCAAGATGGCTGAACAATGACATCCTACAAAGGATATGTTATTCCAGAAAAACACTTCTTTATGTAAAATGCCTGTAAGAACAAGGTGAAGAAATCCTGTTGGAGTAGCAGAACTACACTAACAACAAGCAGTGCGATTCTGGCAGTTTGTCTGCAGGTCTATCCATGTCTTCTCATGTAGCAGTGCTGTTTAGTGACATGAAGATAGGTTGAATTGTATGACACTATTAACTTATACTGGAAATTAGAGATTAGAACGTACTATGGGATTTGTTCTGTTTTGGAAGGGAAAGGTAAATTTTATCATCTTTTCACTGGCTCCACAGAAACATATTTTCAGAATTATGTATCCAGTGTAACTGCTATTCTTCTATAAACATCACTCAGGAGTAAAATGATAACATAGCTATACTTTATATTTAGCTTGCTATCCTCTGGACGTAATAACTGAAATTGCAGGATTAAGCACCTACAGGGAGTTATGACAGATAGCAAAGCAGTATCATTCATGCTGCATGTGATCTGTAAAAAACTGACGTGTGTATATATCTACATTATATCTCTGTGTTCTTAGTATATATATGGAGTACCATGTTGGAAATCAGAGCACCAGACCTTGGTGGGATTTTTCTGTCTAAAGAAAGAAAAAAGATGAGATGGCTTGGCAGCTCTAAAGACTTACGGTAAGACAAGGTACTGCATCACTCTGCTCACTATGCCTCAAGAAAAACTGAAGTATATTCTGCTTAAAAAGAATATTTAGAGAGACACATATGGAGCATTAACATTAGATCATAATGATGACATTGGATATATTTAAGAACATCAATGAACTAACTCCTATTAAAGTCCTTGTATAAATTTAAAATGAGAGGCATGTTATTTTGAGAAAGAGGCTTTTCATGTGCTGGTCTCACAGTGCTGAGATACTTGGTTACGAGCAACTTCTAAAAATAGCATTTGTCTGAATTCATCTATGGAACATGCAGGAGACATCTGTACCTCTTTGCCACTAATATCAAATGCATTGCTTCTTCACCTAGAGATGCTGTGTAAATGCTTTCTATCTTATTTCCATTAAAACATGAGCAAAGTTAATATAAAGTGTTAGCTTTCTGCTAAAATGACTTGTTGTGATTGCTCAGAGAGTGACCCATGAGCAAAGAAGGGAGCAGTGAGGCAGCAGTGTGTGTCAGCCTTCAGCAGTTAACAGTGACGCTGCGGCTTGAGGCAGGTGAGCAGCCAACTCACACTGCCTTATGGGCAGACAGTGCATGATCTGTGCAAGGGAAATGCAGAATTCACACTGAAAGTCTCCTTCATGCCAAGGAATGCACTTGGAATAGCAGAACCCACATGTGTAGATATCTTAGATCAGGGCTACTCAAAACTCACTTCTTCTCAGATTACAATGCACAAATGTGTTGATTTTTATCTCCAAAACAATGTGTGTCAGTAAACTGCAAAGGGAAGGAAAAGATGTGGGAAATAGTGAAGAAATTCATAATTCAGTGTTCTTCCCCAGGAAATCCATACTTGCTCTCTAACCTTTAGAAATAAAAGTATGTATGTGTGTATCTACTATAACACGAGACACGGTGGTACCAATGAATGCAGTGAAAAGGCAGGAACTGTTTCACAACATACAACGGTAAGCTCAACAGTTACTGACAGGCACACAAGCAAGTTCTTGAAGCCCCTCACATTTGTTTGCCCTGTTATCCTTCTGGCTGATTTTTTTTCACTGGCTAAATTTTTTCAACAAGTCAAAAGATTTGTGGATCACAATAACAAACGACTGTCAACAAGAATGGATGACAATTTTGTATTTTATGACAACGTCTATTGACTGTTCAAGCAAGAGGGGGATTTAACATATTTTAAATGGAAAAAATAAATTTGAACGTATCAATCAAGTTTTTCTTCTACAACTTACAGCTTTTATGTACACCTCTGTACTTTCTGGGTAAATCATTTATGTTCTGTAAATCCAAATGAAGCATGATTGAATAAATTTCCATGAATGTAAATGACCCGCACTGATTCAGAACCACAACAACCACCCTTTCCATAAAAACTTTATGTAATGATGAAGTATTCTACCTGTCAGTACAACTGTCATTAAAAACACTGGGACACCAGCAAAGAGATTAAAAAGTAGATGTGAGTTTTCAAAGAAAGATCTCTGTGATTTCAGCAGAGGATAGAAAACTTTTATAACTAGCTGAAATTATTTATGAAATTCTTTGTTCTTCAAAAACATACCCTGTAACACATCCTGAAATCCTTTGGATATCGGTTTTGTGTTCTTTATGAGTAAGACCCTGTATGAGGCTGACTGTGCTTTATATTGTTTTTATTGTAATGCCAGCACACTATTCCAACAAGAACAGAGGATGCTGACAGATAGGATTATTTCAGATATATACTGGGGAAAGACTAGACCAGCATAGAAAATGGTGATAAAGCAGCCATTAAGGTGATTCTACATCACCCTCAGACATTAAACAAATAGTTAGAAGACTGGCATGTTAATGGAAAATTGTTTAAGTTAATAAAAAGAAAAGCTATTAAAAAACTCATAATGTCAAGAAATTCTTTAAGCTCTTTGTGATGGGAAACAGAATCACCCAGTGGAATGCAAACAAATGTTTCTGTCAGCTATAAAGAGATCTGGTCTCCATTACCAAGGCTGTCATGACATCTTGTATTTGTGAGGTGAATTTTTGAAGATATCAGGTGTGATTGTCAACACCATGTGACTCCTAACCAGCAGGTACCATCTGGATCAGCCAGATCTCCAAATCATCCATGCTGCTTTTGAGAGGAACAAATCTTGCTTCTTTAATCATGCTGCCTATCCAGCAGAAATTTTTGCTTCTGACCCACATAGGCGGTAACACGAAATTCTTGCGGCCAGAGACAAGTCTGATCATTGAGGGTGGCCTTCTGTCTTTTGGAATTCCATGTCTGCCTGAACTGATTGCAACACCAAGGATCCACAAAGCAAAGCAGTTAAGAATGCTCTTTTCTGAGGTATACAAATATCAGTGAGAGTTCGCAAATCTTTTAATTGGACATATATTTCATCACAGCCTAACAAAGTTAGAGAAGACACAAGTGATGACAGGAAAACATGCAGTGTTGTCCTTTAAGTTTTAACAAGCACTGCATTCCCTTCTTGTTTAATTTTTCAAGAGTCTTAACAGACCAAATGCCCCTTGTGACATTTACATTAGTCTGTTCCTGGAAATGAGGACGAGCACATAGACAGAAGTGGAAGAAATAGAGATTCTACATTCTCAAAAATTTAACGTTATTGTGGTGTTTACAATAAAACAACTAACTAAATAAATAGAACAAAAGCAAACAAACAAACAAACAAACAAACACATTACTACCACCACCAACAAAGCCCAATATCCAAACGACTGAAAATCATAGCTGTGTTTTTGATCTAGTGAATGTGCAACCATGGATTGACCGATCCAGGAGAACTCCCCCTGGGGAAGAAGCAGATTCAGTTTCCTGTGGCATGGGCCACCTAAACAGACTAATCCTGAAGTCACACAGACACGAGGTGGGATGCAAGTGAAACACAGGGAGTTGGCAGCTAGGGCCAGAGCACAAACTGCAGATGGAGGGTGAATTGTAGTGATTCTATTCTGTTTGGCAGCAGCTCACCGTCACATTGTTTAACTGTAACATAACACCACAACCTCAGCCCAAAAGGACACAATGCAAAAAATTACAACCTGTCTGCCATAAACACCTCTCTAAATTTCTAGAATTATATCACCACGTTTTGAAAAGCAGATTGCAGGAAGAGGAGAAGACTTGGAAAGAGCAAGAAGCAAAAAACATGCTCCTATCTTTCCCCGAACTGAAAACCTGGGACATCATCAAGCTTGCACATTTCTCCTTTTCACACTGCGTGGTGGGATGCTGTCATAATGCTAAATCTTAATACAAGCCAGTAACAATGGTGATCCAGTCTTCTCCTGATTCGAAACACAGAACTGCCTCTTTCACTGAAATGATCTATAAAAAAGCAGCAGCTTGATGAGCTCAGAGAACATCCATGTCCAGCTTTAGTGCAACAGATCCTGCATCTCATCTCACTGGTGTCTTGCTGTTTATACTACATAACAACAATAAAACACTTATATTTAATGACAAAAATGAAGGTCTTGGGGAATTTTTTGCATATGATTCTGAAATGCAGAAGGAAATAAGTGAAAAAATCCAGAAAACCACCTTTAAATATTAAAATAAAACATAAGCCTTAATGATATTTAAAAAAAAATTAAATGTTAGTCAATTTTAAAAGTGAACTCATCACCAGCTTCTGCACTGTGCCAACAGACTTTAAGGTTTGCTTTCCTTAAGACCCTGCTCCCAGTAATTATATACTGTCCTCTCTTTCAGACTTTCTGGGTTTCCAACTGCACATATGATAGCCATGCTTGAATTGGCCTTCCAGGTTGTTGTACAGCATTCTGTACACCACTGTCATGTTTCACACTCCTCTAACAGGCTGTTTCCAGTTACTCCAATTTATCACTCACAATAAATCACTTCATATTTCTAAGTATAGCTGTATTTTGATGAGGCCTTTTATGCCAACCACTTCTTCCTCTTTTCTTTTGCAAAGGAAGAGCAAAGTGCTCGAACCCCTCAACAAGAGGTACTCAACAATACAGCCGGCAGGTAAGCTGACAGGTTCCAGGATGGAGCAAGATGAGGGAAGAGAGCCTTATTCCCCCTTCCCATCTTCACAAGCACTTCTCAAACCTGAACAATCAGAGATAGCCTTGAGTGCCTTCCCCCACACTTTACCAGACAGAAGACAAAAACTTGGTCTTCTACCTATGATAACCCTAGTCTGATGTTCCCAAGGAATTCCCACACTGGGGTAGAGTTTCTGTTGCTGTCCATAAATGTAGGGTTAGATCCTGATGTGACCTTTGCACTCTGCTTTAAGGTAGCTGCAAGCCAAGATCAAGAACTGCTGTGGGATACTGGGATCAAACTTGGTCTGCGGTAGTGGTATTTGAGTGACTGGATGTTGGGTACTTTAGAGGCACCTTTCAAGTAATATATTCCATTTCTCTAGGAATCTTATCAGAGGACAGGTTATACACTTTTAACAGGCCCAGTAATCTTTTTGTTTTCATTGTTTTCTCCAGTTTCAAATAGCAAAGAGACTTTCATCCCATTGTACTTAGAAGCAACGAAGAGCCACTGTCACAAAATGACCTCTCCAGAGTGAAATCTGAAATTTCAGCGACTGTGTCCTAATTCACAGGCTGGTGAAACACATCCTTTGTGTGCATGCAGATATCCTAGTTTCTAACTTGCTTTTCTGTTCTGCTGTACATGCTGTTGCAGTGGCATTGTTTGCAATTGGGACATGGAGTAAAGTTGGAGAAAAATAATAGAAAACAGATTCTCATTGAAACAAGTAATTACATCATTTCCTCAGATAACATTTCAGCAAAATACTGTAAATTCATTATTTTCTCATGAAAATATTTGCATGATATCGATGTTGTACCTCTGACCCATAAAAACTATTTTTACATTAAAAGAGGATATTAATTTTTCCTGGCATCAGCTATTTCTAGAACTCTTTAGAAGAGCTATCAAGTTCTGCTTGTCTGCTTCTTGGGGCCTAGCTTCAAAAGTCATCTATTGCAAGATCTTGTACTTTCGAAACCTCTTACATGACTCCACTAGCAGCCAGGATTGTGAGGGAAAAAAACACAAATACAAACATGTACAGTATATTACTGTGTTTGGATACTTCTCGCAACACCATGAAAAAAATTCATTCATTAAAATTTACTTTTAGAAGTATTGTAAGCTCATTTTATTTCTTTTAACGTGAGCCAGAATCCTTATCACTCTGATGGCTTTCTTGCTAACCCAGGCAGACACACTTGATTGACTTGAAGTGGATGCTTGTTGGGAAATACGTGATTCTGCTTTTGCCTGAGGAGCTGTCAAGCCTCTTGATAGCAGATTCACCAAAAATGAGCTTTTCAAATGCTTAGCTACTTCTTTGGCAATCCTCTGAATGTATGAAAAAATCATACAGAATTATGGAGAACATTGCTCTCTATAACTACCTGAAGGGAGGTTGTAGTAAGCAGGGGGTCGACCTCTTCTCTCATGTAACTCTCATGAACAGCCTTAATTGTGCCAGGGAAGATTCAGGCTGGATGTTAGGAAATACTACTTCTCTGAAAGAGTGGTCAGGCACTGGAATGTGCTGCCCAAGGAGGTGGAGGATTCACCGACCCTGGAGGTGTTCAAGGAACGTTTGGATTTGTGTTGAGGGACATGGTTTAGTAAGAACTATTGGTGAGAGGTGGACGGTTGGACTGGATGATCTTGTAGGTCTTTTCCAACCTTGGAGATTCTGTGATGCTATGATTATGATAAGAAGTGGAAATTACTTGGCTACGTTGGTGCTGCTTACAACATTAAAATGTAAATTCAAATTATCTGAATCATGATAGCCACTGAGCCTGCAGGGGAGCCTAAATGTAACACCTGCAGCTCAATGGCATGAGAAATTTTTCTCTGTATGTAAGTAAATAATGTGACTGTGATAAGGTCTCACAATGCTTTATTGTTCTTTTCTGATCAGTTTAGTGCCATTAAAGTTTTGGCCCCTGCTCATATGCTAGAAAACTCATTCTTATAAGAACTTACTGTTCAGTTTCCTGAATGCATATTTTCAGATCAATATTATGGGAGCAGTTCCTGTACTTTGGGAGAAAAATAGACATGAGTGTAGTATCTGCAGTCCACTGTTCTGCACAGATCAGACAAGTTTTAATAGCATTTATGACAGAATTATGTAGGAAAAGACACAGAGGACCATAGGATCATTTGGGTGGGAAGGGACCCTTAAAGGTCATCTAGTCCAACTCCCCTGCAATGAATAGGGACACCTACACCTCCGTCAGTTGCTCAGAGCCCCATCCAGCTTGACCTGGAGTATCTCCAGGGACGACTCACACCTTCATTCAAAGACAAGAACAGCTCCTAACTCCTCTGTGAACTGCCATTTTTTTCAAAGCAAAAATGCTATTGACTTAAAAACATTCTGCCTACCCCAAACTTTCATTTCCTCCATGCCAGCAAAAATCTTTGCTCTGCATGCTTGGGAGAAGTGAACATACACTAATCCTTGTCTGAGATGGAGCATTCATGCCTTTTCTTTTAGGGGTAATTAGGATTGTTGTCTGATCATTGGTACTTTTATTATCACTTGGCAAATTGCAACTGTTTTGAAGTGCTCCAATTTATTTATTCTTTCTCGTTAAATGTAGAGCTCAGGAAGAGTCTTGCATGAAGCCAGAGTATCAGAAAGCACTGGGAACACAAAAGACCTCACCGCAGCAAAAGGACTCGCTTTTTCTACAGCTTTCCTCAGCACTCCCTGCACACATTCCCTGGCAAAGTGCTCTCTCCTGATGTTTCCAGCCCCCAGGTGCCTCAGGTGGCACATGGGTGTGTTCTGGGAGCAGTGTGAGGTGATGGGTGCAGAGCACTGACAGCTTGGGCTGATTAAAGCAGGTTCGTGGTAGAATAGATACTGCAGAAAAATGTGGAGGTTTACTGGGCAAGATGGGAAATGAGGCCAAGAAAAATGAAAATGGAAAGCAAATGGGAACAATATATAGGAGAGAAGATAAAGACATTAAATCAATAATAAGATTTTATCTTTTCCATCCAGCAACACTTAGTTATCAGACACCACTGCAAACTAAAATTAATCACCTGAGTTAAAGCACTGCATAGCCAGGAAGTGCCCCACTGACATGGTGGCATTCCTAACAAGATTCTTACAGAATCATTACCTTGTGATTTTCTACTTTACTGGTTTGATACCACAGGCTGTGGTGCACCCCCCTGAAACCTAGAACCACTCAGCAGTATAAATGTTGCTAGAAACTTCCTTAATGGTGACACTTTGCAAAATGTCCAGACTTTAGTTGGAGGTGGGCAAGCAAATTTCTGGGAAAGTATGTCAAAGGGGTTCTGGAGTAGTGAACTGCTGGAGGGTTGAAATCATGGCCTGTAAAGCATGGGCCCTATGTGTTGCCTCATCGTGGCAAAAAGGTAATGCTTTCTTTGGAAATTATTAAGAAGGCATGCCTTCCCAGTAAATGATCCTCACAAGTTGCTTTTGAACAATAATACATTTAGCATAAGAATTTAGACTCTGGAGTAACTGAACTTTATGAGGTTGGCTTCGTTTCACTGTGGAACTCTTAGCTTAGAGCATTTCAGAGTTCTGGCTTTGTAAACACATCTGTGAACAAACTTGCCAAAAATAGAAGTGAGATGCCACTCCATGTTTTCTTAAATTATTTTCTATCACTAAGTGTTTCAAGAATCTTTCTGCCATAGCAACGAAAGAAAAAGGCTTGCTTATTAGATTTTATATGTCACAGAGGGGAAATAAAACCAAACAAATATTATGCTGCACATCAAACCATGCACATACCCAGCATATTAAATAGGGAAAAAATCTAATAAAGCTGGATTCTCTCTCATGAAACAGAGAAGCAAAATTGTTAGAGATACTGGCCAGATATTCAGATTCAGCCATCCAAGGCTATCCCTGGGAGGCCTATGCATTCAAGCAGGACAGTTATTCGGAATAGGAGTGTATAAGATAAATGTTGTACTCATGACAGAAATAGGTGTTGTATGAAAGTCTGAAATAGAGATTTTTCCATTGTCATTAGGTGTTAGAACACATTCCTAGTGTTCTAAGAGTTTCTTCAGCAAATAAGTGCTTCCAGTGGCTTTGATGCCATTCTACCTAGCAATTACAGTCTCACTGTACAAATAGTGCTCTATATGCAGTATCATTACATTATACACTTTAAAACTGTGGATGGACTCCCTGGGTTCTATTAGTCAGGCTTTTTGAGAAGGTTGCTCAAGAACTTTAAGATAAGAATGTATTTCCAAAGATATTCTAAAAATCACTTGGGAAATTTATTTAAAGGCAATGAAATAACAGGTTTAAAAAATTTTAATGTCAGCTTATGGTTTGTGATGTGCCTCAAACCTGCAAGCTTTTTAGATTTAGTCTTACCACTGTAATTGTCAAAATTAATTTTCACTAATCGCTAAGTTTTCTAGCTGGTACAGCAGTCTTCCCACTAACATCACTGCAATCTTCACCCTCCTGCTCTTCATCTAGCAACTAATTTTAGTTTGAAAGAACTGATACCAGTTTTAAGAGGAACCCCATATAATCATCAGTAGGAAGCAGGAGCATACACAGACAGGTTTATAAAAAGGAGGAGGAACCTTTTCCCATTTGCCCACAGGTCACAGATTTTCTTTTACTAAAACTGGAGATAATAATACTTATCATCTACCTTACAGGTGAAGTAATAAGTAGTAGCTAACTGCTGAAATAATGTCCTCAAAAGCTATATGTTACTAGCATTCAGGTGAAGGAAAAAAATCTCTTCAGAGCGAGACATTAAGGGGTATAGAAACTTCATGGAAAGAAAACAATGGTCTGTATGATCAGAGAATGAAGTAGGGGACCTTACATACTGAGAACTCAGAGCTCCCACTGAAATACTATGATCCTTAGATGTTTAATATATTTTAAATTCAAGTCCAATAATCATGTATTTATAAGAAACAGCAGCAAGAGCATGTGGGAGGCAAAGAGCAACTTCTCCATTAGTAAAGAAAGATGTCTTTGTTACTCAAACTGTAAAAAGCAGAGTTAAACCTTCATTCATCTGAAATATAACACACTGACATCTTGCTATCTCTCTCAACAACTTAGGGGAGGAGGTTGTATGCTTTATTTCAACTTTTAGAAATGTGTTAGGCAGCTTTTTGCTAAGACAAATGTTCAGTACTTGGCAGAATAAGGCACGTTTCTAGATGCTTGAAAAGTTTGAAATTTCTGGTGGACATGGTAGTTTTCTGTGCCACCTAGGTTCACACTAAGCACATAATTATTTTTCTGTGTCCTGTCGTAGTCCACCATACATTTAAATGTGAATAACACATTGATGTCTGAATCCACAACTTGTTTGTGTTAACTTATTAACACATGGCAGCTAAAATTAAGAGTTCAGTGCCCCCTTACTAGTGGTGCCAGCAGGGGGAAACAGGGCACTGGTCATACAGACACGGACTGTTACCTGCATGAGAAAATTAAACACAAAGTTCTAGACACCACAATAATTTTTTAGGCTGATGGGTGGTGAACATGTGGTCATGTAGCTACTCTGATGCTTCTGTTCTTATGTGTTCTCAGGTTTTTCCAAAAACTTGTGCAAACGTTCAAGGATCAACTGAATCAGAGCCAATGCCAGAGTTTTCTTACAGTGTTCTGGGTTCCCAGAACAGCACTGTGAGCTGGCATGCTTGTGGGGAGTCTGTTATGGGTGGAAGCCATTCACACTTATGGAGCATAAAAGGTACTACCAAAGTCAAAGCACATGGTGTAGTAGTTGGTAAGAAATCTGTAAGAAAGGAGTGCAGATAGAGGAATGGAACAGACCACCTTCTCCTCTGCTCCTCAAAGCACGTTGCCCAGGAAGCTGTGGGTACACCATCCCAGCAAATGTTCAAGGTCAGGTTGCGTGGGGCCCTGGGCAGACTGATCTAGAGGGTGGCAGCCCTGCCCATGGCAGCGAGATTGGAATGGGTAGTCTTTAAGGTCCCTTCCAACCCAAGCCACCCTATGATGTTAAGTCTACTAAGAGGGAGGGCAGTCACAGTGTCTCTGTCACTGCTGCTTTCAAGAGAAGGAGTTTGTCACACATTCCCTTTATTTTAGTTTCCAGTAGTTAATATGAGTTATCAACTATAGAGCCAGATATATGAAATAAAACAAGCTGACTGTGGAAGAAATTCAACCTCTTATGCTTACTAAGGATGTAGCCAACATTATTCAGTGTCAGGATATGAATGTTGTAACACATTAGGTCAGATTTCTGGCACAATTTTTATGCACGGGTGGTTTCAGACATCAAAGGGAATTGCAATAGAGTTATTTCCACAGAAAGCAGTTTCTCTCGCCAGTTCCACACTGGCCTGAGTTACTGACATGTGCTACCCAATTGTTAGCCACATATGCAGTAGACATGCCTGAGTTACCCTCAACACCTGAGGAAAAAAAGTTGCATATTCTTTTAAAAAAAGATAAATAAAAAAGAGCTGTTTCCAGAGTAGCAGCCATGTAATGGATTTAGCTTGTCCTGAAAAAAAGGCAACAAGATTTGACAGAGGACTCTGCAGAGTACACACAGTATTGAAGACTTGCAGACTCGTTTTCATGTTTGTCAGCAGTTACACGCCTTTCATTTACTGCGCTGAAAATGCTTTGATGAGTAGCAGTCTGACAGTGGGAGTGAAGGGTTTGCAGTGTTACGTATCTTAATTATTAATTACAAATAAAGTCTGAGCCAGCTCTTTTTTGTTAACTCCTCTGTAGTTGTCTGTCATGATGATACACTCGCAGACTTAATTTATTTAGATCTACATGGATTTTGATAAACAGTAGGTAGATGCTGTTGCACGAGAAGGATAAGACGCTCATGAACAGCAAGCATTTAATAAACATCAGGTGTAGTACAAACAGTGTCTATAGAGCAAAGTTCAGGAATCAGAAAGAGCATAAATCCCAATGTATTTGAACTTCTTGGAAGACTGCAGTGGAATTATCCACATGAGCATTTAACTGAGAACCAAATAAGTGTAGCAGTCATGCTCCAGGGAGCATAAAGAATCAGTAATATCCTCACCAGTTTCAGCATGCCAGTCTGTCAATTGTCAGTATGGCAATTTTTAAACTCTAATATATTTTCCAAGAGAAGGACAAACCTAAAAGGGAGTTAAAATGTGTCACTTTGGAATGACATAGAGAAAGACTTGGTCTTAATTTTTGTTTTTGTTTATTAGCGCACAAAGAACATTTCTCAAGTTACTTACTGAACTCTGATGAACACCAAAAACAATGTTACAGATCTCAGTCCAAGCCAACTTGCTTTAACGATTTCTGTAACCACACTGAATTAAAAAAGACGAGTGTTTCCTTGCTTACTATTTACATTTGGTTCAGATAAACCTCCTAGAGAAATCTTCAGAAAACTTATCAATCTGATAACATCTTTCAATCTGATAACATCTTTCAATCTGCTGACAGAAAACAACAAGAAAAAATAGGGATTATTCTGATTCTTTCTTAAGGAAAAAAAGATAGCAAGGCAAAAAATAAAATAAAAAAGCCTCTCATTCCCTCCTAGCCAACTTTTTTGCTGGGGCCATGGGAGTAAATAGAATGATACAGAGAAGACACATTTCCATGGACTGAGCAGTTTAAATGTGCAAAAAGTATGCAGGTTGGGTGCTACCTTACCAGTGTCTATTTATGAACTGATGAAGTCAATATCCCCCTGCTACTGCCAGGAAGTGGTGGTGATGATGGTTTTTGCCTAGGTCTGTGATTTCTTTAGATATCTCCTTTGATCAGGTTCCTATAGGAATTATCTCTCTGTCTAGCTTGTATTCTGAGCCTTTCTCACACTGGATAGGCATAGTCTCTACATGCATGCTGTGAGGTCTATTTTACTCTCAGTTTATTCACTGCACAGATTATGTGATACTGCCGCAGCTCCCTCATGTTTTTGGCACTTGCCTGGGCTGATGCAGTGAATTCAGCTGCATTATAAGGGTGAAATCACACTTCATCAATACCCACTTTAAGGTTTTCTCATTTTACCGACCATATGCAAAACCAGTGTGGTCCAACTGCCAGCATGCAAGTCAGATATGGGTAGCTGGATGCTTCCCCTGCTTCACTGCTGTTTCCTCAGAGCAAGCAGAGAAGGGATTTTTGGCTCCCTGACACCAACAACTGGCTGCTTCTTGCTGAGCTTGCGAGCAGGCTGATGTGTAGTTAACCAGCCACTTTTACTCTGTGAGTAAAGAAAGCTCCAAATTCATCTCCTGATGCATGTCTCCATGCGTACACTCTTCTGGTTTCAGATCCAGGAGCTATCAAAGCTGCACCAGAAGACCTAAGGAAAGTGTTCTCATACAAGGATGTACCCTATTGCCAGAGGCATAGTTCTCAGTTCAGAGCTCTTCAGCCCAGAACATTTTCATTATTTCAGGCATTGATTTCAGGACCTTTTCTTTTTCTGATACAGAAATACTCTTCAGTCACTGATACAGAGGCACATAATCATCTAAAATTTGACAAATCTCAGATTATAATAGCTGCTATACTGGCAATTCTCTGACAAAGCATCATTTAACAACCTTTCAATTTCAATCAATCAATCAATCAGTTATTTTCTGTCAACTGTACTGTCAATGGTTATAAACTGTACTTATCTCACAACAGATTTAGCTTAAATTCTACTGATCATGCCCCAAGATCTACTTAATGTCTAAAGATTCAGTTATTTTAATCCTGAGATTACAAAAATCTACCCTTTATTCAGTCCTAGGTTCTAAGGCTTTCCGGTTTTTTTTTTTGCCCAGTCATTATTATTATTTAAATTTCATTTTCACTTGGTCTATTTCACAATTTGGTTGTTGGTAGGTTCCTAATTTCCCAATTTTAACACATTATTTGTGGATCTCTTTGTTCACATTTCCTAATAAATAAATAAATATATAATTCTGTGAATGTGATTTTTCCTCAGTAAAGACATTTCTAATTTTCTCTCCTCTGGGATAATTTGCTCTTCAGTCTAATTGATATTTCTTTTTCCTTTCATAATACCCTTCCTAGAGATCCTTCCTGCTCTATTACATGCTACCTTTTGAAGTCCAAGGTCCATAACAAATTTAAATGTGACCATTTTTAACTGAGCTTCAATCTTTACTTATTCCACTTTTCCCATCTTATTATCTTCCTATCTTACTACATTCCACTTTTCCCATCTTACTTATTATTCTTAATTATATTACTCATATTATTATTACTTATATTCTTGCTTATTCCAATTGTCCCATCTAAATTCTTCAAGGACCTCTCGTCTTCAAGGATGAGCTTATTTGTCAGCCTACCTGTGACTATTCCATTGACTTCCCTGAATGCATTTCTTTCCCTGGTTCAAACTGGGTCCAGTGAATCTATTGTGGGGTTCCCACACTTCCCACTAGATGAACTGGACACCATTCCTGCCTGCTCTCTCCCTTCCAAGACAGAAAACCAGAGGTATTTCTTCTCCTTGCTTACAACTCTTTATTACTGCTGTTTTTCTCTTTTTCTCTTCACCTTCACCACAGACAGTCAGTCAAGTCTGCCTATTCTTTCTCCTTCATCTTCAGCATATGGAAAGTTCATAAAGTCAAAATGTACCTTCTGTCCATACAGTAGAACACTTACTACTTTTTTATCCTTTTTCTTCCCCATCCTGCTATATCCTTCCATGCCAGTATTCTACCTTGTGGCTGGTGCTGGACTTTGTCAGAGACAGCAGAGCAGACTAGATTAATCATGTCTGATCCCTGCTTGAGGTAATTGCATCTTCCTTTTGAACATTTTTTTTTTTTAAATTTATGGGAGAATTTATGGAGCCTTTTTTTTTTTCTTTCTTTCTTTTTTTTTTTTTTCCCAGTAAAGATGCACCAATATAACGACTTTGGTTTTACTGAAAATAGTTTTGCTATTCATGGCTATAGACAGCTTAGAAGCAGCTCCAGAATGAAAGAAGTCTGCGGAAAAGTTGAAAACTAAAGGCACAGATAATGTATTTGTGTTTGGGCCGAATCCTCGAGAAAACTCCCATTAAACACACCTGCACAAGGAATGGAAGATTTTCCCCAATCAAGTTTTATAGGAAATCTAACCCCACCCAGAAAAAGAAAGTGTTTCCAGTCTTTGTTTCATATAATTATTTCTATCTGTCTTCTAGAACATGTGTGTTTCTTATGACTACAGTATATTCGGTTGTAGTTTAAACAGTGATAAGTATATTTATAGGTCTGTGTAAAACAAAATATTACTAGCATGTCAGCATTTGGTTGATCTTCACATTCTTGGCTTCAGAATGGTTTAAAATAAAACATACACACAAAGCAGGGTTGTTTTTTGGCTCCAGTTTCCTCATTTTTGCCCACAACAGACCTGGCAGATGTGGGATAGCTGGAATGTGCATATCTAACAATTCTCTTCTGTGCCATCATTTGAAGCTGTAGGAGTGCAGCTATTTGGCTGTAGCACGAACAGAGTGATGAATGTGATGAAATACAGATTTCATTTATGACCAGGGGATAAACGCTATTCAGGTCACAAAAACAGATTAGCGCATGGGGACAAAAAGTTCATGAAGAATTCTTTTTTGGAGGTGGAGGGAAGAGTACTAAAGAGCTGCAGTGATTAAACTGAAATGACTTGGTAGTTACTGGGAGTATATAAAAACAAATACAAAACAGGAACCACGAAAAGATGCAGGCTTCTTAATTGCTGTGGCCTTGGGATGGCCTTGCTGGAGAATCACAGCCTGATTAATCACGATAACACAGAAACTGGATTGCTTCACAGAAGATTTTACATTCGGAATTTTGTGGAAAAGTTTAAAACCATTTCAGGGGCCTCATACCCAAGACAAACCCAAAACAAATGAAAGGAAATCAGCTGTAAAAATGAATTACGAACCAAGACCTTCCTAGATGACTATTAAGCCTTGATCAGTTTGTAACAGATCAAAGAAAGTTCTTCCCATCATAGGCAAGACTCTTAGAGCAGAAACTGTGCTCTTACCAGAGCCAAACCCTTATCCTGAGTTCAGATGTAGATGCAAGCTTGATAAATGAATCTATTTTTAAAGTTGACCGCTCACAAATCTAAATGTGAGCAAAGGTGTTTTCAAGATGGATTCATAGCATATAATGCTCTGCATCTGTATGTTGGATCAACTTAAAAATATACGTTTAAAAAAAAATCACCAAACAAAAAACCCTACAAACCAAATAACACCAACCCCAAAAATAGAAAAACACTTATTACCATTTCAGAAATAGAAGGTCAATCTGCATTTTTTTGTGAAAATGAGTTCAGGAGGAGTTTTTCTTAGGTTAGAAAATCAGTAATAAACAGAGAGATATCTCATGGATCAGACAGGAACACCGCGGAGATCTTTATTTAAAAATAAACCTACTTTCCAGTACATCTATCAACTTTTTCTGCAGTTTGAATATTCCTTCCAGGAGGCCATATCTATACAGCATTTTCCACTGAGCAGTGGTCAGTGACTGGCAAGGCAGAGAAACTACAACTTTCCACGTAAGAAGCAGGGAAATGGGAAATACTTTCTGAAAAGCCTCCATTGTATCCCACGTAGATTCAAAAAGGGTGCGTCTTACTGGAAAAGCCTTCATGGGAGAGGGCAACCTGAGTGTGTGAGGTCCTTCTCACAGATGTCCAGGTGGGAAAAAGACTTGGCAGCTAATATTGGAATGATATGACCCAACAAAAGACAGGAGATAGAGATTTTCCTGCCACGCTGGAAAGTTCAAATACTGTTTTGCCTCTCATAAAAAACGCCGTGGAGCTGGGAGGGAAAGAGAGCAAGCCTTTGCTCCCTGTAGGAAGGTGGATGTGGGTGTGGAGAGGAGGGCAGAGGGCAAAGAGGAATGAAGGACTTTCAGCCTGTTCTGAACTTTCCTGCAGCCTTGGGCTCTCCCAAGAAGTTCTTTATCTCTGTCACAGCCACAGCATGGTGACAGCTTCACTAACAGCCTGAGTTCCACTGGTGCCATCTCCTGAGGCATCTCTGGTATCGCAAAAACCAGCCGTCAGCCACCATTCTGAGAGCTCTGCCCTTTACAAAAGGATATTCACCAAGGATGAGTCCCATTGGTCTGTGACTCATTTCCACATCTCCAGAGACCATCTGGGTGTGCAGAAATACTTTACAGCTGCATAAAGAAAGTTTTTCAAAGCATCAAGGCATGGTATCTTGCTGTTTCAATATAACGTGAAGTGCGGGGAGGACATGATTCTGGGCTAAAGGAACCTTATTTGCTCCTAGTTACTCCACTGACTTTGGTGGAGTTAGTCCAGGTTTTTACTGAGCAACATTCAGCATCTGGCAGAGTCTGCAGAACTTGTCTAATCAGATCCTCTCTGATTTGCTGTTTTCAGCAGCTGAGACATTAAACCATTTCACCGCAGTCACCAGCTCCAGGATTCATAAGCAGAGAGTGAAGACATGACTTGTTCTGTAATGTCATGCATTCCTATGGGGACATGTATGTCTTTCCATGCTTTTTTCCTCCTCAATTGCTTAAGCTATTCCTTGACCTGTGCTCTATAGTCAATTAGTTCGACATGCATTTGTTACACTACTTCTGAGTCTAAGATTTTTTAATCATCTAATGATGATGGCTGTCCTCCTCCAAAAACACTTAAATACAATCTGATTCAATTGGTCGGCTTCATTGGAGTGCTGAGCCAGCAAGTTGTTTGAGTGCCAAGAGTCAATGAAGCCAAAAATAGGGGTCGAAAGTTGCTTTTAGCTGGCACATACCTCTGGCAGGCTTTGTAGAATATCCTGATTAAAGCACTTGTTAAGCCTTGACTGAATTCTTTTTCCTCTTATAAATACAATTTGGTCAGATTTCATTTTGTACTTTCCCCATGCATTTGTGAAGAGGCCTGTGATCAGAATGATGGAGTAACAACCTGAATCAAAAAGCAGGATTTCTGTCACACCAGAAGGATTTGTGTCACTCTAGATTAGTAACTGATCTGATGACGGGTGCTACCTTCGGCATCATCCCACAACCATTTGCAAGGTACACCTCCACCACCCCACTACAACATAGAGTGAAGCAATCTTGAAATCTGTTGCACTTAGTCCAAAAATCCACCAGATGGTGCAAAGAAATAAATCACCATCAGAGAGAAATTTCACAGCAGAGATCCTTTCGGCTTGAGTCACTGCTTAGTAAAGCTTCGACTGGAGATAGAAATGAAAGTTGCTGAAAATAAACAGATATGATTTTGTACGCTTTTAATGCAGGCAGACACCAGTGCCTGTTTAGCATTGCTTTCACATGCTGAGATGCTAAATTCAGATACAATAAAGCAGGCAGAAAGAGCAACTGCATCTTTTTTTTTTTTTTTTTTTTTTTTTTTTTTTTTCCAGATTGTAACAGACTTCTGTGTCTGTTGAAATGTGAAAGGCAGGGAAAGACAAGCAGAATCCAGTCATATTTGCTTATATTTCAGAGTTCAAGTAAATCCAGGATTAACTGATGGGTGAAGTTTCTGCCCCCACGTGGTGAAAATCTTGTTGGTTCTTCAGTTCTGCTGTAGTTGATGCTGCTTGGGTTAGGCCTGGAAGAAACCTGACAAGTTCAGCGTTTCTAATTTGGCCCAGATTCAACAGTGTGAAGGTCAGATCATTAGGTGTGAATCAAACGTATCTTCCAGGCACTTGGCATTTGGCTTTTGGGTGTTATTTAGAATCATAACTGATCAATATGATACAGTGTGTGCCATCTTGTCACAAAAGGAGGCATTCTGATGGTACATGTCTCAGAACAATAATATTGCAAAAGTATCATTCATTCTCTTCAGAACAAGTCTCACACTTTGGATTATTTGCCTTGTTTGTTTCACGTTTGGATTTCTCTCTTTATGACAATTGACGACTGTGGTTCATTATACCTTCTATGCTTAATAATGTTTTCTTTGCTTACGGGGTGCTGAAGTACATCATGAATGTTATTGCAGGAGAGGGTAGTAACAGGAATCTACTCACTACCTGTCATTAAACTTCATCATGTCAAATAACAATTTCAGTTCTCAAAATTTTTGGAATTTGTAAGATCCTGCTGCATAACTCTTCACATATGCACATAAAGAAGAGGAACTCCTCTACAGATTATGGTCATTTTGTGCAGTATGCATAATATTGGGCCTGTTGTGGATGCTCTCTTATACTGGATTATAGTATAGTTATTACTAATGCTGCTGCCATTGCACTTGCTCTAATAATACTATGTGTATCACAGGATATCCTGCCATTCCACTAAGACAAATATATCTGGAATGGGACAGCAACACAGCTAAACTGTGGTGAGGATTAGACTAGCTAATGAGAGCGTCTGTTATTATAATATAGGTTTTTATGGGCCAACATCCAGCTCAGATGAACAACCTTCACTCTGGCATAAGAGAGCAGCCTAGGTAGCACATGTCTACCAACCATGAGGCACCAAGTCACTCTGCACTATTTCTTTTACTGGTGGACAAAGACAGGACTTGTAGGAATTCAGACTGCTTAAGCCAGACTCTTGCACAGGTCAGCTCCATATAGCATCTCAAACTCTTCCTAATTGCAGGAGGATTATCTGAATACCTCCCACAATGCACATTTTCTACTCCTTACTAGAACTTTTCAACTTTCAGTGGGGTGTAGTAAAATAGAAGACAAGCTTATATGTATTTTTTAAACTTTTCTTTTGAAAACAATCTTCTTTAATAGCTGCTGTAGAAAATAAATGTTGAATTGCAACTAATTAAGATTCTTTATTCCTAAAAAGTTAGAGGGCAAGCATTCATTCGGTAACCATTTGTCAACACACTTCTCCTTAGAGGTTCATCCTGTAAACACTGGATAAAAATAATTTCTTTTCCATCTTTCCTTAGATAGTTTATTTAAAGACAGAGTTGCCTGTCTCCTTTGAAAGACTCACAGGAGAATCAGAAACCATTACAGCACAGCCTGGACTTTTCCAGGAACAGTTGCATTTTACTGTTGCTTCACATCCTCACAAGAGTAAAACTCATTTTCTGTGACCATTAACTGCAGATACAGTCTTAACTACACTCATAAGCTGAGAAGTCTCAGCAGTACCTGAGAATTCATCTAACTAGTGACATTTAAAGGAGTCAGTTCAAATGTCATCTTCTCTATAGAAAATAATAGATATATTTATAGTATAATCAGCAGTATTATTAACAGAATAAGAAAATAAGATAGATATGAAAGAAGAGAATACATCTGTGGAATAATTTTTTCCCCTTAAAGTAGTCTCTTTAGCCTTACCCTTCAGAAAGTTTCTTTCCATTTAGATCTTTGAGTAGGCACAGCCCTTGGTAAAAACCTCCAGCTATCCTAGATGTAAAACTTCTTTGATTTTTTTCCTTTTCTTCAGGAAAGAATTAATTATTTATTATGCTCCCCTGAAAGAAAAGGGCAAAGCAACTACATTAACATAAAGTAAGCAACCCCTCAGGGACCAGCCCTCAGGTTGAAGTTCACACCTTCTAGTGCTCAAGGTATCTGATAGTCGAGGAACTTTTATGTTTACCGCTTCTTCTGAATTGGTTAATAAGCAGCAAAAATACACCCTGAGAAGTTTTTATCTACCAAATTTATGGACATGAACTGCACTTGAAGACTGCAAGACAAGTTCTCAGCTAGAACATGGCCTCACAGAGTATTGCAGCACCATGTTGATATATATTTCTTGAGGATACAGCCTGTTGACTGGGAATATTCTGAAGAAGGCAGTCTTCCTTCATTGAGCTTTTCAGTTTAAGTTATTGAAGAATTCTTTGACTGAATGGTATTGTCTTGTAAGATGTAGTCTTAGAAAAATGTTATGTAACTTCACTAAAAATAATCCCCTGAAGCTCCACCCAGACAGATACAAATCCTCAGAAAGACTGGGGAACCACAGTCAGCATCCAACAAAACCAGGAAGGCTGTACTTAAGAAGAAAAACCTGATGAAAACATAGAATTGACTTCAACAGTTTGCAGAGAAGTATTCAAAATTGCAGATGCCTCTGGTACTGTCTTAGGACCTGCCAGCTCCTGTTGGTGAATATAACAAAACTGATATAAAGACGTCAGAATTGGGTTCTTATGTTTTTGGCTTTTAAGTAGGCTATTCCTTTCTCCATACACACATCCAAACACTTCAGACGATATAACAATTTATTGAAGCTGTAAATACCAGTGTTTATCTGGAAAAACTCCAGACAGATTCACATTGAATAAGTAGTATGCTATCAAAGGAACTTCCCTGACCTCTCAGTCATTATTTCTTGACTACACAACTGCTGCTTTCTGTAAATAGTTCAGCTTTTTATATGATTAATAAAAATATGCTGTGCTTCTAGAAGACATATGGGATGTTTACACATGGCATTAAAGAGTTAAAGTCTGTAGGATCTGTCTGAAGCACAATGGTCTTGTGAAGATCCAATTTGTCCAACCTTCAGCACAAGATAAATAGAGCTTCAGGAGAGAGCTGCACTCACACAAGGGTGATATTGTTAACAGGATTAAAAAAAAGTGGTGCCATTGATAAGACCATAAAAGAGCAATGCCACTTGTAGGTCCTTGAAGCAGTGAAATTGCTTCTAATAAGTTCTTTAATATAACAGGCAAAGTGTTGTTAGGAATATCAATAATCATATAGAAGAA
Organism: Meleagris gallopavo; assembly: GCF_905368555.1. Taxonomy (NCBI): domain Eukaryota; kingdom Metazoa; phylum Chordata; class Aves; order Galliformes; family Phasianidae; genus Meleagris; species Meleagris gallopavo. The sequence goes on along the minus strand of NC_139406.1, from coordinate 63,184,925 downwards.
GTCCACTCATCCAACTCATGATAGGAACACTGGCTACAGATCGCTCCTTCTCAGGAAGTGGTCTTCATCCAGGAAATGTTCTCCTTTCAAAGGTTAGGGCTTAAATGAGCTCAGGAAGGGGTGGACACTGGTCCACTCATTCTGGACACAGGAGAAGTACTGATGAATTGCTTTCACCTGTACTTCCTGGGCCAGCCACCTCTTCACCAGGTGCTCAATCATTAGGTCAGGCCATAGCACAACAGTTCTCTTACATCACTGAATTAAAAGATGGATAAAGATGGGTAATTCTTCAAAGGTTGCAATCTGAAAGGTAAAGGACATTTGTGGTTGCTCCTTGCATGAACATCTAAGGAGCGTTCAAGTGCTTGCATAAGCTATCTTACTCCACTCCCCAGTATATCTGTATTAGACACTGGGACAGCTGAAACTGTCTGAAACAGAGACTCATTGAGCATGTTTGCTCCTGCAAGCAGTTTTAGCCAATAAGAACATGAGTCTTCTGCCCTTGCAACAACATTACTTACTTAAAATAAGATTACTAGTATTAAGAACTGCTAGCATCTGCAGATGGTAAAAAAAAAAAAAAAAAAAAAAAAGCAATAACAGTACATCCTAATCTCAAACAAAAGCACATAAAAACAACAAGCAACAAAGAATGAAAATTAGCTTACCCCCTTCCAACAACTGATGATAACTTAACAGGAGTACAATCCCTATTTAAAAAGATACTAATCTCTTGACTGCTAACTCTTAAATGAGGGTGAGGAGGGGTGGGCTCAGGCTCCACCCCCTCTGGTTCCTCAAGTGCATTGCTTGCAGCTGAGCTTTCTGAGCCATGCTTTCTCACCTGGTGCTTAGCCATTGGTTCAGACTGTGGCCTGGCAATTACGCTGTAAATTGTTAATGTGTTCATAGGTAGCTAATCCAGCTTTGTGCATATCTCTCTCTTGGTCAAACTCCTTTTGTTCCAGTTCTTTCAGGCCTTTTGCCAATGGAAATGTAACAGTTAAAACTGGTTTTATATTTGCTAAACGGCCATCAGAATTTCATCAAAACACGACATGCAAAATTTGGCACATTCTTCCCTGCCGCCTCCCAAAAAACCCAGCCTGGTCTGGGGAAAGCATGCTAAAACAGATGGTTTGTTTCTATAATTGTGCTAATATCTACCTGTAGCTACTGTTGCCTATAGAGTTTTTTGCAACTAAACACAAGTTCCGTTTCCCTGGACTCTCATAGGGCATAAATCTCATGCTACATTACTGTGGTACTGAACCCCAGCTAACAGAGGGTATTTTAGTACTAGCTTAGGAATGTGTTTAGCACAGCAACATGGTTCCCAGTCAGTAGGCAGTGTAAGCTCGTGACTGCCCTCAAATGATTGTGCAGACATTCTCTATTGCAGTTCTATAAAGCTGAGAAAAGAAGTCGAATTATAGCCATAAATGACATAAACACACAGTCACTGAGATCTTTGTGGCTAATTCCATCTTTCCTGTTATCTCTGGCTTTCAACCCAATCCTTTTTATGGGTGACACTTGTTTAAAAAGCATGCAAAACTCACGGATCTTTCAGTTCATGTGACTTTGTCAAGTTACAAGTTTCCTCTCCATCCATCCAAATACATATTTTTATTTGAGCACTAGTAATAAAAGTAAATACCCAAATACATTTCAATACCTTCTGTATCTTACATATTTTTCTCTTCCTTCTCAATTCAAACTACTTTGTCTCAGCCATCTCTCAGTAGTTCTATCAATGCTGCTAGTTATCTAGTCTTTCTGAACATTAAGCTTTGTCTTTCAGGATAATTCAAGCAACTTTATACTGGTTAACAGCTAACCCTTTGTACTTGCTGACTCATACTCCACCTGAAAACAATTGTCTGATCTTTTTCAGGAAAACATTTTGGCACTGTATGTTGGATTGCAGTATTTTTATTAGCAATGAATGAATCCCTCAACACAATTCAACCAAAAAATGAGAAAGAGGTCTTTAAACAAATCTGTGCAATTACTCATCTTAATAAAAAATATTTATTTCATGACTAGCTGAACAAATGAATATAGTTTCCATGGATTTGCATGCTACATTCCTTCTTGTACTCAGACTCCATTCCTTACTGCAATATAATCAGTTCTTTCTCTACCTGCTTTATGTTCAACTGAACAAGAAAAGCAGCTTGCATTGATAAGGCTGCATCACAGAGCAGAAACACAGCTCTGTTAAAACTGCTTTTCCTTCACAGAGGAATCACTTTGGTCTTTCTGTAAGTACCTGAAGGGAGGTTGTAGTGAGCTGGGGGTCGGCCTTTTCTCTCATGTAGCTAGTGATAGGACTAGAGGGAATGGCCTCAAGTTGCGCCAGGGCAGATTCAGGCTGGACGTTAGGAAATACTACTTCTCTGAAAGAGTGGTCAGGCAGTGGAATGGGCTGCCCAAGGAGGTGGTGGAGTCACCGACCCTGGAGGTGTTCAAGGAACGTTTAGGTATTGTGTTGAGGGACATGGTTTAGTGAGAGCTATTGGTAATAGGTGGATGGTTCATCTGGATGATCTTGGAGGTCTCTTCCAACCTTGGTGATTCTATAGGATTCTATGATTCTCAACACTTTCCAATTTTAGTAAAGTCTATAGAAAATAATGTGTTCAAGATTTCTCTCTGTGTCAAGCACATTTCTTTTCTCTGTCCTTTGTTTTCAAACAGATGTAAAATCTTTGTTAACATGTGTTAATTGAGTTAAAAAAATAAATGAGACAGAGAAGGTATGCAAATTTTGCTTCCTTGCTAATCTGAGTAACACATGTACTCTTTCAGCAGATTGCATGAATGTTTCTCCCAAATTCTTGTGCTACATTTTTTAACTACCTTACCAATAGGTGCCGTGGAGTTGTCAGAAACATTCTCTTCAGTTATTTGTGCTAACTGTATAATGCTGGACAAATACATTGCAGCAGATAATACCTCCATCTGAAATGATTGGGAGACTTTGGGAGACTTTTGCCAAATCGAAAAAAAAAAGAAAAAAAGAAAAAAAAAAAGTTAAATAAAACTAAACATAAAACTAAACACAATGCAAGACGTAATTTATGACAAAAAATTATTTGGCCATAGTCTTGTAATTATGTCAGCTTCAGCCTGGACGAAGATCGACCCAAAAAAGTTAGCACAGAACAGCATCTGAAAAACTCTCAGTGATCCCTTGACATTTTCAATCATGTAACTAAGAAGTTTCCTCTGATATTTTTGAACTTGACAAATTAATTTTTCCAGATATTAGGGCAAGCTTTCTGCTACTGGCAGAGAAATACAGAAAAGGATATATTTTGAGGAGAAAGAGCATATTTGCCCATTATGTTGCTGGAAGCAATAGAGCTAATGGAACCCGGTGAGAAGAAAGTGGACAATCGCTATGTCCACACGTCTGGACTGAACACATCTTTCTAAAGGTCTATTGTGCTGCAAGAATCATATACAATGGAAATGTTTTGCCCACTTCTAATCCTTGCAGGAACCATTCACTGTTTCTGGATGGTATTTACCTCTGAGCTAAGAGCATTCATGTACATAAAATTGGTCCAGGACACTTTGGCACTATATATATATATATTCTGGAATAAAGTTGAAGGAAAGTTGTTAATTGCTGTCCTGCAGAGAAAAGGCAACAATATTGGCATAGGAAAGCATATTGCAAAAGGTGGTATGGCATCTTATTTGCAGCTTCTTTGAATGCCATTTCTTTCTTTATGATCAGGGATCATGTTGGATATTTTTCTTCAGATGAAGGGCATATGTTAAATACAACATGAACTCTCTGTTCTGAATTCCTTTGTAGTAATGGAAATCTAGAGTTAACTCCACAGCCTTCTGAATCTGGTTTATAGAGCTTAGTCAAAAAAGCTTCATAGCTCTTCTCATGTATTTAAGAGGACTGTAATATAAATGAAGGAAAAAGTGGGTCACAACTTTGGCAACCCTTTTTCCTTCCCTCTATTTTTGGTCTCAGAGTTAAAGCCTTCAACATTTCCTTGTATGGACAAAACAATTAATAAAAAAACCCAAAACCTTACAATGGAGGCAACCATACAACTAAAATTGCTTTATTTTACCAGTGAGGAAAATACATAAAAATGGGCAACAGCCTGTAAAAACCCCAATATCATACCACATATGGTGTGAACTGATAAAATTAGCGTAGGTGATCTGCAGATAATGTCTGGGAAATGTTAACAGTAAAACTGTACGTGCTGAAGGCCTCCGAAGTTTAAATAAATATTCCTAGTAAATATTATGAAAACCTCTACTCCTTTCATGAGAACGTGTTCCAAAAAGCCTAAAGGAGATACGGTTTATTTACATGAATGCCATTTTGATCTTCAATAAAAATAATGTGTTGGACATGATGGTACTGCACACCAAGCAGGACAAGGGACAAATCCCATTCATCTCAGCCTGTGGAAGCAGGAGACAATATCATCCTAGGAGAGCAAGCAAAATTTTATCCCATGTACATTCCTGTTTTGCAGCCTCCAGAGCACTTGAATATGAAGCTTCAATTGATTCTTCTGTAGGAGGGAATCCAGTTCAATTCATTCCCTTTATAAAAACTATGAGAAGTACAAAAACCAAAAGAAAAGGAAGCGTGTTTGGAATTGCTGTGTTTGCACATAAGGCTGAAAATGTTTCCAGGTCAGCAGGGAGAGGGTTCCTCTGACCATGGCTCAGCAGGACAGCGCTCTTCTGCAGATCTAACATCTGTCCTGGGTTAAGCATGGTCCAGTGTGGCAACAGAAACAGAAGAGGTTTGATGAGATCAGACCAAGGAGCTGGGATAGTTAAATGGGTGTGTGATGTTTTTTGGGCTGGTAGATCCAATAAAGCTTTAGATGAGGATACAGACAAGAAGTTTCAGATGCTACAAATGGGAAAATTTTAAAGAAAGTACATGAATGAAGTTTCCTACCTCATCTTCTATCTTCCCAAGAACTCGTTCCCTAACAGAAAATTTCCAGCCACCCTCTCGCATCTCCCTGTTTCTGCAGCACGTGTGGCCAGAGGAAGAGGCAAGAGGAAGGAAAAGTAATCATTCTCCCTGACAGACTGTTACACAGGGCCAAACTAGCTGGAGGAGGAGGCTTGCTGCCAGACTGGTGAGGGCTGGCAGTCCAAACCATGAACATATCCCACTTTTGTAGCATTTTTACTTTATATAAACACATAAATAAGTATTTGCCTTTGATTAATGAGCTTTAGCTTAGTTACATAACTGTGTCAATTATCTTTCTTAGTGCTTGTTTACTTGAAATTAAACGGCAGAGAAAATATGTGTCTCATGAGAGCCATGTAAATTGTTCCATTAATGGAACTAGTTAAGCAAATTGCTCTCTGGATTTTCTTGCTATGTGACTTAGGTGGAACACCTAAAGATGGGAAATAATATTTTATTCTTTGCCAGGCTGTGTGTCTATCTATAAACAGGCCACATGGAGGGGGGAAATAACAATTAAGAATGTTTGAAATACCAACTTTTCTCTTCTTGCTTTTGCATGATCTAATTTTTAAAACCTGAATGTTGAAGACAATATGAACTTTACGATGTCTCTGCTAATGTCATAGGATGACAAAACCACTTTATTTTTTCTTCATTATTAACCAACCAATTGCTGTTTTTTACACAGATAAGGCAGGATTGTTTATTAATTTATTTATCTTCATTGTTATTCTGTTATTCCCAGATTACTCACTGTATATGGAAATTTTACTATGAGATGAAGCATCTTTGACAAAAGATAAAGTTGTGAAAAGCTGGTCATTTCCCAACAATCCTTTGCCTTTTTCACAGGCTGCCAACCTCAATGATCTAGGGTTGAAAAATATTAAGTTGAAATAAACAAAAAATACCAACATCTTGAGTATTAAAAATCTTGTTTCCCTTGACACAAAAGCAATTTCATTTATCTGCACCATTTCCTTCCATTTTTAATAGCTGTCCAAATCTTGGAGGCAGCTTCATAAATCCCAGTCTCACTTTTATCAGTTTGATAGGTCACACTGAAAATAGATAAAAGATGCTCACGTGTTTTTCCTGCTGTGCTTGCAGTTCTGCCAGCCACAAGTGTAAAGAAAACAGGAATATAATACTCATATCCTTGAAATAGCATAGAAGTCATGAAGAAGAAAATAACACTTTATTTGTAAGTGACTTGGGACTTTTCAGCTCTGAGAGTGTACTCATCTCATTCTTTTCATACCTTGTCCACAAGTTAAAAGGACAGAAGCTTTTCTTTTTATGCAATAGGACATTCTTATGAAATAAGAAAGTTTTAGCTTTCAGGCAGAATCTTGAGGCTTTAAGAAAAAAACATTAGACAGAATGAGACTCGTGATGAAATTCTGAGAGCTGGCAACACCTCAGTCAGGCTTTTTCTTCATTTCTATTGAAGCTGAAACAAAAAATGCCAAAAAGTGCAAAGACTGATAAACCAGCAGGAAACATTCTTGCCCAGTCAGCTTTCTTTCCTGAAATAAAAGACAAATCTCTTATTAAAAATCTACTCACAGTTTCAATGAAGTCAAATTGCAAGATCAGTTCTCATTGACTCCAGCATTAAAATAGCATGCTCACTTAAGGGTCTGCTCAAGGGAATAGAGTACTCTAGCACCAGATTTAATTTTGAATATCCTTGGACTTGATAAGCCTATACCTCTTGAGAAGCATGCTGATGTAGACAAATATTTTTCTTACTGTTTCCTTATCAAGATGAATTTCTGCTTATTTGCTTTGTTGTGAAGTATCTGATCATTCACACTGAACATTGTGCTTCTAGTTATTATTAGGATAAGCTGATTTTAGAACATTAAATTAAAACTTTGAAATTTATTCAAGAAAGTGAGTTAATTGAGCAAAGGGTACAAACCTAATCAGATGAAATAAGTTAAAACATTGTAGCTTAAGGCACTCATTTCAAGAGTATATAGTACTGCATATTCAGTACCATTTAAGCAAGATGATGATGATGATGATGCAAGTACTAAGTCAGATTTAACATCACAAAATACATTCTGCAGGTAATATCTTAAACTTACACAAGGTCACATTACCATGAGCAATGCCTGTGCTGTCATATATACTTTAGTTGTGTGTGCCCACCAAGTCTCTCTCGTTAGCATTGGCAATTAAGCAGACTCAGAGCTGCTGGATCTCCTTGCACAGCTGCCTGACAATCAAATCAGGTCATTAAATAAATAAACAAACAAATAAATAAAGATCAACATTTATCTGACTTAGTAAGCTGACCTGTACCTCTATTTGTCCCAAATATTAGACACAGTAGCAGAAGTGTACATGGAGTAATGGTGGAAAGGTAGGGCTATCCTTTCAGCAGAAACCTTAAAAAAGGTTAAGCTAATCCTGAAAATAAACCCTGACATTACAAATTTGTCCAGGTCAGAAAGTTGTGGGTGGTTTGAATGGTTCTGCTTTTCCACTGCCTTGCTCTTTAGGAAACCCTTCCAGCCTGCAGGAACTGGCCTTAAGGAACAGAGCAGCTGAACTGACAGGTCTCATTTGGCAGTGTTTCACATTTTCTTCCTGCAGGTGTAAATCAGTCCACCAGGTGCTAAGCAGAAAGCATGAAGGCTGAATTCATTTCTCTTCCTTAGGTCTGCTTTCGACTAATGTAGTAAAAATGAATGTGATCACTGTAAAGAACACTTTAGAAGTCACGACAGCATCTAGCTAAGCATTAGTTTTATTCATTATAGTAGAGGGCAAAACTTTGAATTTTCATTTATTAAGCTGCTTATTTGTTCTTAATGCTATCTTACTTTTACGTACCTAAAATCAAATGAATTTTAATATTATAGACAAGATTTCCATTAGGAACCAAATGAAAAATCTGATGTAACTGCCAACAAAGCGTTTTGTAACTTACAGTAGCAGAGAGTTGCACACATTTAATGAAAATTTTAAGCAGTTGATTTAAAAATGTATATATCACAAAGCAAATTCCCTACTATTCTCCTTGTTAGTAAGCAAAAATCAGTGCTTGGAAAATAAAGGAAGGATTTTTTCTATGATTAGCATGAAATTCTTCTGTGGAACAGAAAATGCATCTATTTGTGTTGCATTTATCTTTGAGTATAGGGAAATATCTATTGAATATTGCAGTGGTTTCTACCTTGCAGCTGTAAAGGAGGGGCATGACATTAAAGCTAACTGTGTTTACTACACTTAAATGACATGTAAGCTCAGATACACCAACAGCTGTTTAATATGAGCAACTGAATACACAGCAGTTCAGTACGCTTAGACACACAGTTTTCAGTAAACAGCTATTTTTTCCTCATTGATGCTGACTATATCCTTGATAAATAATTGAGTACTTAAAATACATTTTAAGACAAATCCTTTTCTAAGTTCATATTTATGATGTTTCCATATGCAGTAGGCATCTGTAGTTTCCATCTTTTTTCAAGCAGGCTCTTGTCCCACTGTTTGGCTGTTTCTCTGAATAGAGCACACAGTCCAAAGAAACAATATGAACATTGTGCAGTCCAAACATCTCAATTTACTCTCTGTACATAATTGGTGTATATTGTGCAAGGCCAGGCAACATATAAAAGCTGATGCTTTGAGTTCTGGTGGCTCTGAAACAGAGAATACTGTCAAGGTCACTAAATGTTTGACAAGCTATGAAAAGAATATGGCACAGTTCCTATCACTGGAGATGCATGGCCAAGTTTGATATTACAGGTCTTATCCAGTCTAATTGTGAGTATCTCCAAAAATGATGGTGATACCACAGCCCCTCTGGGCAATCACTTCCAGTGCCACTGTCACTCTCACTGTGACAAATGTGCCTGTTCTCTTCCAGAGATTAAGCTCTGGAAAAGAAGTGATAACAGCAGCCATTAGAGCCCACTGGAAATTAGCAATCCTGCAGCATCCTGCCACACTGCTCTGGGGAGACAGTGCTTGCTTATGGTTAGACTTCAAGCTCTCCAAAATGCAGCGTCTGATGCACAGACTCAGATGTGAACGACCCAAATCATTTATTACAAGTTCTCTCATCACTTATATACCTTCACAAGTTTTCTTTTTTTAGCTTTCCCATCCACCTTTACATGTCAGCAGAGTATTCTACAAACACTCCTTAACCGTGCATGCAGGCGCTTATCCAGTCAGAGCTGTGCGCCATTCCTTCTTCTTCTAGAAGTGCCATTGGTTCTCATGCAGTTTATCTTGCTCCACAGCTGCTGCTCTGAAGAGTTTTTCTTGTATTCCCACAACAAACCAGCACTAATCATTAAAGATGTTCGTTCCTGAGACTGTGTTGCATGAGCAGTGTCACAAGGCTGTGGCTGTTTGCTTGCTGGCTGGTTGGGTTTTACCACCAATAATTCCAACAAGCACACCACCTGTTCTTAGGGCACAACTAGGAACTGGAACTGCCTTGTTCTATGTTGTGTGTGTGTGCATCATGAATCCATTTGCTACTTGTTCTAGGAGCAGTTTTAATCCCATTGCTTTTAATGAGCTGTGCTGGGCATTACTCATCTTGCTACTTTTAGATTTGGTGATATATAAAGAAGTAGGACCCCATTTTTGTCAGTTTGTTGGATCTAGTTACAAGAGGGTCCATTGGTTTCAGAGGAGTTGTACAGGTGATTAAGAAATCATATTCTGTAGACAAATGAAAACTTCTTAAAGGGAAAAGTTCACCTTCTTACCAAGACACTTCCAGAAGGAACAGGAGCTGATGTGCAAGGATTTTGAGAAGGCAAATAACACTGCAAGGAAACATTTTTCATCTGAGATCAAAACAAGGAAGGGGTGGAAGCAAAGTCTGAAATATGCTGCTATCGGTGGTGGAGATTCATAGATTCCCGGGTAACTGAGCTGTTGTGTGAACATCTTATATCAGCTGACATGTGTCAAGGACTTTAATATTACCTAGAAATTTCAAAACTTCTGTGAAATAGTAAAAAACCAACCAACCAATCAGTTTTGTTGTTTTTATCTTTTAATCCCTCCTCATAATTCTAGAACATTCAGTTAATCGTGGCAGAAGATAGACTGTCTTCCAACAGTTGTACTCCAGTGATGAAACATGGATTTCTGTTAAGACTAAGCAGAAGAAACTAGTGATGGGACTAGAGGGCATGGCCTCAAGTTGTACCAGGGGAGGTTCAGCTTGGTCAGCCACTGGAATGGACTTCCCAGAGAGGTGGTGGAGTCACCGACCCTGGAGGTGCTCAAGGAACATTTAGGTATTGTGTTGAGGGACATGGTTTAGTGGGGAAATATTGGTGGTAGGTAGTTTGTTGGGCTAGATGATTGTGGAGGTCTCTTCAAACTTGGGTGATTTTATGATTCTATTCCATGAGAAAAAAAAAATTCTGGCAATGATTTGATTTTTTTTTTCCCCAGTAGTTTCCACTGTGAGGGAAATAGAAATGGGAATAGGCGATCTTGTTATAATAATGACCATTGACCAGCACTGAACTTCAGGTCAAGCCAAATTAAAAAGATGAAGAAAAGATAAATAGGCTAAGAAACTGAACAAAATACACCAACTAAGTTGGAAAAATATTTTGTGCATGTGCTTGTTTGTAAAACCTGTGCTCAGCTCATCAGGCAAACTACTGATTATTTTTTTCCAAATTCTATCATCACTTACCTTGGGAGAAAATGTTTGCTGGAACTTGCTGTACTTCTACCAGGTCTTTAATTATCCAACTGGGATGCAATTTACAGCCAGCATTTTAAGGCGAGTCTTGGAGGTGCAGTTCCCATTAGCATTAATAAAGTGTGCATAGTGTGAAGATAACTACAATCATTTTGCAGATCAAACACTCAGTGCTGTCAAGACTTTTCCTAATGTTAAAAATCTGAAGGCATTCTTTCAAAATGGGTGAGTATACATTTGTCTACATATGAGCAATTGCAGTAGTTTTGACTGCTTTGGGTGAACAGAAATATCTCTCCAAGGCTGATCTTCATCTGCCAGAAAACATACCAACATACTTATGAATGGATGGCCTGGATGATGTAGGTGTTCAGGACCTTTGAAAGTCACACCGAAGGGTCTTTGAATTATATAATGAGTTTGAAGTGTATATTAAGTTTCAGAAATTAATTCTTCATGCAAATAGACAGCTAGATTGCTAACTTAAAAAAAAAAAAAAAAGAAAAAGACAACAACGAAACAAAAACCAGTCCAATCTGCATGGATATACATTGAGTGCAGCAGTAGGATGACTTTGTGAATATCATGAATTGCAAACAAACACAGAACGTGATCCCATGAGAAAAGTCCTTTCTCTCCCTCTGAAATATAAACATCTGCATGTGATAGGTCTAGTTTTGCTCTCAGTGGATATCTTATCTCTTGAGTTGTACAAAAAGCCTATGTAAAGAGTTTCAATATCAGACTTGTAGAAATGCAGTGTTGATGTAAATAAAATGAAATTCATGTGCAGATAATTGCATGAGGAATTGAAAAACATTTTTCAAATATAGAGGTATATAACTGCAGATACCCGTTGCCCTGCAGACCTTTACTTTTGCTACTACCCCAGTAAGAGAATCCAGAGAGACAGAAATACAGCTGAAATCTTTGAGCTAGACAGCAAAAGAAGGCAATTAAGAAATAAGCAAATCAAGAAACAATATAGCTCTAAAATCATTTTTCTCTGTAATTTTATGCAGCTGTATGCATAATACATACATTTAAAAACACAGAGATAAATTCAAGCCTGTGAATAAGTGTATTTCCTGGTTGGGAAAAGCTGGCATTCGTGTTGGCACTGGCTGATATCTATTCTGCTCCATAGCAGCAGGAAAGCTGAGCTGCCATCTGTCTAGTACAGGGCTGGTCTGCCTTTGCCAGGGCTGGTCTATCCTCCCCAGCAGGATGCGAATCCTTGCCGTGTTATTGCCTGTGTGGACACTGCCTCTTTCTTCTTCCAGCCATGCAGTGACAACAAACTGCAAACCAATTCTTCAGAGCCATAGAAAGATTTAGTTTTTTCAAACCTCTGCTTTGATGCTATCACATTTTTAAAGTGTAGCTTGTCTTCATTTATTTTTTTTCCAAATAATTTAATTATCAACAAGTTAGACTTAATTTGTCTGAAGTTTCTTATTTCTGAACTGTGTAGTTTCAACAGAAATTCAGCGCTTGCGAGGTCCTTACCTTATTTCAGTCTCACCCTTTATCAGTAGGTTCAGACAAAAATGGAAAGAGCAGTAAGTCAGTCTTAACTCATTAGAAAACATAAGCACACACTTAATTTGAAGCGTATGATTATTTGATTAAGATCAATGGATAGCTTACATTTATATGCAGGCTGAGCCAAGGCTTTGTTTAAAAAAGTTCAGTTTTGATGGGACCAACGTGACACAAGTACGTGCAGAAGCTGGAGGAAGATATTTCCAACTCTCTTTAATAATATTTGAAAATTCGTTCTGAAAAAGAGACTTCAGATACACTTATTGCACATCGGGAAGAACACCAGGAAGAACCCCAGATTTACTTAGGGACATTTTATGAAGCACAACGCATCCAGAAAATTTCTTAGTATGTGAACTAGTCAAAACATTGAGAGACATATACGAAAATAGCATATTTCCATGGAAGTCACGGATTGAGGTCAGCTGAGGCTGGACATTGACCTCTTATTTGAAGATCACGATATTTATTTTTAAACAATACCCAGGTTGTGTAAGTTGAACTACAAAACACTCAAAAATATTTACATTTGCAGCAGGGGAACCTTTTGTATTCTGTGATCACCACTCCTGCCTGCACTTTCAGTTAATCCTTCAAGTGAGGAAGTACCTTTCACTGAAAACTCAGAAAAGGAAGCATGTAATAGCACTGACGGTGAGTGAATGCAAAGAAAACACAAATTCTGTCACGGGTCCCTCATGTGTTCTCCTCTTGTCTTTGAGGGGGCACTTAACTCCATAAGGAGAGCATTCAAAGCAGAGGAGCGAGGTAGCCTGCCAGGCAGCGATCAGTCAGGGTCTCTGCTAAAATGTTCCCTGAGTTCAGCTGACTACCTCTACCCACGAGCCACAAACCAAGGATAAGAAGTGCACAGGGCCCTTAGGCAGCCCAAATGCTTGTGGTTCTCTGGTAGCTTAGTCTAAGGATATTGCTATCAAGACAGATTTGAACACAAGAAAAAAGTGGCAATGACTGGACTAACTCAATACTTCTGAGCTTCCCTTGCCTACAGAAGCACCTACACATCCCTTGTGGACCTACAAGTCCTGCCTCTGGCACTTGAAGGTGGAGAACTATACTCAGATCCTGTAGTATATGAAAGGCCAGAGAGGGCAGTGGGGTTAAAGTCTCCACTTTTTGGCTCCAACAAAGCCAAACACCAGGGCTGATCTGCACAGCACTTTTTCTCTTTGCTCACCAGCTTAATCCCAGCTGAAGCACTGCAGCAGGTTTGGTAGTTATGTTACAAGAAGGATTCAGGGGTGGCTGGCTGAAGCTACGTGTATCAAAACATGGCTGTTTGGATTACCATGGAATCTGGTGACTTTTCCATTGTTTCCCACCTTTAAACTGGTGCTTCATTTCTGCATGAAAGGGTTTCTCTGCTTAAGTAGTTATCAGCTCGTGATTTCTGTGGCTATTCTGTGCACTATTTCTAAGATGATTAAGAAAAGTAAACTTTTCTTTGCTAGATATGGTAAGATTTCTGTAAAGATCTATGCATTTATGGGAATATTTTAGGAATCCATAACTTGAAAACATCAGCAATTTTAAAGTACAGCTACCATAAATCATCTATTTCTGCATAGGAATTATGTTGTGAAGTGTTGAATGGCTGCATTGTACAGACAGCAAATGACTGGAAATAATCTTTTTTAACTCCTCTGTCTGATACACTTGGGTTCTTTTACTGAAAAGAGCATCAGGAAACATCAGCTAGAACTGATCCTAAACTTGACATGTCTTGCTTTTCTGAACAGTTGCTTCTGCTGTACTTGCCACCACAGTGTTGGATGAATTTCCATGGCTGTGTTGCTGTGTTTAACAGCAGGAATAATATTTGTCTCTTTCTTTTTCTTCTCTTTTCTTTTCTTTCTTCTTTTCTTTTCTTTTCTTTCTCTTTTCTTTTCTTTCTTTTCTTTCTTTTCTTTTCTTTTCTTTTCTTTTTCTTTTTCTTTTCTTTCTTTTCTTTTCTTTTCTTTTCTTTTCTTTTCTTTTCTTTTTTTCTTTTCTTTTCCTTTCTTTTCTTTTTTTCTTCTTTTCTTTTCTTCTTTCTTTTTGTTTTTGTAGCAGGAGAAGCATGTATATTGAAGGGATTTTTGTTCATATATGTTTGTGTCATGGTTTTATGTTTTTTTTTTTTTTGCTTTTCGCGATGGTGGTGGTTCTGAGGAGGGCCCCTCACCTGGATCTTCCTCCACCTCCTCTTCCGCTTCTTCTCTTTTCCATTCTAGATGCATGGACACTCGTTTCCATTTCTTGCCTTCCACAGGAGCAACTGATATGCTATTCTCAACTTATTGGCGAATTATCAATGTCATAATTACTTGTTGTGGAATTGTGTTCATATATAACTACCTAAGGGCATTGACGGAGACACCTGCATGGTACCTGTATGCAATGAGGTATGGTCTGAATTTTGACATTCACATCCCAGATGGAATGGCTAATTTTACAAACAGCAGGATGTTCAGACCAGTCTCCAGGCTTTCTTATCGGTTTGTCAGATGGTTTTCGAATCTCGAATTAATACTCATGTTGGGGTGCGTGCTATTGCTTTCCTGGATTGTATTCCTTTACAAAGGGAAGGAGTCTCCTCCAGAACCAGAGAATGCTGACTGGCAGGGAATATGGAGAGGTTTAGGAAAGATCTTAAAAGCAAGGGGATCCGCAATGTCGTGGGATTTTACTCTTGAACACCTGTGGGATCCTGAGAAACTAAGTCAGTATTTGAGTCAGGGACAGCGCGGCTTACATAACTCTAAGGAGGTACAACTTATTTGGGGTTTGGCTTGTGCTTACCGCGCCCTATATAATACTATTCTGGAGAGAGAGAGTTTCCGAGCTGAGGTTCAAGCCAAAATGGAGAATCTCCAAGTCAAATCTGCTCAGTTACAAGAGACACCAGTAACAATGTCAGTTGCTCCTGTGGAAGGCAAGAAATGGAAACGAGTGTCCACGCATCTAGAACGGAAAAGAGAAGAAGCGGAGGAGGAGGTGGAGGAAGATCCAGGCGAGGGGCCCTCCTCAGAACCACCACCATCGTGAAAAGCAAAAGGAAAAACATAAAACCATGACAGTTTGGTAAATATGTATGTTTTTTATTTAAGCAGGATCAAAGAATGAGGAGGCAGTGGCTGGAATATAAAAGGCACCTGGTTCTTTGGTAGAGCCCTTCAATTCCGGTGGATTCCTCTCATGAGCTCCATTCCTGATACAACATCCACACATGTAAGCTTTCGTCTTGTAGCAGAGCCTTCATCACCTTAGAAGAGTTTAAAGACTGACTAGAGCAGCAGCATATCCTGGGACTGGGTTTTGGGCAACCATTAGTCTTGATGAAAAAGATCAAGCCTTTGAGCTTGATTAGAAGACCTACAGGAAATTGATGTGGAAGCTTGACGTCCCGCCTTTCAGCCTAGATTGTGTAACAAGAAAAGCCTCTTCAATTTCCTTCAGCCTGCATTAGGGCTCACAAAATCTCCCTGAGCTGTTTCTTGCAAGGTGCAAGCACATTTGTCTAAACACATGGGTATAACTCGGGCAGCATATGATCTGCCTACAGATCAGAGACTTTCTGGAGGGTTAGTTAGATGAGTTACAGAGAGTTGTCTCATCAAAAATCCAACTTTAGTGATTCCATCATCCGACTCAAAAGCTTTGTTCATTATTCTTCAGCAGCAAGATATGTGTGGTATTTGGATAGATGAAATCATTCAGAATACTCTAGACTCTGCACAGGCTAGGTGTGTGTAGTTCAGAATACTTCCCTGCAGCCTGAGAGCCAAAATTGGCCCTTCTACACTGACAAAATTCCCCTGACTTAGGTGAAGTGACAAAGCTGTAACTAATTGGGCTAAGCATGCAAACATTTGCTGTGCACAGCCAAAGAATAACCCTGGCTCCAAATGTTTTTTTCCTGAATACATTTTCATGGTACCTGGCCTCATTTTAGCCTGAACAATACATTTTTTATCTACAGACACTAAAAATAGCTCAAGTACTAATTAAAAAAGAAAAACAAGCTGTGATAGAAAACAATAAAGGCAAGGAAATGTGAAAGCATTTTTACATAGCCAGCAGCTTCCCTGGCACCATTTCTAGCTATGAAGAGGGTTATTAGCAAGCCCAGAATTATATAAACAGCTTCCCCTGCCAGCTCTGGACAACAGAATCATCATTTACTTACAAATTACTCAAGTCAGCAAAATCCACCTTTTCATTAGACCAGTGGAAAGATTGGCAGAGGTTTTTAAAAGTGGGATTATGATCAGAAAAAATGACTCTCTTTCTCAACTGTTCAGTGCTCTAATTTCATGCACTCACTGCTATTCCTGCTTTCCTCATTGACAGGAAAGGGTGTTTATCACTGTGAACACAGCATGCCCATCAACAGCAGGAGGGGTAGCAGCATTCCTCCCTGAAAAATGCACCAACGTCAAAATTGTTCACTAGCTCCAAGATGCTAAATCTTTGCTACTAGAAGTGAAAATGGAGAAAGGAATAAACAGATTCAGTTTGGTACTATGCTAACAATAGTTAGAGCTTAAACCAGCAAGCAATGCAAAGGTGATCTGGAGTTATCGAGGATTTTTGCATTATTTTAAATGATGAATTTGAGGATAAGCTATGCATCTCTTCAGATTTCTAACCTGATGCAAAAGCAGGCAAAAGGGCCAATATCAGGGCTCCCATCTGCCATAAGTGACAGAGCAGCATGCATGCCAGGGGAGCAGAGATTGGGATGTGGGAAATTGTGTCACTGGGAGCCCTCAGGCAAAGCAGGAGGCCCTGGTTCAGTAAATCACATAACTTAGAAGGAGCAAACAGTCCTACCAGTGGGGTGTAATCAGGTTATGCCTGTGTTCAAGTGTTTTGCAGGATAGTGGCTGTATCTCTCTATTGCTGGCTCTTATCTTACCTTATAATGGTAATCATAACAATGATACTTCCATCAAGATGAGAAGTAATTGATTTTGTCACAGCTACAGAAAAGGTGAGGCCTGTAGGTACAAAACAACTCAATAGCAGGAAAAATAGGGGAGTATGTGAAGTAATATCTTGATGCTAATTCTTATAAATAGTTCTGATTTGAGGAGTGTGTTAAATACTCACCTTATCTTACTCTGGCTGAACGTGCATTTGAAAAAGAAAACCATCTGATAAACTCTGGAAATAACAAATGGGAATCAAGTGGCTTTGCTCATCATGCATTGTGAGTAGATGCCTTCACACCTGAGCAAAGTTTCTGAAAACACTGTTTAGCCTGAAGAATCAGGACAAGCTGACTTTCCAGGACCAGGAGTTAGCAAAGTCATCACTTTATGCATCACTGCTTCTGCTACAAACATTCTCTGTCAAACATAGCCAGGTACTTACTGTGCTCTCCTAAAAGCAATCCCTGGGGAATATTGTTCTCAACATCACTAAGACAAAAAAAGAAAAAACAACAACAAACGAACAACTGGAATGGCCTCATGATGGCATTTCTAGATTATAACTGCAGTTAGGATTAAAAAATAAGAACTAACATGCAGAAGTATACTTACAGTTGAGCTACTATTACTTCATAATCCACATTCTCTTTATTCAGACAAAAGATATAGTTGTGGCCGGAGGGAAAAGTCCCACAAGAGGGTCAAGCCAGTGTAACTGCAAATTGCTGCTGGTGGACGCAGCCCTGCAGCAGTCCTGCTTCCCATCACCTTGTTGACCTGGGCTGCCTTCCCATCCTCGTACTGGCTCACATACTTCAGTTCAGCTGAACCTGAGAAAGGTAAACTCCCAAAGAAGCCACAGCAGGAATAATTTTCAACCCCTCTTAGGCTGAGCGTACAGATTTGCCTCACATTTTTTGCTCAGCAGTAGTTCTGTGTTGATCCCAATACTTGGAAATTTCTTCAGTAACTTTCAAGGAGGGTGAAGGCCTTTAGAAACCAGCTAAAATTATCCTGACAAATACCTCTGCTCTGTTCCCACTAACCTCCAGAACTCAAGCAATTTCATGCATCATTACCAGTCCCAGCCAAAATCAATGGTTGTAATTGAGATGTAGCATGTAAATGTGGCTCCCATGGCAGGACTTCATCTGTCAGGGCTTCTAGGGCAAAGCGGATGCAAGGTAAAGGCTGTTTCTGCAGCAGATAACTTTTCCCCAGGTACTTAGCATGCACTCTTACAGCAGTTCAGTGTACAACAGCTCAAGCTAGTCATTGAATATCTAACAGTATGGACTATGAAACCATAAAAGCTTTCTTTTATGTCATCTGCAGTGTTCCTACAGTGACTAGTTGTTAGCAAAGACAAATTGCTCCTCGCTTTTCTTACCTATGAAATGGTGCTGTTGCTTTAAGCAATGTCAGCAATACCATGCTTTGGCTATTCACCTGAGTGGGATTAATTCTTATCAGGAGAAAGTCTGCTTTTCCAGAACAATGGGAACAAAGGCCTCTGAAGCCAGTGCGGGCTGTGGCTGACTGGTGTTCCCAAGCACCATATCTCTACAGAACAGAGACAGCCCACAGCCTTTGTGGTCACATCATTCATTGCGTAGTCCCGATTTAAAATTGAAGCAGGTTGCTTTCAGAAGGGCATTTTTATAAAATAAATAAAGAACTGTGTGCAAATACAGGTCTAAAAGAAAAAAAAAATGCCCTGCAAGATCTTTGAAGTCTTCTCACTTAGTTGCCTTCCGATTAACCTCTTAGCAGCAAACAAAAATGAGCTCCATTTGTGCAAGTCAGGACTTTCCAGAGAGAGTTTGCTCGTGAGGAGGTGTGGGCATGAGGAATGCTATGGGCTGACAGATAATATATCTGAAAAGGACTTTGAAGTTGCACTGAATAGTCTCTATATCAGGCCTTCAAAGGCACACTTGCTGTAAGCTAAACCTGAAAAATAAAAGAAAGTTATTTTATTATCAAACATAATTTTGTTCCCAGACTCAAGCCTTACCCAGTTGCAGGTGTTGTCAGTCTTCTGTCTGATGTTATAGACAGAGGTGTTCAATGGGAATGGACAGAGTGTGGCTCTGCTTCACATTTCTTCTTTCAGAGTATAAGTACCATGGTAAAGAGAAGAGTTGGTAAGTACAATAAATAATTGAGACTAGTTCTCTTCCTAATTTACTGTTGGGACTCATTTGGCTCAGTTTTGTCCTTGTGGTATTAAAAACTAAGGAGAACTCCATTTAAGGCAATGGGAGCAATTTGCTTGGAAGTACAAAAACAATGGAATGAGGCTCACTGGAACCATTTACATATTAGAGAAACTACTTGAAAAGCATGTTTCACAGTCTTATTTTTTTCTGCCCTCTTACTACACAATTCTGCAGTTATATTGTAGCTTTGGAACTTCCCTTTTGAAGAGCAAAACTAAAATAGGGCAGAAATTATAGAAAAATACAAAAATGGCTGGCAACTTGAGCTTGAGAGGGTAGCAGCAAAATTAGCAGAAATGTCTAGTTTTGAGAGAGCTGCAGCACGATTCTGAGATTCCTCCTCACCTCTGTGAACAAGGCAAATTATTTTGGCACCAAGAGCATGTGCAGAACAGTGCTCCTCCATGGCTTACGACAAGGACAGAGCAAAGGCTCTGCTCATTCCCTAAGCTTACCTACATATCCTGTTTACGTCTGCCTTTCCAAAACTGCTTTTCCTTATAATTAAAGATGTCTCCATGGCACAAAGATAAGCAATGGCAGGGTATGAGCAACACCTCCTTTCTGTGGACCCCCTCATGTCAAGAGAAAGAAATCTCTGCCTGTTTTGCTGGAATTGGCAGTAGGGCTTTCAGTACTGCTTCAGTGCCCCAGAACACATTGTTGTGTTTTTGTCCTTCACACTCAGAAGCTGCCCAGCACTGCCCCTAATAGCAGGGAACTGGAACAGGGAAAAAGCAAGGTATTTGCTACAATAAAGTGAGTATTTTTCTCTCCCGTAATTGAGATTCCTCTTTCTGGGTGCAATGAAGAAATTGCTTTACTGAACCTAGTAGAAATTTTCATTCCTTTCTTCTTGTAATAGACCATTGCAGAAGCAGAATTTTGGTGGATTTTTTATTCTAATATAAACATATCCTCTAAGATAAAGTTGCTCTTTACTTTGTTCCCAACTCATCCAAATTTTACTGAATTATCTCTTTAGCATAAGTCTTCTGCACACAATTAATCTGCTTATAAAGGCAGTTTCTACATCAATTTGCTAATATTGTGCCTTTTAGGTGAACCACAGAAATCCCATAACAGAAAACACAATGAGGCCTTCCTACTCATACACCGCCTTTAAGGACGGCAGGCTGCACATCTTGTTCTCCTCTCACCCACCACAGGAACTCCCCCGACTTAACTCTGTTCGTAGGGTCAACTTTTAGGCTGGCAGAAGTCCAGTGACTTCATTAGTGGCACACTGGAGAGCAGCACAGACCCAGCTCTCTGGGCTTTACATAACAATTTAACATTGGTGTTGTGACTGCTAGAAGAAATTAAACTCTGGCTGGCCCGAGCTGTCTCAGGGGGTCCAAGTACCCACATGTAGCAGATAATATAACAGACTGTTACCTCCTGCCTCTGCGCAGCTTTGGGAGACCAGATGTCTCTAGCCTTAGTAGCTAAATATCTGCAAATGGAAGTGTGCGAAGCTAACATAATTTCACACTCACATCACCAGTTGCTTTTGGGATTTGATTTTTGGCTAAAAAGATCAGGTCCCGTTAATCCTAGAGACCTCTCAGAGCTGGAGATAACTGAAAATCAGAACCTGAATCTTCATGTTTCAGGAAGTTATTCGGGATCTATCTCTCTTTCCTTGTGCACCTGCAAGCTTGCTTCGTCTGTTCAGGAAAGAGAATTTTTCTCTCTTTCCTGAAAAATGAAAACATATCAGAATCAAATGCTCCTGGCTGTGTGGGATGTGCCCTGAAATGAGAAGTGCCTGTACCAATAAAGCATGTCCGGTGCCCTTAGGTCATCCTGGCTGTGTGGAAGTGGACAGGGAGCTCAGGGGCAGCTGTCACGACTGCATGAGTCACTACTGTGCAGAATACTGCTGTGTGGGATGTCACTGTGTGGGACGTCACTATGTGGGTGCTGCTGTGAGTCATAAGGGTGTGGGCACTGCTGTGAGGGATGTAGCTGTGGGAGTAAGTACAATGTGGGACATTGCTGTGAAGGACATTGTTGTGCAGGACACTGCTGTGGAGAACACTGTGGGTTGCTACTGTAGGTTTCTGTGGTGTGTGTCACTGCTGTGTGGGACATGGTGGGATATGTGAGTGGGACAAAGTGGGCTAAAGCTGTGTGGGACATGGTGGGACATGTGAGTGTGACAAAGTGGGCTACAGCTGTGTGGAACACTGCAGCATTTATCAGTCCAGCTGGGGACACCACTGCAAAGGTCATCACTTTGTGTGCAGTGTATGGAACACTGCTATGAGGGACATTGCTATGAGGGTCACTGCTGTGTGCAGTGTGGGTGTCATCACCCACATGTTGCTTTGAAGGACATCGCTTGGCAAACATGACATAATTTCCTGGGCAACCTGCTCTAAGTGACACTGTTTGAGCAATGGGCTTGATCATCTGACCTCTAGAGAGCCCTTCCAACCTCAGCTATTCCATGGTTCTGTGATACTGATATGCTGGAGGGAAGGAATGCCACCCACAGGGAGCAACATGCGGTTCAGCAAGGTGAAGTGCAAGGTGCTGCACCCAGGTCTGGGTGATCCCAAATGTGTATCCAATCTGGGTGAGGAGGGGATAGAGAGGAGCCTAGAGATAGAGAAGGACTTGGGGGTCCTGGTAGATGAAAAGCTTGACGTGAGCCAGCAGAGTGTACTTGCAGCCCGGAAGGCCAGAGTATCGTGAGCTGCATCAAAAGAGGGGTAGCCAGCAGGGTAAGGAAGGTGATTGTTCCCTTCTACTCTGCCCTTGTGAGGCCCCATCTGAGGTACTGTCCCCAGACCTGTGGCCCCTGGCACAAGAAAGATGTGGAGCTGTTGGAGTGGATTTGTAGGAGGGCCTTGAGGATGATCAGAGGGCTTCAGCACCTCTCCTTTGAAGACAGTCTGTGGGTGCTGGGCTTGTTCAGCCTGGAGAGAAAGCTCTAGGGGGACCTCCTTGGGGCCTTTCAGTACTTAAAAGGAGTCTACAGGAAAGATGGGGAAGGATTCTTTTATCAGCAAGTATAGTGATAGGGTTGGAACTGGGTGGTGGGCTTTAAGGTCCCTTCCAACCCAAGCCATTCTATGATTCTGTGACGATGATTATTCCATGCAGGGTCATGGCTATGCAGGACAACTCAGTGCGGCACATCGCTGTACGGGTCACTATTGCGCTTGACCCTCCAGCAACACCCACTCCAGCCCCACACCTCCCACATGCCATTACTTTGCACAGAGCCCGCGGCTGCCGCTGTCGGGGCAGGGAGGGCCGGGCAGGGAAGGGCCGGGCAGAGCCTCCCCGGCCGCCACCCCCCCGCCCCGCCGCCCGCCCGCCTGCCCAGTCCGCCCCGCGCCGCCGGGTGTCGGTGGAGGCCGTCGGGGCTATGGGCGGCGCGGCGCTGAGCGGAGCGCTGTGCCTGGGGCTGCTGTGGCGGCTGTGGGCCGGGGCCGACGGGAGCTGCTCGGAGCGGTGCTGCCAGGGCCGGGACGCCGCGTGTGTCAGCAGCGGCTGGAGGGAGGACGGGGGCTACGGGAGCTGCTACTGCGACGGAGGATGCCGGCGTACCCGGGACTGCTGCCACGACCACAGCCAAGCGTGCCCTGGTAAGTATCGCGGGCCGGCCCCGTCCCGTGCCCCGAGTGGGATCACCCAGAGTGGCTGTGAGTGGGCTGCTCGTTGCCGCTGGGGCTCCGCTGGCTGGCAGCTCTCCTGGGTCTGAGGCAGCCTCTTCGAGCTGTAAGGGACACGTCGGTTCCTGCTGTCAGTAGCCCAGGGGGGAGGAATAGGCAGGTGCTCAATGAGGAGGCATTGAAGACTTGTTGCAGGGCTGCCACGCTGGGTGCTGGCCAGGTTTGTGGATCAGCTCTGCCTAGCTCTGCTGTCAGACATTGTTTTTCCCTCCGAAATGCAGCACTTCTTCCTTCTTGCTCACATTCATCCCCAGTGCACAGCCATTAGAGTGTGGACGCAGGACTGCAGTGTTGCTGAGCTGATTCCTCATGTGCAGCCAAACAAACAGCAAACATCTTGGGGAACTCTAGAGAGAGGCCCCGTTTGTGGAGGCAGGAGCTGGCGAGGGGAGGCTGGGCTGCCTGGGCAGTGCTGCCCATGAGTGGAGGTGTTCTGCTTCTGCTCCGCTGCCACGCAGGACGCTGCCCTCGTGTTCTGGCACACAGCGAGGCCTCAGGCAGCCCGGCGGCCCTTCGGAGCTGGCTGGAGGTGTGCCAGCCTGCATCCGTCAGGCCATCGCCTGGGCAGCGCGGTGCTGCCAGTTGGGGCGTATCAGCGGGCTTGGCGCCATGGCGGCTGCGCTGCGGGACCTGAGCTGGCCTGTGGCTGCCTGGCATGGGGAGTGGGCACGGCTATCTGAGCAGAAGAGCTGACACCAGGACTCTGAAGGAGATGCGTGTGAAAGGTTCTGGTCGGACAGTTTTCGTTCCGCAACTCTGATCAGGAACCTTGTTATTATCGATGTGGTATTTTTTGTCTTGAGCCCAGTGGTGGTGGCCTCACACTGTGATCCATGCCCCATGGGGACTATGGGTACTTTGGGTCTGGGCGGGAAGGTGAAGTCTTAGTGAGACTTCAGAGAGCCTCACAGAGTCTGTCCGTCTGTCTCTGCCTGTCTGTCTACCTGCACCAGGGTGGAGGCCACTAGTGGGCCAGTTTGGGAAGCTGATGCTGTTTGTTGCTGTATCTTTTTCTGACCGGTTTAAATCCCTTGCTGCCTGGCTCCATGAGCATCAGTACTAGTGCAGCCATGAGCAGCAGGACATTTGTGAGTGTGGTATGGGAGGACAGCATTTTGGCAGCCCAGCCAGGCAGTCCTATAGCTCATACATCCCTAAACTGCAAAATGGATCACCAGAAACCGTTATTTAGAAGGTAAATGGAGAGAGACTTTTTATTGCAAGCAGCAGTATGTCTGGTGTGAACAAAAACTCTAATGAAGTGGGACTCTTCAGTGTAAACAAGGATAGTGTGCATGTTTAAAGTAGTTTGAGTTTTTTGTTCCTGTTGGATTTTGAAGATTCACCATGATGCCTTTCTTAGTTCAGTCTGTGTTGATGGAAACCAAGGGTGCTTATGGCTTAGTTCACTCTAAAATGCTGTTCTGAAAGCAGAGGTAAAACAAGTTCAAACAGAAACGCGGGGAAAGGTGGCCAGCTGTTCTTGTGCTACAGCTTTTTTGTCATCCTGTTCACTACTTATGACTTCAGCACAAGCAGAAATGACATTTAATCGGTTTGCAAATACTTTACAGGACAACGTATTTGGGGAAAGTGTAAAATACCTACATCATTAAATATATTTGATCAAGGAGTCGTGCAAAAGCAATACTCCAAAACATTAGAAACCAATGGAAGGCAGGGAGTTCTGCCAACACTATGGTTAAATTTTCTCATGCCTGAAAGTCATTCTATGCCTGGTACTTCATAAATAGATGGCTCAGCAGAAGTCTGGGGGCTGCCAAACCTATGTCCAGCAGTTTTTAAGTAAATTTCCTTACACTTTTTAAAAAATTTCCTTATAGTTCTAGCAATGAGCAAAGACTTTTTG
Organism: Meleagris gallopavo; assembly: GCF_905368555.1. Taxonomy (NCBI): domain Eukaryota; kingdom Metazoa; phylum Chordata; class Aves; order Galliformes; family Phasianidae; genus Meleagris; species Meleagris gallopavo. The sequence goes on along the minus strand of NC_139406.1, from coordinate 63,159,968 downwards.
TAAATACTGTCCAATGAAAAAGCCTGAAAAAAGAATGACCATGTCACTTGTATGGAAATGATTATTCTAAGAAAGTTCACAGACTTTCACCGTATATGTTATGACGCATGTTTTGCGGTGACTCAGTGAAGATACCCTTTTGTTCCAGAGATGAGAGGAAATAAAATAGAGTGCAACTCAGAAAAAAATGTATGGTTTGCAGTCCTTAATATATACATATATTAAAAAGTCCTGAGAATTCAAGTTACGTTTCATAGGACAGCAAAGCAATTTTTTGGGTATCTTTGAAGCCCCAAATGCTTCATTAGCATGCACATTTTGTAGGTACCTGAGCACAACCCATCCTTCACATTCCTTTATCTTGTATCCTTCTCTTCCAAATTAATCCTCATTCTTTCAGTGAGTGATCATCTGTCAGTGTTGGTTTGACTAAACTGGACCAGTGAAAGCATAGACAGGGACCATGAAGACGTAGATCTGGGTCTCTGATAATTTATTTTATTTTATTTTACTTATTTTATTTCAAGAGATGGCACCATTCCTTATATGTCAGCTCTGAGACCAATTTCTCTGTTGTATTGGAGAACTTGACATCTTTCCAATGAGGCACAAAATTGATGTACTATCCCTTCATGATTTCTGGGTATTGACTGCAAGTGACATGATTATTATCCCTCTGGCTGAATTCCATTCTAGCAACCCAGTTTTCTTATTATTTCACATGACTGAGGCAATTCAGACTTCTTGTTCTAAATCTTTATGATCATAAAATTGCCATATATTGCTACAGATGACCAGTATTTCACTGTCAGCTTGGTTTAATTCCAGGAAGACATAAAGTCATCCCTTTATTTGTTATGCAGCTGCTAAATCCCTTTGGGAGTTTTCTGTGTGGAAAATGTGATGCAGCCATGATGTTATCTGCATGTGAGGGTGCTAATGTGGGATTAAAATTACATGGAAATTCTTACTTCTGCAGGTCATTAATAGCCAGCTTGGAACAGAGTCAGCAGATAAGGAAGCCAGGCTAGATGATGGTTATATCCTGCACTCTAGGTGGTGTTAAGCTGTGGGAGGCATCAACATCAATGCTTGTACAGTTAAATAAAAAGACACATTGCTTTTATTGTCACAGAGTGTCTGTGATGTGCTTTGGGGTACAACCTGAGGGTGCTAGAGGTGCTGGAGCACAGTTCCTGATGAAGCAATGTCTGATGCAGTTTTTCCCATCCCAGCTTCCTTCATTGTTCTACTAATCATACCCCGGATGTTGGGGAAAGTGTTTGTCGGAAAGTAGCAGCAAATGCCAGGGGATGCCGATGATTAATCTGGGTGGACAACCAGTGATTGAGTCCCCAAGGATGCTCTTTGGTTCTCTTTCAGTTAGCAGTATCAAGCTGTACAGCTCCTTGAAGGTGAGTTGCAGCATCCCTGGCCACTTGCCTACCTGGGCTGTCGAGTCATCCTTAAAGTGGGCAGGTTGGTCTGGTGCAAAACGAGAGGAGTGCAGGGGAACTTTAATAGTGCGGTATGGACGTCTGCCAGGTAGCCTCTGTCAGGGATTTTACCCGCTTTATGATGTCTGTAGTGCTCTGAGAAATTAGAGAATTAGTGAGAGAGGAAACCCAGAGATTTCTGTTATACAAAACCAGTTACAAACACCAGAGGTTATTGCATTTTATTGCTTCTTCCCAGTGTCTCATACTGGCAGCATCCCAGAGGGCATGCAATATTTTTCTGAATGACTCTGTTGGTCCCATCAGTTTCCTGCAACCCTGATAAAAGAACGTAACTAACAGTTAAGCTGTAAAGCTTCCTGTGGGGATTTAAGTTGTAATCAGGAAACTTAGGAAAAAATGTGATCCAAAACATGTGGTATATTCCCATTGCATGTTAGTGGAAAAGGCATAAGCTTCATTTAGGTATAGTTAACAAGAGGCAAGATTCCAATCAATTCAGAACCAGTTTAAGATATCCCAACCACTGATTATAAAATATATTTTGTACCATGCTGAAGACCTGCCTTTAAGAGGCAAAGACTGAGAAGGCAAAGTAAAATGTGATTCATACCACACAAAAAATAATTTTAAACCTATTTGCAATGTGCAATGAAAACACTGAAGAACTGGGGAATTTCCAAATCAATAAGAAAAACTGTAATATTAACACAGACATGTTCAGGTTTTTATAAAACTACTTCTGATAGTATTTCAATTACATGATGCTAATTATAATTAAAAAAAATAAGCCTATCAGAGGACAAAATGCAGCTAATGATGCTGAGGGAAGCAGCATGGATCAGTACACAGTACTTCATGGCTGAGGTAGGCAGGAGACACAGCCTTTCCTGGCTCACTCAGGACCATGGTGTGCAGGTACCAGACACATGCACTTACAAGAAGGGAAATGGCCCAGAGGAATACGTCTGTTCAGCCTGGGTCACCTTTCCACATAGCTCCCAGGAAAAGTTGCTGCTGGCAGTGGGCTGATGCTCAGGTTAAATGTCCTGGGAGGACACAGGGTAAGTGCTCTTCGTGTAGAAAAACTACTGCTTGTCCTCAGAGGACTCTTCATGATGGACACCCATGCTTGAGCCATTTTTCTTGCTTTTACTGCTCTGCCTGCCGTGGCTGTGTGGACATGGAGTTCTTCCTTGGAGGAGCTGTACTTGTTCTCTCAGTAAGCACCTTAGTGTTATATTCATCTAGTCCCAGGGGATCAGTGCTCAGAACCATTTTGAAGAGCTACAGTATTCTCTTTGACTTCTAAAAATGAAGTTGTTGGGCCACAGAGTTTTTAAAACCTGGGGTTTGTGGAGGTGGAGTTAAGGGAAATTCAGTCTCATGAAGATGTGACGTGATGGTTGTGTTTTGTTCTGGGAGGTTAATGGACAAATGAAGATTTGCTTGTCTCAGAGCTTCATTCTCAGGAACAACTCGCCCATCACCTCTTTTCTGGCAATCAGACCGCAAAGCATTTTATTCTAGTGAAGATATCTGCGTCTACGTGGAAGATAGCTGACACATTGTCTATGTTTACACTGGCTAGGTTAAGACAGAGGGCGTTTTGCCAGAATATAAATGGAAAATTCAAGAGAAGGGAGAAGTATAGATGGTTATCATGCTTAACGTAAATGAGAGCTACCACTGTTGGTAGACACACCACAGAATATAAAATAAGGAAATGGCTAGAGGGTAACAAATATGGTAGATCTTGAGTGTTTCTTAGTTTTGAGACAGTACCAATCCAGCAGATGCTTAGTTTGTCATTTTTGTTTCTGCTGAAAAGGCTGTGAAAAGTAACAAACATGAAATCATGGGTCAGTCTTTACATTATTTGATGACACCATTGTGTTACTTCAAGGGAAGTGAGGGCCAGTAGGGTGGATTATCAGCCTTCACAAATACATTTATGATTTAGCTGAGGAAAAAGAAAGTTCTTAAGATATGATACAAAATATCAGTCACTGTGCTTTATATCTTCTTTTAATGACAAGGGATTTGTCATTCATGCTATTTGTTTTCACTGTCATGTCAGGTAAATTATAGCTAAGTTTTGCCCTAACAATTTTCACTCAAATACAGAAATCTACACCTTATCTGAAATGGAAACTGAATAAGTAGGCCAATTGTGAGGCTGAGGAGCAGCTTGGGAGCTATAATGGGCTGTTAATGCCCCCTCACTTATGCTGCGGTGGGCGGCAGGCATCACAAACTGAAGAAGAGGGGAGCAGTCCATGGTCACTCTGTCTCTGGGGCAGGCAGCAGCGATGCCCCTGGCCCTCAGCAGCAAATCCCTGTGGCCCTTACTCCCCGCTGGCCACCTCAGGGCTGTGTCTTCCCAGCGCTTACCTCTGCTGCTGCAAGAGCACCCTGTGTGGACCTGACTGCCTGAGCCAGGCAGGGTTGGGGTAACACTGGTGATGCTGTGGGTGCTGTGGGCACCAAGAACTGCCAGCAGCCCAAGAGCACAACCCAACCAAGGCCTCATTCAGCACTCCAAGTCTCACAGATGCGCTCCGGACACAAGTCTACGCTGGTCTGACAGTACCTGAATTTATACAGCGAGGTCACATCATGCTGACATCACAACCCCTTCATGGGTGACCTCATAGTCCATCACTGAGTGTATTTGGGAATCAGCCTGGGCTTCCATCACTGTCCATCATTCAGTGATTTCCCTTTCTAAAGCTGATATATTTGGAAAGGTAAAAAATGTCTATGTTTACTATCTCTGCAATAATCTGTCTTCCATGAACTGTCTACACTTTCTGAAATTTAGAGATACATGTTTGCCTGTTCTGGTTTGGATTGATACAAATAGCTGGCAATCTCTGTGTCAGGCTTGCTTTTTATACCAAGTGCTCATATCACAACAGGTTGTTTGCTCACACTTTCCTATGCAACCTACTCCACAGGACCTGGCTTAGCAGGGACTTAGACAAAGTGATCTGCAGAGGTCCATTCCAGCACCTATAATTAGCGATATATAGACCTGCATGGTTTTTAATAAAAAAGGTGTCAAAATTCCTAAGCGAGCTAAAGGTTTCAACAGACATCGGAAAAATACCACAGAATACAAAACCATGAGGGAATTGTAATTTCTTATGATTCAGAGTTCCCTTGAAAAATAATGGTAGTTTCCCCATAACATTTTGGTACCCATTTGGGTCAAATTCATAGAAAGTCTGTGATCCATGAGGACTAAAATTCACATATTCAGTGGACTGTTCTCTAATTGGAAATTAGAAGAAAAGGACCTGAGATTATATTTCTAAACATTTTATTATGTTTAATTATCTACATCTGTATATACACAAACACACAAATGTGATACACACATCCCTGCATTGTTTTGAGAATACACAAAATCCAAATTGCATGTAAGAAAAAAAAATCATGGCTTTGTCTTATTACTTTAGATTTGGAGAGCAATTAGGATCAAACAGAAGTCTTAACTCTTAGCTATGTGTTTACTGCTGCTTTTCAGCTCATCCGTGCATCGTGGGGGAGTGGAGTCATTGGAGTGGCTGTGCTGAACAATGTAAACCCAGTCTGCGAATACGTAGGCGCTATGTGCAACAGGAACCTACAAATGCTGGGGAACCTTGTCCTGCTCTGGAGGAGAAGGCTGGCTGCTTGGAATACCTGACTTACCAGGGACAGGACTGTGGACATGAACATGGTATTCTCTCTTTATCTGCACACCTGTTCCCATCAGAGCCTTTATATATAGTTTCCATTGACGTAAAGAAATTGAAAAAGCAGCAATCTGCAGTTATTTGATTGAAAATGCAACTTAATCACAGAGTGGCTTAGGTTGGAAGGGATCTAAAATATCATCTGGTTCCAAGCCCACTGCTGTGGTGAGGGTTACCACCCACTGAATCAGTTTGCCCAGGACCCCATCCAACCTGAACACCTCCATCCTTATCTTCTGCTGTCAAGTTGCTGCTCACTTTTGATTAATTTCTATTAAACAGACAACTGAGCTGCACGCATTTCTTCAGTTTCTTGATTTAAACCCTGCATTAACTATCAAGTTATCTCTGTGCAAAGTTAGAACATAAGTTCATTACGAAACAGGAAACAGAGCTCATTGTAATATTCCAGCCCATCCTATTTCCTTGTGCACTAGATGGCAACCATTTCTAGGTACATTATACAGAGAGAACTTAGCTGTGAGGTCCAGTGTTGCCAATCCTTTATCATTTTTTCAATAAGTTTGTCAGTGTCACCATCCACAAGTTCCTGATTCATGTATCCACTGTTACACTAATTGAAATATGACTCAACTGTGTCTTGCTGCCTTACTGTTTTCTTCCCCAGTTCCCGCTTTCATAACTACCTCTGAATATGGTAAAGAAAGAAAACTGAGAGCAGCAGCATCCCCCTGGCCCTCTGACAAAGAAACCGGGTAATCTATTTATCATGTGCATGTGGGTCATCTTGTTTCATAGCCAATATCTGTCTACAGAGAAAAACTTAATTAAATTTGCCATAATTCAACAGACTACAGCTTGTTATTGTCTCCTGCAGGTCATTTGCATTTTCTAGATGTTTTTTGTTACTTGCTAATTGTCTTGAATTAAGTATTGTGGTCACAGCAAATTTGAGGACAGATGCTTCTCAAAGCAAATCCATAAATAAGGCTAAACCAAAACTGGATATATCCATAAGTTTAAGCCCAAGAAATTAGATCTCTGAACAGACAAAATGGGCTGAATGCAATCTGTCTTAAGTGCTTGTTTTTAACAAAAAATGACAAGCAGTGAAGACCTCTTTTGGATACTAGCAGAGTGTTATCACTGGTTCCGTAGTGCTCATAATGCTTTGCCCAAAACAATAAAGCTTATAGGCACTCTTGAAGCATCTTTTCCATTTACTCTTCTAGCAGTCATGAAAGAAAAAATACAGGTTACTGAGTTATGTTCTCCAACGTAATTTAAGAATATGGAACACAACCAGAAAGTGAGATAATACATAAAGTACTGGACGGGGCATGGAATGTGAGAAACAATTTGCTTAATGTTTTTAAGAATCCATTAATTAGCTTAGGGTCAGAAACAAACTTCTTAGCTGTCAGTCATCAAACTTGCACTTCACTTCATAAATTCCACCTAAATGACATATAAGTAGATTTCAAGTTTCTTTCTAGCTTATACTTTATCTATTGTAGCTAATTTAACTCTCTCCCTTCTGAGCAGATACTGTGTAGAATTCAAAACAGAATCACTTTCCCATTACTGCGCTTTGGAGACTCGGCCGTATGCTCGATGGATGCAGTACCTTCGAGAAGGACATACTGTTTGTGTAGCTTGCCAGCCACCAGCTATGAATACTGACACACACCGTTGTTCCGGAGATGGCCATAATGCAGATGGGTAAAGAAAACCTTTCTTTGCTGTCTCTTCTGTATTGGAACCTAGTATAGAACTTTAGACCTCTCAAGGCCTCTTTAAAAGCTGTGTTGATTATGCCTAAAAAAAAAGAAATAGCTTGTATCACTCGCAGAGCTCAGATTTACCCTTCTAGTTCACATACAAACGGCTTTGAACTAATGTATTTGAAATACAGATAAAATCAGTGAATAATTTCAATACATGAATTAAATCTCAGTGCTTTATTTACTATTGTAAAGGGACAACACAACTTCTGTAGTGCAAGACGTCTTCTTAAAAGTAGCTCTTTTACTTAGAAAAATGTACTTCCCACCATAATCCAAATCAGATTTCAGCTTTAAACTATATATATTGTTTCTAGAATGCTGATATTGAAATAAGACCTTTACAATTTGCAACAGATTTTTTATTTAGTGTATATCTTTTGTACATGTCAACATAACTATACATTTATTAAGATGCTATGCAATACATATGTAACCATTTACTCAACCAACCATCCTGTATACAAAGGAATACAGTGCCTGCTCTGGAATATTCGCAGGTATTATGACAGCAAAAGCATTTTAAGACCAAGATGAGCTAATTAAAGTCTTGATTGTAGTCTTCTGTTGAATTGTGTTATTGAACATAAGTATACTTTTTTTGGTTGCTTGTAAATGCACCAATTTTTTATTCCTCATTTACTGTCACATTTCAGAGGTAAAATCTTACACTGGGAAGCAGTTGGCAACTCTCGGTGCCAAGGAACCTGGAAGAAGATTCGGCAACTGGAGCAGTGCTCATGTCCCCTTGTGCACAGTTTTATTTTTACGTAAGAGTTTAAAAGACCTTTAAATAGCATCAGGAAAAAAAAATTGAGAAAATTAGCACAAGTGCCAAGAAACCTACATCTTTGTCTGTATTTTGTGGAGACTGAATGAACTGTAAAGGAGTTAAGCCTCTGGAACAAGCATTTTTGGGTACTCTTTTTGCCTTAATAGAAAACACTTAAGACTGACTATTGTATTAGAATGCTGTAAGCAAATTTCCGTATTTCTCTTTTGTGATTAAAGAGCAAATGTTTCTAACTGTAGTAGCTTCTTTTCCTAAGGTTCTTGTTCTTTACAGGCTATACTCTTGTGTACAGGCATTGATCCTTTTCAGTAGTGAGCCAGCCAAACATTCTCAAGTCTGGAAATAGTTACTGTCATCATTAAGTTGTAATGGATGAATAAAAATGGAAGTTTGAGAGCTAAAACCAGACTTCAGTTTAGATCCTTTGTTCCTTCCCAGTATCAATATCATCTAGACAGTGGTTTACAGTATGAATGCTGTATTTCTTTGTCTACGTTGCAGTTTCCCTGCTTAGCCACCCTCATAAAAATGTGAGACTAGTCAGTGTTGTTAATGAAGTAGCCTTGCTAAGAATTTCACATCTCTAGCATACAGTGTGAATTTTATGGCAGACAAACCTAAACAAGACATCCATAAATAAACTAAGTCTTGAAGAGACTCATTTTCTTAATGAACAGTAATTTATTGTAAACTGCCTTGAGTAGGATTGTATTACAGCAGTTAGCAAGCTTCAACAACAGCAACAATCTTACATACAGGAATGAACAATCATAAGTAGAGCTTTGGCTGACAGTCAGAAAAATCACCTACTACTAGTTAAACCTGCTATATGTGCAATGATTAAGCTCAAGCTTCTGAGATTCACCATGTTTACAGAAAAAAAATGATGCCTTAAGGCTGAGAAAATTTACTGTTAAGACGTGGCGCATCTCTGTGGAACCTTACAGCAACTGCTTACCACAGTTGTAAGAAGAAATGTTGCATCAGTTGGCAGGAATTAGGTGATCTGTTTAAGGTCCTGTATGCATTCAGAATAGGACAAACCTTTGTAATGGTACATCACTATTTAATCTTAATGCAAGAAGCCCTGTAAGAATGCTACAGTACCTGGTATCTAGATTCACACCAGTACGATAGTGGAAAGCATATGTGTTTTTTGAGGTTCTGGGATTGTCTTCCATACAATCTGAAACATCTCAGAGTCTCTCGTGAGCAGAATGTTTACAGTGATCAACTGAAACCTTTATGTGGCTAGCTAACCAGAATAGGGTGTCTTTGCTTGCTAGCACTGCAGAGACAACAGAGCACAGATGAAACATTTTTCATGGTCTGTGCTGTCGCTGCCAAAACAGAGCCCCACTTGGGCTGCTCAGGAAAGGAGCTTTCCCTTTCCTGCTGGTCTAGAATAATGCCACTCCTCAAGACAAGGTAGATGGCATAAGACAATCAAAAGATGTTAAGAGCTAGCATCATGTTATCACTTCTCACATCTTTTCCACTATCTTCTGCAAGGTAAGAACTGTTATTATGCCAACATAAATAATTTCAAAGTTATTTCCTAGAACTTAAGATTGATTCAAAAATAAAAAAAATCCCATATTTTCTCTCCAGTACACATGTAGCACTTTTACTACTTGTAAATATAAATGTACATAGATATTCCTTTTTTTGCTAAAGTTAAAAATGTAATTTGTTAAATTAGCAATGACATACTTATTTTTTGTTTAACCTGCTGAAAGAGATAACAAGTCAAACCCAAAGTTCAAAGTGAAATAAATCAGATAAGTATAGACTATAGTAGAATACAAAACGATAAAGAGTTCTATCTGACTGCATATAAAACCTTGCCCTGATAAAACCCTTTAAAAACACAGAGCACTTGACTTTTTATTAAGAGCATCTATAAAGTCGATACGTTGCCACTTAAGACTCCTGCCTACGTAATCACCCTAAGCATTTCCACATTGCATAAATTAACCTACCTCTTGCATGCAGACAGAAGGCTAAATTTTATTACACCTTTTTCATGTTTTAGAACAATGTTTTTGGATACTCTTGAGACTATGAATTCATCATTCTGAACAGCTAGACTAGCTCCTTATGTAGGGAAAGCACAGGAATAATCAAATGCTATGTCCAAAGTATTCTTACTTGATCTTGCACAGTGTTCTCCACCGATCTTTCAACATGACACTAGTTCGGTTGTTGAAGTCACCATGGATCAGAATTTTAGCCCAGTTGCCCACTCCAAACTCTCTTACTCCTGATTTCAGTTTCTTATCTTCTTCATAAGTCCATGGCTAGGGGAAGAACAGAGAAAATACAGGATATATGAACAGAGAAAGATACGTAAAAACTGAACTTATAGTAAACATTAAAGCAAGTATTTACATATCTGTCTGGTTATTACCAGACAACACAGATGTGTTAGCTGTCCATAGGCTCATTTTGACTTCTTTTGAGCATGATAACTTGACACTGAATGCAACATGAAAGGTTACAACAGAAGCATTACAAGGCCTCTGTATAGTAGCAGGCATCACTTAAAACCAAAAAAGTACTTCAAATTTCATAAGTTACAGAAGGAAAAAAGACAGTGGGTAAAGTTTGGTTTTGTTCCAAAAGAGCCTTGCAGAATTTTACTTTATTGGCTAACTAAGCTGCGAGAAACTTTAGCTGGATCCTAGCACGTGTCACAAGAGAAAGTATTTTGTCATACCTTAGCCTGGAAACTGAGAATCAATATGCTGCTTATCAACAACAATGACATTTTAGCGTGGTTAAGGAAAAAAACCCCATATTCAAGACCCAGCCGGATGCCTACCTGTGAAACCTAATGTAGGGTACCTGCTTCAACCATGTGGGTTGGACTCGTGAGCACTAGAGGTCCCTTTCAACTCCTGCAATTCTGTGATATTTGATCATTTATTGAGCCTACTATTTATATCTCACTGTCATGATCTACAAGCTTTTTAATCTGTAAGGGAGGCCATTTGTCTCATAAAAGGAGAGAAAATTACTTGCAGTTACATATTTGTGAACAATTCCTTCAGTAAGCAGTTATTCCTCAGTTGGTTCTCAATACAAACATCTCAATACAATTTTAAGAGTGGACGTAAAAGAAAACTGAAGTCTAGTACTTGATTTTTTTAAAAAAATATTTTAATTGTAGCTTTATTAGAAAAAAGCATGCATGTAATAAAAAGATTATAGAACATACATATCCTAATCATGCTATTTTTAAACTAATCATGCTATTTTTAACCTGTGCATTTTTATTCTAATAACATATACTAATTTTTTCACTCCAGAATATCAATTCACAACTTTAAAGAAATTATTTAGAAAAAATATATTCTGCCACAATATGATCCTCCACATGTCTTCACCTCCTTTTGTTGTGGTTTAACCTGGCAGGCAGCTAAGTACCATAAAGCCATTTACCCCTCACTCCTAAAGTGGGATGGAGAACTGGAAAACAATCAAACTTGTGGATTGAGGCAAAAGCAGTTTATAACAAGACAGAAATGGAAGGGAAAAAATAATAAGTTTTACATATATACACAGAAAAACAAGTGATGCACAGGCAATTACTCAGTATTCAAGGACCAGTGCCCAGACAGACCAAGCAGTGGCTGTCCCCTCAGCCAATTCCCCAGTTTTATTATTCAGCATGATGTCATATGGAATACCCTTGTGTCCAATTTAGGTCACCTGTCCTGGTTCTGTCCCCTCCCAGCTTCTTGTGCTCCCCAGCTCCTTTATGGCAGGGAGGTGTGAGAATCCAAAGTCCTTACTTAGAGTAAGCACCACTTAGCAACAATCAAAGCATCAGTATGTTATCAGTACTATTCTTCTGAATCCAAACCATAGCATCATACTGCTACTGTGAAGAAACTTAACTTTTATCTCAGCCAAAACAAGGACATGATCATACCAGTGTACATCCCCTCAAATCAAATTGTATATCATTTCTACAAAGAGAACAGAATCCCCTTTGGGGGAACAGTTTAGGAAAAATACATCTAAAAAGTAAGAATTAATTTCTGTTCGAAAGGGCACTTTACAACATGCTTTCCAGATTTTGGGGAATAAATTTTGAAAAAACAAAGACTTCACTTACAGAAAAGAGCATTAACTCAGAAACATTATTGAGATCGAGTCGAGATGTATAGAGAATTCTGCAGATGTTCCATTTAATCAATCTCTGTTAATTTGTGTTTCTTTCACTGGAAGAATCCTGCTGCTCCTGATGGTCTCATGAAGCACAATTGTTACAAAAGAATACAAAAGGTCAACTTTTACTGACCTCACACTGGCATTTCTGTGAGTACCATTACCTTCCAAACTAAAAGTCTAATTCTAGTTAATGGACTTCTACAAAATACACGATGATCCAAACTGCATGTGTGCTTGCACATATCGTGACCGTAAGTCCTGAAAAACCAACCACGAAGGTCTCTTATTTTTGCATTTCACCAGTGCCTTATTTTGGAGTTGCACTGAAATAGCAAAACCAGTCAATAGCCCTGCTCAGAAGAGCACTATGAAGTTTATGCAGACTAGTGATCAAAAGCACTGCAATCATTGAGTCATATTCACACTTATTGATACATAGAAGCAAAATAGCTAATGTCTCAGGCTTTTGCAGGTCTCACTAGTCACCGAGCATTTGCAAATAACAGTCCCAACAGTCAGCACAATTTAATTAGTGAAGAGTTGGTTGCTTTTACAAGTGTGTATTTTCTAGAGCCCCCTTTTCCGAAGAATTTAAATTGCTGTTCCTGTTTACCATGTTCTGCTTATCTGCTAGGTTTGGTGAAGAATAGGTTGTGCAACTGTATTGATTTTGTGAGACAAAGTTGACTTTATTCATAGTAGAATATGGTGCTACGCTTAAGATTCGTGACAAAAACAGTATTAATAACACATCAATGTCGGTCTTTTCTGCTTCTCATGCTGCCCTCTGGTGAACAAACGAGGAGAATGCACAAGAAGGTGGGAGGGGGCACAGTCAGGACAGGTAACCCAAAATGACCATACCCTATGATGTCATGCTCAGCAGTAAAAACTGAGCAAAAGAAAGAGGAAAGGAGATGGGAACATTGTCTTCCTAAAAAAACAGCTAGACCTGATGACACTCTGCTTTCCTAGAAATAACTAGGCATCTGCTAACAAGAAGTAGTTAATGAATTATTTAACAAATTCCTGATTTTGCTTTGCTTGTGTGCAGTTTTTTACTTATTAAACTGTCTTTATCTCAAGCCATGGGTTTTATCACTTTTACCTTTCTGAAATATTAAGTAAAGCTTTTTAAATGACAGCCAGAAAAGCACAGAGCATGATTTGCCTTTTGCATGAAGAGATGCACATTGGAATGCAACTCAAGTGTGAGACACCAGTGGGACAAGTGCACAAGTGCTATGTTTGGTGTATCAGTCTGTTCCAGCAAGAAAAACAAAGGATCCACAAAGCACATAACAGGACTCAGGCAGGTGTACAAAGCTGACAGAAGGGACATACAAGTAGCTGGGGGAATCCACCAATGTGTGTGCTGCCACAAGTAAACTCTGCCAGCTGAAGAAGGGGCTTTTATGTGAGTCTTCCCTAAGTGAGCATTGCTGATGGCAGTGCTTGAGGTGATCGCTGTGACTGGCCACATCAGTGCCTGTGTCTGGGACATATGACTCAGCTTTACTACTGCTTGAATTGCAAATAGGAACACAGCACCTGTATCCTTCAGCTTGTGCAGAAACCCCACATCGTTAGGTACACCAGGCTGGGCTCCAGCAACCTTAGACAGGAACTGCTGTAGAAGGCAGATGCTCCAAATATCCTTTAATAGTTTTGTAGTAAGCAGGACCCAGATTTTCAGTCAAAATTTTTTTTCGGACTCATTTTAGACAACAAAAAGGACTGGACATGCATACAAGATAAATTGAGAACGAAGGGCTCCCTAAATTCTTTGACACTTGCAGACCACAGGAGTTTATTTTAGGAACAAGAAAACATTTCCTTTCAGCAGCACTCCAGGCTGTTGTTTGCAGCTAACTGAAAACAGTAATGAAAGGCTGAAAACAGGCACTGAATCACCGCAATGAAATGTTATTTACAAAACAAGAGCAAACAATGCCAACATTGAAAGAGGAACTGGATGGAAAAGGAAGTTTTAGAAGTCAACAGCTCTGATACGCACAGTCCATAGCATTCTTTCAAGCATGTGGACAACCTTATATAATGCACATAATTAAGCAGAAGTGCAGTTATTATTAAAGCCATTATCATTGCTTTCTATACAATATTAAGAGCCCTTGCTGATGCTAAGGGGCATAAGTATCAGGCAGAAAGCAAATGCATATATATATTTTAAGTTGTTGATAGAAACTCACAATTTTGAAAAAAAAAAACAAAATTTAAAACAAGTTCAAGGGTATCAGATGTCCTTTTCTGTAAGATTCTATAAATTCATGTTTCTAATAATGCTGGATTTATAATAAAGAATAGTGTGTTTTTTTTCCTAGTGAAATTTGCCCTAGGTCTGTAGCTGACTACAAAGAAACCACCTGAATGAGTAAGTAGGTGACTTAAAGCTGCCATTAATTCTGTGTCTGTTGTCCAACTAGTTACCAAGTTTGAAACAAGATTGATGAAACATGCACGCTTGTCAGCAACTGGCTAACAACAGTTATTTAAGTATGATGTAGGAAAAAATCATGCTTTTGAGTACAACAGGCAAGTTATGTGAAAATAGTTGTGTGTTTTTTTCTTTTAAGGGCATTAGCTGTATTTCAAATTGTTAAGGCATCTTACAGTGATTTAAATATCCCTAAAATTTGTGAGAAAATGAAGAATTTTGTGTTCTCATGTAGCAGGGGCCTCCAGAAACCTCCAAGAACATACAGCAGTATCATTCTTTAACAGCTCCCATTAGGACCTCATCCATTTTGAGAAAAGCATACCATTGAAGATTTAGCCACTAAAAATTCTTAAGCAAGAAATAAGCACAGCTCTCCTCACAAAGGAGTCTGAAAAAAAGTATAAGCATATTCTCCTCTCCTGTATGAGAAAATGTGTCAAAATGAACAGAAGAATGAAATAACTTGCACTAAATTGGACATGTTCAGATAACATTGTAAATTGTCAGCAGAAAGACTCCATATTATTTCTAAAGAGATACTTTACAGAGGAATTAACTTAGTATTAACTTAACTCAAATGCTTTATCACTTTACCCTAAGAAAAAAATGACTATACACAAGATCAGTTTGTAGTTCATTCCTAAAATAAAATCAACTTCAAATTCACTTCTATCTGTACTTTTCATCTGCAGAATTACAACATTACTGGATTTAACAAGTACTTTCAAGTAATGCAGAGAAGTAGGCTTATCCGTGAAGGGAATTTCAAGGACTATTTGAAACATAAATTATGAAAAGTGTTCCTCAGGGGTCGGTGCTGGGTCCGGTCTTGTTCGACATCAGTGATCTTGATGAGGGGATAGTGGCCACCCTCAGCAAGTTTGCTGATGATACGAAGTTGGGAGGATTGGCTGACACGCCTGAAGGCTGTGCTGCCATTCAGCGAGACCTGGACAGGCTGGAGAGCTGGGCAGTAAGAAACCAAATGAGGTTCAACAAAAGCAGATGTAGGGTCTTGCGTCTAGGGAGGAATAACTGCATGCACCAGTACAAGTTGGGGGATGATGTGACGGAGACGAGCTCTGCGGAGAGGGACCTGGGTGTCCTGGTGGATGACAGGTTGGCCATGAGCCAGCAGTGTGCCCTCGTGGCCAAAAAGGCCAATGGCATTCTGGAGTGCATTAAAAAGAGCGTGTCCAACAGGTCGAGGGAGGTGATCCTCCCCCTCTACTCTGCCCTGGTAAGGCCTCATCTGGAGTACTGTGTCCAGTTCTGGGCTCCCCAGTACAAAAAAGACAGGGATCTCTTGGAAAGAGTCCAGCGGAGGGCCACAAAGATGGTGAAGGGCCTGGAGCATCTCCCCTATGAAGAAAGGCTAAGTGTACTGGGTCTGTTTAGCCTTGAGAAGAGATGACTGAGAGGGGACCTGATCCAGGTTTATAAATATTGAAGGTGTGGGGGGCAGAGTGGCGAGGTCAGACTCTTTTCAGCAGTGTGTGAAGACAGGACAAGGGGAAACAGCCAGAAACTGGAGCATAGGAAGTTCTGCACAGATGTGTGCAAGAACTTCTTTACAGTGAGGGTGACGGAGCACTGGAACAGGCTGCCCAGGGGAGTTGTGGAGTCTCCTTCTCTGGAGATGTTCAAGACCTGCCTGGACGCCTACCTGTGTGACCTGGTGTAGGGAACCTGCTTTGGCAGGGGGGTTGGACTCTATGATCTCTGGAGGTCCCTTCCAACCCCTACGATTCTGTGATTCTGTGAAAAGCCTCTCACTTCATTTACAATAATTAAAATAGTTTCTCAAGTAAATGTTTTTACCTCAGATGAACAAAGGTAAATGGCCTCAAGTTGCACCAGGGAAGGTTTAGGTTGGATATCAGGAAACAATTCTTTACAGAAAGGGTTGTTAAGCATTGGAATAGGCTCCCCAGGGAGGCGGTTGAGTCACCATCCCTGGATGTGTTTAAAAATCGTTTGGATGTGGTGCTCAGGGACATGATTTAGCAGAGGGTTGTTAGAATTGGGTAGTGTGGTTAGGTCGTGGTTGGACTTGATGATCTTTGAAGTCTTTTTCAACTTGAGCATTTCCACGATTCTGTGATTCTATGAGTTACAAAATTACTTAATTTCCAATAAGCTTCCATATTGGAAGACATTCTTTGATGTTCAAAGCCTTATGAGCAAGTGACATAATGGATTCTTTAACTCAAATACTTTCATCATTATTATTATAAAACTTGCACATTTACAGCTCTACAAAAACAATATGTTTAAGAAGAGTCAGAATTAGCTTTAGTAATTTATAATCAAAAATTTAAGCCTCATGAGCAATAATAATAGAGACTGCAACAGAAATGCTTTTTTTTTTTTTTTAAAGATAGGGATGCAAACTTGCACTATAGAGCAGCTTGAATAACATGAAGAAGCTTAATCCCAGGCATTGTCAAAGTTCAGTCTACTACAGCTGGAAAAAGATTCTACTGCACTACAAATTCATTTCAACACCATTTAGATTAGAAAGCATTACAAACCTGTCTTCTTCGACCACAAGGCAAATCATCTCCACGTTCGTCTACATTTTTCAAGACTTTCAGCCCTAGAAAGCAACAAATATACATCCAGACCAATAAGGAGTTAACAGTGAAGTAGTGGTTTTTCATTCAAACAATTATGAGACACATGGATGTTTCAATCTATATGAACATTTTTAATTACACATACACACATACACTATATTTAGTCAGGAGCCTCTTTAGCTCCTTCCTTCACTTGTCTCTTTGGCTTCTGACCTAGGTAAGTCTTTTTACTAGTCTGGCAGCTACATTCTCTACAGAATACCAGAATCCTAGTAGAACAAGCTAACAAAGTATACCAGGAAAAAAAAAAAAAACAAAGAATGATTTTGTAAAATGAGTTGCCAGGGAACTTTAAATCATTTCAGTTTTCTAAATGAGGCAACCACCAAGCGTGCATTTGTGGAGAAACTGCATACAGTAATTAAGAGTTTTCACCATAATCATTCTTACATGAAACCAGTCACATTGAACAGCAGTCATTGAACCAACAAATGGTCTGGAAAAGTGTCTGATGTGATTTTGTTTTCAAAGTAATAAGCTAATACTCACTCTGAACATTGCTTGTTCTGCATCTCTCTTTTGAAGAAGGCCTGCAAAGAACACAGAACTACAATAAAAATACAAGAAAAAAATACAAGAAAAACCATTAAATATCTAAGACTAAAACCAATTCCTAAAAATCTTTTCTTTTTTTTTTTTAATTTTAAACCTTATTATGGATGCTATGGTTCCAGTTAACCAATCTGTAGTACTCCACAGCTCTTCTGTAAGTCTTAAATAAAAATAATTTTCTAAACAGCAACTTGTCATTCAAGTGAATCAACAATATCTAAATAAAATAAAAACCAAAGACTTCTCTACAAAAACAGAGTAGACCAAAACGAACTGCATCAATTCCTTTATTCCCAGAACTAGCACTAGCCAATACCAACGGCCTCGAAAAACATGGAACTTGTTCCATGAAGTAATTTCTTAAATTTTAAGTATCTACTTTTTTTATACCTTACTCTTTCTACAGAATAAGAATTGTTACCAACAGTTTTCAACAAATATTCCCATATCTTTTTCAGATATAACTGTGTCAGGACCTTTCCTTCCAAAAATATCTTACGTGCCTGGCTGTACACTCTATCTGCGTCAGTCAATTTTCTCAACTAAATGATGCTAAGAATTGTAGGTATAAAACTGCAGAAATACAAACTCTACCATGACTAAAGCCCACAGTTTATTCTCCATGGAAAAACAAGTTGTGATAAACCTAGAATATTACCTTGTCAGAGAGAGGGGGAGGGGAAAGAAAAAGAAACCAGGCTTTGAGGTCCCCCAGTATTTCTTAGAAAAGAATCTAATTGTTTTGAAACTTCATATTGCTAGTCATGCTTCATGCTTTATCAACACAGCTACATATTTACTTTAATACCAGTATTGTTAAACTCATGAATCCTACGTTTAGTTGGAAAAAAACAAAAACAAAAACCAGAAATTCTTTTTCCCTGTCTTCTTTTCCAGACAACCTATAGCCTGAAATTAAGAACTATTCTTGATTGAGCTCCTTTGAAAATATGTCAAGTATTTCAATGTTTTTGTTACACAAGACTGACAGCTGTTTAAATTGAGAAATGTGCATTTTGAGCAAGTACTTAGTATCAAACTATTTGATGTAAATGCCAAGAGTAACAACCAAAGAAAAGCCAATACTTAAAAATAGGGAATGCATTTGTAGTTCGTTGTCTGTTGGAAAGAAATTCAAAATTTAATGGCCTTCCTTCTACCTACTTGTAGTTCAACAAATTTCAAATTACTATCCAAGCATATCCTCAGCAACATATTGCTAAATACAAACCTTTGTTTTGCTTCCAAATTATTTTCTTTCTCTTCCTTGACATTCAAGGTTTTGTTTTGCAACACTCTTACTTCCCCTCCTTTAGATTCCACTTGTTTTGTAGCTGCCTGTGAGAAATGGAATTCATGTTTCACAATTATAACCAACCAGAACCTAAATAATAATAGTGTAGCCTGCATTAGTTCTAACAGTGCATATTTTGCAGACCCTTCAAGAGGCATTATCAATAATTAGTTTAAAAACAATTGCAATGAGGCAAGTTGAGATCCATAAAACATTCACCAGCCAGTAAATCAAGGTTTAGTAATAGGCACAAGTAACATCTGTATGTACACAGAGAAATACAATGAATGTTTGCATAGTAACAGAACATACAGATAGTGTGAAACAAGTTGTATTTGCAGCCTCAATCTTAGCGAGGTACTCTAAAATCTACCTTTTTAATGACTAGAGTACAAACTGGAAGCTGACAGTCCTTACAAGTTCATATAATTCTACTCACTTCAGAGTGTGTCAAGATCAAGAATACCTATAAACTTTCAAAAGATGCATCTGACTTTTAGCTTGTAAAATAGGTTTCCCACATTCACAAAAAGACATTTAACATACTGCCTAAAGCCTTTTAGCCACAAACTAAGATGATTTCTCCTCATTTCCCAAGTGGAGAAAGGAACGCTACAGACTTCAAGACATTGTAAGATTCGTGCTTGTTCCTCTCATCCCCAGGTTCCTCTCATCTACTTGCTATAATAAATAACACCTAAACAAAACCAACAAGCTTAGTGCACATGTCATTCAGGTCACTTTGGTGCTGACTTTCTTCTCTACTATCTTAAGGCATACTTACAGGTCAAATGACCTAGAAGTCCTAGTTGTGCACCACCAGTACTAAGCACTGCACTCTGCATTCTATCTAACACCATCTATCCAATCCATAACATCTGCTTCACAGCGCTTAAATATTATTAGTCAAAACAAGTCAATTGACAAATTCACTGCAAGCCTGATGTAAGCTTTCTCCTTAGCCTGTTGCTTTCAATTATTCACTCTTTCAAAATATGCTTTTGCCTCCTGTAATTTCTTGTCAGAACAGTTTTCAATTCTCCAGAAATCTTAACTTTTCCTTCACAGGAACCTGTAGAATCTCAACATCTGCAAGAATTTTTTTTGTTAATTTTCAAAAGGTCTGTCTTCTGTATATTTCATGATCATTAGCCACAGTCAAGAAGTGAGGATGAGTTCCTAAACAAATAAATTAGCTGAGAAGACTACATGAAGTTAAATACTTTAGAAAGTAACAGTAGCTTTCAGATTTGTCCCTAAAACTAATTATTTTGAAAGAATACTAGAAGTTATTACACAGTAAAAATTAAAACTAGTTCCTGAGTGACCCTAGCTGGTTGGTCTTTTCTCAGCATTGCAGTATCTGCAGACTCTTCTTAGGACAGTTTAATTTCAAGAAACTTACAGGTAAAAAAAATTTAATTAACAGTAGTAGCTGCAAATTTGCAGATTCCAAGCTTGCCAGTAAGCTGGAAACAGCAGCCTACGAAACAGTCTAGTAACACAGACCTTTTTGAATTTCCTCATGAGGCACCAGAAGACAGACAAACAAATAGTTAAAGCTAGGGTATTTTTCTGTTGTACAGTACTGGAAAACAGTTACTTAAATTGTTCAGCCAAGTGTAATCTTCACTCCTCTTGCCTCCTTCATATCCCAGGTAATTCAGGGAAAAGTAAAAAAAGACTTCAGAAGACGACAACAATGGCACAGGCACTAGGAAGGATGTGTATACAGAGAGGGGGTCTAAGTATATTACTGTGGAGTTCTGGAGCCTTCCCTAACATCTCCAAATCTCTCTCAGGTTCAAAAGATACAGCTTTGAAAATAATCTTAAGAACTGACAGCACAGCAAGACTTTGAGAGTATTGCTTGTATTACTCTGAATACATTTGAGAGATTGCCTAGTCCATTTCTGACAATAAAATGAAAACCCCAGAGGAACTTCCAGTTTGTTTACTTTAAAGTTTACCTCTTATTACCTTTAGATGTTTGTGTTTTTGTAATTGAGCAACTCAATACTCTTCTACAGCAAGTAAACATATGAGAAATTCTTTACAATCCTCCTGAAGATGAACTGCTGGAGGAATGCTGTTCTCGCCAACTTTAAATCATTTTTGAGCAAGACCGTTTGTAAATAAAGAAAATCTTACAGGAAAAAGCAGTAATAGTCTTTCATCTCTAAATCCACTGACATTCCAAACTTTTAAACAAATTAAGAGGTCTTGATCTTTTCATTTTACTATAATTCTTAGGACCTAAATAAGGCAAAACAATTATATTATCTGTCTAGGATCAGAACAGGTCCTAGTGGCAGCCCCAGCCTTTTTACCCTCTAAATTACTTTGCTAGTCAAGACAGGTATGGATGACAAATTTGAAGTATTTTAGAAGAGTTTTATTCCTACATTCTCTTAAACATTCAACCTTAATTTTTTTTTTAATTAATAATATGTTTCATAGAAAGATAAGGCTTCTCTTTCATCTAAGATAACAACTGAATACAGTCTAAACAGCTTCCTTGAAAATATGCATCTATTTCATCTTATCATCATGTACCTCTTTTGAAAAAAAGTTTTGAAAATAGCTTTCACTTACCTGTAGTAAGAAGTTAGTTCCATTTTCTTTCAGGAAAAGTTCAACGTAAGACTTGACTTTGCTTAACAAAAGATTGTAACTGAAGCTCTGGAGAAGGGGAACATATGGATCCTTGCTTTTGACTATGGCTGCCAGCTTCATCCTTAAAGGCTAAAAAAGCACAGCTATATATGACAAGCTAAAAATGTGTCTTGCAGTTATCTTAGCATCTATGATAAATAGGAGATAGACAAAGCTAAACCAGATGATTATGTAGTTCTCTGAATATGTCTACACAAATTCATGATACAGCTTGAAAGGATTCTACAGTGGACTAGACTGAACACCTGGAGTTTGCTCTGATTATATGCTCAATAAGCAGTAAGTACAACTTTCCAGAGATGCACATTTTCATTTCCTTTACAAATAAGACTGAAAGCAGTACAGTCAATAGAGCGGAACGTACGCCCAGAAAGGCTCACTCATTACTGGGTTTCTTTTCCTACTTGCTCCTTATGCAAACTGCTACAGAAAGGAGTCTACAGTAATCAGGAAGAGGGCTATTTATTATAGTAGCATTAAAGACAAAAACACCTGTAATTAATCACAACCTCACATTCATCCACAAACCACC
The DNA here is from genome assembly GCF_905368555.1 of Meleagris gallopavo. Lineage (NCBI taxonomy): Eukaryota > Metazoa > Chordata > Aves > Galliformes > Phasianidae > Meleagris > Meleagris gallopavo. The sequence goes on along the minus strand of NC_139406.1, from coordinate 63,137,900 downwards.
CTGAATCCTAATAGATCAATACAGTCAAAAAGTAACATATTTATTCAGACTGCACTTGTTTATGAACTTGAATACTAATACTACAACCTACAGTTTCAAAACAGCTAAGTCTTCTGAATGAAAGGTTTCTGAAGAGTAAGTTATACACATACTTCTATTTATAAAAAGCACTTATGCTGATATACCAGAGGAAGATCTAGAACTGCTATCACTCTTCTTTTTGTCTGCAGTGTTGGCCTTCTTCCACTTTTTCCTCTCTATACTGTTTTCCTAAGAGTAGCATACTAAAAAGCATCACTTTCTGTCTCCATAAAATGCCAGAGATCCTCCTGTTTCAGCAGTTTATGACACGTAGCTATTACAAGGTGGGCGGGATGAGGGATGGAAAGGAGGATGTCAAAAGTTTTTTCAGTTGGCTAATGAAGTACAAGTAAAGAAGAACCTGCACACACTGAAAAGTTAAATCCCTTAAGCCTATATACAATCTATTTTTCCTTTTCTTCCCCCCTCCCTGGTTTTCAACCTCCTAGAAGCCACCCCCATTACTGCAGTAGTCTATAGGTTGCTGAAGTCACTTTTATTATATTTACTGTTTTCAGCAAATTCAGGTGTGTGCATTACCTATTATTTTCAACTGATACACAAGATTTGCATCTACATGAAGCAGTGAACATCAAACCAAGAGATAATCATACCCAGATGTCAGCAGTTCCAGATAGAGGCATAACAACGTTTCCTCTATGTTATGGATGCTAATGACCTTTCTTTCCTTCTGATGTTTCAACCTCTACAATGCTAATTAATCAATGGAAAAGACAGATAAAGCACACTGCAGTGGCTCAGAAAAGGTCAGCAGCCCAATTAGAGCAAAGGACTCTTAATTTCTCTACCAGCATGTTTATATGGTCTTTAGCTTGAAAAAAAAACTGCAGTATCACTTTCCCAGAATCAGAGTGGGAAAGATGTAGTTTGGAGTGTTGCTGCCCACAATAGAGAATATCTGCATCTAGGAGGAGTTGCTTCACTCCCACAAGTCACCTGTTATTCCTATTGTTCCCCTATGTCCAAATTCTTTTGTACTGACAGCTGCCACATCTGTGAAAGTGACTGCACAAAGGATGAAGCTATGCAGGTAGCATTTGTTACCTTTGGGAAACTGTTCCTCTCTCTTTTCCTCTAACACAAGCAAACAAAAACAAGCATAAACGAAGCAGTTATTACCTTATGTGATTCTGAGTCTGTGAACAGCCTTTCAAGAACTTCAGCAGCCTCCTTATAATATCCTTTTTCCATATAGACTGCTACAACCTACAATCAAAAGTTACATTTTCAAGGTACGCTGAAACATTTGATCTGAAATTCTGAAGAAAACAAGAGTCACCTCCTGCAGTTTTGTAAATATACAGCCCTGGATTTTGAAGTATCTCAAGATGACTAATAATTATCTAATTAGAGCAAGTTCTAAAAATATTAAGTGTCATGTATAAAGGCTTAAAACCAGACATTTAAAAGGATCTTAATTGATGCAAAATTTCCTTTACCTACTAAGTAGTTAGATCTTCCCTCTGAAGGACTTTCACAGTCCAATAGCTGACTTTTCCTTAAGTGCAATTAAAGTACAACAAATGCATTTCTCAGTACTGTGATCATCTGACATTTCTTATTAGGTGGAACTTAAAAGAGGACATGTTGAATTCAGTAATTCAGTGATGTCCACTTGTAATAATAACACATGTATATTTTAGATGACTATTCAAGAACAAAAAATCCACCAAATCCTAAAACAATTGGTAATTATCCCTTGTTTAAGCTCAGACATTTTGTAGGAACTTCTCAATGAGTGATTTTTTTTTTTTAATTTAGAAGTCTGACTATGAACTATCCTATCTTCTCTAACTCCAGCTCTTCAGCATGCATACACTCATCTTTATTGCATGCCAGGGAAAAAAAAAGCAAAAATAGAGCTGTTCAAGTGTCTTGGAACAGTACAGTACAAAATACAAAGTACAAAAGAAAGTCTGAATTCTCAAAAAATTCAGAGCAGGTTAAGAATTTGTTTACAAAAGCTTTCAATCTGTATGGGAACTGCTAAGTCATAGCCTGAGCCACTGATTGATCACCTGAGGAAAGGACTGGTGAAGGCAATTCACCTGTGTCACTGGAAGGGGTGGAGCCTGGCTCCACACTCCACTCTAGCCCCCATTTAAGGGCTGACTGCCACTGGAGAAGGATCTCTTCCTGGAGATCCCTCCTTTGTGGAGTTTTTCCCACCCCGTGAGCCTAGATCTTCAGATACAGGTGAGCTTTCTCTCTGTCTCTTTTTCCATTCCACCACAATAATCTTTCCAACTGTAACACCATCTTAAAATACACTTCAAGAAAAAAAAAAAACAACAAAAAAGAAACACTTACTAGGAACAGGTTAGTTTCTATGTGTTTCTCTCTGAAATCCAAAGCTCTCTAATACAGAGAAATATTTTTTAGACAAGAAGCCTCATGTGAAATTAAAGCTACTTAAAGTACATTGTAAAGATAAAGATGCAATGTTTTGAAGTGCTCAACTGATATCTAATTTTTTCAAATTGACAGGTTTTTCAAGTACTTCAAACAAGAACAAACCAGAACCAAAAAAAGTTCCCTTGTACAGCCCTAAAGTTGAAAATAGAAGAAACTCAAAATTAACTTCAGCCTGTTCATAGCTCAAGCTCTGTTTTAATAGCATGAATAGTTACATCCTGAAGAGTTTTGAATAAGTCACACAGACCTGAATTTGAATCAAGCGACGAATTTCTTCATGAAGTGTATTTAGTTTACTTTCTTCCCTTTCAAGTAAAGTCCAAAAAGACAGAGCAGACTCCAAAGGTGAAATTCTTGTATCGTTTTCAAATTGGCATTCTTAGAGGGAAAAGCAATAGAAAATGAAGTATATTCATTATTTATTCACAATGAAGTCATATATACAAAGAAAAATTCAATTCATTTTTCCTCAAGTAATTTTTAGTTTCTCTCTCCAGGTATTTTTTCAAGATCAGAAGGAATTCTCTTTCCTTTCTTGAACAGTTTAAACCAAGGGGAATTCAAATAGCATAACAAAAGGCTGTCACTAGAAGAGTAGAAGCATCCTCTCATGTCACTCTGCCAATAATAAGGTTTGTGCAAATGCCCAGCACAAAGGATCAAAGTGACCAGTTCTAACAGAAGTCTAGCCTAGCAGGATAACCACTCCTTCTGCAGTCTACAGTTTCCCAGGCTGATCACTGGGCACCTGCATGAGTGAGTGCACCAATGTAACAGATGCACCAGATCCTAGCAAGTACAAGTCAGCTTTTGTCTGTGGCAATGCCAGCTTAGCTGAAAGTATTCACTCAACTATAGCCTCATGTATACTTTTACTTTAAAAGGCACCATGGGATAATTTCTGTGTCTTCTTACTCCTTCCAGTAAGTATTTTTCAGACAGAAGGCAAATAATTTAAGCATGACTAAAAAAAAAGCAAAAATATTTGGTAACAGCTACATAAGCAAGACTGAAAAAGCAGAAATATCTGAAAACAGCTACAACACAAACTGTTAAAATTTAAGCAGTATGATGTGTATATATACATACACACAAAAGAAAGAAGTCACACTTCAGTGCTTTCCTAATTATTGCTTCAATTAACATGACACTCCACACTGAGTTTATTTTAAGGTAATACCAAAGCATTTACCTCTTCAAGAATTGGCATCTGAAACAACCTACCCTTTTCTAATCTTTACTGAGCCTTATTTTAATCAAACAAAGAATTGGGAAAGCTACCATAAAATACATCAGCTATTCAGATATGTTATGCAACTACATCTGGTATACTAACTACAAAGCTCATGTAGTCTTTTTCTCCACACAGGTCCCTTACACTGCAATAGATAAAAACACATTGAAGTCCTATTCCCTAATGACACATACAGTAACAATGTTAAAATATTGAGAAATTTCTATCATTACATATAAAACAACTCATCATGTGCTAAATTTGAAGTTGAACTAAATAAAGTGTTATTACCTGATAATAAAAGTTTTAATTGTATGAAAACAAGCCTTTGTGATACTGCTAAGCTAAAATACATCTTTGTTCTTCCTTGCTCATGGCCACAAGACTGCTTTTAAAGTTCCTAAAAAAAAAAAAAAACTTGCAGCAGAGAACTTAAGTACCCCCAAAACTTGAGCATGGACAAAGAATCAGCTTGGCCAAACCAGTAAGTTGTGACCATAGCCAAACAGAAGACAGTAGTGAACAATAATACCAAAGATTCCCTGCCAGCTGAAAGCCTTGCAGCCTTCTGTAAAAAGAAAGTCACTCTTCTCATTTAAGTTCATACATGCTGTGTCTGCCTACATATCTAGATTTAAACGTAGGAAGTGCAGAGAGCACTTTTCTGCGCTTGTAGATGTTGCTCACTAAGGTTAGGCTTTTTTCCCCAGTATATTTCTTTCATTGATATCATTGAGAAAAGATGACCTACAACTTGAACAGCATATAACCATTCAAACTCCACAGTTAAATCAGTTAGCACAGAGTAATAACACCTGTCCAGCATATAGCTCAAATATGTGAACCAAACAACCCAACAGTAGAGAATTCAGTCATTTTACATATAGAGCAGAAGCTGTGCAAAAGCATAATATACCTCTATGCAAGCTCAGACAAAGCTACTTCAACAGCAAGTGGGAGGGGAAAAAGAACAAAACCAATAAACTACAGTACTTACCAAGTCTTTTTCCTTCTGCAATTCTTATTAGAAGCTGACAGAGGTACACCATTTTTTTCTGATGTGTTGTTACTTTGGAGAAGCCATTAGAAACAGCTGGAAAAGAAAAAGTCTTGCTCCAACACTGCCACAGTGTGGCTACAATTGTACTACACACTATTATCAGATTAAAAATGCTTCCTCAGATCCCTAACAAATTAAATTCAGGGGATGATCACTTATTCTTCTGTATTACAAGAACTTAAATATATTTAAAATCAAATTTATTCCTCTGAAGCAGTTCGTAACAATAACTCAAAAGTTGCGAAGTGATCACAGACTCATGTTTATTAACTCATAACATCACCACATCATCTTAAATAAGACGTTATTTTACTCAGTAGCGTACTATGGAGACAGGTAACTGCTTCAAGAAAATATTTCCCTGGAACAGGAGCACAACATGAGTACATTAACTGGTAACATACAGTATTGCTGTGACAACTGACAGATCAAAAGCAGTAAAAGCTACAAGAGCAGCCTAGTCAGAAATATAAGGATTTATATTGCGGGTTTACAAGGTTAGGAGAATCATATCATAGAATCACTGAATGGCCTGGGTTGAAAAGATCATTTAGTTTCAACCCCCCTGCTACATGCAGGGTCACCAACCACCAGACCACGCTGCCCAGAGTCACATCCAGTCTGGAAGAACAGGTCAACTTGTCCAAGACAGCTGAAGACTGAGCACCCTAGTCCAGGTCATGCTTGTATACATTTCCCAGTGTCAGCCTAGCAAGAACCAGGATTGTGCAGCATGGGAATCCTCCCACATGGGGTTTTCACTGACACAACACCACTGTTTTACTTGGAAGTGCTCAGCCTACTTGCTTATTACTGTATGATCATCTCCTAGGGAACAGTGGAGAAGTATGCATTTACAAACTAATTAAAAAGCCTGAACGAATACCCAATCTAATATCAAGAATTATATTATCATTTGGGTTTCAAAGAACACATTTGTATATCTATTTTCAGAAACAGAATTGCAAGAGCTTTAGCTAAAATACAAGATAAAGGATATTGCTTAGAACAGCAAAAAAGTGCCACTTGTTATAACCACAAATTTATGCATCTCCCATAGCAAACAAGAGAGTTCAGTGTCAGAACAGGCCTGGATAGCAAGCTTTAACAATTTAAGTTATTGGAGGTGGGTGCTATGCTTGTATCCTGAAGATGGAGCCAGAGTTTGGAAATTTCTTGAGTAGGAAGAAAGCTGCAGCTAAACAATGCAAAAGAACAAGAGGTCCACATGGCAAGTAGCTTGAGATCACTTAAGCTTTCTCTGTTCCTCCACATACCTCCAGGTTGCACCTACACTGGCACTTCAATTCAGGGAGGAGATGTTACATAAAACATTCTGTGCTTTGGTTTGTTTCACAGCTCTAAATTCCTTCACAGCTAAAGGAAAAGAAACCTTGCTTACGCAGCATAGATAACAGGTCCACAGCATCAGTCATTCAGTCATTCTTAGGTAATGCAGACGAACAGACTTAGAGAAGCATTCTAGAACAGTGTAGTACTAATTCATTTCGAAGTACACTCAACCATAAGTTGTTTCCCTCCATACAGTCACTTAAATATATTTGTCGGTTTTCATGAGAGATGCTAGAAGCCCTGTTCCTTGCCATGTAGATACTTGAACAAGGTAGTTCTGCCAAAGCAAGATAAGGTAGGCAAAGCACATACCCCTCACAAGCTGCCTTTGAACTCCAGGCTAAATAGCAAGGTATCCCACCAATTTCTACCTGGCAGCATACTGAGCTCTAAACAAACATTAGCTCCTAATAAAATATCTCCTCTTCTTGCTTTATTTGTACTAAACTTTTGCACTTGCTTCTTTTTCAATTGACCTTCCCGTTGAAAGCCAATCATCACTTCTGTAAAATCTTATTTTGATCTATGCAGACGTTTTGCATTCCCACAAGAAAAGCCTTTTCTAATGCAATCTTATAGGTGCAGTTAGCTTTTTTCATAGATTAATACACTCTTGACTTAGTAATCTTACAGCATGCTGCTCTTTCTGTAGATGAATTCTCACATTTCAAGTTTGCTGTTAGATCCTAGTTCTATCTAACTTTGCCCTCTGCACAAATAAATGAATTGTTTCTACCAATACTTCTAAAGTCTTCCCATTCTTCTTGGGAGAGATATTCTAACTTATATTTGTGTTTGCAAGCATCTCTACTTCCCTCCTCTCTTAATGACACTTCATAACAATTAGCCACAGTCCCAAGGCCAACCACTATCAGTAATTTAATCTAGCACACCCTATGTTTAATCAATGGATATACAGATGGTATAGATATATATCCAGGAGCTTGGCTAATAGAATTTATATTGGAGAAATAAGAGAAAGTCACTCACCCTGTCCTGGGCTCTCAAGATGAACTCCTGATGGAGTGGATCTCCAGAGAGAGATCCTTCCCCACTGGCAGTCAGCTCTTAAATAGGTCTAGGAGAGGTAGAGCCAGGCTCCACCCCTTTCTGAATTGCCTTCACCTGTGCTCCCATGGCAGACTCATTGCTCACCTCAGGTGATCAATCAAAAGTTCAGGCCGTGATTCAGCAGCCCCATACACCCTACATCTGCTATTTTTAGTTATCTTCAAATTTCTTAACTTTAGCAATTCCCCTTATTAGTTTCCATAGTATTTATACAGCACGATGTGGTATTCAGTGTTTTACAGTTTTAATTAAGTTACAATACCGCATTTACTTTGGTCAAGAAATTGAACCACAAAAAAATCCCCATAAGCCCTAGTACTGTATCTTCAGGATAATGATTGCCAACAGATAAAATTGCTCATCAAGTCTGGTATCTAGACAATAACTACTGTCACTCTTAAAGTATTCCTCATTTTATGTCCATGTTTTTCCACTCAAAAATCCATCAGGCTTTATTCCATGGCTATTTACTGACCTATAATTCCTTGAGATGCTTCTAGCATTCTACCGGAAAATAAACCCAAGGAATACACATATGTAAGTTGCTGTAAACGGTATTTTTTTTTTTTTTTAAAGAAACAAACAACAAATTTATCTTTCCACTAAACCTACTTCAACTTTGTAAGCAGCCCTGAACTACCAGCATCTGAGGTCTCAGCTTCTGTGACTGAAAATGGTGTCTAAGTATTCATACTACACATTCAAGCTCTCTAGAATGAAGATGGCAGTAACATTCAAATTCACATAGAATCACAAAATTGCTCAGGTTGGAAAAGACCTTAAAGATCATCAAGTCCAGCTGCAACCTAACCATACTACCCTAGCTCTAACAACCCTCTGCTAAATTATGACCCTGAGCACCACATCCAAACGATTTTTAAACACATCCAGGGATGGTGACTCAACCACCTCCCTGGGGAGCCTATTGCAGTCCTTAACAACCCTTTCTGTAAAGAAGTTTTTCCTGATATTCAACCTAAACTTACCCCAGCACAACTTGAGGCCATTTCCCCAGTCCTGTCACCTGTCACCAGTGAGAAGAGACCAACCCCACTCTTGCTGTAAGCACCTTTCAGGTATTGGAAGAGAGCAATAATGTCTCCCCTCAGCCTCCTTTTCCCCAGACTGAATAGCCCCAGTTCCTTCAGTCTCTCCTCATAGGGCATATTCTCCAAGCCCTTCACAAGCTTTGTTGCCCTTCTTTGGACCTGCTCCAGCACCTCAATGTCCTTTCTGTACTGAGGTGCCCAAAACTGAACACAGTACTCAAGGTGAGGTCTCACTAATGCCGAGTACAGGGGCAGATGACTTTCCCTTACATTCACGTGAGCATCTAGAAGACATCCCTCCATCAAACTGAAAGACTGGTTCGCGTCCCTCCTTGGTCTCGTTTAACTACAATTGAAAAATTCTCCACAACCGCGACTGTCTTCGGTTGGAGATTATTACAGGATAACCCAGGCCCGGCTTCTCACCCTGAGCCACGTCCCTCCACCGCCCGAATTCGGCCCCGCACTCCTCCACGAAATGCCGGCACAGGCAGCAGCAGCTGAATTCCAGCACCCAATCCGCAGCCACAGCCTCCACCAACGCTGAAGGCACGAAGGGAACCAAACCACCTTCCCGCTCCTTCCCCGCTTCCGACATTTTCAATCTGGGCGCCACTGCTCCCCCCGCCCCTACCAACGGTCCCTCCGCCCTATCCCCGCCCCTTCCGGCGCTTCGGCCAATCAGCGCGGCCCTCGGTGTCGTAACGTCCGCCGGCGAGAGGGGCTGTGTGAGAGAAGTGTGGTGGTGACGTCACGCGGCGCTCCAGGAACCGTTGGGGTCATTGGCGGCGGCGGCTCTGTGCGCCGTGGTCCGTGTGATGGGGGGGCGCCTTTCGCAACCGGAGGAGTTGCTGCCAAGGTGCTGGGGAAGAATGCATGGGGTCTGCACAGAGCTGGCTGTGGGACTTCTTAGGAGAGACCCCGAGAGGGGAGGTTCAGGTTGGATATGAGGAAAAGATTCTTCACCAGAGTGTGGCGGAACAGGCTTCCCAAGCACCACGCTGCTAGAATTCAACTGTCCGGACAGTGCTCTTAGACATACGGTCTGCTTTTTGAGTGGTCGTGTGTGGGACAGGATTTGGATTCGATGATCCTTAGGAGTGCCTTCCAACTTTTGATATTCTATGATTACATGGCAAACAGAAAATAGGAGTTTTGACGATATGAAGGGACAGCTGTGGAAAAACACAACTGTTAAAGAATAAAAGGGTTATATGAAAATGTTCAGCTGGCTGGTACCCTTGTTTTTGCCTGATCAGTGGAGTCCGTCCTGTCTTATTAAAACTGCTTCTGCCTTTCCTGGGTGGAGGGGCTCACAGTGTGCTGTGGTACTTGCAGTATGAGTGAGCGAGGTGTGATCACTGACAGACATCAACCTGAACGCAGTACTGGGTGGGTGAAGTGTGCTGGGAACAAGACGGAGAGGGGCTGCGAAGAGCCAGTCCTGGATGTGAGTGTCCATGTGTCCTTCGTGTTCTGAAGACCTTCATTTTATAAATCTCTCTGTGGATTGATCTTAGATATACTTTATCTGACCTCAACCAGAATCAAGAGTCCTAATCAAAACTTACCAGAAAAGCTAATGATGTGAAAATAATAAGACATACACTGAAAACTCCAAGGCCCCTTTCATTTACAGAAGTCATTTACAAGAGGGGAGTCAACTCTTCACAAGGGTAGATAATAGGGAAACGGTTTTAAGTTGAAGGAAGGAAGATTTAGGTTGGATGTCAGGGAGAAGCTCTTTACTATGAGAATGGTGAGGTGCTGGAACAGGCTGCCCAGAGAGGTTGTGGGTGCACCGTCCCTGGAGGTGTTCAAGGCCAGGTTGGATGGGGCACTGGGCAGCCTGGTCTAATATCAAATGGGGAGGTTGGTGGCCCTGCCTGATGTGAGGGAGTTGGAACTTCATGATCCTTGAGGTCCCTTCCAGCCTGAGCCATTCTGTGAAGTCTTTGTAGACTTAGTCTAATTTACCTCTTAACCTTTCCTTTCTGTCCAAAATGCACATTTTCAAAGGTGTGGAGCATTTTCAGAATGTTGTACTACATTTTGTTGCATGACAAAGCTTCTTGCTTCATTTGTTATCACTTCTCCTGAACACTGCATCACAGGTTCTTGTTTTATCCTACTTGCAGCACCGAGCCATTAGTCTGAGTCAGTATACTTCAGAATAAAGTATACTAAAATCCTCAATGCCAGGAAACATACATTTAATTATGATAACCCTTATATAGTTTTAAATGCTGTTATTTTGGAACAAAGGTGGGAGAGATGGGTTTTGTTACTCTTGATACTCATTTAATCAGCAAAAATACTTCTCTACCTCATTAAATTATTTCAGTGCTAATAATTATTCAGTATGGAGTGATGGAAAAATCAAAGTAACAGAGCCTTGAATTTCAGTTAAAAGAATGTTACTGAAGTTATCCACTATATATAGTGGAGATATATATATATATAAATATATATATATATAATATATATATATAATATATATATATATTTATATATATATAAAATATATAGCAGAGTTCTCATGTAATGCTGTCAAAAATAACAGACCTTGGAAAATCACCTCTTTCTAGAAATTACTGACAGTAACTTTCCATTGAGTGAAGGATTCTACATATGATTATGCCAAGATTATGAAAGGATGATATCCTACAGAAATTTCACAGATTTATAGGTATTGTGTAGGGAATTGATCAGAAGTAATTAGAAGCAGGCAGTAAATTTGTGAGAGAAAAGTAATGATGGTTAGGTTGGTCTGCAGTAAAAAATAGTTACAGCTCTGCAGCTCTGCAGTTGTATTTGGTCCCTGCAGTGAGTGCAGACAATTTGGGCTTTGCAGAGAAAGTGACACCTATGTGTCTGGATGTTGTTGTGTTCAGAGGCTCAGATTCCTTATGGGACTCTGTTCAGGGCTAAAGGGAGAGCCACCTGGTATTGAAATTGAGAAAGTGTGAGAGAAAATGGGTGGAATTTCCTGGCACTTCGCTGTCAGTTGGGTATTATCCAACATTTTGCCTTTCCCGATTTGGCTTACTTGATTCTGTTTTATAGATTGCTTCTGCTTCATTTGCAAATAGGTGCATTCTGTAGATAGAGTGAGAGGGGAATGAGAAGTAAGTGAAAGGCTGTATTTCACATGTTGTATTATTAACATCTTAACTCATTTCATTTCTAAAGCTCACACTGTGTGCTGTGAATACTAGACATCTTAACAGCTTGTTAAGCTAATATGTATGTGCGAGAACAGAACTTGCATTATTCTTAGCTAATATGGCACAATTTAAATATAAATATATGAAGGTATTCAATATCATGCATTTAGGGGAGTCTCGTCCCTTTTGCTGAGGCAAATTCATGTACAGAAAAGAAATTTGTAGCTATTTTTTGCCCTGGCTGAATAAGTCAAATAAGAGTTGAAGTGAGATGGCTGACTACATTGTCACCAATGATTCAATGCCCAGCCCACTGGAGCATTTGCATTGTTCAGTATCAAACCACCTTTACTACAATGCATGAATGATCCCATTAGCAGGAGAAAAAAAAAAAAAAAAAAAAAAGAAGAATTAAAAAAAGAAGAAAAGATGACCTGGCATGCTAGATAGTGGTGAGAGCAGTCCCAATGCAAATTCTTGTTACATTTTGACTTTATCATCAGGGTAAGGCATTTAAAGCAATTAAGCAAATTCATGGTGTTTCAATGCTTGAATGAATTTAAGTGGTCTTTACAGATTACATTTTATCTAAATGAAGATTATTCGGGAAAGATAGTCAGAATGAGTCCCTGAATTACTAGTCAGGTGCCAATCTCTGTGGTGTGCTCAATGACTGAGACTTTGCACTGCTTTTTGTGAAGTTATTCCTGGGATGCAGTTTTTGCTTAGGTAACACCATTTCTGTGGAGACCCTTTGGAAACTTTACTTAATTTAGAAGTCATAATTTACATGTTTATTCCTTAGTGTCTGGGTGCTAGGGACAAATAGCTTTGAAACTCTACACGCTGCTAAAAAAGGTCTTGGAAATAATATTTTCTTGTTTTGCTGATTTGTTGAATACATGATCTTAGATTCAATTGTATGAGTGAGACTGAATCTAGTGCTGTCACCAACCTCAGCTTTCAAACCAAAGGAGAATAATTTATTGCTGTTTAAAATGTAAAAACCAAGAGGTTAGTAGATCTTATCTGATTTTAGTAGCTGTTTTGACAGGCTGTGCTTCTGAGCATGTACAAAGTAAGTAAATAGTTTGCCCTGATCAGATTTATCACAATGAATGTCAAAATAATTTGTAACAATACTCTTCTTCCAATTGTAAAATTACAGTTTTATTCATTCAGAATTCTGAATACATTTCTGACAATCCTTATTTCTGCAGAAGTTATGATTAAAAACTCTAAGAAGACATGCTGATTATCCAAAGTTCCTTTTCAGTTTTAACTGTGGGGAAATGCTAAAGTGAAACATTTCTTGCAGAAAACTGAGGTAGCTGCAGACCGAAGTGTTGATGCCTCCTTTTTCTCAGTCTTTGCTAAGGGAAATATACCTATAGAAGATGTTGGAAGTGATCAAACAGGGCTTTCTTATGATGAGAAGTCAGGAAGAATTTTTTCTGTCCACTGTGCAAAATCCCCTTTAGGTTGCAGCTACATTGTAGCACATGAGAGGCATTGCACAGTTTTGATTTGCAGACCACTGTGTTAAGACAGTGCCAGGCTGTACACTTGCAGCGTGTGGGGTGTGTGTCCTTGTGTGAGTGTGTGAGGTACTTGCTCAAGTAGTCACCAGACTTCCTACTGGAAGTTAAGTCACAAAGATGAGATGTTTCTATCATGCTGCTGAAGGACTGGGCAACTGGAGACAGTGCTCCTTTCTAAGAATGGTAACTTGCTTTTCACTTGCTTTTCACTCTGTCCTACTAAATCATTAAATTGACAACATGAAAACATTACAGTTGAAAATATGGTAAATGCAAGTAGCTTCTTGAGGGGCTGAGCTAATGAGTCGATGTCTTTATGGTCTGTGCTCTGTGCTTAGATTCATATATGCTTAAGAACATGCAAACTGTGAAACATTCCCTGAATTTAAGGCATTCATGATGGTCATTGTGGATTATCTGGCATCTAATTAGAGTGAAGTTCACTTTGAGCTCTTTTTCTTAATGAATGCTCCAAGTTGTAATAATCTCTAAGTTGTAATAATCTCTCAAGAGGCTTTTTAACTTTAATAGTATGGATATAGATACTGTACTCATACTTCACAGTCAATAGCTCACATCTTCCCATCAAGTAGAAACAAATTGATGTGGAAGAGATTAAGAGCAACTATAAGTTGTATTTGCAAATATGCATTTGAAAAGCATAATGTAAGATAGCAAATGATAAAAACAGGTAGATTTGTGAATTAAAAATAGCAATTTCATTAATAGTTTAAATAACAGTGAGTAGAATTACTCAACCTGATTTTTTTTTCAGAAGAAATATTTAAATGATAATTTCATAGAGATTAGCAGTGTATTGTCACTGTGCAGATTTATGGTGTGACAAGCATGCTAATATCTGTAGAAAATGTGAGGATGAAAAGTGAGAAATACTAAATCATGCTTATTTTTATAATTTTAAAATTTATTCCTGTTGGCAATGTTCATGATTGGCTTGTCCTTATTTTCTACAGTAAAATATGATATGCTTTGTAGTTGTTAATAGTTCAATATGATTAAATGCTTTTTAGGTTTTTTAGGATGAATGTATTTGAAGGCATGTTGGTGATTAGCAAATATTTTTGTCTCTCTGACCCTGCTCCTTGTGGTCTTGTCTTCATTAGGAAGAAAAAATATGTGTTTAACTCCATCTCGGTATACCTGTAGCAATTAATACCAGCTAAAATCCTCATTAAGACAAAGTCATAAAGTCTTCTGATGAATGAGCCACCATGAGTAAATAATGCAGTTATATATATTTTTGTAGGGGTATGTAGCCTTCTTGTTTGTGCTTTTTTTTCCAAAAAGCCCAAAGGAACAAATTATGTAAAAGATTTTGTAAATGATTCAAGATTGAATCATTTAGGTTCTCTGATTAAACCTTCCATTAATGTGGGTCCTCAGGCTTCATTGGCTCATAGTGATCAGCACTGTCATGCTCGGAAGGAGGGTTTTATTAACACATGGTTATTAAAATATGAAGAATGTTAGTGTGGCTAAGGCAGCTCTTGTTTTCATAGCATCGACTTATTTTAGTTGGATTTCAGATCAACCAGTGCTTCCTGTACAATGTCGAGTATCCAAAGATGGTGGCTTTGGGAGAACAGAGTAGAATTCAGTCCTGGTTTTAAAAGCAAGCATTGGAAGCTGCCCATTTGCCAGTTCTGTGCTGAAAGCCAGGCTTTGCTTCCCTCAGACTGTGGCCCTGCGCTGCACATTTCTGGCTGTAGGAACCAAAGTCACACGTCCTGTTACATACTCTGTGCAAATGAGGACATAGGATAGGTTCAGCCTCTTCCAAGCCCAGCTAACCCCCAGTTCAGCTGGAAAAGAGGGGCATTCATTGAGGAGAGTCTGTGTTTTCACCATGAGCTGACGAAAAGAAAGTAACTTTATGTTTTGTAACCTTGGTATCATTACACTGTGCAACTGAGGAGAAAACAGTGCTGAAATACTGAAAAGTGGCTGCTTATTTATGTGAAACTGATATGGAAATGTACTGGCTGTTTATGAATGTAATTACAATTGTGGAATCTCTGTTGCCCATAGATGCCTGCTTGTATTTCAGTGCGTGGATGAGAACCTTTAAGAACTGAAAAATGCTGTTTGAACAGCAGTTTGAGTTATTTTACTTGGGGATTTATTGGCTGTCATCTGAAAATGAGTCAGCTCTGTTAACAACCACTCTTGAATATAACCGAGAAAGTGAGCATTTTATTTGAAGAAAACTGTAGTTTAAACAGTCAAGAATGCAGGCTTTTTTCAGAAAGCTATTTTCTTTTTTGTCTGGCCTGGAAACTGACTGTATGCACCACAGACAGGTAATTAAGTTTTTTGTAGCCACTTGTCTTCCCCATTTGCTTATGCGGGCAATTGAGGCTTGTGATCCATGAGGTGCTGTGGAAGCTTTAAAAAGCACCCAACCTACTGCATACTACATACTACAATGTATTTTTTTTTTTTTGTTTTTTTGTTTTTTTTTTTTCCCATTTCAGTCTTTTATAAAGATCCAGGAGTAGATGTGGTTCCTAGAGACTAAAAACACCTGAACAGACATTACACAGTTTTTTTACATTCAACAAAAATTTGCATTGATAGAGACAGCAGAAACATAGTTTAAGCCTCTACAGTAAATAAAGGTTTAATGTGGTGATCTCTTGATAGTTTAGGTTGTTTTCTTCCCTAATGTTTATATTAGAAAAGTTTGAGATCTCCCTACTGTGTGGGAATACAAGAAAAATTGTTCAGAGCAGAAGCTGTGGAGCAAGATAAACAGCACTATGTATACATTGCAGGGGGGTACTTTTACCCTCACCTTCTGACATCTCAGTACTTTGTCTCTACCACCTGCTCTATTCCAGGTCTGCTAATACTTCTTCCCTTAGGACATAATTCATAAAATGGCCTGGATTGAAGAGGACCACAATGATCATCTAGTTTCAACCCCCCTGCTATGTGCAGGGTCACCAACCACCAGACCAAGCTGCCCAGAGCCAATCCAGCCTGGCCTTGAACCCCTCAGGGATGGGGCATCCACAACCTCCTTGGCAACCTGTTCCAGTGCGTCACCACAATCTATGTGAAAAACTTCCTCCTAGTATCTTACCTAAATCTACCCTGTCTCAGTTTAAAACCATTCCCCATTGTCCTCTCATTATCCACCCATTTAAATAATCTTATGACAATTCACGTTTGCAGTCTAGCATAAAATAGTTTGCTTGCATTCCATCTGTGTTTGAGTTCAGCCACAGATCAGATTGCTCCAGTAAAGTGGTGCATTTTCTGTACTTGCCTTTTCTTGATAGCATTAAGTCCATTTCTTTCTTAGGCTGCTGTAGAATTGAGATGAGATACTAGGGTGCTAGGTTTTTTTATTTATTAATTCATTTTCGTCTTTTGAAATGAGCTCTGTAAACAAGAAGAGAGAGAGAGGAGGACATAGAAAAAAGGTCCCTTGATTGTCCAGAGTCAGTGATTATTTGAAAATGTTTCTGCTCTTGTTTTTTCCTCTGTGGCTTAGTTTCCTTGCCATGCAGTCAAAATTTGCAGGATCAAAGGGCCTACAGAAGACTGGAGATGTTCTGTGGAGTGGAATTATTTTGGAGCTGGAATGTGCACCTTGACCTGTTTTTTGAAATACTTTAAGGTATGGATAGATGTGTGGGTGGCAGACTGCTTGTTTATGGAGTAATAGGCTAAACTCAAAATCCTCTCTTTCAAATGCAGTTATTCAGGTCAATATTAAGAAGAGACAGGAAGAAGCAATCAGAAGAATGTGATGTTTGTTCTTAAAGAAGAGAGGAAAATAGGAATGTGTTTAAGTAAGATGGAACAAATTTAAATTTATGTGTAGTACAACTCATTCAGAGAAAGAACCCCTAGATTATAAGCTGAAAGAGTTAAAATTCTGCAGTGCAATGGATTGTGTCACAAGGTACGTAAAACAAAATCAGTGTAAACCTGAAGTGTATCTCTAAGCTCTCTCATAGTAATTACAATCATCATGCTCACCAAAGGGCAGAATTTGGTCCTGCATTTTTATTTCCTTACAATACAGCTCAGATGTAGAAATTAAAAATCAGCTACTTTAAAGATGAAAAATCACATTCCTTATTTTGTGAACCATACCAGTACTCTGTTAAAGTTCCACTTGCAGCAAAACTTTGCCTGTAGAAAAAAGATTAGTTGACTCATCTTGAAGGAATAAAAACCTTATTCCAAATACAATTTATACATTCTCTCACAGTTTTTGAGCTATAAAAAAAAAAAGAAAAAAAGAAAAAAGGTCTACTTAGGCAAAAATTACTGGGGTCCAAGCTCGAATGTTTGTTTCTAGTAAGATGCACAAGATCCTGATTTATCCACCATCTCTGAATATTAGGCAGAGGTGCTGAGACTTGAATATCCAGAACCAGCTGCCTCCATGCTTCTGCAGGAATGTTTACTCACCCTCATAAAGCAATCTGAGATCTTATATCTTTGTCAGTGCAATCAGTAATTAGCAGTAATGCTGAAGAGAGAAAAAAGGCTGTAGGGTTTTTTCATTTTTGTTTTTGTTTTTTTTTAATAAATGGTGGATTCTGACTTTAGTTGCATCGCCAAATTATTTTCTATGTACACTGTCTGCCAGAGATTCTTGTATAGGCAAGTCACGTAAAAAGTCTAAAGACACTATGGATTATTGTTTTGGTATATATGCAATGCTCAATGTAAAGTGGTTTCATGCAGAAAACTGAAATGAGACACAGATGATTCATTTACACATTTATTTACTATCCTGCTTATTCTATCAGACTGAAATGGAGAACAATGCATTTATTTTACAGACATTTGACATAAATTAAACATATTTTGATGTTGAACAGTTGTACAGACTACAACATGCATATTAATATGTAGATTGGTGCAGAAATACTTAGTTGATCAGCAAAATCTAGTATGACAAAAATAATAACCACATTTCCTTTTTTATGAAGTTAAAATGCAGCTGATATGGAGACATTGATACAAATACCACTAAATATGAGAAGTTATTCTAATGGAATCAGATGGTTAGCTGAAAAAATAAAGCTACTGACAAACAGTTATCTACGAAAAGAAATTAAATCCAAATGTTTCTAACAAATACAATAATAATGAAAAAAGCGTATTTGATGCAATTACCATTGCAAAATGCCCTATTATTTTCCTGCCCCGCCCCCGAATACAAACAATGCGTGAAGCAAAAGCAGCATATTCTCCCACAAAACGTCTGGGGCATTTTGTAAAGGCAGATGAATGAGATTAGACAAGACTTATCACATATGCTTTTATCTGCTAGCGACAGTTCCATAAAAGAAAGGTACGTCGTTAATACAGCGGTTTACGATGAAGTGTTGCTAATTCTGTAAAATTGAACAATAGTGAAGACACTGCTATTGCGCCAAGAGAACTTGAAAAATACTGTTGTGCTTTTTTTTTTTTTTTTTTTTGTTTGCAGCATTCAGAGCATTCACAGAGGAATACAAAATAAAGTTCATCAACTCAACAGAACTAATAATAGTCATGCTACTGGATCTATGAAACTAACACTGTAATAACTTATAAACATGAATTAGTACATATTTAGTTGATATTTACAGTGATCTTAAAGCAATAGGCTGTGTATTCAACTCTCAGGTTCTTTGTACACCAGTCCCTCCATGTTTCAGCTTATCAGCATGGCTCCTTTGATTTTTGAGAGTTACATAGGTAAAACTGCATAACTTTGAAAATTCAGAGGTATAAATCCAGAAGTCTGCATCCTAGCAGATGGATTTCTTTTTTCATTTTGCAGTATGTGTTAGAAACTTCCTTTTGCCTAAAGCTATAATATATTGCTCCTTCCTTCAGTTTTATACAGGCAGAATTCCCATTGGCTTTCTGCTTAAGGACTTAAAAAGTAGGCATATATGTTTTGTATTTTGAACCTTCACTGAGAGATGCTATCTGAGCAAAACATAGAGCCAAAATATCAATATAGAACATACGCCTTAACCTTGCAATCATAAAAGCCATTGAATAAGGAATAACTGTTTCTTGAAATACCTTTTATGAGATATGGCCTAGAGATCAGAGCAACTAAGCACACCACTGAATCCCTCTAACCTTGCAGCTTAAATCAATTCCAACTGACATCTAAATGGAAAGATACCGAGGCATGGTAGATGGGAAAAAATACTAAGGCTTCTGATCTTCCATCACTGCTTAGCTGTTTGCACAGGCATTTGTTTTTATTCATACCATATGTATATTTGAGGTAAAAATTTATTAACTAAAGTGATAAAATGGAATTAATTACCCAGACTGTTCTTAGGTTCAGGCTTTACATTAATCACAGGCCTACAGTCAATGTCTAGCATAGTGACATCACCACCCAGTTTGGTTCACAGTTATAATTAAGATAATCTTATCTTTCAAATTAAATGTTTTTTAGCTACTAATTAAATAGGTCAATAATATTTGTGTGCTACTTCGTTGTTGTACAGTGAGATCCATCTGGGTTTGTGCTAGGTGTCATAAAAGAAAACTAAATAGCAATCAATAATAATATGGATTTATGAGGTACTGCTGCTGTTTTGGAAGAGATCTCCATTGCAGCTAAAAGGTAATACTTAAATATCCTAACACAACATTAAAAAAAAAAAAAAACTTAAATGGAAGAAATACAAGGATATCTGTTTTACTCCATCTGTCAAGTAACATGGTATATGATTACTGAGCAAGAAAACATTGCATGATGCATACAGTTCTGTTTATGCTTGCCAGTCATCTGACCTTTCTTCAGTGAGGAAACTGATAACTGTCAGCAAAAATCTGCTCATAGAGCTGCAAGGGATTTGGTTCCCAGAACACCTGATCTGTTTTACAGTATGAAAGCGTTTCGGCCAGAGTTTAAGCTGAATATCATTATTAATAAGAATGTATTGGACAAAAGGCAAAAACACTGATGGCTATCTTAATGAAATAGTGAATTATAAACTTCTTTCAGCAAAGCAAGCTCTTCAAAAGCACTGAACAAATGCATTGAAACATCTTGCAGGATGAGGGGCGCACCAGAGAAGATAGAGCATTTTAAAGCTGGAAAACTTGTAAAGTTGTGAGAGGGTTTGGCTGCAACAGTAACAGAAATGAAAGGATACCGTTCTTCCCGTTCTTCAGTTTGAATGCAATAAATGGACTTCCAAGAGTTACTATCTATCTGACCATTTGCATCAGAGTACAAAAATACTTTCCTGAAAAACAAGACATTTCTATCATCGTGTTTGTTTTCTGACGGCTCCCAAGCAGAGGAGAAGGTTGGTGCTTGGAGGGCAAGGGGAACAGATCCAAAGATCAACAGTGATAAGTATCTTCTTTTTCAGGAAAGTCTTTTGAAAAGCAGTTACAGATCAGATGTTTCCATTAGGCAACTGGATAACAACATCACTGAAAATTTCAGTAGAGACCTGTTGATTCCACGTTAAAATTTAAGATGGGGTAGGTCTGAAATTAACTTTTGCTGGCACTTTTGTTTCAATAAGTATGATCAATGTATGTTTTATTATATCTCTATACAGTATTAAAGCATGCCTTGTTTACTTACGGTTTTTTGTCTTTCTTCCCTCTTTGCTTTAAATGCTTTTCCTGCTTGATCTGTGCTAACTTGAAAAAAACATATTCCTTGCTTCTTTTTTACTTTTAAAAGGTTTTTTGGGGGGGCATGAATTGACCCCAAAATCATACGAATGAAAAAAATGGTTAGGTAGGCCATGACTGTTTGCAGTAGGAGTTGAAAAAGACAAGTAGCATTTGTACTGAACTGTGCTTTAGGGATGAGAGTGAAGGAGTTAATTAGGTAATTTGAAGGTAAATCTTGTTTCAAACAGATCTAAGCTCAGGATATACGCAGAGGAAGAAACCTAGTTTTAAATGAACAAGTTGCTTATCGCTTAGAGAAGTGAGCAAGGAACAAAAATATGGCCAGGTGTTATGGAAATACTCAAGAAGCCAATTGTCACTGTGATTTGTATACATGTTATAGGCTAAAATACAATTTTCTGTACATGCTTTTGGCTGCATAACCTTGTGCTAAAAAGAAACAGCTCTTTAAGTTGCTCTAGTGTTGGATCAGATATCACCTCTTTGACAGCACTAATGTTTGAATTTTGAGACCAATTTTGAGGCGAGGACACAGTGCATTAGATTTCTGCATTAGCACAGAAGCTCCTATATTCTAGACATTGAAGCATTAAAAGGCCTTTTGTGTTTTTTTGTTTAAAAAAACTGTACTTTGTATAAATTCCCTAGTGCAATAACTTTCTACACCATGTTACATTCTTTATATGCTTCCCCTGTAAACAGCTTTCCTGTATGAACTTACTTTGCAATTTGTGCGATACATGATTCCCCCCACCCTCCATTTGAATTCATGTTCCTATTTACTCAAAAATTGTTCTGATTACTCTGTGAGCATCGTTTAAACGTGTTCATTTGGTTTCATCATTGAAAATTAATTACAACTTTGATTCAGGATTCTGCAGTTAGTATAAAATGTAAAAAATAGATTGATTGCAAAGCTATCTCCCTGAACTATCTTCATTTTCCAACGATACGAAGAGTCAGACTCCTCTCAGACGTGCAGGGGAGTAACTTTGTCTCAGGGCTCCTTAAGTTGTATAAAAATTCCACAACTGTTGGAGGCTGACTCCGGGACTGAAAAAACCCTCCCCTTAGTGTGGCAAATGGAAAATAGGTCTGAAATGGCTTTGAAATTTTAGAAAAGCAGAAAAATACACTCAGGTAGTTTGCATAATTTGCTACATAGCAATTCATATTCTTGATGAATGAAGAGGTCCTGGACTGCACTTCTTGCACATGCTATAGTGCAGCACATCCAGATCCAGTCCTGTAACTAGTCAAGTAAATATTTTGATCAGGAGTTATTCCTGAACTAGGTATGCAGGACTGGATCTCACGTATGCAGCCAAGACAGGAAATACCAAATGTCCTATCCCTTGACTCTGGAAATAATATTCAGCATAATCAAAAGTATGTAACGAATCAATGAAATTATAACAAAAGCACTTCTAAAGCTTGATCTTTTTGCTTTAAAGCTTTCAAAAAAATACAACATCTGTTAATAAAGAGAATTGCATTTCTTTTGCTTGTATAATTTCAAAATAACTGTGCTTCTCTGAAAATGTTTTAAATATGGCAGTCAATAAGGGCCTGGTCTTCTCAACTGGCTTACAATAGTTAAAGCTCCTGTTGATTGTACTCAAGAGAGAGTCTTACTGTCCTTGTTTACAGTCAGTCCCTTTTTCTGGCAGACACTCATTGGTTTCAGGGGAATTCATCTGCACAAGGACTGTGGTCCTTGAGGTTTTGATTTTACCACTGTTAAACTTTCCATAGGCTAGAATCAAATTTGCATAAAGTACTGGTTTAGTTCAAGAGAGCATAAAGAATTAAATCTTTGCTCCTGAAATAAGTTCCCTATGGCTGGACTCCTCCCTTTCCAAAAATGACACTGATCCAAGAGGGCTTTCCAAAAGTGTAAGGGTCAGCGGGGAGAAAAAGCACACATTAGACACAGGACACAGACCTCAGCCTTGCCAGAACAACACTGTTATCTTGAATGGGATTTTTCTGTAGATCCAGTGCGTGGGATCAGGTCCCATTTGGACTTAATTTGGTCTTCCTTATCCACTAGGATGTAAAGGCAGATCGAACAGGCCCATGTGATTTCATTAAAACTGCACATAGAAAATACAGACCAACACTTTAGGCATATAAAAATTGACTGGCATTTAGTTTTTGTCACTGAAAATATCTAGCAAGAAAACATAAAAATAAATATAGAAGATTAACGACTTTAAAATACTTAAGAGCTAAGTTTTGGGACAGTGAGACACAACATGATTAAGCAGGATGCCATATAAATAGTTAAAATTGAATGCAGCAACAAGTTGCAATGAACTGCAACTAATTAAAATATATATATATATCATTTTTATTTTGAGAATTAATGACCAGACACTGTTCTGAAGAAACAACATTATATTCCCAGTGTTTCAAATGAGTGAGGAGAAAACTTATTGTTTGTATGGAAATCTAATCTTACAAAACTTGATTACTTAAGCAAAGAATTTGTGGTATACTCATGATTTGGTCCAGCCACCAGTGCTTTTCAAACTTGCCTCTTTTCTGTGGAGCAGGCTGTGACATCAGCCCAGCCATGTCAAGCAGAGGACAATGTTGCAATAAAATGCTTGCTCTTTTACATCAAATGCATTAGGTGCTGATTTATACTAATTTACGTAACAGAAAATGACACATTAGCAAAATTTAACTGAGCTCCTCTATGGAAAGTAGAAGCCTGTTGTGATCAACCAGCTTTTGGTTGGTCTAAAGTGCTTTTAAGGCTCCCATCCTTGTTGTCTCACAGCCTTTACAAGGTTTATTGTAATAATCCTGACCTGAGAGAAGCAGTATCTCCCTTTTGTGCATAGGGATGCGAGAGGCTCAGTCTCAGGCAATAAACCTATAGAACAGCAGGGAGTTGATGCTCATCAGACTTCTCTGCCAGGCCTTCTGCCTATTTTTTAGCTGTGAGGCTGGACTTACTGCACTGACAAAGCTGTTGGGAGCATCCAGTTTCAGAAGAAATCAGAGGACAGCAAACAAAAAGACATGCATTCTGATTTCCTAAAGAAAAAAAAGAACATTTCATAGGGCACATTAGTGTAGCTGCATTTTTGCTTATGATTAGGATTAATGAATTGAATGAACTTTTTATGGTTTAGGAAATTGAAACAATCTATGCTTTTTTTTTAATTATTATTATGACTATAGCATAGGAAGCTATTGGTGCTGAATAAAAAATTAGTAGCTTTTTTTTCAGACTGTTTGTAATGAAGGCTTTGGTTCAGCACTTTTCTTTTATAAAGCTGGAGAATACCAGAGAAAGCAAAGCTGTTTAGTAGATGTCAGTGGAAGCATTGACATTTCCCTTCATTATGCATAGGGAAAAGCATATACTGAGCTTTTGGAACAGCCACTGGAGAATGGGTTGAGGCAAAGTTGGTGTGTCAGGTAATACCATCTGTCAGTCCAAGTTTGTGCCTTATGTCTTCACACGATAATGGCTTCAATAGCACTGCCATTAGTGAAGTATGGGCGTGGTATGTAAAGAAGGGGATTTGGAGATAGAGGGGAAGAAGAATTATCAAGAGTTCTCAAAGATCACATAGAAGCGAATATTTTAAATCAGTGGAAAAAAGAATGTGAGTAATATTTCTTTTAATATAAAATGTATTAAGAGATTGAGATCAAGGTAGCCATTTGGCACTATTTATTGCCACAGAAATAATTCTATGTAGTTGCTGTTTAAATTTAAAATGGAACATTTTTTTCTTAGTTATGAAATGTTGGCAGTATTCTATAAAAATATCAAATGCCTCAAGTTCTGGTCATTAAATCTTTGTTTGTCCTCGCAGGATCATTAATTAAACCAACAAATGCAATAACAAAAGTTACGCAAATAAAAAAAAAAAGCAACAAAAAACTATGATTTACAGCACAGACAAACTAAGATAATGTAGTCCCTCAATTAACAGATATATTCATGAGCTTTTTAACAGAAAGCAAGATAGGTGAGATGCTTTAAGTAGAAGTTGCAATTTTGCAACATAAGTCTGTACAAAACCTCCAGGCAGCACGCTGTGAAGGAAGTACCTGTGTCCCAGGAAATTCTTTTTCCACAAATCCTTTTTAACAGTAGCTTTCCCCCCAACCCCAAACTATTTACAAATATATGCATTTTGCAAGACCGAAGCACCTTGTTGCACATCGTTATCAATGCATGCATTGACATTTCATCCTTTCATGTGCAAATTCTAAAATTCATTGTAACCAAGAGAACCAAAAAGTTAAAAGAGTTCAAAACCTGTCTACAATCATAAGTGAAAGGATTGAAAATGTCAGATGTTGCAGAACACTGGCTCTTAGCAGAGCTCTCTTTATTTTATTCACTGTTCTCGAGTCATTTTTTTCCTGGTTTTTTTTTTTTTTTTAGTTTCTTACAAAAAGCAGTCTTTTTTTTTTTTTTTAATTAAACAGTATTTAAACTAAAGAACTCTTCATGCCATGCAAAAATAACATTTTATGCACTTTTTTTTTTTTGAGGCTTTCCATGTTTTAGTTCATAGGCATTACTAACTGTGGTTTAAGAAAAAGTATTTTTATTGCTTTTGTAACTAGTCACATACTAGTTTCACGTGTAGGACAGTAACCAGTTTCTCCTGGACTCGTATGAATTTCTGGGGCAAATAAATGGTTTTCCATTTTGTGGCCTTCTTGGTTACTGTCTTTCTTCCCCTCACCCACAGCATGGTAAATGTCTTGAGTACAGTTGTGACTCATGCTTTTGGGTGAAGAGCTGACCTGTGGCTCTTCTGTTAAATGGTTGCCATCACTGTGTTTGTCCCCACAGCAATTCGTCTTAATATCCTGTTGTTTCTCATGTTTTATACCATGTAACTCCATAAACTCTTCTTCTTCTCCAGTGTCTATCTCAGTGAAGCTCCTCCTCTCTTTTGAAGGGAAAGCGAAAATCTTTTGTTTGGGAAACAGAGGGGATGATTTTTTGGAAGGTCCCTGACAAAGTCCTGCTGCATCTGCACCAAGTATAGGTCGTTCACCTTGGGGTGAATTTTCCTCCAAGAGAATGGTGCTGATGTGCTGAGGGGTGGCCTGGGGAAAGTCTGCTCCTGCCATCACAGGCAACGGCCTTGCAGTGCTGGGTGGAGTTTGAGGAGCACCACCTCTATTGTCTTTAAAATTAACTTTAAGGGATCTGGATTTTAATGGATTGCTACCTTTCAGAGAACTTTTGGGGCTTTCCATGGCAGTGTCGAAATGTAAATGACCATGCAAAACAGTCTGGGTCCCACTGCCATCACTGATAACAGCTCTGTCGATTGGAGTATAGTCAAAGGTGACATCAGTTGGAGAAAACATTCTGTCTTTTGTGAATGGCATAAACTGAGAACTCCTTACTCTTTGGTTGTCTTCTGGGTTGGCAGAATCACTTGGGAACCTCATCTGCAAGTGAGACCCGGGAAAGAGAGAAAGCGGAGACCTCTCTGTTTCTGTGAAGTCAGTGGCACAGCTGGCAAAGCTGTCGATACTAGATGTGCTTCTTATGTCCGTGATGACGTCTGTTGGTCCAGCTGGCAACTGGTCTCTCTGCCCTGTAACTTCTTCCATTTCTATTTCTTCTTCATATGTAGGTGGCTTTGCTGACTGGTCTTGGTAACCAGCATTAAGATTAGGCTGAGACTGAGTTTTAGTAATTTCATTATATAGCATCTCCAGCTTTTGAGCACTGAGGTGCTGTGGGCTGGAGGATGCTGCGGCATTGTTTAATTGCTCATGGGAGTCTTGTTGGCTAACTTCTTGGTATTTGTTTTCGTAAGACTTGTTTGAACTTGTTTCAGACATTGTCCTTCGGGCCCATTTCCATCGGCTTGGTGACAGATGGTTGTCATCGGGTGTCTCCTTTGGGTTGGCTGCTTCTCCAGGCTTACCTGAATCTACTGCTACATCTATCATTTCCATGCTGCGAGCAAAGGCATCTTTCAGGTTCATGGAAACAATGCTGCCATTTCTTTTAGCTCGCTCAAGTGCTTCTCTCCTCTTAATTGCCTTCTCCTGTCTTTTCTGCTCCTTGTAAAACTCTGAGAAATTGTTCACAATAATTGGTATAGGCAGGGCTATAACCAGCACTCCAGCAATACAGCAAAGTCCTCCTACAATTTTACCTAACAGAGTCTTAGGATAAATGTCACCATATCCTACAGTAGTCATAGTGATTGTTGCCCACCAGAATGATGCAGGGATACTGGTAAATTTGGTGGCGTCTTCATCTTTTTCAGCAAAGAATACAAGACTCGAAAATATCATTATCCCCATGGCTAAAAAGAGTATCAACAAGCCTAATTCATTGTAACTCCGTCTGAGAGTAAAACCCAAAGACTGAAGGCCTGTTGAATGTCTGGCAAGTTTAAGAATCCTTAGGATCCTCATAATACGAAATATCTGAACCACGCGTCGGACATTTTGGAACTGCAGTACACTCTTATTGGACTCCGTGAGGAAAATGGTGACATAGTATGGCAAGATAGCCAGTAAGTCAATGACATTTAACGGCCCCTTGAAGAACTTCCACTTGTTTGGTGAGGACAGAAAGCGCAAAAGGTACTCCATGGTAAACCAAGCAATACACACAGCTTCAACGTGCGCTAGCTGAGGGTTGTCATTTGGCTGCCCAAATTCATCTATTTCTTGAAGCTCTGGCAACGTGTTAAGAGACAAAGCAATAGTGGACAGTACGATGAACAGAATGGACACAATGGCCAAAATCTGTAAAATAAAATAAATGTTTTGGTTAGACTGATGCAAGTGCATTTGTCAGAGTCTGCTTAAATTATTTAAAATATGTATGTGTCAAATAAACTCAGATTGAAGGAAGCTGTTTTGACTTCCACATTCTTTATTTTAACATTTTGCTTTTTGCACGAAGAGAAAACACTGGAATCATCTGGATATGGTCAAAACCTGATTGTTTTACTGTTTGTAGTAAGCCTTTCAGGAAGGCAAGCCAAGTGGTCCTACTATTTTTTAAATTACGTAAGAAGGTAAGATATGTTATTGCAAATTATTGAGTAAAGAATATAAGGCTCCTGTTAATGTGCAGAATATTAATCTATTAGTTTTCTGAATTACATGTAATTTTACAGAACTTAGGGCAATGCAGAGAAATGATCACGTAATATAGTGTGTAAACTGTCCATTTAATATGTGCAGAGACCTTCCAAGTCATGCATGAATTTATGGGTCAGAAGCTGAAATTATGAAAACAAGAGGCAATGCTCTGGGGAACAGAGCCCGGTTGCAATGTCTGCATACATTTTAGGTGCTAAAAGAATTGAAGATAGAAATAGGCAGTATTATGAAATTAAGCCTTGTTTCTTGTAATCACTAAAAGGTGAAAGTAGATGAAAATACTCAACTTTATTTTCTATAAATAATGCTTTGGGTTATTTCTCAAGAGAGAAGTTCCATAAAATTATTGGCATTGATTTTGATAGGAATCAGACCCCTCATGCATGATGCCCTTTCTTGTCACCCAGAGTTGCTGGTCATTCTCACTTACAAAACTGACGTTATGAGAAAAGAAATGGATCTACCAAAGAACATAAATTTTTTACTACAAAGTTTAGTTATTCATACTCCAGGTAATGTTGACAACTTGGAAAAAACACATTATTGCTTTGATTAAAACTATGTCTGTGTTTTCATTAAACACGTGGAAATAAACTAATTTAAAAATTATTTTCTGTTTTAAAGCTCAGTTTAAACTCATTCTTAAAAGCATTTGCTCTCATTTGTCAGAAATGGTACTGTGAAATCCATTCAGTGATATTTGATGTGCTTGCAAGCACTATAAAATTGCTTTGATATCCAAGAAGAGTGAAATGCAACTGGCCAGTATACAAATGTATTGTATATAAGAAGAGATTGGTCACAGCAGTGATAACAGCTCTAGAGATGAAAATACCACCTCACCATACCTCTGAAAAAACAGCAGTAAGCCTATTTCAGCTGTGGGTTACTAAGCATAAAGTCAGCTCTCTAAGCACAAGCAGAACTGCTCACAATATGAGCCTGTATTTGGCACTATCTTGTGCTTACATTCTGTCTTCGGCCTTTTTCCAGCTTGAACAGAACAGGTAGCACCTTTCATATGTAGAAATATTCCAAACAGATGCGTATTTTTCCCTACCAGTGCTGCTTCTGCCATTTTTTTTTCTTTTGAGTTTTATTTCTTAGCAGAGTAATACTTGCTTACTCTTCCTACCAGATGAGCTGTGGGCTGTCTTCATTCTTCATACAGCCCATCCAGAAGTACTCTGGTTAATCTGTACTGTGTAGGGGATATACACCCCTTTATAACTGCTGCACAACGGAAAAAAGACCAACACTAGAGAAGTGTTTGCTGAGATGATAAAACAGAGTGAAGGCAATAACACTCAAATACCTAGGCAAGGCTGAATAATGACAGGGGTGACGGCCTGTAGCTAGGGACAGGCAGACAAAAGAAAACACTACTGCAGAGCAATAACTACTTTCCAGTCTGTGAAATCTGACTGTATCAGGTTTCACTGTGAAAAGGTTTGAAACTTAACTAGAGTATACTAGGTTCTCCACAAAATTACTGCAAAGTAACTAATGCATGCTTGAGTTCTCTAACCTGCTCAATAATATAATAATGCTTTCAAAACTCAAAGAACAAATAAACACATAATAAACATGGCACAGAATTGTTGAGCTTTCAACTTCTGCCGCTGAAACCAACAGTCTCCTCATTTTGGCCTGCATCAGCATGTAAATAATAATATAGAAAAAACTGCATAATCCAGGGACACAATTACTTGACACGTATTGTTCTTAGAAAATAAAATCATGAGAATATGTCTGGCTGTCATCAAACTGATTTTAATTAGGAAACACTAGTGTTTCAAAGTCTGTTATAAGAAATTTATTTTATGCCTGGGTATTCACCAGCATATAAAAGATCCTAGGAAAATGGTGATTCACTATATAGCATCCCTTCTTCCACTGTGTGACAGTGTTAAAATTCCATATGACAGGTCATTTTATAGATGTTGAATATATAATTTTCACGTCCAGAGTTATCACCCATGTTTTTTTTTTTTTTTTTTTTTTTTCTGAGAATAACGAACTGTTTGTTGAAGCCACACATCATATGCTGGTAACATGCAAATCTGAATTTAATAAAATTCTCTGGTGCCACTCAGAGAGTGAAAAATTCTACCTCATATCTTATCTAAATCTCCACTCTTTTGTTCTACAGCTGTTACTCCTTGTCCTGTCACTGCACTCCCTGATAAAAAGTCCCTCCCCATCTTTTCCATGATCCCTTTTAGGTACTGGTGCCTTCTCTTCTGCAGTCTGGACAAGCCCAGTTCCCTCAGTCTTTCTTTGAAGGAGAGATGCTCCAGTCCTCTGATTATCCTCATGATACTCCTCTGGACCTGCTCCAACAGCTCCACATCTTTTTAGAACTGGGGCCCCCAGACCTGGAGGCAGTATGCCAGATGGAGCCTCACAAAAGCAAGTACAGGAGGACAATCACCTCCCTAGATATCACCTATAATTATGAATGTGTCACTGGGGAGAAAAAATTACAGCAAAAGAAAGTATTTTGGCCTCTTCTACTGTAATAATCTCAAACTTTTATTTGTCTGGGACTCTTCTGTGTAATTGAAGTTGTGCAACATTCACACACAGTACGTTTTAATTATTGCAATTGATTAAATTTTACAATTCCTTAGACAAAGAGTAGCAGAGGATCAATAGAAAGAACAATAGCAACTATGAGAAGAATGGGAAGAAAAGCAATTCCCTTTTCTGAGTCTACATAAAGAGCACTTGCAAATAGTGTTACACTGGTAAATCCCCACAGTAAAGGAGTAGCTTATATAGAAGCTCTGAAATTACCAAAAACTGTATCAATCTGCTAGCTACCTATGCTTATCCAAAGAGTAAAAACACCCACTCTCTAACTGAGCCTTTACAAGCAAAACTTCCTGTGTTCTGATTCTGGACATGATTCTGAAAATGTATTCTGGACTGAAATGCCTGGAAAATGTTGTCTACTTCAAACAGTCCACAATCAAATCTTAGTGATACAATTCTTCATATTATTTTTAAACTGTACTTCAGGAAAGAAACCCTATTCTGTTTTAATGAGATATTCTGGCAGCTTATGTCATTTAGCTGTAGTTCTAAAAAAAAAAAAAAAACAAAAAAAAACAAACAAAAAACACCCACAAAAAACACATTACAAATTCAACTCCTTAAAAGTATTTCCTTATGAATTATAATTTCTAAACATAAAAATGTTTCCAAAAGAATGGATGTGTTGACAGTCCTTTCTTATGTGCTGAGTATGAGGCATTTGAATCTACTGCTGATTAAATGAATAGTAAAACATTCCTTGAACTAATGATGCAATCTGCTGCAGATAATGTCATTTCAGATTTTTGGGTGGCAGGGTAACAGTCTCCTGAAAGCATTGTGGCTTTCCAGTATTAAGTTGTCACCAAACCCACTAAAGGCTTTTTTTCTTGTGCATCCATCCAATATACTTTTTCATCTCATTGCTCATTATTGCAAGCACTGTAAGGATTTCTGTACAGAATGAGCATGCAAGCTGAGGCAGAAAATACAGGTATAATAGAATAGGCTTCAAATTGCTCCTTGCAGTTCTGCAACTACTGACATTTTGAAAAGGCTTCTGACATAACCAATATAACAATGTAATTGTTATATAAAGCAGAGAAAAAGTATACATTAGGTTTCACACTAAAGCACAGCTGCTCAGGAAAAAATAATCACTTGAGTCATATCTAACAGCCAAGGCAGTATATATAATTAGCATAGGCTTCAAACTGTAATTAGGTATTAGCAGCATTGTTTCCTTAATTTTATTCCAGGTTAGGATCTAGGATAAGATCTAGGCTATTCAATAACAGACAGCAATAGTTTCACTACTTTTCAAATCTCAGTCTCTACAGACACTGAAATTCATCAGGCTGCTACATATTCTCCCTCTTCTACATTTAACTTTATGGCATTGTCTTCATATAAAGTGTTCTGGCAGTATCTTTATCTTGGGCTTTAGCAAAAAGCAAAACAGGCAAAATAGTCATTGTTCTGCTCCTTAAAGACTTTTATAAGTAGACAACCATTTGTGGAGAACTCACCAAGTTTCTTGAGCACTTAGCTGCAACTACCTATACATTCTCAGACGTGTCTGCTGTTGTGAAAGGAGTATCTAGATCTACGTTTGGGCAGATAGCTGAAGTTGGTGTAGGCTGTTCAGAGATACCACACTTGCGTCTTGTATAAGAGTCCTTAGTTTGTAACAGAGATCCCTGTTTGCATCCAGCTTGACTCCACTCACCACAAAATGAAAGAATGGTATAATTCTAAAAAATGAAGCTCTCCCTCTCTCACACACATTCTTTCCCTCTTTCCTTCGCTCTCACTCTATTTTTTTCACATCTCAAGATGATGGTATTGAGTTTGCAATGGAATGAAAAGTTTCGCTCCATAGGAGCTCTATTAGCTATATTGTACATCTACCTAAATCTGTGTGTGTCTGGTCCTTGGTAACTGGCACTATCCAAACAAGATTTTGATGGAAGCAGCAACACATGGAGCCATCTTCTAACTATAAACATTATACTACAAGGAATTTCAAGGTTGAACATGAGTCAGTAGATATTTAGGGTGAAAGGGCTTTATTTCAGCAGTGCTAAGTACCAGCACTTTTTATGTTTGTACAACCTGAGTAAGTACAAGGACATTTTACCATTCAATAACACCTTTCAGTTCAGCAACATGGCACTGCCTTCAGCAGCTGCCACTGCTGTTCCTGGCCAGACTGCAAAAAATATGTCATAAGACAGCACTGTTCGTGCATCTCTACTGCTTCAGAGTACACCTTTCATCTCTTTTTACCTTTCCAGCATAACTTCTGATTGCAAATGCGTAGAATAGATCTAAGAGTCCACACAGAACAGCGTTTAATTTTTGAAAAATAAGATGGAGGACAGGGGAATAATTTAACAGAACACCACAGATTTAATTCAGTTTACAGCTCTATCACAATTGCCCTTTGAAGAACATATCTGATAATAGCTCTGACAGCATGTGTAATCGCTGACCAGCTTCCCTCTGCTGCTCTTCATCTCCTTCCTTGATGATATTATTTAGAATTCTGACCTTTCATTTCCACTTTTCTCTGGATTATTATTATTAATAATTTTAAGGAATCCATCAAACTGTTCTGCATTGATCTTTTAAGGATATTCATTAAGCCTGACATCAGCAACTATGTATGAAAGCTAAGCTCTTGGTGTTGTACTTATCTGGGGACTTAGTGCCCGGATAAGTCTTTTCTTTTTGTCTCTTTGCATTGGGATGAATGTCACCTTTAAAACTTAGTGTAGGTGTATGGGAGATTTTCATTGAAGATTTCATGACTAGCTTCGTATAAGTTTCCTATCATATCCTCAGAAGTTCATTGGTAGTTCCACCCTAGTAAGATCCTGTACTTCTGCTTTAAATTAATGTAATAAAATACATTTCTCCTTCATTCTGCTACAGCTACATTGTTACATTTTGTGTTTGTGTTATTAAGGTAACAGTCTTAGAATACATCTCTCCTGCACTATGTGGAGAGATTTTATTAATTTATTAAATTTATTTAATTTAATAAATTAAATTTAATAAAATGCATTTTATTAATGACTACTATTACTTTGGAGTTTGCACCACCTGGACTTTCAGCGTCAGGATTTAGTAAAATATGGGTTTGAGCATTTGATTATGGCTGAGTAAGGAAGTGGTTTTGTATAACACAGTCTTCCAGTGGATCGATAATATGGCAAAATAAGAGCTCTGAGAGCATCATAAAGATTGAGCCTTTATGAATTCGAATATGGGGACCATCGAAGTTCACCAGAAAACTAGTGCTATGTTAGCTATATAATAGAAATCCATGTTTAGTTTGCAGGATATGTTTACTAAACATTGTAACTAAAAGTGGCGACAAAGATCTTGGAGACCAGAGAGATTGTACTATACACCACTGCTAAGCAATGGTTTATGAGCCTTCACTGTTAGCTGTGTCTTCAGCAGCCAGCACAGGCCTGATGAAACCTGCTATAAATAACTGTGAGCATGGGATTAGGATGATAAGTGGAGAACTGTTAGACTGGCAAAGATGAGAGACCACAGGTAATCACAGATGAAGGCTGTCTACATTGGGAAGAATAATACAAATTCAGTACAGTACGAACGGAGAGAAACCTGAATACTGTTTATTACTCACACCGATTGTCAGATTTGCTAACATAGATTAAAAGCCATATCAAGTCAGTTCTAATATTTTTTGTTGAACAGCAAAAGGCCATCTCAGCTGGACAGATGAAATCAGTTATAATATATCTTCTGTGTAAGAACAGGAAAGATTTAACTCCACAGCACAGGTAAAAGACACA
The DNA here is from genome assembly GCF_905368555.1 of Meleagris gallopavo. Lineage (NCBI taxonomy): Eukaryota > Metazoa > Chordata > Aves > Galliformes > Phasianidae > Meleagris > Meleagris gallopavo. Next base: position 63,103,750 of record NC_139406.1, on the reverse strand, counting down.
CACACACACATTAACTTCAATAGTCATATAAAAGGCATTATTTATAGAATAATTCTGTCTGCAGAGCTTTTTGGAGGTTTCATTTTACTTCCCTAAATATTATTATTTTTAGATGAAACAATTTGCCTATGTGTAAGAAAAGGCATCCAGATGCATCAAACAACAGATGAAATGTCTTTAATAAAACCCCTACCTATCTTTATTCACAAGTGTTCTTAACCTTTTGATGATCACAATTGGTATGCTTCTTATGCTGAGGTTATGTTCTGTACTAGCTGTCTAATTTTCTAAGCAGATGATAAATGCTTCCACAAGTGTACTAAACTTCAGAATTTTCATCACGATGAAGGGTTTACAGTTCTACAACCTTTTCCTGGCAGTCTAATCTGTGAAATCTGTTTTGAACTCCTTGCATGCACGAAACGTTGCCTCCATTATCAAGAGTGTCATTTTAAACAAGCAACCAAGCAAGCAACCAAGCAGAATCATCATCATCATCATCAACAACAAAGCCAAGAAAGAACCCACAAAAACAAAGGGCCGAAGAACCGGGCGCTCCCCAGCCAACCGAAGGGACCGCAGAGAGGTTGGAAGAGGAGCTGTCCCCAGCCAGGGTGCTGAACTCAGGCAGCTGGCACCGTAGGATGCAAACGCCATGCACCGACATGCGGTGCAGAAGCGTTTTCTCCTATCACCTTAAATCCGGGAAGGTATTGAAAAGATAATAATTATAAATATTATATAGAAAAAAATAAAGATAATGCTGGTACAATGCTTTAATTATTAATTGATTATTTAATAACAGCTTGGAAACAAACAAACAACAACAGAATACCCATAATTAATAATTTAGCCTTAAGAACTTTTATTATAGGTTTTTCAATCCCTATAATGGGAGAAATAGTCAGATCCAGCATACAGATTTATTTTGATGTTAACCATCAACTTAAAATAGAAAGCTGAGTGTAACTTCTCAAAAAGAGATACTATAAAAAGAAGAAATTTGTTCTCTTGGTTCTCACTATTTATATTTACCATTTAGTTTTAATAGAAATTGTTTACAGTTGAGACTTCAGATTATTAACCTGTAGCATACACTTCAGTCTAATTTGCTGACAACCAGGTTGAGATTATTGTTACACTATTCTCATTCTATTGTCTTTCTATAATTGACTTAGACTGCCTTCTAGCAATATTCAGTGAGAAAAGATGACCTCCCACCTGAGGACTTCTGTTATCTATCAGAGAGATTTACTACTCAGCCTTATTTGAAATTATGACAGGCACAGAAGTCAGACATAATCTTTACTCACGCTTCTAAAATAGTTTTTCTAACTTGGCTTCATGACTTCTATATATATGTCAGAATTGCAGCTCTATGTAAAATGCCTACATCAATCTATATTTTATATGAAGCACATGCCAATATTTCCCACACTTGCAGAACCAGTGAAATTGTTAGGGAAAAGAATCCTGTCTGTTTCTTCCTCATGTTTAGTTGAAGGCCTGCATAGCTTAACTTTTTTATTTTTTATCTATCTGTAAAGCTATTACCCTTTCTTTCTCCCATTTCCCTATAACCTTTTAGACTTCTACAGACAATATACACAATATACTTCTCATTATTAGATAAGTTCATGTTTATTGCATTAAAAATAATAACTGTAGCTTCAACAGAAATATATGTACTCTTCATACATCAAATTTTAGGATGCTATCATATTGTAGCACACATTACTTTGTTGGTTAGATACATTTCATGCCTCAAAGACTTTGGGACTACGTCCTGAAGTAATAAAAACAAACAATAAAGAAGGAACTAACTAACTAAATAGATAAGAGATCTAGAGGAAGACAAGACACACCTGTTTACCAGCCTTTCATTTTTTGCATGTCCTGGAAAGAATTAATTTTATTGGGAGAAATTGGGAGAAATTGTCAATTGCAGCTTAAGTATCAGTATAATCAAAAATCAAATGGAGAACTTGAGTGAATACTTTTGGAATAATATAGTAGAAAGCAGTCTGCTGAATAACTTCATGGAATTCAAATTCTCATTTTCCCTACCATAATCCAGAGCAGCTGAAGAAATCATTAAAATAGTTGGGTTTGCCTACCACAAGTCATTTCAGGAACCTTGATGATGGATCTTTTATAACACTTTGGCCTTATTCTCACTGCTGTTTGAATGGATGTATCTCAGGAAGTACAGGTTTTACCACTGATAGGTAAGATGGCAGTTTGGTGGAAACAGAATACAGTAAGAAAAGCCTAAGCCAGGAACACACTCAGAGATCGTCTGATGGTGTAGTAAATATTAATCTTGCACATCCAGATCCAAATAATCTAAATGGGGTTTAGACAGATCTTATTGCTGTTACTGGTACTGAATTTAATGTTTATTAATTTCTAATCGTATAAATTCTGCATCTACTGGAATTCCAAATAATTAGGAGCAGGAGTCAGAGTCTTTTGTAAACTTATGTAGAGGATAGCCAAATTTTACTCAGAATGAAGCCTGACATGCTGTGCTATTTTTGGATCTTTTACCCATGGGAACACACTGCTGGTAGAGCTATCATGAGAAAATTGTTGGGATGAATCTGGGAATGGAGCTATGTATTCTGAGTAGATTTTCTTACCCTCATTTTCAAGTTTGCCATTGATATGGTTAAGAAAGCTTATTTCCTCCAGTGACTTTGAAAGATATGCTGTCAGGAGTTTTATCTCCTATTGTGGCTACACAGACAAAATTTGCAAAGGTAGCATTATATTAAGAACAGTTCTTTGGCGGTGTTGGATGTTAAGCAATACACTAAGTATTCCAGTCTCAGAAAAGACTTACAGAACCATGCCAAGATAGCCATTACACCAAACTGGATGACACACAGAGATGGTAGAACCTGGCACCCCAAGTGACTATGAATGGCACACGAAAGGCTGAATTACTTCCTAAACTGTTCAGATTCTTTCCCTGTATGACCTGTATTTAAACGAAGCTGCAGGAAGTTAGTATCAAGTAATAACTCTGCTTTTTTGATTCTTTTCTATGATATATAGAGGCTTTATTGGATAATCATGCTATATTACTAGATTGCTCATCTGTAGTGAGCTCAGACTAAACACATACAAGATGGGAACATGCCTTTAAGTTACACAAGCCTTCCATTAAAGTAAAAATTTATGCTTAGCTTTAGCAGGAACAATTTGGGCAGGTGCTGAATAGGGTGTTCAAGAAATGCCCTTTTTCTCCTGGGGACTGACCAGAAACAAGTCTAAAATGTTCACTATTCTCCAGAGAAGACAGGTTTTATAAATATCTGTTAGGCTTCAAATGTTCATATTCTACTTGTGCCATGGGCTCTAGTTTTATTCTCAGGAAATCAAAGGAAATTTTGCTATAGCCTTGAACTGGATGGAGTACACAAGTTTGAGTATGTTGGTAAGCTTTACTTGGGATTTGCTGATCCCCAAGGAAAAGAAGACTGAATATTTGAAGAAAACCAAATTTTAAGCCTCGGTAGTAGAGTGAAGAAGTAAAGGAAGGAAGTCTGTCAAGCCATATTCTAGTGTTCCTCCAAAGACTTAAAATCTTTGTCCTATTCTGTATTTTAACCAGTAGATGTCTCTGTTTTATCATGCAGCTGTTGACACGCAATATTCCTGTACTCAAAACATATATTTAGTGAAAAACCATTTGTTTCCCATAGAATGAGTACATATGAATGTAAAAATACTTATTTTATGCTCTTGGCATAGCCTGCTGATTTTCTGTCCAACCAAAGCCCCTGGAAGCTTTAGCAAGAGCTCTGGCTGCTAAGCAACTTTGAAAATCATCCTTATGGAAATGTACTGTAGGATTTAAAAAGGACAAAAGAGGAACTGATGGGATTATATGGACATTCATCTAAAAATTTAATAACTTTATTACAGCAGTCTTTATCGCATGGGAAGGCTCCCTGAACCGACTTAGAGAACAGTATGGAGCATTCAATTTTTACTCAATGCCTCAGGAAAATTCCAAGATGTGAGAGATGAATTATCTTCTCTGCTTCATAAATGACTAAGATAATATTATTTCAGTTTCTATAGCCATGAAGAGTAATACTGTAAACGATCTGAAACATTCACACTCAACTGAATATCAGTGATGCGATTCTATTCAAATATTTGGATTTTTCTCATCATTTGAGAAAGATTTAAGATATGCATGTATACTTATTCTGAAACCTGTATGGAAGACAACAGCCCTTTAAAAATTGTATTTGATTATATCAGAAAAGCATATATAAAATAATTTATATAATTTCATAAAGAATCATTTTTTGAATTTCAGCAGCGGACCGAGAATGCGATAGGTTTTTATTTTTATTTTTTTTGGCTTTTACCTTCTGTGGCAATATCCATTGCTATAATATCAAGACCTAGCTTCTTGGTTCTACTTTGCTGGTATCTTAACACTTGAGAACTTACATTAGTTCAGCAGAGAGACAACATCTCTCATTGGAGTGTGTGCTGAGCTCTGAACTGCATCAGAGATTTTATCTTCAGGTTGTTCCATCTCGCTCACTTGGCTGAAATTCCCTGAGAAACTGTTAGAATTTGACTGCAGTTCATACTAATTATATTGTGTAGGCATACTACCCTGGAGGAGAAAAATGTTGCCTAGTTTAGGTGATAGCTGTGCCCACATGAACCAAAGCAGAAAGGTTTTTTTAATTATTTTTATAACTTTTTTTTTTTTTTAATTTTTTTTCTGACCATTGAGATCAAGATCTCTCTTGGAAACAGACCTTCCCCAGCTGGAGAGAGCATTGCACCAAGGAAGCACAAAGTGTTACTGAGTTCTGCATGTTCACATTCTCACACACTGTGACTATTTCTTTGACTGTTAAGTGGAGCCATAGGTGAGTTGGTTTTAGTCCACATTCATGATCTGAATGCACTGTGATGAGAACTGTAGAAAGCTGGTGTCTAAATTCCATGAGTCCTGTACCACTGGCTCCACCTCCTCACAGTGTGGCCATTTCTGGAAGCCAAGCAGAATATGAAATAATAGAAGGAAATACAATACCTGACCCTGATATGACTTATGATTAGACACAGGTGTTCCACAAATGTATGGACAATAGGGAGCTGATTGCAGAAGTGGAAATCAGTGTTGAATAGCTGCAATAGAAGGACCCAAGTGTCTGCTGAATCTTCCTGATTGTTCAACTGGCTGTCAACCACAGAAACCCCAGAGGAAACTTCAGTTGTATAGCAAGTTTTTACAGCTTCATCAAGCTTAAGATAAGAAATAAATCTGAAAATATTTTTTTTTCCACATAATAACAGATACAACCTGGCTATTAGCAGCAAAGGTGTAGACAATAAAAGTCATCTTCAAAGAACCCTCGAGTATAGCACAAATATTTAATACTCCAGCTCTGCTTTAGGATGTAATTTTCCCTTGTGACAATTTCATAATACATTTTTTTTTTTAGCTGCCAGCAGCTGACAATTGTAAAGACTTGGAATGGAGGTCCTGGAGTAATTACAACTGCTCGTATCTGAGCAGAAATTATACAAAGGCCTATTTCCACTTCTTGAAAGCCAGATTAGAAAAAAGATCAACAAACAAACAAAGAAAGCAAATCAAAACAACCACCAGAAAAAAAAGAACTTACTGTAAAGGCATTGGTATTCTATAATTTGCACTATCTTTATAATGCCAGATAGCATTGCATGAGAAAGTCATAAAGACAAAAAATAGGTTATTAGTCCATTAGAACTAATAATTAAAGTAAATATTTTTTGTATGTTTTTTACTGTGGAATATTTATGACAAAACCATGTGACTTTAGTCATTTATAGAGAATCATGCAATACTTGAAAAGGACAGTATGATTCAGGCCCAAGTAAATTATACCTCGGATAAGCTGGATCCATCCACTCTATAAATATATATATATACGCAATATTTTGTATATACTGTTATAATGATACATCTGAGATGAAACATACAGCTATGTTCTCCAAAAGGATTATTTTTGATCTTGCAGATTGCAGTGGCTTCTGTTTTATTCTTCACCCTTGATGGGCAACTATATTTTTGTAAATAATATAATGAGAAACATATTGTTAGTAGGAAAATATGTTTTTTTACTCTATAAGCAAAGAGACATTGATATATTTCACTGCTATTAATAGTAAAATAGCAACAGCACCATGGTTGTGGTTTGTTTTCTGCAAAATGATTTATCTTAGTAGTCATGGAAGTACATGCTCCTATAATTGTTCCGTGATCCTCTGAAGGATAAGAAATGAGAAGAAGGTGATTTGTTGTTTTCAGCACAATGTTTGACATTCTGATAGAAAAGTTGATGTTAGTCTGAAAGCAAATAAATAGCAATACCGCCTTCGCTGTCATACAAGATGCAGCATAGGAACAATTGAGGTGCTCTTTAAAATTTAAATCTTTAAAATCTTCAGTTGTGAATTGAATTTGTCAGCATCTAAGAAAACATTCCTCATCTTTGAGCTCTTGCTTATCTTACCTCTAACAGACCCTATAATACCTCAATTTCTCTTATAATGTTAATATTTCAGAACAATCTAGTTTGACATATAGGAATATTAACTTACAGTGACTTGGGGAAATATACCATCCTCCACCACTCCTAACATCAGTCAGTGGATGCATATATGCTCCAATGACAAACCCTGTCTCATTTTCAAGTCTCAGTTCACTTCCAGGCTTTCTCTGGAGACAGGTAATCATCGCCCTCTGAAATGAAGCCAATTTTCTTGATAATATACTCCAGAAGAACAATATGAACAAAACATTGAAATCTAAAAGGAACAAGGACACTTGCCTGAGACATCTGCCCCTGCACAGAGCCCTATTGCTGTAGATGCCCCTCCTTGCACCTCTAAAACGGAGACTCATGTAAGATTGTCTTGACTCTCAGGCTCACCCAGAACAGACACTTCCATCACTATCACAAATATGTTTTCAAATGTACATATTGTAGCTAGAATCTGACACTGAATCTGATTTATGAGAGAAAGCATTCATATAGCAACTGTGTGATGTTACTGTGCATATTTAATGCATCTGTAGGGGGAAGCATCCTATATGTAACTCGACAAGATAAAAAGCAATTTCTATGGATTTTTATCAGCAGGAGGCTTGTTTCAGAGCAGCATGGTTTGGGTAAGAAATTCCCCTAAAGGCATGAGAAGTCGTAAAAGAGAAATGCAGCTTCCAAATCTCTCTCAGTGGAAATCAGAGATCCAAACAGTAATATGGTGCCAGCAGAGAATGTGAGTAACAGATGCACTTTCATCTTCTCATCTTTTCACTTACAGTCAGTATTCCAATATGATGAGCATCAACATGGACATGAAAACATGCGAATAAAATCACTTTAAAGTGTTAAACATAAGCAACATCAGTAGGGTCACTAAAGAGCACACCAGATCTGGAAGTTGGGTTGAAACGATTAAGTATTTTTCTTCATATCAAAGGAAAGCATGACTGCTCTGAAATATCCTATCAAACAGAAAAAGCCAGAATTCCCTCCCCAGTACAAAGAACTGTTCTTTTAATAAAATTCATTTAGTTTCTAACTCTGAGGCTGAAAAGAAAAGCCATATTTATTTTGAAGTTTCCATTTGCTTTTGATTTTGACAAATGGCTTAAATTATTCGCTTATCAGATTTAGTTTAAGAATGAACTGTATGTTTTTTTCAGAAGACATTAAATTTTCTAAACAGTTTCATCAATTTTCCATTAATGTGCAAGCCAGTCTTAGTGATAATTACTAATGCAGTGACATCATATTAACCTCTTGGTACCAGACGTTGGAATTAGCATATTATTACTTAAAAAACATAAGCTTTGGTCCATTGGTGATGAGAGATTAAACTGTAGCATGCTATTCTTGCTGTGAATGAATTTTGGCCACCTGGTTCTATATATTTTCTAAAAAGAACTTTTTAGAGTGTTTTGGTAGAATTATGATGGGCAGCAATAAAATTTTAAAATCAGTACTGTACAATTTAAAATTTGTACTGTACAAATTTCTGTAAGGGAGATATCTAGCTTAAATAGTGATTCATTTTTTTTTTTCTTGAAATACTATTTAGATATTACAAGCTAGAAAAGAAGCGGCAAATATACAGATAGTTACCTTAGAAAATGTAGTCATTTTATTATTCAGTGGGTCAGAAGTTTTGTGGGAATAAGCTTATGAAATGTATTTGTTGTTCTGCATAATTATTGCCTTAATTTTTGATAACCCATGAATTTTCAGAACTTTCAGCTAGGTCCTGAAATTGAAAACTAGATGGCAAGACTAAGCCTTACTGGATCTCAGCTGTTTTCAAGAGAATCAAATGCAAAGAGCTCCTGGTGGAGGGCCATGGAATATCTACTGCCTCATTTTTCCTAGCTATAATTATCCCCTTGTATCAAAATTCTACAAAAACTCCCAAGTGTGATAGCTGCCAACTCTGCGTTGGTCTTATGACAATCAGTTAATTATGTCTGGCACTCAGATTTTGATCTTTCAGAAGTCAGTTCCCATTTAAATCACAGCACAAAAACAACTTCTAAAACCCTGTCCCTTCTCATTCTTACACAAGGATAAAGCAATTGTTAATGTCCTAGCATGCACACACACTCAGGGGTGAGCTGGCCACAGCCTAGGGCTCCATGTTGATATTCTTCTGATCAATTTTTGAATAGTTAGGTAGATGATACTACATTGGACCAACTGTTAGCATTAGGCATAACCACATTATCTCTCCAAAGCAGCGATTCACGTGGCATGATTCTGTGGCATCAGATAATTTCTTTTGTTTATAATTTGTTATTTACTACTATTCACATTGCATTGCTGAGACAATGTAATTCATTTTAAAGTGGACTCCTTACAGACAATTGGCAGACTTGTTTGGATCTAAACTAAGGTTTATTCTGAATGAATGCAATTAAAAATAAAAAAAGAAATAAGGAGAGATAGGAAGATGGGAGCACTACTCTTACTGGTCAGGCCTTAATACCACAAAATATCTACTTTGTATTGCTTTTTTTATGAGTGACTTTGAAGTGAATCAGTGCCTTTGTGAATTCTGAGCAGCACGCAGCATTAAGTGCTCTTTACTTGGTTAAAAATATACAATTAATTAATTTATTTTATTAGACTTGCATACGATTACATACATATGGCCTCTTTGCTGACTGTTCATTCTTTGTCTCCCGAAAGGCACCTGTTTGCAGAAATTCTGCAAAAATACAAAAGCATGAATGTATTTATTTTATGCATCTTCCCTGGGAGAAAGAAGCTGTAAGTACCCCATTTGGAGAAAAGCCTATTAACAAACTGCAAATCATCTTTTTCCTCTGCTCTCCACTAGCCTGCCCAGCTGGAAAACTGACATTAGTAGTTATTTTCACTGCACTATCTTTTCATTCACTGTATTTTGTTAGATCATTAAAATTCTTGTTTAGCAATTCATAAGCCTCCCCTTCAGAAATCTGTATGAAACGACAATCTTCATAACTTATATTTGTGTGGGGGTATCTATCTTAACTACAGCATCTACAAAAGCAGAGACCTTAATGACCTTAATGTAGTCAGGAAAGGAACTTCTGAATCCTTTCAAAACAAATGCCTTATTAATGACTTCTACAGCTGATCTGCAGAACAGCTGATATTATGATGATAGACAAGAAGACAAATATATATGTATATATGTATTATACATAGGGGCATGTATGTTATTGATGAAAGCTTAAGCAATTGCTTGCATGCATGGTTATTTATAGTGTTGAACAGTGAAGCAAGGGCTTTGGTATCTGGTATCATAAACTTAACTGACTGCCAAACTGAGAGGACAACAGATGCTCATGAACATTGTCGGATTGACAGATGCCGTTTGAATTGAGTTTATTAAATATTTATGGCCACTTAAGCAGATTTCCCCTGCTAGTTTCTCTGTGGGACATTCACCAAAGCCCAAGTGGTCTGGGCTGCCTATGACTCTGCAACGTCAAGGCGCAGGGCCTTCCACAAAGAATCTTCTTTATTCCAAATCTGCACAGCTGTGAAGTGAACTCACTTGGAGAAGGAAGGGCTCTTGAGTAGATATTGAGCAGCGTTTGCTGGTTGTAAGAATCAAGACTCTTAATAAGAATAAAACCAGTTCCAGACCAATGGAATTCCATTATGATCAGAAATTTGGATTTATGCATTACTCATACTGCTTTTTCTTAACACATTTTTGGGAATGATTTTCCTAGTTTTAAAATGATTCTTGGATGCAAAGACACTCTGCCTGGTCATGAATAAAACAACAATAAAAATATTATGTATAGTTTATGGTTAAAAGTATGTTACATGACTACGCTTGGTCCTGGGGTTCTTAAATGGTAGAATGCTTAACTGCTGTCAGTGTTATGATGCATAAATAGTCCCTGGGAAAACAAGAGCTTCCTTCTCAGTAAAGATGCAACTGGGAACCACTGCAATTGCTCCCAGCATTACCACAGAGATGATACATGAAAAAAAAAAAAAAAATTGGGGACTTCTGAAAGCATTTGTATTTTGTGACACATAGAATAATGCAGTTCAGAACAAAGGGCGGCATCTTTCCAGGATACATGCAGATGACCAAGTAGTGTAGAAGCAGGAATTTCACATATGATGAACCACTTCTCATACCTGATTTTGTGGTGGTCCCCACTAACAGTCAAATACTTTCCCTCACTGTGGGCTTAATTTGAAGATATCTGCTTACAACTCTAAGTGTTAGTATTTTGCCATGGTAGGGGAAGTTTGAATCACAAGCAAGAGACTGAGAGTATCTGAATCATCATTTCATCCCTCTTTTACCAAGATTACATTCCAGATGTCCACAGCTGTTCATATATTCATGTATTGTACAGATGAAGAGGACAAAGATATCCGCTCAGACTACTTGTAGCTGTCTTTTAGATACTTAATCTAAAATGTACAAAATGTACATCTAAAACATCAGAACATTGTCTCAAGATTACAGAATCTGCAGCACAGTCACCAAATCTCAGATTTACTCTTACACAAAACTGTTGTTTACAAATCCCTAGATTTCATGAGAGCAGCAGATGGCGAAAATACATTTCTAACTAATTTCTCTTCCATGCAGTGAGATGAATTCTTTTTGCTCTCCTTATAAGTATCCTTCCAGTATGATTCCAGCTTATCTCCAAAAGCCCAAACTGGGTTTGAGTTCATTTTTTTCCACCATTTCCTTTTGTGTGTGTGTTTGAAGAGGAGAACAAAGCTTATCTTCACCCACATTTCAAATGCAGCACTTGTCAACATTCATACATGTATTTTAAATATAAACACATATTTGTATGTATGCACACTTCTACAAAGATAGAGCCCCATTAAAGATTTTCAAATCTAAAAGAAGAAGGTTTCATTTAGTATCATTTGGTGTTTTGGGCTACATTGTTGGCATGGTGCTAAATTCAATTTACTAAGCCCTTCACGCAATGTTTTATTATACAAAAAATTGCAGATGTGCCAAAAGTGACAAAGCGGATTGATTTAGAAGATTTAATGAATTTATGTCAGCTCTGGAAGCCTGAGTCAAACATATTCTTGGAGCTTAATTTGGATTGCTAGTGCTTTTTAAAGTAATTAAGAGCACACAGCAGACATTTGAACTGGGCTGGAAATTTTCTACTGGAGAACAGTGTTTTTTTTCTGTGTCTTTTACGCATTGTGTCCTGTTAAGTTTCTTTTTTACTGCATATTGCTTTGCCAAAGTACATTTGCTAACACTGCTCAGACCTGTACTGGCAGTTACATCAGTGTTCTCAGCGCCTACTGACATCTGCAAAAATCCCACCTATGGGAAACGGCAAGAAAGAACAGCTCAAAACAACAATGAACATGCATATGTTCCATGTTAGACAACCATGCACTGTACGGATTTTGGACAGATACATAATAAACACAGTGTGATTCTTTGTTCATTCAAAATGATAAAATAATCAGATCACTTCCTTCTGGAGTTCTGTTGTGTTTTTTATTTAAAAAAAGTCAATTCACAGTATTTTCTGATTTGGTTCACCAACTTGATCTTCTTTCTACAGCTCTATTTGTGAGGAAGATGGAGTGGAGATCTTCCAACGCAGTCAATTCTGCTGCAAATTCAGTTATACAGAAATGTTTTTAATGTAATATCATACTCTTGTTTATACCCTTTTACCAAGGCCAAGCATTAACAGGACAGACAGAAAGAGGGAAGAAGATCATTATTAGATTTTACCACCACATTCCTGCACAGAAAAAGCAAAATAAAAGTCTCAAGACTGATTGCTATGTACAGTTATCTAGATAATGTTGTCAAAATAAGGATATTGAATAAGAAAATTGAATGAAGCCTGGAGGTACTTTACTAGTTCTTTACTGTTCATCACATTCCAGGCATTTGAACATGCTCACATGTGGAGGTACTACCACAGGCACTGTAAAAGAGTGTCTGTCTTTCCTCTACACTAAATTTAGGAGGTCACCACTGTGACAACGCTTTTAAATGGATCCATCAGAATTAAGGGTGTGAAATTTAGGTGTAATGAATCTGAATTCTGATGTCCATGAGATGTCCTTATACTTCACATAATCATTAATCTGCATATCATCTATTTAAAAAAAGTTAAGATCAAATAGTACAGTATATTAACCTTTTCTTAGCTTATAGAGGATCTATATGGGAAATATATAATTAATCCTTACAGTTACAAAGGGATTTCATATTATTCAGTGGGATATCCTCATGCTAGATTCCATTGTCACATCCTTGCCAAAAATAAACTCATCGAGCTCTGTTAGAATCAGAATTTTACAGAACCATTAAGGGTGGAAGGGACCTCTGGGTTATCATCATTAGTTCAACCTTCACTCAGAACAGGCAACATGACCTGGTCAACTAGAGCATGTTGCTCCAAGCTGTGTCCAGTGAGATTTTGCCTGTTTCCAGGATCAGACTTCATAGCCTCTCTGGGAAATTTGTTCCACTGTTTGACCATTTTCACAGTGAAAGAGAAAAAAAAAAAAAGAAAAAGATTTTCTTATATTTAAGTGGAATTTCCTGGTTTTAACTTAAATAATCAACTAGCTCTACTGGACACGTTTTATCTTCAAGGCTGTCTCTCCTTCCTCGATGATATGTGAAAAGAATACAGGCTGTTTATTCATATATTTAATTTATATATTTTATTTATATATATATATACAAAGTGCCTATCATGACATCCTGTGTTGTGGTTCCGCTGTTTACATTGATCTCTCTTCTCAGGATCCTGAACTCTGCTGTCACCAAATCACTGCAGCCAAGGCAGATTAGATTTGAACTAGAGGCATTCTCACATTTACCACAGTAGAGCTGAAGAACACGTGGCAGATACCTGCCCTTGGTGCTGGGTTGGGTTGCAGCTTCAACGTGTTAATGCAGATTGCACAGTCTATCACTAGAAGTCAATGGGCTACAAATATTTTTTCTTAATGCTTAAGTTCTAGGCTCAATTTTTGTAGCCATTAGTCAGAAAAGCCGTATTTTTTTCCCACCAGCAGTGATTTGCATGTAGAACTATGAAGCATAACACTGAAGATGTACTTCCAGCAATCCACATTCACAGCAACTTGGGAGGATTAATTCTTTGGTAAACCTAATCCTATGCTACTGTCTTCAGTGGCATTAGTTCTCAGCTAGCTAGGTTAAAGGCAGAAATTTCTGTATGTGCTACAATATTTTCTACTACTTTTCAAAGTTCTCCCAATAAATGAATAAAAGGACACGAGTAGGTCAGAAGTAAATGATATAACACTTGGAAAGCAGTTACGAGAGTTTTTGTTTTTATTTTAGTGCTGAAAATATTCTACTCTGAAGAGCAGCTTTATGTTCCATGTACAAGGACAGCATGTTAATATGAAATACTGAAAGTCACACCTTATGACTTGCTGGATATGGCAGAAATTGATTTTAGCACAGTAAGAACAAAGCCACAGCAAAATTACCATAAATTGTACATGAAGACCATAATTTTCTTTTTGTTAAGTGACAACACAGATAATAAAATAAACTCTGAAATGCTGATTTCTCGTAAGTTTTATCGATGTGGCAGAAGTAAATCAGTAATAGTCAAGCTTCAAAAGATTTTGAAGCTATAGTCATAAGGACACTTAGAAAGTCACCAGCTACGAGGAAATCAACTGAACGCAAACATCTGTAGTATGCAGACATGTGGGAGGGGTCTTGGGGAACTGCTCAGAATACCTGTGCAGTGAGGTGCAGGCATGAAAGGAAGGAATTGGGCTCTAGACTTGTGCACAGTCACAGCAAGCTCTTCCTTTTCAGTCCTGCTGTCCAGCAGCAGTGGTTAATGCCAGCAGATAACAGCTACAGAGTGGGGATTGACCGCGTTTTCTGAAGGGCAGAGAGAGGCATGAGCTGGGAACAGATGCAGATCTAAAGAGAAAATGCTAGGCAATTTTTCTTTGAGGTACAGACAAACATGACTTGCTAGAGAAACTTAGGGATTAGTTAAAGTATTCTGTGTCTGAAGCGGGGCTGAAAGCTCCTTGCTTACCCCTGTATTCACTCCTTTTTGCAACTTTTGGTTAGAAAAATAATTAAATGTCCTTTCTGAACTATCGTTGGTGGAGTATATTTCCCCATGGACTTATACATGAGCTTTCCTGCTATTGGCTGCAGCATACGCTTAATTTTCTGAACATTAGAACAAATTTACATTGTAGAACTGTCATTCTACAGCACATACCTAAAGCCCTAAGGCCATTAATCATCTAATATGAAAGATATAAAGTTGCTTGAATAGGATATTGCCACCAGACAAATTTCAATACATTTCTGACCTTGTATCTTAAGCATTTATCATTGCTGTAGGTGGAATTTCAGGACTGCTCTTTTTCAGAATGTGAAGACGGCTACAATGAAGAGAAGCTTGTCACTTGTTCTATGGATAAATAGAGCACTTTGAGATCCATCAGTCTGATTCCTTCCCAAAGCAATAAATTCACTTGGGCAAGGAAGTTACACTTGCAATTGCAGTCACTGTACCGCGACAATTTGTCGCTGTACACGTATGTTTATGTGGATGATTTAGAAGCGAATTCTAAGTGATACAGTTTTGCAGTAATAAACATATTTAGAAAGTATAATGCTTTTTTTCAATTTGAAATCTGTGTCATTATGCTCACATTTATTTCCAGACTTTATTAGAGAGTGTGATATAGCAATCCCATCATACCAATTAGAACTTCTGAAGAAAGGCTGTCATTCCTCCTGCCTCTTCTGACTTTGTTTCCCATACTCCAGAGAAAACACCCTGTCCCTTCTCCCTCTAGTTGCATCTTTCACAAGCAGGAGCTATCTCATACTTTTGTGCCCTATCACACGTTTCAGGTATGAAAAGTAACTCTCTCATTAGACAACATACTGCAGAGTTCAGTCCTCATGGGAAGGGAGTGGCAAAAAAAAATTAGACAGGATTTTTTTTTTTTCCAAGGGATTATCCTCAAGAAAGCTGAGTCTAAGCTGTGTGAGGAGAAGTTTGCATGAAACCTATGAGATTTTTCCCCTTTCCCTGATCTGAACAGCAAATGCTAATGAATCAGAAAGCTTCCTCGTAGGCTTGGTGGCTATTTGGACTGCTTCCTCAACCACGCCATTAACATTTGGCCAAGGACAATTGTTTAGAAAAGCTTTTTTTCTAACATTAAAAATTTGAATTCAGATGTTGACTTAGTAAGACTAGAGAGCAAAAGCTGGAGACCACAAATACTTGACATTTTATTTACGTCAGAGAATTAACAAATGAAAGTTAATTGTTTTTTAAAACTTCTTTTTTGTTGTTGCTTTAATTCTGTTTCCAGTCGTGATTAAAAGCCAGAATGAGCAGTCCTGATTGAGAATTTATCCTTAAGCCTTTGCCTGATGACTGAATCTCTGTGTACCAGCACTGTGCGCGCACAGCTCACATCCGTGCAATGCCAGTTAGCTGTTCAGCTTCTTGCTACAGACCCCAAAAGAGGCATTTTATGTGACTTATCTGTCACTAAGCATACTCTGCCTTGACAGGTCAGGAGAATCAAATGTATTGTCCTATGTCACACAGACTGAGATTCAAAAGCACAAATGAGTAATGCAAAACTAACAATACTGAAGTCGTGTTATGGAAAGGATAAACATGCACAGCCAATAGAAGATGCTTTTATGGAGTAGCTTTGTCAATAGCACATGTAGCTGCTGGGATCAGACTTTTGTTTCCTTCAGGCTTGCACTAAGCACAACTGCAGCAAGAAATTAATTGATAAATTGTTAAGCTATGTTTTTAACTTACAGAAAGAGGTTATGGCCAATTCCACTAGGAGTTAGTGGATGAAATGTGGCTCTCTGACAAAATTCCCATTGACTTTTGGCCACAGTCTTTCTGACTGGGAATCTCATTTCAGCAGGATCTGGACCTGCCTGTTAGGTACCAAAGGAATAGATATCTAAAACAGAGAGAGTATTCCATGTCAACTGTGGACTGCATCCAGCAAATCCTGGGATAACTCATGATTTACTCATGATTTAGCAGATAATAATTCAATAAAGGTGTTTCATTAGTTCTGAAAACACCATCCTGTATAATAGGATATAATGGCAAACTTTCACCTATAATATCTTTTGAATATTCTCTTTGACAGTTCCCTCCAATGCTGACTATTATTTAAAAGCATATTAGTTGATTCAATTTTGTATGTGTTTGTGTAGAAAAAAAAGGAGCCACTAAACTATATATTCTGTTCACTGACACCACTGAAAATCTTGTCCTGAGCACTATTATCCTGTGCATGATGGCTTTCAGGTGCTATACTTCATTACAGTTTTAGCCTCTTCAGACCAGCAGCTGATCTTTTCCTTCACTATATAGAATGCCATGTGTATTCCTGGAACTATACAAATGATAAATAAAAATTACCTAGTCCCTTTACTGGTGCAGAAACCTGTGATAAGTTTTCTGATATCATAACCTATCCCTAGATATTCATTACATTTACCAGTTCATGAATTAGGCCATAACCTGTAAAATCTTTTTAGAATTATATATGTTAATCAGTTGAAATTAAATACATAAGTCACTCAAGTTCGAAATGTGATAAAAAAAAATCATACAGAAATCTTATTTGACTTCTTTAGCTCTAGTTCTAGCTCTGCCTTTATTATTTTAGGCTCCATTTCTTGTACTTCTTTAATTCATCCTCGTATCTGTGTTCCAAGTTTGTTTTAGTGGCCTGGTATCAAATGCTGTATTAAGTAATAATCTAATAATGCTAAAAAATGGTTCTCTTCTAAAATGCTCTTGAAGAAACATCAGACAGTTTGTCATCCTGTTTTAGGAAAGAATGAGTAAGTGCTAAAAGTGGCTTCACATCCTTACTATATATAGAAATCCTATTACAATTACCCTTAACTGTCCTTTGCCTTCCTATAGTAGTTTCTTCTCTGTGCCCTCTGTAACTCCATAGGTAAATACTGTAAGACGACAGGATTCATCTATGTATATAGAAAAAGAGGAAATCCCAGTTCATTTTTAGCATATACATATTTTCAAGCAAATGTGAACTATTCTCATTCTTATACTCACCTTTCTTTCACATTAACAGTTCTCTATTTCATACATATTGCTACATTTTGTCAACTGAAGTATTGCTCAGAGTATTTTTAATTGACAGATCTCGTATTTAGAATACAAAATATTCAGAAAAAAAGTCAGGTAACATTAATACCTTCAGAAAGCAAATCTGTGAAGAATTCATGGCCTGCATAATGAACAAAGGTGGATTTCAGGGAAGGAATGTTAGTACATGCACAGATGGGTAACAGTTCTGATGTTCATCAGTGCATTTAATCACATTTTTAATAATTCTTTAAAAGCCTCCTTTGTTGCCAGTTTTTTTTCCTCTCTCTATAAGTGCAGAGCCGGTTCCTTTCCTTCTGAAAATTAATGGTCAGTTAACTGTTCGTGGCTAAGAGAGGTTCATTAAAGCAATATTCTGCCAGTCTCTCCCTAATCTAAGCATATAATTTTGTGGAAACAGGATAGAGATTAATTCAGTCAATTAGCAGCTACATTCGCAGGCAGTTTGGGAGAACTGAGATTTCCTACTTAGCTTATTGATTTGCGTGCAAAAATAACATCTCATTTTCCATGCTTCTAGGATTGGTGGGCATACAGTCTATCCTTATTCCATCCTGATGGAATGGCTAAGAAAATGGTTAAGAAAACATCATGTGATCTTTGCCAATAAATTGCATCTTTAAAATCCTTGTTCTGAATTCAGTTATTCAATTCAAGTAATTGAGGTTTCATTTAAAATATTTTTCAAGAATCAAGATATGTTGCTAAAATACATGCCTGGCCACGCTTAATTCTAAGGCACTAGCGGTAAATCAGCACGTAATGTTGGTTTTCCAACTGATAATGGGCCAAGTTCTATACTAAGTGATAACCTCT
The DNA here is from genome assembly GCF_905368555.1 of Meleagris gallopavo. NCBI lineage: Eukaryota > Metazoa > Chordata > Aves > Galliformes > Phasianidae > Meleagris > Meleagris gallopavo. Next base: position 63,085,185 of record NC_139406.1, on the reverse strand, counting down.
GAACTTCTGATGAATCACTGCTTTTTTCAGAAGAGAATCAGCCAACATCAGTTTCCCCAGAAAGCGTATAAATTTCAAGTTATCATTTATAAATGTACATCATCCCTAGAATAAAATATCCCTGTTTCTCCCCAGATCTGATTTCTGTTATTTCTTATCTCAAGGTATAGCTGACACAATTGATGGATAATGTTCGGCCATTAACAAGGATCAGAGTCTGGGACTGGGTTTTGAGTCCACAAAAAGCATTCCTCTTATTTCCTAGTATGGTAGACATATGTCAGAAGATAAATTCTACTACTCAAGGGGTGGAAACTGCAGCAAAGAAAGTCCTTTCTATTCCATCTTTGTCTTCCATCCTGATAGTGCTTAAGTACTTCCCAATCATTAACATTAAAAAGCTCTTGTTATATCTTTAAAGTATGTGGCAGAAATAGAATCATAGAATCACTGAATCACCGAGGTTGGAAAAGATCTCTAAGATCATCCAGTCCAACTGTCCACCTACCACCAATATTTCACCACTAAAGCATGTACCTCAGTACAACATCTAAATGCCTCCTGAACACCTTCAGGTATGGTGACTCCACCACCTTCATGAGCAGCCCTTTCCAGCACCTGACCACTCCTTTGGAGAATTACTTCCTGAAATCCAACCTGAATTCCCCCTGGCACAACTTGAGGCCATTCCCTCTAGTCCTATCACTAGTTTCCTAAGAGAAGAGGCTGACCCCCAGCTCACCACAAATTCCCTTCAGGCAGTTGTAGACAGCACTAGTGTCACACCTGAGCCTCCTCTTCTCCAGAATAAACAATCTCAGCTCCCTAAGCCACTCCTCACAGGGCTTGTGTTCCAGACCTCTCACCGGCTTCGCTGCCCTTCTCTGAACACATTCCAGAGCCTTGATATCTTTTTTAAACGGACCACTTAATCAGGAGGCATATTTGGGAAGTAAATGATGGGGAGATTTCACTTGGCAGAGTGTAGAGTTTTGTGGCTAACTCTGAAAGCACTGAGATTCCAAGTCTGTTTATGGACTTTATCCTCTTGTGTAGAGGTTGTGAAGCCCTCATCCTCCCACACCTCTTCATACTTCCACATAATGCTTCCATGGTTGTGTGAGGACTATTGCTGCTGGTGAAGGTCAGGGGTTCACAAGCACAGCTTGTCCGTGGTTCAAACTAGAAGTTCTTATGTCTCTTTCAGTACAATAGGCTATCTACTGCTCTTATTATAGTAGTAACACTTTCTTGCTTTTGCTTCAATTACCCTTGCTTGTGGAAGGAATCAGAGTCCTCAGTGTCCAGATATTTCATTTAGAAGCTTTCTACTGCTGGCCTATCGGGATCCTAAAAAGAAATTTAGAATTTTAATCTGCTTCTTTAGTAAGGTCCTTAACAGCCTTATTATTCACCTCCACAGTTATCTATTGGCAGATAGATACCATGCAACAAAGAACTGACCTAACTGCCTGCAAAAAATAAAAGACAAATACTGCGAGATTATGTGAACTGGTTCATTAATGGGTTTTCTCTTCATTTCTTTAGTGAAATTCAAGGCTCTGGGCTGGTTTTGCACACAAGATTTAAACTGTTGAATATTATTTAGTGAAGGTGGTGATAAATGTGCTATTCCAAGAAAGCACTGCTTTCATTTGCTTTGTTGGTATAACAGATTCTCAGCTACTCTGTGCAATCAGATTTGCTTCTTTAGCTAAATTATGCTATCATCTTAGCTTTAAAAAATATGTGAAACCTTGCTTATAGCCCCAGTGATTTTCAGACTTTTCCTCATCTGCTAGAAAATGCTACAAGCTTGCCATTTTCATTGCAGTCTTAGGATAGGAAAATATCTATTGTTCCAGTTTCTTTGAAAGCAGCACTTGTAACTTGCTCTTTTTAATATCTTACTGTTGGTCCCAATTATCAATTGCCCCTTTGCTCCTTGGCAAGCAGGTATTCCTCATGGTGACAAAAACAGAGAAATGAGAATCTAGCAGCTGAATGATGGAACCAGTAACAGACAGTAGTTCCGGTGAAAGTGGACCCTACAGTTGCTACAGGCCAAGCAGCTGAGATTAGCCCCCGACTTCTTACAAGTGAATCAGCAATTGTGTGAACAAGGTATCTGAACCCTTTACACTATTCAGAAAAATAGCACAAATCAAGTCTCTCCACAATTATGTGTCTTCTAATAGAAATGAGCTTCCTATTCATTGCATGCTTCCACTGTGCTTTTTAGTACACAAAAAGTTAAAAGTTTTCTATTCTGTGGAGCTGACTATTTTGCACAAGACTGAGGGTTCTACAGATCAGAAACACTGAATTCTATTTTATATAAAATTAGTGCACAGTAGACATTCAGCATTACAAGCAAAGAGGAGAGGACCCTTTAAGTAAAAAGACCTCAGTGTATGAATAAAGGTTCCAAACAAAGTGCAAATGTTCTCAGCCTCTTTAAGTTATGTTCACCTCATGAAGACTATAAACCACATAGCAATCTCATGAATTGTTATTTGTCTTTTCTGTCTAACCTAATCTTTGCTATCGGGCTTCACTACTAATGGTGTATCAATGCAATAATACATTCGAGCATGTATGCTGTAAGGGAGGTACAGGAGATTCTCTGGAATCAATGGGACGTAAAGATTTTTCTGAAGTGAAATGCATTCAAGAGTTTTACTCAGTTGTACTGAGTATGAAAGTGGATATTAAAGGTGAGTTGGAGCACATGGCCAGAGCCAAAAGAAAGTACCTACAACTGGATTTAGACAGATATTTGTACTGAAGCCCAAAATGGTTTTAAAAGTACAGTGCTTAAAGAATTATCTGGAGGTACCTAAACTCTCTGTTGTTTTTCTACTTGAAAGTCTCCTTGGAGAGACTGCACGTGGGCAGAATGACCCCACGTGAACTGCAGCACTAAGCTCTCTCTAAAGAAACAAGACAGACCAGAGCTTAAGAACAGCAAAGTAAGGTCTGAACTTCAGGATAAGAGTGCTGCAATGTGCCCTGCAGTTCTGCCTCTCTGCCAGCCCTGACTGAGAGACCAACCAGAATTTTCTTCTGGTGGAAATCAAGGCACAGGGAACTTGTGATACAGGGCACCACAGTCTCATTCTGAAAATTAGTCAGGACAGAGCTGGGATGCACTCCCAAGATGAGAACAGTGCTTTTGCATCCCACAGCTAAGTTGCCAGTCAGCTTTTATTCTGTCTAGCAAGAAGCATCTCCTTTGACAAAAAGAAATATAAAGCACCAAATGTGTGCTCCTTGTTGAAATCTGTTTTAATGATCTCCTATCTACAAACTGACAAAATGCTCTGATTTTCTAAACTCAGCCAATCTCTCAGTAAGCCAAGGTACCCAAAACTCAGCTGCATTTATTTTCCCATCTCAAAAAGCATGCTATTAAAAACACTCTATGTAAATGTGAGGATGTTAGCATATCTGACCACAGACAGTAATTTTCCTAAGACTAGTGTGTTGAGATAAAAATGATTACTCAGTAATGAAACAGCAGCAGCAGTGTGGAATCTATTTCCTTCGTTCTAATTACATATGCTCTGAAAAGGTGTAAACTATTTTCCCTGAACAGCTAATTATTGTAGCAAGAACACTTTCTTCATTACAAATAACATAATTCCAACAGCAATAACTGAGCTGAAATAAATATGACAGTGTTTTGCCCACAGGGAAGAACGTAAGAAAACACTTCCCATTCATTGGGAAAAAAAAAAAAAAAAAAAAAAAAAAAAAAAAAAATTGCTCCAGAATTATTCATCTTTCAAATACTGGAAAATTTCACTTTCCCTTCATGAAAGTTCAGATTTTTCAAGGTTCTTGTGCTCTCCTTATTTAGTTATCCTTTACAATGATCATTTCAATCTCTTTCAGATTTTTCAGAACACACTGCCTCAGAATTTCTATCTAAAGTTAGTTACTCATTTCCTTTAAATCACCTTAATAAATGCTTCAATATGACTTATTAAAGGGTTTTAAAAAGCTTGCGTCAAATGTGGTGAGACTGCAACAGGTACGGGACTGAATAGAAGTTCTTCATATAACTTTAAGGCGGTAATAAAAATTAGTAAAAAAAAAAAATAATCTCAAGTACATTGCTTTATTATAGGATATTGCCTAGAAGTAAAGGAAATGCTTACTGAGAGCTCAAAGGCTTCCCAAAGTCAAGTGGTATAAAAAACAGTCTAGCGGTTGTGTCTGAAGCCCTCTACTTACAACCATGGTGCACAAGACTGGGCGTGATTGTAGGACAACTTCTTTTCAAATGCTGCCAAAAAGGCAGGATGCTGCAGCAAGAGACTTGTCAAAGGTCATAGAGAAGACTGTAGCAGAACAAAGTCTAGAGAAACCGAATATTTTTCATCCCTATTTGCTTTACTGTTCAATAGTAAGACAAGATATAATTGATTTTGTTCATAAAGATATCCCCTCTCTTCCAGCTCATGTGCTGTAGCCCAGGCGCTAAAGAGTAGCAGCAACACAGGTGAAAATGGAGAGAAGTAGCAAAGTCCTTGTGGCTTGCAGTACCTCTAGTTCCTCCTATGTCCTGCTGCCAGGAAGATGAACGTAGTTCACCCCTGTGTATCTAAAGGAGAGGTCATCACACCCTATCAGAGTCAAAATGAATTGTCACATTCAGTTCTTGGGAACCTTTCCATGTTCTATTTCTTTTGTTTCTCAGCTTTGTGTTTGGAAGAAACCCACCAATTTTGAATTAAAGCCTGACAGTCACAGATTTAATTTTCTTGTATCCTAAAAGGCTAGCTTATTTTAAGATAAGCTTACCAAATTTCTTGAGAAAAACACACATAAACTCATCCTGCAGATAAGAGGAAGGAAGTGAGAAAGATGTGTTTTTAGCTCGTTAAAGATCACAGTCCTATGGAAAAGTAGAGCCGTGTAAATTAACACTGTACTGTATTCATTATCCATACAGTGCCATAATTCATTTTAACTGGGTAAGTTATAGTATGATCAGAATAGTAACTGGCTTCAAATATTTAGGTTTCAATTAACAGATTGAAGAGGATGGCTTACATTTACTGGAAGTGAATATATATGAAAATACCTAATTTGAGTACTTAACATTACGAAGAGGATTGATAGAACTAATCCAAACTCTTCACATACGATTAAAGAACATGAAAGTGAGAGGACATAAAATCTGTAAAGTATGAATAAAGTTAGAGTCTCATGCACAAAAAATACTTACATTAAAAATAAAAGAATTTGAGACACACAATAAAAAAATGAAAATATTGGGCAAATGAGCTCAGTGCTCCTTTTTTCCTCCAATTAATGATGGATCCATATGGGTAATTTGAAATAACTACCCATGATAAAGAAAAGAAGCAGCAGTTTGTTGAGAGACTATAGCCTTTTCATAACATTGAAATGCTGCATTATGTTTTTAATACGGCAATTAGGTTGACATAAAACTTGAACTGAGATAGATGAGACTTTCATTTAGTTTTCTGTTTTATGATCTGATCCCCTTTACTTAACTGAAAAGCAGTAAAAATAAAGAAAAACAGAACAAAGTAATTGTTTTCCAATCCATTAGATGAGGAAATAAGTATGTCCTTGGCTAGTCGGCAGCGTTCTGGGAATTAATGAATACTTGAGATTCAGTCTGCTAATGATGCAGCACAGGAATATGGCAAGAAAAAAGAAATGCTAAATACAATGTGGAAACCAAAGACTTAAGGCAAAAACAATGGATATGTTAAGGGAGTGGCCGATGCAGACCTCTATAACATTCACTGGTGAAATTTAAGAGTGTATTTTAAATCTGCTTTACTTAAAACAGTGAAAGTCTGTTAGCAAAAACATACTTCAGTGTGTTTCAGGCTCAGTGTTTCCAGCTTGTTGCATCAGTGCAAGTATTTGTGCAGAATGGAACTAAGTACCATGCGTATGGTTTACTGTCCAAATTCAGCTTCCAGGCCTTTGTTCCTCGTAGCCTCTGACTATGAAACCATACATCCATAACAAGCTTTAGCACTGAAGGATGCACCAAGACCTCAGCATCCGGGCCACTGCAGACTCGTCAAGCCTGGCCACTGTGCTTTACACTGTTCTCTGTACAGTGTAGACCCAAGTGAAGTGTCTTCATTGGTAAAGCATCTCCAGGCTGAAGTGAAGCATTCACAAGACTGACAAAAATACAAGGATGTATTCAGCTGATGACTCTTCTTTCCCGTAGGAAAGGAATTATGTGGCTAAAGGTTGTCTCCATGAAGAATGGAGTTGGCACACTAAGATATTTGGATAAAAGAATACCAGACACCTTCACGCCTACATCAAAAGCACGTTTCTTTCACTTTGCTTTCTTACATGGCTATTAACAATGTCTCTTACTTAGTGTATGTGAGTTTTCAAAAAACTCACATGTGCTCATTTCTGTCTCTGGATAAAGGATAGGGGAACAAACACTACTTGTCAGCTTTTAGATACAGTGTTTAAAACAAGATAGTAAGGTATTTCAATACAACAATGAATTCAGTCTGAAAACATATAGAGAGCCAACAGAGAGGAGATTAAAATGTAAAACTCGTGGAAGAAAATAATATCCAGAGTTGTTAGAGACTGAGGAGCAGGAGGGAGGGGAGAGAAGAGAAAGAGTGAAGGAAGGGATTAAGACAAGCACTTTTAAATAGCTTCCCTGTCCTGCTCTGACTTTATGCTTTCTCCATTCATTAGCTTTTCTTATAATTGATGCAAGAAGCATTTGACTTCTGGAACAGGAGGAATAAAGAGAAGTGCCCTTGAACAGAATTAAGTTAAAGAAATCACCTAGCTTTGTCTTCTACTTTTCAGTATCAATTACAAGTACATAGGTTTTTTGACATCTCTCTTATTAAACAGGGCTTATTCCTTTCCTAATGCGTATCCACCTTCCATAAGAAAATGCCAGATGGCTCTAAACAGTGAGCAGTTCCATCTCACTGGAACACATCCAACACACTGAATGTGTTTTGTTCCGTGAGCAAGGCAGATTGCTAGTCTAACATTATGGGCAAAGATAAAATAACTCACACTGGTCATACAACGCCTTTTCCATGGTACTTACAAGGAGACAAGCCTTGATATTTAAGGAGACAGCAACTATTCCCCCTCAGATCTGCTGGCAGAATTCTGACAGAACCAGTCAAATTCCTGCCCAGACCCTTGCATCTGCACGGCCATGCAACAGCACACCCTAGGATGAGACCTGCTCGTCTATGTAGCTGAGCTTTTGGCAGATCAATCTTGTGCTATGAGGGCATGTGAGGTGATTTCTGGCTTCAGCCCATGTAGGCTTCAGAACTGATTCTATTATTATCATTATAGAAATGCAGCAAATGTACTTAAGATTTATTGCACATCACTAATTCACTTACAAATGACTGTGTAGAAAGGTACTCAATGTTTTTTAGGAAAAGACTAGTATCTCACCATCTAGTAAGATCTATGGCATTACATTGCACTTCTGAAGACTGGACAGATGCAATCTACAGTGACAGATATTCCACAACAAGAATTTATCATGGTGGAGCAAGTTACTGAAATATGGATGAGAAAAGAGCAAATGCTACTGATTTATGAAGCAACCTCTTTGGTAGAACTTGTGATTCTTTGGATGTTTAGACCAGCCAAATAACAGTGATTCTGAAACACCTATACTCCAAGTGCTTGTTCTCACTGTATCATAAAAATATGATAGGTAAAGGTTTCCAGGATGACCTTAACAGAACAATCTCTTATCTGATGACCTCACAATTTAAGACGAAAAAAACATTTTTTTTTACCCAGACTTCAGTAAGCTTACATTGTACTTTCAGGTTGTACAAAATGAGAATCTAGTTGTGTCAGACAATGTGGCACATTTCAATCCATTCTGGTTAACCTTATTCAGATTTACCAACCTCTTCTGTCAGCCTTTCCAAAAAGCAGCAGGACAATTGAAGGTAAAACCTCAGTAGCATAACTTTTTAAGTATATATTTTTTTATCACATGAGATGCGGGAGATGTATGGAAACAACTTCTTGGAGGCAAAAGAATGGAGTGTGGTGCTTTTGGAAAATCATTCTTTATGACAGCAAAATGTCTCACATTGCTCACCTGCAATTTTAGCATGCACATATTTTAGACAACAATAGTTCTTTGTCTTGATCAATATCAGCAAAACTGAGTGGCTATTTCTTCAAATAACCAAACTTATCACTTCAGAGTGGCACATGTTCTGATTTTTGGCTTTTTTGCAGAGGATCAGAAAGGCCATGAAGCCCCAGGAACACCAGGGAGAAGCTGCAGCAGGGGTTGCCCCCAGCCATGCAGCCTGGGCAGGTTTCTGTTCTGGGGACTGTGTGGGTTCTGCCTGTTCACTTCCAGCCTTCTCACTCACCACTGAAGCCTCCCCAGGCAACTCCCCAGGCCTCCCCAGTCACCACCAGCTGCTGAGGACCCAAACATATCCAGGCAATCTATTCTGTTGCAAGGGATTATGATTCATTTAGAGAGCATAGGGGTGAAAGGCAATTAGTATAAGTGCTGACATTAAATTCTTCTGGCGAGGGAACACTAGGAGTAAGACAATTGTGTCTGATGTTTTTTAGCTACCAACACTATTTCTAGGAAAAAAAAAATTATTCACTCCAGGCATTTTTGACACTTGTTATTTAAAGGGAATTATCATGGTTTGGCATTAGTTCTGAGGTATAATTCACAACATTTATTACAATAAATCTGTAAGTTTCTTTTTGGAAAAGGAACTTGCATAGAAAGTGCAGACAGATGGAGATGTGCATAATGCTTTGTTACACAAGGGCTTCTCCAAAAGTAATGCTTCCTATTTTATTATATTGGCCGACAACAGTTGTTAGTGGTACGGCAGTAGATGATGCACCTTCCCACCAATACTCCATTACATGTTGTTGCTGTGTGACAGATGGCAGCAGAGTGGCAGTCTGACAAAATGGCGTCTGGCATGGAAGTACGGATGGAGCAGCGGTGTGTCACTGAACTCCCCCATGTGGAAAAAATGGCACACTTTGACATACATCAATGCTTGCTGAACGTTTATGGAGACCCAACAGTTAATGCGAGTGCAGTGAGGTGTGAGTGGTGCACTTCAGCAGTAGCAACAGCTACAGTGGACCACGTCCACTGGTGCAAATTTTTATGAGTGTCACATGTAGGCTCTTCTACATTGCTTGCAAAAATACATAGCTAATGGTGTTGATTGTGCTGAAAAATAGTATTTTTTAGCTGAGAATTTGCTCTATCAAATAGTGCTACAGTGCTCTTTGCATCTGTTGTAGTTTACACAGAAATAAATAGAAGACATTACTTTTGGAGAGACCTACGTATGTTTAGCATTATTTACGTTTGGTAACTACTGAAACCCTTAAGCCTTAAATCTGCTCTTTCTCTTATAAAATGCTGTGAGATTAAGGGTACTGCACTAATCAAGCACCAACATTAAAAAACCCCAGTGTGCAGCATCACATGAAGGCCAAGTGAAAGATGAAGGATTTGCCTCAAATTCTCAAAGCAGACCTCAGATATATTTTTTTCTGGTTAACACAGTTTATAAAATTTCAAAATAATGTCTCTTTTTGTATCTCTGTAACTACTCCACAAGAGAATAATGTATTGGTTAAAATAAAAACAAAAAGACCTATTTTGTTTGATCTCTTCAGAGCCAGTAGGATTCACACTCAGATTATCTCTAATGCATTGTGAAAACACATTTTTTTTTAAAGCTTCTTTATCATATGGCTGGGATAGACTTTAAGTGACCTTAGTACAGATGTATAAAGAAGCAGAAAATGAAAGAATACTTACTAAGTAAATTTTCAAAGGTATCCATCTGAAGTGCAATTGTTATGTGGAAATAAACATTCACACATTTTTGTAAACATAACTGCATTATAAACATATTGCTAAAAAAAGGCATTGTGACTCTTGAAATATTCAGGTAAGTTGTACCCATTTTGTAAAAATATAAATTTTCATTTAGTGAAAACTTCATTTTCTGACATTTTAAAAGAAATTGATTTAATTTAGAAGTTACTTTTTAAAATAATAGCAAATACACAATAAGATTCTTCTTTTCATGCTGAACAGAATGTCTTCTTAATTCAGAATGACTTCTTTCACTTTGCTGTAATTCTTTTAAACGTGAAATTGAAAAACCTACAGCTACTAAATCAAAACATAGTTACATATTCATAAAGTCCCAGTGAATGTATTGATATTTTGGTTTCTAAGTTGCTTGGCTTAGTAAAAAATCTATATCAACATTCTAAGTTCTCCAGAGATGAAAGAGAATATTGCTTTGAGAAGTGCTAATGTTAGTTCATTAGTTTTGTGACTGAGGGCTGTAAGCTGAATATGTGGCATATTTTAGCCTTGAAAAGATTACCCCCATATTAATAGAATTTCCTAAACATCCTTTAAGGAATATTACTTCTATCACTATTATCTTATCTTTTTATCGAAGTCAAAGCCCATGAGGGCTTAAAATGAGGCCAATTTCACTACATTAAGAATAATGATTATCTGCTATACTGAGGATAAGACTATGCTGACTTATATTAGCTACTTGAGAAGGAATAATAGAATTAACAAGGCTTCCTCTTCTCTGCAACTAATTATGCCACTATAATATAACTTGATTTAAAATTCCCATTTTTTTTCATTTTTTTTCAATCTTATGAGCTAGAGGCTAACTGAGTGACTTCAATTTGTAGGAAAAAATCTAGTGTGATACACTTGCCGTAAAAGAGATGCACTGAAGTCAAAAGGAACTCTGTAACAAACTCAACCAAAAAGCTTGCTCTTTACTGGCCCCTTAGTTAGTAAACATAATCTGGATTTCATTGTGTAGCAGAGCTTGACATTCAGAATATTGAAGACCAGCAAGGAAAAGATGTAGAACACCAAATCACTAATGTTCATTTCAGTTTTGGTTTAAGCTTGAGTATGATTACAATATCAGAATAAACTAAATGGAAAACAAAGATCTTGAACCCTTTCCTGCCCTCCCCCAGATGTTCTGGGGGATTAGCAAAAGTTACAAAGCAAGAATTCATTTTCTTTCCCATGTGAATTATTATCAAAACATAATGGAAAACTCCCCAGAGTATCTCCATCCTTGGAATACACATTTTATCAGAATGCCAGAGGCATAATGGAGCATGGAGGTGAATAAGTTGGTAAACTCACCATGGATTTGTGTTTTTTTTTTTTCTAAAGGTTGAAACGTAATTCAATGGAAACTGCAAAAACCAAAAGTAATCTGACAGACTGACATTTTGAAGACATGGTATTTTAGAACCTGAAAACGTAAAACATGTTTTCAGTCCCCCACTGATTTCCACAGGCACAAAACACTTTCATCTTGCTCTTGAAGTTAAGAGACCTAAGCAGCTCTGGAATTTAGAATAGGGGATTTTGTTCTGGGCAATCAGAAGTCAAAACATACAAGAAGTGAACACTTAAAATGCAGATTCAGAAAAATTTCTGGATTTCAAACTCATCAGTTTTAAGCCCCAGTTCAGAAACATATCTATAAGACTGTTCTCTCTCATTTAAAAACAAGGATTTAAAAGCAAATTTCTCCATACATGGAGAAAGCTTTTCAGAGAGGTCAGCTTTTTGTCATAATATTCTTGAAACTGCTACTTTGAACAGTAGGGATTATCAAACATCTCAAAATATCTGATGCAAAGCTGTAGCTCAGCTTTCACAGGCTTTTAACCTTCACAATTATGAAGAACTTGGAAATGTGGCAGTCAGACTATGATTCAGTGACCTCTACAGAGTTCTCTAATATCATTTTGAACACCCTACAGGATCCCAACTGGGCCCCCTACAGAAGAGCACAAGTCTGCTGCTGTTCCAGTGTCACTTCTGTGAGACTCATGCAAATGCCTTGTATACAGCCCAGGGCATCTCAAATAATAATAGATGTCTATATTTAGGCAACTGAATGGAGTCCTCTGTGAAAAGAATGGAAGCAATAGGATCCAGAAAGGATTCCTCAGATACATAATTATTTTTAAATTATTATAATTATGGGAAGCTCACCAGTGATTTTAAGTTGCTTCAGCTAGCAATACCAGAATATGCAAAATAATTTTTTTCAGATGTCTGAATTTAATTACACACTGGAAATATTCAGCAGTCTTCCCTCTGATGAGCATTTACAGAGAGGATAGTATTTTGGTGCAATTCTTCCACTATCAGGCTGCTTGGGAAACTGCAGTGTTTTGTGAAAAATTTGGACTGACTGCTTCAAAACCTTGACAATATGTTTAGTCTGCATAAATGAGGGAAAACATATTTTGTTTTGTTCAGCGTGCTCTGAACTTTCACAGTTACATAATTATCTGCTCAGATGGTCCCACAGTCTTATTTTGACTGAAAGAGAAATTGGAAATGTTGATAAAATAAACTCAGGCTGGAAGCTTGGCAGCTCTGCCATTTGTTAGAGAGAAAGAGACCCAGGTTCACGACTTTTTTAGTGTGGTTCATTTATCTCTGAAAACATCTCACTGACACAGTGAGAGTTAGCCACCATAAGGATATTAGAAATGGCCGGATTAAGCTTTTCTGGCCTTCTCTTGAAGACAGATATTATGAGAAGACTGAATTGAAGGGTTTTTTTCTGATACACTGCCATTTCATGCTGCCCAGAATCTGAATAAAAGTAAATGACCTGACTTTTGAAATGAAACATTATTTGGTCTTTTTTCAAAACTTTAAACCCTCAGGAAGCCTTGTTACCTTGTTCTGACTACCTCATTTGTAAAATGATGATGTTTATGATTTCCTTCACAAAGCACTTATCTTACTAATACTATGAGCTGCTTAAGAGACAGGTATGGTGAAACAAAAGAGACGGGTGTGATTTGAATTAAAATAAAATAAGATAAAATTGAACCAAAACATTGAGATTCATTCCTGTCAAAATATTTTGACAAGCTCAGTCCGTGCCCATGAAATGGATTTCAACAGTTGCTCTATGAGAAACTTTCTGCTGGAAATTCTCTGAAAATGGTTACCGCTCATTTGTTTTGAACAAGCCCATGCATTAACGTGCACTTTTATAGAAAATGAAAGCTCTTACTATCTAGCTCTTTGCTTTAAGACTAGGTTACACCAGAGGTGCCTAGTTCCATATTAACCAAAACAAATGTGACCTGAAACTACAACTACCCTGGATCTTTGGTCATTTATACCCTGTCAGAGAGTGCAATTCATCTCTTAAACTCTGGCTTTTAAAACATTATTGTTTTTCTCTTGTTGTCCTCAGATACAAATGCCATCGCCATGTCCAAGCTGTCCAAGGCAGCTGAGGCTCACATCGTCACTCTTAATGTGTTCCCCAACGTATCTCTTCCTACTTCGTATAATTTCACTGATGGTCTCCTGACAGACACCTTATTTAAAGAAAAATCCAAACTGCTGTCTATGAAAGCAACAGTACATAGCTGAGCTTTAGCCAAATATGAAAGAATGCAGTGCACAAATACTTTTCTTGCACAAATACTGTATATGTATAGCTGCTCAGTATCAATGACTGCAGGAAATGCAGTTTGATAAAAATTCTTAATATCTATGACTTAAAAACATGCATTGCTTTTTGTTCCTCACATTGGAAATTTCACAGTGAAACTTTCCTGTTTACTTCAGATTATGCTGATTTAATACTTTCTTCTTTATCACAAAGGTTGAAAAAAAAAAGCCCCTAGCCTTGCCTGTCCCTGCCCACCCACAGGACTCTCCTATCCTGACCAGGGCCCAGGAGCCTATGTCAGTCTTTGGGCTCAGCAAGGCCAAGCAGCCCAGCAAGACCAGGAAACGGCTGGTCTCCAGCTCCCCACAGCTCTACTGTGCCTTGTCATGGGACCTGCTCAGACTTGAAGACTAAAAATGAGGAACTTTTATAATAACAATACGCAGATCAATGTGTTGAGAGTTATTTCTGCTTCTCAAGATCTCCATTGCTTTTCACATACCTTGGACTAAACGGAACAGCAGGGCTACTTTTTCTTGAAGATAGCCAGTGCTAAAAGGACTGCAATTTGGGTGGACTGGACAAGAAATATTTCTCTGTTACAAACTGGCTTCTGTGGCTTTTTAAATACAAACGATCGTGCTGGTGCAGAGGTGGTGTTTCTGAATTAAGAGCAGGAGATGCTCTTCTTCTTACACAGGACTGCATTCAAGGAATAAAGGATTTAAACTTCTCCCTCGGTAATTTCTAGAAGTTTTTTTGTCAGTGGGATGTACAAAGGCAATACATCAGGTCACACTTTTGCAGGACAATGCCCTCTCCTTAGAGCAGGATAAAGTTAACTTTAAAAATACAAGCTGTTTTCATAATGCATAATGCTCTTGATTAAACATGAGCTGCTCAGAATTTTGGAGCCCAAGGCAGTCACCAAGCACCAGCTGATAAATGTTGCTTAAATGAAAAGACATTTTTGTTATGCTCCTGGCTATTAAATAATGATGTGGACAAATATCTGCCAGACCCTGCAGATTTTCAAATATATATATTTTTTTCCTTCCTTCAAATAGGTCAAATCACTAATTTTTGGCACAGAATCATGACCCACAAGGATAAAGCTCATTTCCTCATGTCTTGTCCATGATCCTGCAAAATTTTCTCTTTGATTTTGAAAACGGTACCAGAAACAGAAATCCATGAGCTGAAGAACAAAATATGAGGTACGTATATAGATCTTGATATAAAACATGATTGATGAGACATTTTGTTTTATAATAATGTCAAAGGGCCTGTGAAGGAACGGAGTCCTGTGGTGCAATGGGCATGTCATAGTGTCATCATAGATGCGCAAAGATTTTGCAGACAAGAAAAGAGTGTGCAGCACAAAGCTCAATAAAATTGCTTTTCCACATCTTGAAGTACGGCCTATGAAATGCCTCAGGTAAGGTGAAAGGGAAATAACTTACCTCACTTTGGTGGAGGCTCTAGTATTATAATTATACTATAAATGCCATGTCACAACACAGAATGTTCTGTAGGCAAGCTCTCTCATATATCCAGTTGCTGAAACTGGGAAAATACTTCTTGATGAGTAAGTTAAATTCTTCAGCAGTTTTAACTTCCACTATTAATCACAATGTTAATGATAACGAACTTCATGCTAATAGCAGCATCCTATAATTTAGAGATCTAAATATAGCAATTTTCCTGAGGCTCTGACAGTGTGAGGTGTTAGTCTTTCCTGACTGGTGTACTGAATGGGACTATCTGCTAGGAGCAGTATGAATCATGGATATAATGTATGTAAATTCTTTAGCGTAAAATCTTTCCATGGCTTACAGTCTTGCTGCTTAGACTCAGAGTCCACATTTGATATGAGTATAACAAAGTTATGCAAAGTGCTTTATGGTGCCCTACCAGAAAGAGTAGTTACACGTTACAAGGAAAGGTAAAAGTTACATGTTCCCCCATGTAATACAATATTAATGAGAATAAAAAACAAATGCAATTGCTAAAGCACTACTGTTTTAAATTTCTTAGTCATTAGCTTTCCTGAATCACAAGCAATAAACATCTTTTAATAGGAAAAGCATAACAAGGAGATCTTCAGTGTGCAGGATTGTGCTGAAAACAAAGCTCTGGCTACCCCTTCTTGAACTGCATGGCCTCTTTCTCCTTTATTCCAACTGGAGGAGAATTTCTCCATCTTTTTATGTATTTTTTTCTCAATAATCTGTCCCATCTCCACAGAATGTTTATGGTAGCAATAACAGCAGACACTAGCAGCTTTGTCTGGACACCCTCTGCATAACAAATGAAGTCTGGGACTCCTGCTGGCAGGCTTCTACATTGTATCCCAGGACAGTTTGTTCAGGGAAGTCTAGAGCCAGTTAAGATACCAAATCACAGCTCCCATATCCTGGTCAACTAGTGGTATCTTAGTACTTCCTACATAAAGCATTAGGACAGAAGATAGAGGAACACATATTGCTCTGATGAACGTATGGATAAAATCTAGGAAACAGTTCCTTATTTGCTGAGGAAGGATGGAGAATGAATCCAAAGAATACGTTCATTACTGTTTGTGTATACAAGATTGCAACCCAGCTGCTCTCCAAAACTCCCAAGATCTCAAGATCTGTGGGGGATTGCCATACTTACAGCAGCGCAATCCTACCTACAGGATCTGTACATTATTCTGCTGCATAGGTAGATTAATATCTTGTTTATGTTATATATATACTACATGTGAATTTACATGGAATATTTTTATCTCATACAACCAAGTTGCTAGTACAGACTGGAAAAAAAATCCGTATCAAGAACAATGCTATCTTTTCTACAATTACTTTTTCCGTATTTACCTATTTTCCATATCTACCTTTACCTTAATTTTAACTCACCCAGTACATCAAATAATATAAAAACAAATCTACTTTGTTTCTTATCTATCTGATATAGTTCTCCATATAAAATAATTCATATTTTAACTTTCCTGGTTAACTGTATACACCGCACAGGTATACCTGTTCCTTTAGTTCCCTGAGAGTAAGATAAACTTGACAGTGAAGTTCAAAAGCATTCTTACTTCTGAAAAGGGATGGACCAATTGAAAAGTTGTAATGTTATTGTACTGTGATCAGAAACAAACTCAAAAGCTGTATTTTTGATAATGATCTGACCGAAAGAATTATGAACTACCAAAAATCCTAAAATACAACTGAATTTTGAATTATGAGCCAATTTCTAGAAATTTCTATTACTCTTATCTAGAAGTAAATTATTAATTTCCCTTTCTTTCGAAAAGGTCTTTTTAGAGACAGAAAGTATGAGTGTCATGAAATGCTTTTCTTTTTATTTTCTTTCTTACACATCTACCAGACGTTACAGCAGACAGTTTAGGTGGAATTGTATTAGCATACAAAACCTTTTTTATCATAATCTATGCTTCTAATAAAATATAATACTTCCTTCTGAGTATATATGTACTCTGAGGGATGTTAAGTTTGCAGGATATGAGTGTGCTACATCAATCATAACCTCAACACAAATACAGGAAATCAATTTGGACTAAATTGTCTGCTCTAATAACACAACCAGTGGCATTTTATCTGAGCTACACCAGGAATATCTATTCTTTATGATTGAATAACAAACTCTTTTATTCTCTTCTTTTGTTAGTGATGGGCTGAAGTACTTGATAAATAGAATAGAAAGCAGTCTCTGAAGTACTTCTGTGATGGATTTTGACAGATATAGCTGTGGTATAAAGTCAAGATCTAGTGAAGAGTCTATAAATCCTGCTGGTTTCCAGCTTTGTATGAAAATCCGTCTCTTCATAGATGAGGGCTAGCACACCTTCAGAAACAGAGAGGCTTTGTATGTAGGCACAGAACACGTGGGAAGCAAACTCCTGAGAGAATGTGCTCTGGAGAAATAAAGCAAGATGCAGGAGGTAGGAGATTTGGGATAAAGAAACAGCTGACTACCTAATTCAGGAATGAATCTAGAAGTACAAATATTCAGCTTGAAGACAGATTCCAACTGCAGCTCCGTAAATTTAAATTCACCATATACATTGCTCTGGCTTAAAAGAATCCCTGTCACAGTCCTTTGAGTAGCTGTAGGATCTAAATGGATCAAAAGAAGCCCAACTATGTAAAACAAGAACTCCGTATTGAGAACACACTTCTACTCAGAGACCTAAAGCATTTTTGAACATCATCCTCAACTTTTCTAATGCTACTTTATTTTTTTAATTTTTAAAAATTATTATTTAATTTACCTCAGATAGTAGCAGTAATAGGAAAATGAGGTAGAGAAAAGGTGATAATCATGTGCATTTTAAAGTGGTACTGAAATCCGATTATACCAGCCTATGCAGAAGTGAGAACTGTAAGCAACTTGCTGCAAAATATCTATGGATCTATGCAATCTCTATTAATGTAATAACTTGTTTTGAGCAAATAGGTTTTTATTTCTTGCTTAGAAACAAGTAACAATTATTATAATGTGTTTGCTTCTGTAACTGATTTTTCAATATGCTTCCATACCACAGCCATCTGACTGCTCTGCAGATGCCGTTAGCCAATGCTGGTAAGAAGCAACAATCAATCTTTTCTATTTCAAGTCACATGGGTGATTCAGAAATGGTCCTGACCATCTTAGGTCCAATAAAGAGTCATAAAGTTACAGGTTTCTTTCAGTTTGCTTCAGGAGCAAAAAAAAAAAAAAAAAAAGTTCAATCTACAAAGTTGCTATGAAAACTACACCTCCACAGACTATCTAATTAAAACAGGAAAGATCTGTTTTATCCTGGAGAGAGGAATTCTTTTAATATTGTTCTCTGAAACCATTTTGGGGAAGCATCTTCAGCAGAGAGGATTTTGCTCCTTCTAAAATATGACAAGCAGATTGGGAATACAGTTCATACATTTGTTAATACACCTACTTGGAAAAGGTATAGTCTTCATTTTCTAAGATTTTCTTCTTGAAGAATGCACTCTGGTATCAATGCACAAGCCCTGTGTTCACTGAAATACACAGGAAGCCTGTCTGAATGAGTATGAAAATGACTGCAAAGATGACACCTTACACCTACAGAGTTTCCTTGAGTGCCATCACTTCTAGAAGTGAGCTAACAATTTACAACCCTGTGAAGCAGGGATAAGCCCTGTAAAGGTATATAAGGAATTGGCTGAAAGGCCACAGACAAAGGGTGGTGATCGATGGCTCTATGTCCAGGCAGTGTCCCCCAGGTGTCTGTCTTGGGACCGGTATTCTTTGACATCTTTATCAATGACATCGATGACAGAATCGAGTGCACCCTCAGCAAGTTTGCTGATGACACCAAGCTGAGTGGTGTGGTTGACACGGTGGAAGAAAGGGATGCCATTCAGAGGGACCTCAACAGACTTGAAAGATGGGCCTGGGTGAACCTAATGAGGTTCTGCACAGCAAAGTGCAAGGTTTTGCACTTGGGCTGGAGGAATCCCAGGCGTCCATGCAGACTGTGAGGAGCAATCCTTGAGAGTAGCCCTGCAGAGAAGGACCTAGAGAGGGAGGGGAGATTTAAGGTGGATATCAGGGGAAAGTTCTTCACCAAAAGAGTGGTGAGGTGCTGGAACAGGCTGCCCAGAGAGATTGTGGATGCCCCGTCCCTGGAGGTGTTCAAGGCCAGGTTGGATGGGGCACTGGGCAGCCTGGTCTAGTACTAGATACAGAGGTCCTGTCTGTGGCAGAGGAGGTGGAGCATGATGATCCTTGAGGTCCCTTCCAGCCTGAGCCATTCTATGATTCTGATTCTATGAACGCAAAAGGCAAGCTTGGGAAGACAGTGTCTTTTGACAGATTTGCAGTGCACTGGGAATGCGTCCCAGCATTCACAGCTGTTGGAAGGGAGCGTTAGGCTTCAATCAGAAACTTAACATCTGCTTCATCCAAAGATCAAAAACCAAATCCCTCAGCCCTGCCTCCCCTTTGGTTCTCACAACATTGACTTTTTTTTTTTTTTAAGGCAGACAAAATGGAAGTTCAGTGTAATGAGCTTTGGAATGAAGCAGTGCTTCCTGCTGAGTAGAGCAAATTCAGGGAGCAGCAGTCTTATCACCCATTAAGCCCAGGGGGTCTTCTATCCAGCAAATGATTTGTGACTTGAATATTACTGCTATTAGAATTCCTAGCAATAAAAAGGACCTCCCTCTACCTCCTATTCCACAGTGTTAAATCACTTTTTGTCTTATGACAGTTTTTCCTGAGGTGTTACAGTTCAATCATTAATGCATTACGTGACAAAGCAGTGGAGCCACTGTTGCTGTGACAGTCTACAGATGCATGGCACAGCGTTTCTGGGGAGATAGGATATCTTTGACTAGATCAACCAGAATAGTGTGGGAAAAGGATAAGCTATTGAGTGCAAAAATCCTTTTTTCCTTTTTTTTTTTTTTTTTTTCCTGATGGCTTATTTTCAGCATTTAGGAGCTTCTATAATTGAAAAGTATTTGTCTAATGATGGTCACTGTTTCTTGATATTTGCTTATCCTGTCCAATGGTCATATGATAGTAATTTCTACAATTCAGTTAGCAATACATTGTGTTATAATGACAATGATACGAACAATCTTTTAATGAAACACTAAAATCAAATGGAATTTTCTCATTTATCTGGTTTTTCCAAGACCTGGCCCAGTTTTCCAATGTTCTTACTATTTCCAAAAGACTTTTTTCAATCTTTCACTAATTTCTTACCTCATACTGCAGCTTATGATTCAAGGATCATGAAGAGAATAAAAGAACAGAGTCAGGAAGATTACCTTTCTTGGAACAGGGATCAATTTTTCATTTTGGTCAGCTGTTACAAAGAATGATATCATGTTTGTCTCACTTAGCAACATAATACAAATAATAAATATTGTTCCACCGAGTAAGAAAATTTTGTAGACAGAGAGCTTTTAATGATCAAGTTCACTTCGTGTAGTCTTAGAAATGTTCCAGTAAATGGTGTTTACATCATGAAAAGTGCACATTAAGTACAGTACAGTTTATCGTTCTGTACTCTTTGCACTTACTGGAGCACCATTACAGAAGAAATTTGAAGACATTCAATTGCAATTACTTTGCATGAAAAAGATTCATATCAACAGCCAACGAAAAAGGTATTTTGTAATAAAATAAAGTATCAGAAAGGGGCCTACACTTCCTTAAATATTTTGCTCTGCTTTTGTATATAATAGGCTACAGTGTAATTCTAGATTGAATCTATAAATGTAACTGTATAAAATCTTCCATTTTGCTTGGCCTTTGAATTGCTATCATAGACATGAACACATTAATTTTTTTCACTAGTAGGAAAGAAACATATATACAAACATACACATTTTGTTAAGATTGAGAGAAAAATAATAAAAGTCAAATTTTGAGTCTCCTCACTATGACAGCACCATATAGCTAGTGATGGTTCGGTCATTCACACACGTGTTACGACACCCTGACAATGAAGAGATGGTGTCCAAATCTGCTCCCTTTGGATATCAGGAACATTTTATTGTGTCTTCAAGTGCATTCATGTCTTCCATCTTGAAAACGCTATGTGCATCCTGAATGCGCTGTTTTTATATAAATTTGTTTCTAGAAATTGTCTGCAGACAAATTAATTTAACTGTAAAAATCTAGTAATTTCAGCAATGATAGGGTCAATGTTCTAATTATGCCCTTGTCTATTGCATGGTGACTCTGTAGTTGTTTTGCTAAATACAGCAGTATTACTTGAAAGATTTGAGAGAATTAAACCAATTTGTTTTCATTTCTACTTCTCAGCTTAGTAATTCATGGAGTAAAATTTAAAAAAATGGAACATTTTCATTTTAAATGGAAAATGCTGTAAAAGGTTAAAAATAGTTAATTTGGGTTCTTTTGTTTTTGTGTAATCTATATTTTTGCATGGAAAAACATTCTATCTGAAATTTCCTTATTAGCTCCTGTGGTAGATGTAGTGCATAAAAACTGCATCACAATTTGTACTCCTTTTCTCAGGAAGTATTGCATGGCATGACTACTTTACAGTTCCTAGTACCTTGAAGTAAAGCAGATCACTTAATCCCATTTCCCTCAGAAAATTACCTGAAAGCTTACAAATTTTTTTTGTCTTGATTCATTATCACAACCTCTATCTTCTATTCAATGGTTGAAACTCTTCTCAGTGTCTTGGCTTTTCTGATCCCGGTTTTCAAAGCTTGTTTATCTATTTTCACATAACCTTGTTAACCAGTGATGACAGACTGCCTTTGCTGTGAGTTTTCTCTGTTTCCCTGCTAAATGAGTTTATCCTTAGACAGCACTTCACCAGTGCTCGTTGCCACTTTGTCAGAAATTTGAAAATGCTCATTCAAGCACTAAAAAATATCCAGGAATCTAGCATTTTGAATGGATGCTTCTCAGGTAGATTAAAATGAGCACTATGGTGCCTACACTGGGAAAAGATAGTGAGAATTAACTCTTTATTGATTGTGAATGTGTTGATTTAAATAAACATTTGCTAGCTTTCCTTGGGCACAGCTGATTGCTTACTCATCATCTCTTTGGATTCATTTGGCCACCACAGTAATTATTATCAGTTCTCATAAATCCCACTGGCTTTGTAACAACATAGTAGTGCCATTTATTGTGGAACTTTGCAATGATAAGCAATAAACACAGTGGTTTTACCCCACAATTGAGTTGTTTCTATTCCACTGCCAGATCAGACTATTCCACAGTCTGAGCCATAAAAGCAATTTTGCACCCAAAATGTCCATATCACCTAACTTGTGCAGAGAGCTACAGCTGCAGCATGGATGGCACCTACGTGCCTCTGGCTGACTTGGAAATTGCCATATTCCTGTAACAGCAGACTGAAATGTTGATCTATTTTATATTGGATGCTATAAAGTCCAGTAGGTTGAGAAATAATAACTTTGTATTGATTTGCTATTCCTTTTAAAAGGCTATACCAAAAGTATTAGCGTTATGCCACCCTTAAGTTAATGGCATACTAATTTTTATAGCCTGCTCCTATCCCAACCATAAAGAACAAGACCATAGAAAGAGCAAGACCATTTGTTCTGTACTGCAGAAGAGTCTGTCATCAATATTTTGACTGAGGCTGTGGAGAATAGCACAAATGAGGTTATACAAACAGCATGGATGTCACTTGTTAAAAAGGTGATTTTGTATAACCAGACACAGAGGGCCAATCCTGTTAGGAAGAAAAAAGAATTAGCAAGAATTGGCTGGGGTGAATGCTTGGCAGCATTTATAAATAAGCCAATGCTTAAAATATTATTTATTTTGCTTCATTTATCAGCTTGTGAAGCCTCCCATTTTAATTTGTAATAACATTCTTCCTCAGTCATAACCCTTCTGCCTCTTTTCATTAGATTGAAATTCAGTACTGTGTACCCTGCTATTCCACAGAGGAGCAGAAATTTATTTTCCTGCTCACCATCTGACTATAATATGCATTCTTGCCAAGATTCCCCCATGACTTTTAGTAATGTAATAATTTAAGGGACAACTCCCCAGCTATCTTGGTGGGTCATCCAAGGATGTGCTCATGATTAGCATACCACATCTTGATCTTACTTTCTGACAGAGTAGAATATTGAAATCAATTTCAAAAACAAAAAATGTCATCCAGTGTGATTCATCAAGTGGAATAAAGACCTCTTGCTGAGAAAGCCATTTGAGCACGGGTTAACTGTGACCTGTGCTCCTCTACAGTCCTTGGAACATCTGGCCATATGGGCTGTAAGCAGATTAATCCAGTGCTTTGCACTCTCCTCCTTTAAACGGCTTAAAGGTTGCTGTTTAAATAGCATGGCATGCAATTTTTTTAAAAAAGATCAGCAAATATCTAAAATAACTGAGAACAAATGAATAACCTCTCTCCATAAGAAATTTCTAGAGGCCCTCAAGAAGCAGCTTGATTTTGTTTTTCTATTTTAACTTGCTGTATCTAAATTTAATCTTTCCCAAAGTTGTCAAAGGCTATCTAGCTTACATGATTGAACCAGACATAAAACTTCCTCTATTCCTGCTTCAGACAATTGTTACAGACAGTTTTAAAGTCTGGCTAGCCAGGGAACTGTGGGTAAGAGGGACCTGTAGTACACCAGCTTGTCTGGATGAAGGCTTTCTGCCTAGATGAAGCATCCCTCCCAGGGTGCTGATAGCAATGTTCAACTTGCAACTTCAGCTGTAGCTCTGAAAAGCTGCAAAGTGTGCCCTCACGGCACTGACCACCCAGCTGGTGAGTGCTGCTGCCCAGAGCTATGTGAGCAACTCACTTGACATGTCCTCTGTGGAGCAGGGAGGTTGGGCTCTGGCCACCATCCTCGCACTTGCTGATGCTTCTGGCAGCAGAGCAATCACAACGGGAACATTCTGATATGCTACAGGTCATCTGAAGGACACTAACATAGAGATTTTTCAAACTACATTTTTCCCAACAGCACTAGAAATACTGCAGATGTAGTTTTATTCAGCTTTCTAAAAATTTTTTTGTTTTTTTTTCCCTTTTTTCCACTGAAAATGGCAAGCTTTTTACAGACAATTTTTTTAATTTTATTTTTTTAATTAGGAAAAGAAAAAACATTCTATTTCATTCAAAATCTAAGATTTTCTATAGAAATCATTATTTTAAACACGAATCACGCTTAGGACAAGTTCTAGCAAACACAAAGCCAGTACTAGAAAACTTTAACCTCCATCCCTACTTTTAAGATTTTATTTGGTAAAAGCAGAATCTAAAGCCCTCAGCACCAAACCTTAGACTTGTTTGACATTGTACTTTCAGGCTGCGCACTGCCTCTGAATTCATGTTTTGCTGCTGATTCTTTCCAAGCACTTCTCTCAGCTGTTATGCCCCATAGTCACTGTGTGAGTTATTCAGCCTTGGATGACTATGCTTTATGTACGTAGCAGAATGAATTCTGACCAGAACAGCGTGGTTTTGAAGAAGCTGTCTTCTTCACAGGGGTTAGTGATAATTTCTGCTCTGCAGACAAGCTGAAGTGTTATTATCTTCATTTTGCATATCTGCTGATTACTTTAAGGCCTAGATCGTCTCAGTCACCAGCAAGAGTTTGTTCCAGAGAGTCTCTCATAACTGTTCAGAGAGGACGCCTCATATAATGGTAGCTACTGTGAGGAAACTCTACTGCTACACTTTGAAACAGTACTGTAAACCAGCTTGTAAAGATAGAAATCTTATTAACATGCAGCACAGCACATAGCCTATCACTCTGTATTCCTAGTTAATGGAGAAATTATTAGCAGACAGCACTACATTAAGAAAAAGAATGATATTTTGATTTAGTTGTTGAACTGGGTCTATTAAAGAAAACTCTGTCAGTGAGCTGACAATCTCTGCTCCTCATCCTGCTGTCCATCTTCTGGAAGGGGGACCTGAATGAGAGCTGAGTACCAAAGTCTCCACCTAAAGCAGATTACAGAAGCTACCACAACTAAGTCACTATTCAGGGACAGCAACTCACTTCTAGCTTAAGTTGTCTACATTGTGTACCCTAAATTGCCAGCCTGAAACAGAAAACTGGCAGCAGTTCACAAACTTTTAGCCTGATCTTGCCATTAGCATCACTCCATCAGCAAAGTCAGATCAAATGAGTGTGTGATGTACAATCACTGTTGATAATTAACAGCGGGCCCTGTGAAATACTGGAATGGCAAGCAATTATCTCTTTTGAACAAAAAATGTGCAGCACTGACATATTAATTTTCTCTTCCCTTATAATTTTGTTATAATTACTCCAAATGCATGGTGGAAAATCGTTTTTTGTCCTTCAGGAGTTTCTGATTTTACATTTTCTCCATCCCATCAGGATTGAAAGTAAGATCTCTTTAGAGAGAATTCAAATCAAGATAACATAAGAGGTTAGAATTCTCCTCTGCAGTGGAAGATCATCCTGACTGAACCTCTTTCAACTCCCAGTTTCTGCCAGACATTTCCATTTTAGCAACTCAGTTGGGATTCTTGACTACTAGATTACAGACTCACTATCTCTTGCTGTG
Organism: Meleagris gallopavo; assembly: GCF_905368555.1. Taxonomy (NCBI): domain Eukaryota; kingdom Metazoa; phylum Chordata; class Aves; order Galliformes; family Phasianidae; genus Meleagris; species Meleagris gallopavo. Next base: position 63,059,590 of record NC_139406.1, on the reverse strand, counting down.
CCCTAGTAGCTACTTAATTATTTAAACATGGAGTAGCTCCAGCAGATGCTACTGCAAGAAACATACTTCATAACAGAGCTGTCTGAGCATTCCTGTGGGACACTAGAAACAAAGGGTCAAGTCCTTGTACCACAGAATTTTAAAATCTTAATACAAAGAATTACATTTATGCCAGGAGAACAATAATATCACTGGGTCAGGATATATTCAGGAACATTAGTTCAAATGCTTGCTCTGGGCTATATCCTGTCCTAGCACGGAATTAACTCTATTTTGTGTAACTGCAAAAAAAGTTCATCTGTGGAATTTCAGCAGAAATTGGCTCTTACATCTTGTACAAATGCCCCCTTATAAGAAACAGATTTCTTAACTAATTACTGCAGAAGTATAACTGGTAGTGTTGCAGACCATCTGATAACTCTGAGGTATTTAAAACTGCTACTTTGTGGGTAAGTTTTTTTGAAATGATACGGTAATAAAGAAAGAGTGCAGGTCTCTGTGCAACATTCAGGGGCTGTTGTCCATCAGTGCAGCCACTGCCTGCCTTGGCAAAACTAGACTGCATCATGCCTGGGGGCCCTGAAGTCTGTACAGAAGGCAGAAAGCACAGGATTGTCCTGTAAGAAAAGCAGTCATTCACAACTATTACCTTCGATTTGTCTTCATTCTGAAACTCAGTGATCATTATCTTGTGGTAGGAATAATTCTCTGACTTCTGCTAAGATAATCTTTCTTCAAAGTGATATCTGGCAATAATTTATATAAACACGGTAAATTATTTGCACTGTATGTCTATTTTATGTCTGTGCCCACTGATGTCTCTTACAAACCAGACAAATAAAACTTAACGCACTTTTCAGATCCATTCCCAGCGATCTGCCTCTCGTCTCAAAAGCAAAGAAAAACAATATAGGTGACAACCAAGTGCAGCCAACTCAGGCACTCCCAAATCATATTTACCTTCCACCACTGCCTTTTATTTTCAGATTCATCTATTATGAATTCTTTTCAGTAGATTCAGTTACTGTATCTTTGTGTACAGCAACATAATCCACATGGTTTAAAAACATGGTTCACCTTCAAAAGCCTGTTCCTTACCATTAGTATAATTAGGATGAAACTTTGCCTGTGAGATCTACAGATGGAGTTCCCAATAGCAGGGAGAGGAGGCTAAAAGCAAGAGAACTTTACGGAAAAATGAAACATACCACCATATCTATTTAGTGAACTAAATAGGTCCTGGGTTTCATGGGGCTCTCAGTTGTTCACTGTCAGTGTTACACGTGAAGAGCTAAATGTAATGTTTGCTGGATGCCTTCCCCATGCCAGACACTCCCAGACAGTGTGGGAGTGGGGCCAGCTCTTAAAGGCCACCTTGCAGTGGCTTCTGTCCCTGCTGCTGCCACCAGAGATGGTCAGGAAAGCACCTGATGTGCTCCTTACAACTCTCAAAAGTATCACTGTCAGGTGTTGCAAGAAAACAGAAAAAGACATTGACAAGAGACAGATTTTTGACAAGAAGCATATTATATGACTTTTGTACTCTGTAAAATAAGTCCCTCATCCCCCACCAGTGACTTATCTTGTATGGGATTATATTTGCAGCTGTGGATTTCCCTCACTTCTTCCCAAAGTGAATCTCCAAAGCGAGACTTTAGTTCTGAGACATATGGAAATCAAATGAATCAAGATTTGTGTAAGCTGCTGTCCTCTGGATAACCTGTCATGTGTGAAAACTTAATCCCCAGATTTTGGAGTACAGCCAGTCTATAGAAACACGTGTACAGTGAGAAGCATATTGGGAGGCAGACTGAGCCATGAGAGGCAGCAGGTGTTGCAGCTGCTCAGCAATACCCTCAAAGAGAACCCAGCAGAGCATGTCCCCCAAATCTGCAGATTGCACCCCACTCAGGTGCTGCTTCTCTGGTTCTGCTATCAATGAAGAATATGCCATGAGGTTAGGAATGGTCATAACCTATTGAACTGACTTTAAGTAGCACTGAAATTCAACCTTCAGGTCTCATCTCTTGACACTGAGGATTAGAGATGGCAGAATAATACTGAAGCCCATGTGCTGCTGTTTATTTATGCCAGAAGTGATCTATTTTCTATTGAGGGAAAAAGAGCAATCTTCATGTAATTCCCTTCCATTTCTAGAAAAAAATCCAGTGTGAAAAGTGAGCATCAATTGAAAAGTATTCGGTGGCAACATCTTATAGTAAAGTTTTGAAGACATCCTTTCTTCACAGAAAGTTTGTATTTTATTAAGTAGTGGTTACCCCTGTTCTATTTGTGCATGCATGTGTACCTTAGCCTGTATCCCATCCTGCTTGGAGTTGATGGCGCTGTCTCACTCTTTTTCAACCTCTGATCCTGCCAGAATGATCCAAAATATTGCAGAGACCAAGATTAGCCAAAGAAATCCTTTGTAAAATGGCAGTACATGAGTCCTCTGAATCAGTGCTGTGCTGTGTGCTGGCTGGGAAGCAGAGAACTGTCAGCATTCCCCTCCTGAGAGGTATAGCAGCCCCAGGAAAGCTCCGTCCACCAGCTGAGACTCCCAGCTTTATGAGTGAGGTCTCTCTCTCAGCCTGTGGGCCAGCCAACAGACACGGGAGGCAGATGGCAAACGCAACGTGAGCCAGAGCTGAATCCAAGGCACTAAGAGATGCACTGGCCCAAGGCCCAGAAAAGCAGCAAGAGGCAAGACCTGGTGGTCTTGTTTTCAGGAGGAGCCAGAAACAGGTGGGCTGTGGGAAGCATGGGGTATGTGGGCTCAGTAACAAGAGGAGTGTATGGCTACTGCTGAGAGACAGTGAGCAGACAATACCAATTGAGAGGATCCTGTCTTCTGTCAAAAGAGCAGGGCACACATTTTAGCTCATTTTAGCAGTCATGTTAGCTGAAGAATTGGGCTGCTGACCCCTTAGCTTGAGTACAACCTGAAGGAGCCTGGCCCAGAGTGCATGCTGCATTAGGTGGTGAGAGTTTACACAACAGGCAATTACTGCAGGATTTTAGGAACATGAGGAGGAAACTGGAAAGAAGCAAAGGGCAAAGCACAAGTGGTGGGGCAGCATCCTGCAAACAGGCAGGGCTGGCTGGAGGTGGGCAGCAGCCCTGCAGGCTAGCCCATGCCACTGCCACCACCTTCTTTGGCCCTCCTCACTTCACAGTGTGGTCAGTGCCCCTCGTCATACTCCTACAGGTTCCTACACGAGGCCATGCTACAGCCAGCATTCAAAAAATGCACTGGTGTGCCTCTTAATATCTCACAAAGGCTCTGGGCTCCTTTAAACCCTCACTGCTGGTCTCACAAGTGATTCTGTCTTGCAGGTTTCCTCTAAAGTTCATTATAGAAATCCTGCACAAAACAGTATGCTTGAAATGGTCATTAGGTAGCATATTGATGTAGTTGAAAATGGCTGAATTATATAAGCTTTAGTATAAGATTTTTCACATTTCATGGAAATATAAGTACAAAACAACACATTTGTTATTCATGACAAGAATCTCCATAAAACTCCAGTTTTGTAAAATGTAATGTCAGGAAAAAATCTGATTAAATGGCATGGTCCTCCCTCAGGGAAAACCTACTTCAATTAGAAGAAATTGTGTTAAAGTCTGCATTTCCTGCTCCATTTCATCTTATTTATCATTTCAATAACTTTCTTTATGGTAGGCTGACAAAATGCAAAACTAAGTGAGTGGCAGGTGAACATTAAAAAATACATGCATTTATTACACTTACCCCTTTACACTCACTGCTATTGAGTTTTCTATTTCCAAAGCTTAAGTACTTTCTTTGGGCTTAGTTTTGTCAGTTTGACATTTTTAATAATCTAAATACATAGCTATGTCAATCTCTAGTATAAATTGAGCTAACTGCTTTAACTGGGAATAATACATTTTGTCATGAAGAGACCTTGAACTGGGATAGTTGAGGCTATTTTGAAACTACATTTAAAGTTTCTCAGATATTATATGAGAGATCTAGCTCTTGATTAATTAAGATCTTTGGCATCTCTTTGCATTAATTGCATTAGTAGCCTTAACTTTAGGAAGACAGTTTCTGTATTTTAAGTAATTAGATGATTAATAAGAAGATATCTATTACCAACAATAATAGGTATTTTGTCTTTTCCTACTTTTGATTTGTTTGTCTATTTAAACAGTTATGAATTTCAGTGATTATGTTCTTATTATTCAAGTGAATGTGGTTGCTTCTGTTTTTTCAGCATAGAACTGACTTAAAAAATGCTAGCTAAATTCATACCTTTGACTACCGATATGCATGCCAGAGATACTGAAAATGAAGAATGATATGTAGCTCCTTAAAACACTGATGTTCACTGCATATTTTCTATTGCATTTGCTAGAGAGCAAGGGAATATGTTGTACTGCATGACAAGTGTGACATCTGCTTCAGATAACATATTAATGAGTTTGCACATCTGTTCTCATTCAATACCTTGGACTCACTGCAAAGGTGTGAAGGCTGGTGCAAAGGTAGCTTTCATTGACCACTTCCTACATGCTGAAGGTAGCTAGGGATAGGCACTGGAGCAGCTCAGAGAAATGGTCTTCTGATGCAGGAAAGGACTCTATTCAGCCAGGTGCCAGTACAGCAGTCTCCATCAGTCTGTCCTTCCCAATTCTGTGGTCATTCATGTTTTTTGGAGATACCATTGGATGCCTTGTACACTTTCTGCTGAACCAGTTCTACAGGGACAAGGCCAAGCATTACTTGTGGCTATGCAAGTAGTACCAGTTTTAAGTGGTACTGAGAATATTCACTTGATGATTTATTTTAGGAGAAAAATTTCTTGACTTGTTGATTTCAACAGATATTCCTTTTATTCCCTACCTTTCTGAAAACAGGGAAGGATCATCTAAAAATGGACATCTTTATAAAAAAGAAGCATTTTATTCAAACGCCTCTTCTTCAACAGCCAAAACAACTACAAAAAGAACTGCAAAAAGACAAAAGAGGTTTATGTGAAACATGCACTTTTTTGCATCAGTTGTTTGACAAACACAGGAATTCAATAGGAAAGCAAAAGAAATGTAACATTCCTCCCTTCTGATTTTTCAGAAATTACCTTTCATCGAGTACAGCCAGCATAGTGTTTAGCAGGATCACAATACGAAGTGTAAAATATTAATCCTTATGCTTTCAGTAAAATTATTTGCTGATGCACTGAAATGTAATAAGAACTTTGTCATTCTAGAAGTTGAGAACTCAGATGAGACTTAAATGAAACCTGAAGGTCTAGAAAAGGATAATTTCTGAAAGCACACACAAATTCAGTGTCAAATTGCACATAACATTTGGAACAGAACAGGGCAGAATGGAAAACAAAACTGATCTATACTTCACAAATAACAAGAACTTGATGGAGAATGTTATTGTAATGTGTAGAAAAAAATGTATTGATAAGTGATGAAAAATAAAAAGAGGAACAGAGGAAATTTAGGACTGGAATAGACCCAAATGGGCATAGAGGTGTATAATGATTTGAAAAGAAGTGTAAACATACTTTCTTCTGTTTTCACAAAGCAGCAGAATGAGGTATTTTAAGAGCACAATGAAGTGCTTTACAGAACATTAGGGGAGGACAGCAGATAGTATGTACAGGAAATAAATAATTTCCAAGATGCAACCCTGAAAAACTTTCACCCAGTAGTCCTTGTAGAAATATTTGAGATACAAGCCTAACTGTTGCAATTTTAAAGGTAACCAAAGATTGGAAAAGACTGAATATTATGCTGGTATTCATTCTAATATGGCAGTGGATGACCATAGCAGCAACACTGGTTGTTTGAAAAATTAATATGGACATCAGCTGACACAGAAATAAAAGATAGGGTCACAATACTTAGTGATTATGGCTGTGTATCAGAAAAATCCAGCACAAGATTAGAAGAGAACTGGAGTACTGAGTAGCAAGTAGTGCAGGAAACAATGTAGTACGTGGTTATTTTTCAGTGGAGAAAGAGTTAACTCATATCAGATGAAAAAAGGACATGGAAAATACATTGTTCAGCTGTGGGAAAGCAGCGCACATACACAAGGATAGTTAGGAAATTATTTGAATCTTTGAAATAGGCATTACTGAACAGTGCAACCAAGTTATGAAACATTTTCCTGAGGACAGTTTGCAGTTCTCTGGGGCTTTTGATCATCAGAGAGATCATCTACTTTGATCAAAACTTTTTTGGGATTAAAACTTAGTGACCTGTAGTTTGCTTAAAATGCAAGTTCTATAGCTGGTCAATACCTCAAGTCCAAATGAGCACAGTGCTTATATCTCATTAGCAAATAATTTGGCATGATAGGAATAGACCAATAGATTAAAAGATTCAGTGCTGAGACTTCAACATTCTTTTCATGAGTAGTTAGTGGAATTTACTTTGAAGCAGATTTTGCTCCTGAGACAGAGATTCCCCACCTTGTTCTAGCTCAAAGATGTTAAAAGGCTGGTCGTTGTTTCAGACCCAGAACTGACATGCATTAATGAGCACCTGGTGGAAATCTCCCACTTTAGCTTCCTTTAAAAGAAATTTAAAATCCAGAATTGTATTGCTAATTAAACAAGAACATACTAAGAGAGATGTTACGGGGATTTGCTTCAAACCAACATAAACCCTGCTACAAATGTAAGCGTTCATCTAAAGTAACAGAATAAGGGCAAGGAGTTCCTCACTGCTCCACGATCCATATCTCAGCTCCACTGAATCTGCCTAAAATCTCCCATGTATTTAAGACGGATAATTCATAATGCAAGCAAAGATCTGCAAGAAAAGAAAAGAGTTACATCACTGTATGTCTCCTCTAAACTTTTCCAGAGGATTAACTCTCCTTTTGGCAGAGTTAGACAGTTCCAGTTGTCAGCCTGTCAGCTGATAGGCAGGGTAAGCAGTTGTGAAGGTGGCATGTGGCATGTCTTGTTCCTAAGGTAAGCTATCTAAAGGGGAGAGCAAAAGTCACAAATCATTTTGTAAGGCAGGGACCTACAGTACCAGAGTTAAGATCACTGCTGGAATGCTTTACGGCCTAAGAAAAAAAAACAAAAGCAAAAGAAGGGCATGAAAGAATGAAAAGAAGGGACTTACTCAAACTCTTCCGGGCTAAAATTGTAGCTCATATTTAGGAGCTCTTGGCATTAAGTATCCTTAGGTACCCATGGCAACTAGGACCTTGTGAGTCAAAAGCGCACAGCTGAATAAAAATAAACACAACTGCAAATTTTCATTTGAGTTGATGCAGACAATCATTTTTCACTGTGTTTTCTTTGACAATTTGAAAAGAATATTTGAAAACTGTAATAATTTGGGACCATTTACTTTGAAACTAAAGAAAGTAGGGAACTTCTGTACTGCTTTCACAGCAAGATTCAATTGTCTTTCCAACACCAAGGAAAATGTAGCTATGCAACCCAGGCAGACGCTATAATAGTAACTCAAGTTCTCCAACAATGAGCAGGGTATTTCCCTGGCACGTGAGAGTCTCCAGCTCAAATTCTTAGATGATTCGTGGAGTAATTGGAACTTTATGATGATCTAACACCAACATACAGCTAAGCACCACCATGCTGCTCTCTCACTCTCCCTTCTCAGAAGAACCGAAGGAGAAATTGCGGCGAAAATACAATGAAAATCTTGATGCAATGTTGAGATAAGGACAGGGAGATCACTCAACACTCACCATCATGGGCAAAACAGATTCACAATAAGGTAGATTAATGTAATTTATTACCTGTTACTAACACACTAGAGCAGTGAGAACTAAAAGATAACTAAAAGCACCTTCCCCCCATCCACTCTTTTCTACCTCACCCCCCAGGCTGCACAGAGGAATGGGTATGAGGGCAGTAGTCAGCTCATGACACTTTATCTCTGCCATCACTCTCTGCCCCTGCTCCACATGGGGTCCCTCCCACAGGATGCCATCCTGCAAAATGGAATATATGAATTACAAAGTGAACATTTGTAAGGCCATCATTTGGTGAAGATAGCTAAGCTGGGAAAGTAGAAGGCTTTTGGTTAAGATATTCTGTGCTGTGGTAATTTGTATAGAAATAAGCTCATGGGTATCAGTGTATGTGTGTACATGTAAATAGACACACACACATCAAAGTCTCAGTTCTGATAAAGTGAATATACAGATCTCGTCTCATTTCTCAGAATTATCTTAATAAAATGAGGCTAAAGAGATATACATCACTTTCTATTTTCTATTTTCTCTCAAGTATATTTAATTATATCCCAATATGGAGTTTCTTTGAATCCTGGTTTGGAAGAAATACCTACCTTCCTAAAATTCTACTTGATTTACCTCTTTTCAGAGGAATATTAAGATGTACAGCTTCCAAGAAATGCTCACCCTAGCAGATACCCGAAAGTATGTTGGGATTCAAAACCCCAAAGATGTGAACAGAAAACAAAAGCAATACTGTCTTTCACACACCTTTGTAACTTCTGAATTTTAAACCTGGCTTTCTGTATATCTTGACTAGTCCCAAAATTCAAATGACTTTTCACAGCTACACCATTTGCTCCCCACAGGGGGACACCCTCATGCCCTCCCACGTCAGTAGTTCTTACTTCTCCTTTGCACATGAGGATCGCAGAATAAGGAAGAATTTGACAGGCAGTGTGCAAAATATTCTTAGACATTTGACCCTGGTAAATACTATACATGGAAGAACAATCTCAGGTGCAACTTAACCTTGATATTTCACACTTAGACCCATATTCTTTTAATACAGGATGGTCCGGCATATTTTTCTCCAGCTATATGAAATTTCATGTTATGACTCCTGCCAAGTTATTTTAAAAAGATTTATAAAGACACCTCATAACATCTTCAGAGGCTGAAAACCCGTTATGTCTGTAGGAGAGAAAACGAATCTGAAAACCATTTTCTCAAAGGGATTAATGGCTGAGAGCATGAGAACAACCTGAGAACAATTTCAACGATATTTACAAGAATGCATTTTTCATTTAGCTCTTGGAAGAGGCTCTCACAGAGGTCAAATGTTTCTTGGCAATTTGTCAGGAAAATGCAATTTAAGTTTGAAGTACTTTGAATTAAGGTTTCCCGAGTCTCATTTTTGGCTTGAAGACGAAGATTTCCTTTCAGTAACTGGAAACCTGTTTTTTCTACATCTTTTCTTAAACCACTGATGTCACTGACTCAGTGGCTACATTCCCAGAGTAATATAATAATTAATTCCTGAATAGCAGTGCTAGGGCAGCTCTCACCAGGGCACTACGCTATCGAACACTGGGTAAATGAGTTGGCTGGATTTCTGTTATGGAAATAAGAGGACAGAGGCAGAAACGGAGATAAGAGAATCGCACCTTAGCCACAGATTTTTACTCTGTAAACCTCACTACTGCCTAGGCCATTTTGCTGTTTCTGATCAGAAACTGAATTCAGCTGAATTCTGAGACTGAAGAATCTATACCAGGTGGTCAGAAAGAGCTCCCCACTGAACAGGCTGTACTAAGTAATGACCAGAAACAACAGCAAATGAAACCAGAAAGCACACTGGGTTGCATTGAATCCAGAAGCATTTAAATGTGGAAAGGAAAATCTTAACAAAAAAAATCCTGCTAGTAAAGATGATACATTTATTTACAAACTGGATGGCATTTGGTGGTACCCACCATACCCACTATATATATATATAAATTCTCTTGTGAAATTGCTGCTTTACATTTGTAGACAAGATGTGGTCCATCCTCCCTTTCTGAAGAATCTATACACAAATTTTGATGCCGTAGTCCTTTTTCTGGTCCATATAACTTCTGTTCTACTGATCAGGAAGAATTTCATAAGAATTTTGGAGAACTCTTGTGCAGTCTATTGAAGTACATTTATGACAGTAAAAATTTTCTACTTAAATTGGTGTCTGTATTTTTACACACATCCAGCCAAAATTAGTGTTGCTCTTGTTTTCTAAACAAAAAAGAAATAAAATTTAATCCTTGTTTGAAGAAAGAGTACCAGATAAAATACAGTTTCTTCTCAGAGAGATCAGCCTTCATTTTTTTCTTCAGTTCCAACAACAAGAAAAGCAATGAAAAACATTTTGTGTAACATATTGTCTGTTACAATTTCCATATAATAATCCTTATAAAAATGAAAATGATTTTGCAGTAGCAGTGAAAATGATAGCAGGATTCCTAATTTTCAGATAATAGAATCCTTTAGAAAAAAATAACAATGCAGGGGGCAGGATATAGAGGTAAAACTAAACGGTAGGTAAGAATAATGCATTATTCTGAAGTTGCAGTATTGTTTAGGATAAGGATAATCTTTGTTACACACACATATATATATATAAGTATATATATATACAAGAAGAAATGTCTGTGCTTGCTATATAGACATTCGATAAAGAACCATACTGTTACTCTAAGCCTCACTCAAGCACTGCTAGGAAATACATCATTAGATGGAACACCACAATTACACAGAACAGTGACTTCCACAAAACTCATTTTAGACTGGTCAATTCTAGTAATTTATGCCTACCATCACTATAAGCAAATGAGATGAAGAGCTCACGTTGTAAATAAAGGAAGTAATTGTCTGGATCAATATTTTATTTATTTTTTCCTCATTTATAAAACATGTCCACTTCTGTGTCTGGAGGAACATAAAAAAGGCACAACACAGTGCACTGATTATACAGCATTGGCCAATGTTACATTAGAAAAGAATTCTATAGATGTCTGTTTATCTCCAAGTGGTTAACTAATAAAATGCCAATAGAAAGCACTAAGAATAAAGTGGATTTTCTGGCTTTTGTAAAATCAATAAAACTCTTGATTGCATACTGCAAATTATTTCTTCTTTGCAGTCCTCAACCTGAAACTTGTCTCATGCTCTGTATAGAAATGAATGGCTTGTCCAAGCTCACACACAGCTCATGCTTAGAAAATGAAGGAAGGCCTTCTATGGGATCTTAAAAGGTCAGTGGCTCAATTTCAAATTGATGCATTGCTTAAAGCTCGGAATTCTTTGAAGCTAGTTGATCTATTGAGACACAAGGAGTTACACAAATAGCAAAGAATTAATGTGTGTTATTTTTAAGATTGCTTATAGAATAAAAGAGGATGAAGGCAAAACTGTTAAATTATTCTCAATAAGACTCCCATGTAAGTGTCGCTTTCCCTGGGATGGAAATATTTCCAGATTTAATGTAGATAAGCATAACCAGTTTGAACAATATGACCAATACCACAGAGCTATTACAGAGGAAGGAAAGAAATATATCTTTCAGATAAAACCTCAGAATGCAGAAAAGCCAATTAATTAATATCAGATAACTCTTTTTTTGACAAATTCTACAATACGTTTTAAAATTCTTACAATTATATACCTAGCTTAGAGACTTAGCTGAATCACTCAAAAACGTACTTCTGTATATGCTCTCCAATGTGTTCCATGACGTTTTAAGCAATAGCAATGAATATATTTATCCATTTTTTAACATAGTTCAAGTAATTAACCCAAACTGGAATTTTTCCAGGACAAAAGGATTAACTTAGTCTTATAAAAATTTAATGGGATTTTTTAATGACTCAAGAATTATAATACAGCTTTACTGTGCTTTCTGGATTCATGGGAGATTGTTAATTGGGTGCAGGCAGGGAGAACACGGTCTAGTGAATGAGCAGAAATACTGTCCATAGTTAATTACTGGTCACCAACATCCAAGCTACAATACAACTACCTTAAAGTGGGAGAGCTGGAATGGCAGCAAGGAATATGAACTAGGTTAGAGAAAATGAAATGTAGAAGCTGGGTACTTCTGCAAACTCACACACTCTATTTCACTGAAATAATTTGAAGATATCATGCACATATAGCTTAAGCAATACTAGAATTAATTGAATTAATGGCTTCTGCTCAAAATTTGTCCTTAATTTACCCTTTCCCTCAAGTATTATAATAGTTTTTCATAAGAAAAGCACATATGACTTTTTCCACATGCCTACTATCTCATTCAGTGCATGCATTATATAGCACTTTATGTTCTGTCTTCTCCTTATTCAACATATTGTGTACACTTCAGTAGAGAAGCTCTCTCCTGAATATGATAGATATTCATCTGAGCTGTTCTGTGCTATACAAAAAAACTCTAGGTATTTTGCAAATTAAATTTATATTATGCCCTGTAAGTTGAGGGAATAAGTATCAGCAGTAGCTCACAGATATGGAACCAAGTCAAAGAGAGATTAAAATTAAGAGTTTTAAGCTTTCATTTGGAGATGTCCTAGGATGCACTTTTCAGTACAGGCAACATTTGTTCAGTGGTTAACATAGTCTGAGAGCAGCTTGCAAGTTCACCTGTGGGTGGCATTGCCCATGACTTGCCAAATTAGAACCATACTGCTCTCAGGGTAGGCACAAATGGCATTAATATACCAAAAAAATATACTAAGTGACTGCACAAGGTCTGGCTGATGTGACTTGCCCACAAAGGCAATGGAAGCAGCAGGAACTAAGGAAAGAATCCTATTTCTTTGATCCAGAGTTGTCTTAAATATAAAAGTATACAATCTCCAGTAACCTCCCCCGTGCTGTGCACTGCACATCTCATCTTTCACAGTCCAAGAGGACCCCCTTGCAGAGATCATGCTATTAGCTGGACTAATTTGACAAAAATTACAGAACTATTTTTCATTAAAAAATATAAAACAAGAAGTAATTGAACAAAGTATTTTATGTCTTTTAATAAATGTAATTAATTAAGACCTAATTGTCTTATTTAGTTCATAGTGCATAGAGATGGAGAATTAAGTGGTTTGTTCATCAGGAAACAACAAGAGATGTATAGTTCATATATCCATTTCAATATATATCTTTAGCTCCCCACTATGGTCTTCACTATATGCAGAAGCAAGCCTCATCCAGGTGAATTCATTGGACTCATTAATTCAGATTATCTCAACTGATATATCCACCCCTGTGCATTTTACCACTTACTTCTAGAAAATTCATTATTTCAAAAGCAAAATATGTTTTACCTTTCTAACATAAACTCAGTATAACAAAATAATTTGTTTCTTCTTTAAATAACTTACAGCAGCTGAGGACTCATGCTAACCTTGCTTCCTGAATTTCACAAAGCATTAGTAGAACTATTGCTCGAGTCCCATCCTTCCCTAGTTTAACAGCATAGATCAAATTATAAGCTTAAGAACCAATCTCAGTCTTGGTACTTTAGCCTCCTAGCTGCTTTCCTCTTATATTTTTCTGAGAACATTGTGTTTTCCTAAATACACCGGTAGCTTATTCGGCCTATAAGTTACATGAGGTTCTATTACCCTATGAGATCAATATAGCTCTGGAAGTAAATCAATACACAGCTTTGTATAGTCAACAGCCAAGAAAGTTGAGTATTGCCCTTTTTCTGCTGCAGAAAAAAAGAGGAACAAGAGCATTCTATTCTGAAATCAGTGCAACAACTCTCACAGCTAGTAAGCTGTGCTGGTGAGTGCTGCTTTGTTGCTGCAAAGATCTCTGTTTAAGTCACTCCTAAGAGTGCTGATGAAATTGTTTCATCAGGAGATGTTTGTCAAATGCAACATATAACTGATGTTCTGTCCTAGTACTGACAAATGAAGGCTAATGTTCAAGTTAATCCATTTTCCTTTCACCTTAAATATGTTACTTTCCCCTGAAGGTTCATCAAATCTAGAAAACCAGTGGTCCTTGGCAGTACTAGTTATTCTTATGTAGCCACTAACACACAAGAGAGCTTAGACTTGTAACTTTTTCCCAAATTTTCAGATCTCTCTGTATTTTTCTGAATGAGTGAGCAAAAGCACATAGTTTCAGCAAGCAAATAACTGACACATTTACAACAACAATTTCATTCTCTGATGTGTTTTGTGGTCTCTGCGTAGGCAAACAAATAACTTAATTTTGCCTGTGAAATAAATTCAGAAAAGCTTCCAGAATAGGAATTGGATGTACAAGTAGTAACACAATAAATAACCATCTTTTTTCTCCAGCTCTCTGCAGAGAAAGAACAGAGATGGAACTGAGGAAGAGTTTGGATCCAGATTCATACTTCAGACCACCAGTGCAGTGATGATATTCTCACAGAATATTTCTGACTTCTGTACCCTCAAAAGACAGACAGACATATTACATGTAGATACTGACATGAAGCTACCATTATTCCCTTTGAGTTTTAGAAGCATTTTAGAAACTATTCAATATGAATTTTAATTATTCACAAGAGGACACAGGAGGGTAGATTACAATTCTGCAAAGCACAGGCCTGTGCGGAATTTGCAGAGGAAAATTACAGATGTGCAGCTATCTCTTCTCTGAGTTATGATCATATTTTTTTAATATTTATCATTTGCCAGATGCTTTCTTGGGTTATGTTCTTTTTGTTTCTCTCCTGAAAAATAATACTACACATTGAAACGGTTTATTAATCCTCAAAGATTCTTGAGGAGAATAAATTAGGGTAAATGCTGCTTATTAGATAGACAATGAGAAGTGAAATACATTGGGCTAGAGGCAGAGCAGGGGACAGAACATCCTTTGCAAGGGCCATAATTAGTGAGCTCTTCAGTAAAATCATAGTTTTGTCTTTAGACTCTGGTGACCTCAGCTTGTTTTCCCACAGATTTTTATGACAAGCACAAGAAAGAGCATTTATTTTGGCTGGAATAAATCCTTCCATCAGATGAAGATGAAAAGAATCAAGAATTCTGTCAGAGTGAGAAGATCTGACATTTCTATCTATTCTGTTTATGTGCTTAGTATATGGACTCTGAACAACTCTTGGAAATTTTTCATTTGTTTAATGCTACAATATCCACAGTGATACAGATGAATCAGGATAGGAACCTGGTCAATGCTAACTATGTACTGCCAATCTTTTCATGTAAATAAGCGATGTCGAGAGGCAGGAGAAAAGAGCCTGCAAGTGCCCAATCCTGGGCCCCAAATGAAGCTGTCCTTGCTGTGCAACACAGATAGGCAGTCTGGATTCTGACATTCACATGCACATCCCCTTCAGGTAGGCCTTCTTCAGCTACGTTGCTTTCTCTGTAGCAAACTTCAAAAGTTACTCCACAGTGTGCATGCCAGCCCCTCAAGAGATGGCTGCTTAAAGCAAGAATTTGGTCTTGACCTAAGACTTTTGGCACAAGTTACCTGATTGTCCACTTACATAATGAAATGCTATATTCAATCAATTACCTCACCCATAGAGCAGTCTTCTATGAAATATACCACGAGCTAGTTTGAAATATATTTGAAATACTGATACTGTAAATAAAGTTTAATTTTACACAGATGAAGAATAGCAGAAATCTCTCCAAAGTCAATGCACTGATTTCAATGTGATTTATGATATTAAGTCCAGATAGCCTGGATTGATGAGCTAAGGCCAATGAGATAAAGTTCAACTAGACCAAGTGCTAGATCCTGCACTTTGATTACAAAAACCCCAGGAAACACTACAGGCTTGGGGCAGAGTGCTCACTGGACTACTCTGCGCTACACTGGAAGACAGTGTGGAGGTAAAGAATCTGAGGGCATAAGAGAATGCCCATCTAAAAATGAGCCAGTAGTGTGCCCAGGTAGACAAGAAGGCCAGGCAGTGGCATCCTGACTTTTATCCGAAATAGTATAGCCAGCAGGAGCAGGGAGATGATCCTCCCTCTGTACTGGGTACTGGTGAAACTTCATCTTAAGTACTGTTTTCAGTTTTGGGTGCTTCACTGTAAGAAATTAAGGCCATGGAGCATGACCAGAGAAGGGCAATGAACCTGATGAGGACCCTGGAGCACAAGTCTTATGAGGAGTGACTGAGGGAACTGAGATTTAGATTAGAGAAGAGAAGGCTCAGAGGAAAACTTACAGCTCTGAAACCTTATAGCAATCTGAAAGGAGGTTGTGGCAAGGTGGGGGTCGGACTCTTCTCCCAGGTAACTAGTGATAGGACAAGAAGAAATGGTCTTAAGTTGAACCAGGGGAGTTTCAGGTTGGATATTAGAAAAATTTATTCTCCGACAAAGTGGTTGGACACTGAAAGAGGCTACCCAGGGAGCTGATGAGTCACTGTCCCTGGAGGTATTCAAGAAAGGTGTAGATGTGGTACTTAGGGTCATGGTTTAGTGGCAGTATTGGTGGTAAGCAGACAGTTGGACTAGATGATCTTAGAGGCCTTTTTCAACCTTAATGATTCTATGAATATAATTTCAGATATACATTCTGGCAACAAATTGGAACATTTAGGATCTGAACAGTTGGGGTTTATCTGTATGTGAAATACAAATGATAATGAAGAGTATGACAAGAGCTATCATGAAATTTAGAAGGCAAAGATCATTTATCTTTCTCGGTTATATACTTTTGGATTGGCTGGACATAGCACTAACGTGCTGTCTAGACATTTATATAGAAGCTGATTTAGTTTGTACAATGATGGGCTACATAAATGACTAATTACTCTGTATCTTACATGAGCTGTCTTTGATTGCTATATATTTTACTGAGATGAGCTTATTAAAAGCCATAAACTCTATATAGCAAATTCCATGTAACTTAGTTTTCATAGATAAGAAATTCAAAATAGTTTTCCCAGTGTACAGTGATTTCTTTAGGAAGTAAATCCATTAGAAATAGAATTGCTTCCCAGTGCAAAGGCAGGGAACACAGTCTTGTCCTCTGTGTATAGGTTTGGGACTCATGAATTACTGTACCAGATGCCAGCAGGTAGTTCTCTTTATCAGATCTTATTTATCCATCTTTTATCAAATCATGTAAGAGACATCTTAATCATAAAGAGAGGGATTAATCCCACCACATTTCAGCTGTCTGAAGTGAGGCAGATAGTACTGGCTAGTTCCAAGGCCATGCTTGCAGTCAGAGGAGGAGGACATCCCTTTGAGATACCTGTTGGGTCGGGACAGTATTCTTCTGGGATCTCCCATCTCTTGCTTCTGACTACCAAAAGACCATAAACAAATGGTTTAGACTTTGCTTTTAACTTGCTGAAGTGGGCTGAATCCCGTACTTATCTCACAAAATATTGTCAGAAATGAATGAAGGGTTTAAAATGCAGATCTGGAGCCTAGGTTTTCCTGCAATCAGCATTATGTGATGCCTTTCATTTTGTTCAGTCCATTACAGAAAGAGGATCTCACAGCTGTTTAGGCTGGTACTAAGCTCACTCAGAACAAACTTAAGAAAACATCCACATCAGACATAAACCACATACCCAGCTGATATGACTGAGAGATGCTTAAGGCAGCTGAGCAGACAGGAGAACACAAGGTTTGTAACTATGCTGTTGCAATAGCTGGTATGCACAAAATAATACAGGAGACCAACTCAAACAACAGATTTTTCTTATTTTCAGCATGACTGTGATTAATAAATATGAATACCTCATATTTATCTGATACTTTGTAGCACTGGATTCAAATAGACTGAAATAATAAAAATATGAAAGTGTATCAGATTGCCTAGATCATGCTGAGCATCTCAGAGTCAACAGTGAAGAAATTATTGGCTGAAAACAAGAAAAATGCTTAATTTAATCATTAGATATTATTTTCCACAGTAACTTCTTGAAAACACATTCTCATCTGGACTTTGAACAGCCTCATACTTGAGCTTAGTTTTGCCCTTGAAACCAAGCAGGCTGAGAGCTTCTTTAAAAAAAAAAAGAATCAATAGCACTCAGAGACGCTGCGGTTAAGACAGAAAGCAGTGTAGGGTCCATAATGTTACATCACCAGCCTGAAATGTTAAATCCTCATTAATACCTATACAAAAACATAAGGTTATGTCCTATATTACTGGTTAGGCTAAACATACAGAGATCTGGTTTTATTATTTTCAAATAGAAAGCTCTATGTATTAACAGAAGAGTAAATGCATTCATTTCACTATAAATAAATAAATAAATAAATTGGAATTACACTGACCAAACTCAGTAAAGTTAAAGAGATTGACCCTCAGTGTTAGTTGGGCCATCTCCACAAAATGTTCTTTTCTTATATTTTCCATTTTCCTTCCCTGTAAATCAAATTAATCCAAATATAAGCAGTGTATGAATGAATAACTGCTACGAGGTCAGAAGTGGGTCAAAGATGGATAAAAAAGAACTAATCTGAAGACCAAAGGCCATTGTGTTTCAGAGACTCAGATTTAAAAGTGAAGTAACTCTAGAAATTGTGAATACAATTTGGCAGACTGAGGCTGGCGTGACTGAGAACATATTTGGGCCATCACAACATGAATTCAGTTCAGTGTTATGGGAATCCACCTGTGTGCAAAACAACACTGAACTGAAAACATGCCATGCTATATAGGAATTGATTTACTGTCAAGATCCACAAGGAACACATTAACTCATCCAATTTAATGAATTAGTTTGATTCAGGTTCATTGATCTTCCTTAGTTTTCTGGGCTAAACAGCAGGCTTACTTCTTCATAATGTGCCAGAAAATTAAATTCAACTATCACATAGCTATACAAAGACTGGTGTTATCTAATATTATTATCTAAATCCAAATAATTCAGATACCTACTTTTAAAACAGTGAGAAGACATGCAACTGCTTTTATACATCTCAGTATCAGAAATTTATAGCATGATTTACAGAGTGCATTCCCCAGTGCCTGTTGATGAAATATAGCAAACAAATTTCATCTAGACACAAGCAGAAGTTAGAGCTCTTTTTGACAAAGTTTTCAGAGCCTTCTCTAAATGTGATAGATTTCCCTCTCAGACTGTTGTAATTTTCTTCCTGTTTAGATATCCAGTATCAGGACAGCAGTAGCAAACACAATGAAAGTAAAATAGTTTGGAACTCTACTTATAGATGCTGTGTAGGGGAAAAGCCACAGCAAGATATTTCACCCTAAGTCAATTGTTTCAGATTGATCCTAAGAAAATATATAAAGGCAAAACTTTAAAAGGCTAAAAATCCAATCTGATGCTCCAGTACATGTACAAATATCTGTCCTTTAATGACTTCAATTATGGAGGAAATGTGTGCATTAGAGATAATGCTGCCCTGGCTAATATAGCCACTTCTTCCTCAAAAAGGCCTTCAATTGACTTTCAGGGTTGTAAGTTTTTTTACACTAGTTGATTTCCTGTGCTTTAGCTCACAAATCATTGTATCAGATGAAACCTTCTATTTCTTCTAATAAGCACCTGTCTTAAGTTTCATAACTACAGCAACAGAATTTCACAAATTTGTCTGCATCTCAATATTCTTTTGCCATGTATCAGGTTGAATCACAGTCATATTCGAGGCTATATCCGGAGCAAGCTATTTCTTCTGCTTCAATTTAAACTCCTGGATTTTAGAGGCTTAGCTGTCTAACTAAAGTTATTGGCAGCTGATGATGATAACTGGCTCTGAAAATCAGTCCTCAAATGAGTGGACATCAGCACACATGCTGGAGATTTATGTGACAGAAAGGCTACATTAGAGCTTCAGAGAATCACAGAATGGCCAGGGTTGGAAGGGACCTCAAGGATCATGAATCTCCAACCCCCCTGCCACATGCAGGGCCACCAACCTCCACATTTAATACTAGACCAGGCTGCCCAGGGCCCCATCTAATCTGGCCTTGAACACTTCCAGGGACGGGGCATCCACAACCTCTCTGGGCAGCCTGTTCCAGCACCTCACCACTCTCTCTGTAAACAATTTCCCCCTGGCATCCAACCTAAATCTCCCCTCCCTCAACTTAAAACCATTTCCCCTTGTCCTGCAGTTTATCAACACTTTCAAAGAATTGATTCCCCTCCTTTCTGTAGGCTCCTTTTAGGTATTGAAAGGCTGCAATGAGGTCACCCTGCAGCCTTCTTTTCTCTAGGCTGAACAAGCTCAGCTCCCTCAGCCTGTACTCATAGGGGAGGTGCTCCAGTCCCCTGATCATCTTCATGGCCCTCCTCTGGACCCTCTCCAACAGCTTCCTGAGCTGTTGTCCTGACTTTATTCCTCCACCAGGCAATGCTTTCAGGCATTTTCTCAATCAACTATCAGTTGAGAACACTCTTCCTTTTTGCAGCTGAAAAGACCCTGTCCATTCAGAAGGTCCTTCTGGCAATGAAGATGATCAGCCAAGAGAGGCACTAGGTACTACTGTCTGTCCAGAAAGTGAAAATTCAGCATTTTAGAGATAGAGCATGTCCAACATGAGAGACTCCAGCCAGTCCCTTCCCAGACAAGTTTATTATTATGTTGTCAGCACAACATAGGTCCACACAGGCTTCAGGTCTACTACTGGCATCTTTCTAGCCAGCTTCGAGGATGAGCT
Source organism: Meleagris gallopavo (assembly GCF_905368555.1). Lineage (NCBI taxonomy): Eukaryota > Metazoa > Chordata > Aves > Galliformes > Phasianidae > Meleagris > Meleagris gallopavo. The sequence continues at coordinate 63,039,255 of NC_139406.1, read as the reverse complement.
GCATGCAGCATTTTGGTCCATCTGCTCCAATGTGAGTAGCCAACCGTGCCTCCTAACCTGAGCAGAACTGAGGCATCTCTGTCCAAGATCCAAGAAGAAGGAACCAGGATTTTATCAGCAATGTGATATGCTTCAGATTAGTAGACTGGATTCTCAGCTGGAAAAATGTCAACATTAACCAACTGATACTTTGTGTCAAAACAAACATCAACTGATCCATTACATTTTCCAGCGTTGAAATGTCAGAAGTAAAAGGATAAAAGTGTTTACTATCTGTGTCTCAGTTTAACTTACTGCAGACTTCTGACAAAGTTATAGAGAAACTTCTATTCGATCACTAGCTGATAGGGATAAGAGCAAGTATCATTCTGAAAGTGAAGATGAAAATACGAAATATGCAAACAGCTCTGAGAATTTATATACTGCCACAGAATATTTATTCTGAATCCCTCTTTAGGATTTAGGTTTTGCTAACAGTGAGCAAGTCCAGGTGCACTGGCTGACATCCATTTGAGTAATTACATTTAGCTCATATGAAGTTCTGACTCTGCCCTCCTTCAGAGAACAGACTTAAATACTGCCTATCCTATGTAAAAGTTTTTACCCACTTTTGCGAAGAACTCTGAAAGGCATAGAAGAATCAGTGAATCACCTGAGTGAGAGCTAGTCCTACCATAACTGGGTAAAGAATGAGAAAGCACAAGGGGGAAGGAAAAGAGCTCAAGAATATAATAGCAGCTTTTGTGTCTTTTGTGTAGAGAATAGCTCACATACGCACAGAAATTTAAAATGCATTATTTTTCCCAAAGGCAACAAATTTCCCTCAGTCCTTTTCCATGCCCAGTATCCCACCTGGAGTAAGTATTAGGTAGCATCGTTACTACTCAGCTTACCCCTGCGTTAGGCAAACTACATCTGGACAATTGCACCATCCCTGGAGGCATTCAAGGCCAGGTTGGATGTCGCTCTGGGCAGCCTGGTCTGGTGGCTGGCGACCCTGCACATAGCAGGGGGTTTGAAACTACATGATCATTGTGGTCCTTTTCAACCCAGACCATTCTGTGATTCACTCTATGAAAGTAGTGGCTAGCAGCCCTAAGTAATGTGTGAGTACATTTCCTTCACTCAAGGAAGGTCAAAGGGCAAGACAAATGTATGATAAAAGAATAACCGTAGAGTTCATCACTATTCTTTTTTTTTTTAGCCTTCCATTTTGATTTGACATCCACTCTTACCTTTTTCTTTCATCAGCTAGGGTTTTCTATCGTAATGCTATTATTCCTTAACTAGGTTTCATTACCAAGGGAGGTTTGCTTCTAAATCCATTACCTGTGTTAGAATGTTTAGCCCTAATGTATGGAAAATTACTTTTTGTTTCCCTATGGAAGTAGTGGAATCGTATTCCATCTGTAATATTTAAAACAGTGGGCATGACTCTGATTACTTTTTTAAAACTGCATCTTCCATTTTTCTGTGTTTTCTTTCTAGTTTTCTTCCATCTTAATTCTTTCTGAGCCTGATTCAACACCTTTAAAATGATACCAACACAGAGCAGATGCTAGTCTGATACCTAAGCAGCTCATAGTAAAGCATGGCATACTCAATTTTTATTTCATCACATTTTTTTAGGCAAGCTATTACGAACCCTGATGCCACCATGGGGCAACAAAGACTTTTTATGAGAATAATGTACGGAAGTTTTTCCTACACAAAAAGCAGTGATGGATCTATTTATTTCATTGCCATCTGACATATAGGAGGGAAACATAAACCAAATAGTGTACTTGCCAAATGGAAATGGACTAGGAAAAAAATTATTTTCCAACTTCTGCGAAGGTTTTACATCTAACAGAGAAATGTGAAATTAAATTAAACAAAATACAAAATTATGTAATTGTTCTCTTTTTACTACAGCTGCTTATTCCTTCTAATAGCCCTGTTTACTCCATTGCTGCCTCTTTTGATTCGACCCGACTGAGTTGCAACCCCCTTCCCTGGTTTTTCACTGTAATCTCACGCTTGGCCAAAGAACAGAGGAACTGAACAAAGCTGTTGGTATGTAAATAACAGCTTTGAACACAGAAGTACCAGATTGTTCCTAGAAAGAAAAAATGCAGTCTTTTTTTTTTTTTTTTCTGCGTGTCCAGATTAAAAAAAGAATAAATCCTGATGTTTAATTCAAATGGTGCCTTAAATCAAAGATTCCATTATCTCTAAAAAATAATCATTTCACTCAAACAAGGCATTTCCAGAGTGCTGTGGGAATTGTATCAAGAATGCAAAATGTTGCACTCTAAATGTTGTTGACAAAATTACTTATTTCAACCCTATTTCAGTTTTCATGTATTTCATTATGAGTACATTTTGATAGGATATTTTAAGAAATGAGATAGTTTTCCTCTACATCACAATGACTGAAGCTGGAGGTCAGATTCTGATGTCTTTGTTCCTCCTAGGCAGTGTATGAATCCATGCATGGTTCCTCTGATTCCAACAAGACTTCCCCCAGAGCACAGAATTTGTGACAGAGGTTCCAAATTTCACCAAATGCAATGTCTAGTAACTTCTAACTTCTGGTGTTAGAATAGGACCCTGTATTGCTGTGAAGATGAAATCATGTCCACCTTCCTGCAGCTCAGTCTAGTTTACCACGCATTATTAAAGCTCTATTTCTGTATGAAATCTGATACAGCTTTCACTTTTCAGTGAGATGCCCTAATACTTTAGTCCAAACATACAGTTTACTGCATACAGATGATATGCAGATTGGGCTGCACTTCCACAAATGGCATAGAATGAGCCTGAACAATGAAAGAGGTCTTAATCCTAAACATCCTCGAATGATATTGATTGCTGCTGATGCATGTTGGCTCCAGATCTAGGCCCAGCAATTCCCAACTTGCCTGTGAATGCTGTCATCTCCGATGGAGGAATTGGCTTAACGGTAAGAAGGGACCATTTGCAATTACCTTATCTACACTGAAAAACAAAAAAATCTCGTATCATTTCAACATCAAAACCACTTCAGTTTAATGGAGATGCCTTGATGCTGTGGGGTGTGGAATATTCATGCTGCCTAGTAACATGGACCAGCATCATGGCTACCAATCCTTCCACTATGAAGGGAAAGGACAATACGGATTGCCTGAGCTCTTTGTGTAGGGATGTTTAATTTTCTGGATGCTAGGTAGTCTAGGCAGTCAGAAATGGCAGACAGATGGCTGATGCAGACATATGGATCAACTGTAGTAAGATTAGAGTGTCTTGGTGTATCAAAGTGGGTTCAAATACAGAGCACATAGCATTCACCACTTTCAGAACAGCTTGTGTTGTTATCCTGCTTAGACAATGCACAGAGGAAGAGCTCTCAAGAGGACCACAAGGATTGAGGCTGTACCACTTCCTACTGATGAACAGTGAGCCTTGGGCATCAAACCTAGCTAGGAATCTTATCTATGCTAGGTTCCTTTTGTCTGCCATTGCCAACAGTTCCACACTTCTATGCATGGGGCTCCAAGTGCAAGAACCAGCTCCTTCTTTCTTGTCCAGTACAACCTAGCAGCCAGGCATTCCCACATTACTCTGAGCCCCTTATATACCATAATTATCTCTGCCTGCTTTCCTGCTAATCACTCCGTTTCTCTTGCTTATTAGTCTTTCTTATTCGTCACATCTTTTTGTAAAAAACTGCATGCCTTTTCTTTCTCACCCTGTGTCTTCTTCATCTATTTGTGCTGGAAGATTTCATTATTTTCCTCCTAAAGACAATACTGGAAAAAAAAATATTGTTGCTTATTATGAGAAGGTTGTAGTCTAATGTTGCTAAGATAGTCACTAAGAACAAGTAATAAAAGCCAGAAGTTAAGTTATGCACAACTTGTTGTCTTTTCTACATCTGCATCTGTTTCTTGATACTGGCAGAGAAGTCTCCAACAGATACTTTCACACAATCTCAGGTGCTCTTAGGCAAAAGTGGTTGCAGAAGTGGATATATACTCATTTCCACTTACTCAGTATTGGGTAGAAAGATGTAAAAGCAGGAAACTTTACCCTGTTTAGGTAGTTCAAATAAACGATTTTTGAATCATTTTTACTCACAAGGAGAATAAATATTGCTCCCCTAGAAGACCCCCTCCCTCTTTTTTTTTTTTTTTTTTCTACAGGAACTCAGTGTTTTCCATCTGGCATATCCTCTAGTGCAGCTATTGTACTCATACTGGCATCCATGACAGTTGCACTTTCCTTCAAAGGTTTGTAGACCTCTGTGCTCTTTTTGTCCCTCCATGTTCATCCACTGAAGCAGCTCAGAAGAATAATCCATCCCAGTGCAGGGACAAATGCAAAGTGGAAAAGACCATGTGAATACTCTGCAGAAGACTGGACCACAGCATCATATTACACTTCTGTCCAAAGCTGCTGCAAAACTATGTGCTCAAGTGCCAGGCTGAAACGGTGCCTGAAATAAATTCTCCATTTGAAGCAATTCAGCAACTCTCTAGTGGGGTGTTGGGTTTTTTCATCTTGTCCTTGCACTATAGGAATGCCCTTGGTTACTGCCAAGAAGTTTAGAAAGAAGCAAATGACTTCTCACAGTGTTCATTTGATTGGAGTCAGAATTAAATGCTGTTCTCATCTCAAAATACCCAGTGGTGTCCAAGTCCAGGCAAAGAATAAAGAATCTAGAGTCTTTTCTTCTTTTCAGTATATCTCGTAGTGGAAAGGAAGGAGATTTGAGAAATTTCAACTTACTGTATTGAAGCCTTAGCCGAATTAAAATAGGCTTAATACTCTGGACTTTAAACTCAGCTGGTCTTAGAATGTATATATAAAACGGCATATAATAGAGTAATCCCATTTTCTTCTAAGCAAACTGGAAGATTAAAGCTTCTGCCAATCTACTGAGCAAACAGGCTGCAGCATCATACGTGCCCTCTGTATATTCCAAGGCAAACAGAGCATGCTTTTAATTAAAGAACAATTTGGACAAATAACTGATTGAACCAATTATTAGTCAAGTGTTAAGCTGCCCCCAGAAACTATACAAATTAACCTGAAAAAACAGTGGATTAATTAAACAGAAGACATAGAATCTTAGGCGCAGACCATTTTTATCTACATTTGTGGATGAAGAACACAAAAGAATCTTAATCCTGATGTGGCTTTCCAGGCTACTATGAGATAAACATTTAGTAGCACTATGAATATCATTTTACAATTATTTATTTTGGTTCATCTCAAAGCAATTTCTAAGTCCAGCTATGGAGACTGGGCTTTGGTTCATCAGCTCTTAGCACCATCATCGTATGTGTCATCATGTCCAGAATATACAGTAATTTGCA